>NC_080832.1:171674651-172288084 GCF_030435755.1 Ochotona princeps | reverse complement strand
GGTTTTGGGTAGGAATAGGGATTTTGTAAGCATTAGATTTAGGGTTAGGGTTAGGGTTAGTGTTAGGGCTAAGGTTATGGTTAGGTTAGGGTTCGTTTTAGGGTTAGGGTTTTTGTTAGGCTTATGGTTAGGTTTAGGTTTTGTGTTAGTGTTAGAGTTAGCGTTGGTTTAAGCATTAGGTTAAGCGTTAGAGTTAGGGTTAGGGTTAGGGTTACGGTCCAGGTTAGGGGTTTGGGTTTGATTACGGTTATGGTTAGGATTAGGGGTTTGTGTTTGTTGTAGTTTTAGGGTTAGGGTTAGGGTTGAGTGTAAGCATTAGGTTTAGGGTTAGGGTTAGGGTTGGTGTAAGCATTAGGTTTAGGGTTAGGGTTTAGGGTTTGTGTAGTTTTAGGGTTAGGGGTTTGGGTTAGGGTTGGGTGTAAGCATTAGGTTTAGGGTTAGGGTTAGTGTTTGTGTAGCATTAGGGCTATTGTTGAGTTTTGGTTGACTGTTAGGGTTAGGGTTGGGCTTAGGGGAAGAGAGTGTTATGGTTAAGGTTTAGTTTTGTTTTAAGCATTTGGGTTATGACTGGGGTTAGAGTTAGTGTTAGTGATTGTGTTAGGCTTAGGCTTAGGGTTAGGGTTTGTGTTAGGGTTTGGGTTAGGGTTGTGTAAGCATTAGGTTTAGGATTATGGTTAGGGTTTGTGTTTTGGTTATGGTTAGGGATATGATTAGAATTAGAGTTTGTGTTAGGGTAGGGTTAGGGTTAGGGTTATTGTTAGGGTTGGTGTAAGCATTAGGGTTAGGGTTAGGGTTAGGATTAGGATTAAGGTTAGGGTTAAGGTTAGAGTTTGTGTTAGGCTTAGCTTTAGGGTTAGTTGTAGTGTTAGGGTTTGTTTTGTAAGCATTAGCTTTAGGATTAGTGTTAGGGTTTGTGTTGGGATTAGGGTTATGGTTAGGGTTTGTGTTAGGCTTAGCTTTAGGGTTAGTTGTAGTGTTAGGGTTTTGTTTTGTAAGCATTAGGTTTAGGTTTAGTGTTAGGGTTTGTGTTGGGGTTAGGGTTATGGTTACTGTTATGGATAGGGTTAGAGTTATGGTTATGGTTAGGGTTAGTGTAAGCATTAGTGATAGGCTAGGGTTTGTGTTAGGGTTACCGTTAGAGTTAGGATTAGGGTCAGGGTTAGGGTTAGGGTTAGTGTTTGTTTCAGGGTTAGGTTTATGGTTAGTGTTATTGTTTGTGTTAGGGTTAGAGTTAGGATTAGTGCTTGTGTTACGGTTGGTGTAAGCATTATGGTTAGGGTTAGGTTTAGGCATTGTGCTGGGTGAGGGGTACGGTCAGTGTTAGGGTTCGGGTTAACGTTAGAGTTAGATTTGTTGTAAGCATTAGGGTTAGGTTTGAGGTTAGGATTAGGGTTTGTATTAGCGTTAGGGTTAGGTTTAGATTTTGTTTTTTATTAGGGTTATGATCAGGGTTAATTTTAGTATTAGGTTTAGGGTTACGGTTAGGGTTAGGGTTCAGGTTAGCGTTAGACGTAGCGTTGGTGTAAGGCATTAGGGTTAGGTTAGTTCTTGTGTTATGGTTAGGGTTAGCGTTGGTGTAAGCATTACGTTTAGGGTTAGCGTTAGAGTTAGGGTTAGGTTTACGCTCCAGGTTAGGGTTCGGGTTAGGGTTCGGGTTCGGGTTAGGGTTTGTGTTAGGGTTAGGGTTGTTGTTAGGGTTAGGGTTAGGGTTAGTTTACGGTTTGTGTTAGGGTTAGGGTTGGTGTAAGCATTAGGGTTAGGGTTACGGTTAGGGTTATTGTTTCGGGTAGGGTTAGCATTAGATTGAGGTTTAGGGTTAGGGTTAGTTTGAGGTAAGCATTAGGTTTAGGGTTAGGTAAGGTTTAGGGTGAGGGTTAGGGCTAAGATTAGGGTTAGGGTTAGGGTTAGGTTTACAGTGAGGGTTAGGGTTTGTGTCATGATTAGGTTTAGGGTTAGGGTTAGGGCTAGGTTTAGGGTTTGTGTTTGGGTTAGGGTTAGGGTTGGTGTAAGCATTAGGGTTAGGGTTAGCATTAGGCTTAGAGTTGTGTTAACGTGAGGTTTAGGGTTAGAGTTACGGTTAGGTTTAGTATTAGAGTTAGATTTGGTGTAAGCATTAGTTTAGAGCTATGGTAAAGATTTGTGTCAGGGTTAGGTTTAGGATAAGGGTTATGGTTTGTGTTAGGGTTAGGGTTGGTGTAAGCATTAGGGTTAGGGTTACGGTTAGGGTTAGTGTTTCGGTTAGAGTTAGCGTTAGATTGAGGTTTAGGGTTAGCGTTAGGTTGGTGTAAGCATTAGGTTTAGGGTTATGTTTAAGGTGTGTGTTAGGGCTTGGGTTGGGCTTAGGGGTAGAGAGTGTTAGGGTTAGTTTTAGTGTTGATGTAAGCATTTGGGTTACAATTGGATTTAGGGTTAGGGTTAGGGTTTGTGTTATGGTTAGGGTTAGGATTGGTGTAAGCATTATGGTTTAGACATAGTGTTTGTCTTAGTGTTAGGGTTAGGGTTAGGTTTAGAGTTGGAGTTAGTGTAAGCATTTGGTTTAGGGTTAGGGAATTTGTAAGCATTAGGTTTAGGGTTAGGGTTAGGGTTTGTGTCAGGGTTAGGGTTAGGATTATGGTTTGTGTTAAGGTTAGGGTCAGGGTAGGGTTAGTGTTATGGTTAGGGGTACGGTTAGGATTAGGGTTAGGTTAGGGTTAGGTTTAGAGTTAGGGTTAGAGTTGGTGTAAGCATTTGGTTTAGGGTTAAGGTTAGGGATTGTGTAAGCATTAAGTTTAGGGTTAGGGATCGGGTTAGAGGCAGAGTTAGGGTTGGTGTAAGCATGAGGGTTAGGGTTACGGTTAGGGTTAGGTTTTCTGAGTAGGGTTAGGATTTGGGTTGGTGTAAGCATTAGGTTTAGGGTTAGGTTTAGGGTGTGTGTTAGGGTTAGGTTTGGGCTTAGTGGTGAGTGTTACATTAGGGTTAGTGTTGCTGTAAGCATTTGTGTTACAATTGGGGTTAGGTTTAGGGTTAGGGTTTGTTTAAGGATTAGGGTTGTGGTAAGGGTTTGTGTAACCATTAGGTTTAGGGTTAGGTTTAAGGTCAGAGTTTGCGTTAGGGTTAGGGTTAGGGTTAGGGTGAGGGTGAGGGTGAGGGTGAGGTTTAGGTTTAGGGTTAGGGTTGGTGTAAGCATTAGGTTTAGCGTTAGTTTAGTGTTAGGGTTAGGGTTACGGTCACTGTTACGGTTCGGGTTCTGGTTAGGTTTATGGTTATGGTTAGGGTTTGTGTTAAGGTCAGGTTTAGGGTTAGGGTTAGGGTTTGTGTTAAGATTAGGATTAGGATTGATGTAAGCATTAGGGTTAAGGTTAGGGTTAGGGTTAGGGTTAGGGTTAGGGTTAGGGTTAGATTTAGGGTTAGGGTCAGTGTTGCTGTAATCATTACATTTAGGGTCAGGGTTAGGGTTAGTTTTAGGGTTTGTGTTAGGGTTAGGTTAGGTTTAGGTTTTGTGTTAGTGTTAGGGTTAGTGTTGGCATTAGAATTAGGGTTAGGCTGAGGGTTATGCTAAGGATTTGTGTTAGTGTTAGGATATGGTTAGGGTTAGTGTTAGGGTTAGGGTTGGTGTTAGCCATTAGTTTAGGGTTAGAGTTAGGGGTTTTGTCAGGGTTAGGGTTAGGGTTAGCGTTTGTGGTAGGGTTAATGTTAGGTTTAGGGTTAGGGTGTGTGTTAGGGTTTTTGGAAGCATTAAGGTTAAGATTAGGGTCAGGGTTAGAATTAGTGTTATGGTTAAGTTTACGGTCAGGGTTAGGGTTCGGGTTAGCCTTAGAGTTAGCTTTGGTGTAAGCATTATTTTTAGGGTTGTGGTTAGGGTTAGGTTTTGTGTTCGGGTTAGGGTTAGAGTTGGGGTTGGTGTAAGCATTAGGTTTAGCGTTAGGGTTAGTGTTTGTTCCAGGGTTAGGGTTAGGGTTAGGGTTAAGGTTAGGGTTAGGGTTTGTGTTAGCGTTAGGTTTAAGGTTAGGTTTTGTGTTAAGGTTAGGGTTGGGCTTAGGGATAGAGTGTGTTATGCTTAGGGATAGTGTTAGTGTAAGCATTTGGTTACCACTGTGGTTAGGGTTAGCGTTAGGGTTTGTGTTAGGGTTAGGGTTAGGGTTAGGGTTTGTGTTAGTGTTCGGGCAGGGTTAGAGTTAGGGTTGGTGTAAGCATTAGGGTTAAGGTTACTGTTAGTGTTAGTTTTAGGGTTAGGGTTAGTAATAGGGTGAGGTTTTGTGTTAGCGTTAGTGTTAGAACTAGTGTTAGGGCTTGTGTTAGGGATAGGGTTAGGTTTATGTTTTGTTTTAGTGTTAGGGTTAGGGTTGGCATAAGCATTATGGTTAGGCTTAGGGTTACGCTAAGGATTTCGTTAGGGTTTGTTTATGGTTAGTGTTAGGGTTAGGGGTAAGGTTTGGGTTGGTGTAAGCATTAGTTTTAGGGTTAGGGTTTTTGTGTCATGGTTATTGTTAGGGTTAGGGTTTGGGTTAGGGTTGGGGTTAGAGTTAGGGTTTTTGTTTTCGGGTTGGTGTAAGCATTAGGTTTAGTGTTAGGATTAGGGTTAGAATTAGTGTTAGGGTTAGGGTTATGGTCAGAGTTAGTTTTAGGGTTAGCGTTAGTGTTAAGTTTCATGTAAGCAATAGGGTTAGGGATGCAGTTAGGGTTAGGGTTTGTTTTAGGGTTAGGGTTAGGTTTAGGGTTATGGTTGGTGTAAGCATTGGGGTTATTGTTAGGGTGGGTTTGGGTTTGTGTTAGGGTTAGCGTTAGGGTTAGGATTTGTGTTACGGTTAGGTTTAGGGGTTAGGGTTTGTTATAGGTTTATGGTTAGATTTAGGGTTAGTGTTTGTGTTAGGGTTAGGGTTAGGGTTGACGTAAGCATTAGGGTTAGGGTTAGATTTATGGTTAGGGTTGGTGTTAGCGTTAGAGTTAGGGTTAGGGTGAGAACGAGGGTTAGGATTAGGGTTAGGGCTGGTGTAAGCATTAGGTTTAGGGTAAGGATTAGGGTTTGTGTCTGGGTTAGGGTAGGGTTACGGTTAGGGTTAGGGTTGCTGTAAGCTTTAGGGTTAGGGTTAGGTTTAGGGTTAGAGTTTGTGTTAGGGTTATAGTTAGGGTTAGGGTTAGGTTTAGGGTTAGAGGTAGGTTTAGGGTTAGGGTTAGGGTTGGTGTAAGCATTAGATTTAGGTTTAGAGTTAGGGTTTTTTTCAGGGTTTGGGTTAGGTTTATGGTTAGGGTTTGTTAAAGGGTTATGGCATGGGTTAGGTTTATGGTTTGTGTTAGGTTTAGAGTTATGGTTGCATTTAGGGTTGGTGTAAGCATTAGGGTTAGGGTTAGGGTTAGTGTTAGGGTTAGGGTTATTGTCAGGGTTAGGTTTCGGGTTAGGGTTAGGGTTTTTCTTAGGCTTATGGTTAGGTTTGGGGTTTGTATTAGTGTTAGGGTTAGCGTTGGTTTAAGCATTAGGTTTAGGGTTAGAGTTAGAATTAGAGTTAGGGTTACGGTCCTGGTTAGGGTTTGGGTTTTGATTAGGGTTATGGTTAGAGTTAGGGTTTGTGTTTGTTATAGTGTTAGGGATAGGGTAGGGATTGGTGTAAGCATCAGGTTTAGGGTTAGGGTTCGTGTTTGTGTAGCATTAGGGTTATTGTTGAGTTTTGGGTGAGTGTTAGGGTTAGGGTTGGGCTTAGGGGAAGAGAGTGTTATGGTTAGGTTCAGTGTTGTTTTAAGCATTTGGGTTATGACTGGGGTTAGGGTTAGTGTTAGTGATTGTGTTAGGCTTAGGGTTTGTGTTAGGGTTTGGGTTAGGGTTTGTGTAAGCATTAGGGTTAGGTTTATTGTTAGAGTTAGGATCAGGGTTTCTGTTAGGTTTAGGGTTAGGGTTAGGGTGAGGGTTAGTGTTGGTGCAAGCATTAGGTTTAGGATTATGGTTAGGGTTTGTGTTAGGGTTATGTTTAGGATTAGAGTTTGTGTTAGGTTGGGTTAGGGTTAGGGTTAGTGTTAGGGTTGGTGTAAGCATTAGGGTTAGATTTAGGGTTAGGGTTAGGATTAGGGTTAGGGTTAGGGTTAGAGTTTGTGTTAGGGTTAGGTTTAGGGTTAGGTGTAGTGATGAGGTTTGTGTTTGTAAGCATTAGGTTTAGGATTAGGGTTTGGGTTTTTCTCGAGGTTAGAGTTATGGTTAGGGTTAGGGATAGGGAGTAGGTTTAGGGTTTGTGTTAGGGTTAGTGTTAGGGTTAGTGTAAGCATTAGTGTTAGGCTTAGGGTTGGGCTTAGGGTTTGTGTTAGGGTTAGGGTTATAGTTAGGGTTAGGGTTAGGATTAGGGTTAGGGTTTGTGTTTGGGTTATGGTTAGGGTAAGGGTTAGGATTAGTTTTCGGGTTAGTGTTAGGGTTAGGTTTAGGTTTAGGGTTAGGTTTGGTATAATCATTAGTTTTAGTGTTAGGGTTAGGGTTTGTGTCAGGCTTAGGGTTAGGTTTAGGGTTAGGGTTTGTGTTATGGTTATGTTTAGGGTTAGGGTTTTGGGTAGGAATAGGGATTTTGTAAGCATTAGATTTAGGGTTAGGGTTAGGGTTAGTGTTAGGGCTAAGGTTATGGTTAGGTTAGGGTTCGTTTTAGGGTTAGGGTTTTTGTTAGGCTTATGGTTAGGTTTAGGTTTTGTGTTAGTGTTAGAGTTAGCGTTGGTTTAAGCATTAGGTTAAGCGTTAGAGTTAGGGTTAGGGTTAGGGTTACGGTCCAGGTTAGGGTTTGGGTTTTGATTACGGTTATGGTTAGGATTAGGGTTTGTGTTTGTTGTAGTTTTAGGGTTAGGGTTAGGGTTGGTGTAAGCATTAGGTTTAGGGTTAGGGTTAGGGTTGGTGTAAGCATTAGGTTTAGGGTTAGGTTTAGGGTTTGTGTAGTTTTAGGGTTAGGGTTTGGGTTAGGGTTGGTGTAAGCATTAGGTTTAGGGTTAGGGTTAGTGTTTGTGTAGCATTAGGGCTATTGTTGAGTTTTGGTTGACTGTTAGGGTTAGGGTTGGGCTTAGGGGAAGAGAGTGTTATGGTTAGGTTTAGTTTTGTTTTAAGCATTTGGGTTATGACTGGGGTTAGAGTTAGTGTTAGTGATTGTGTTAGGCTTAGGCTTAGGGTTAGGGTTTGTGTTAGGGTTTGGGTTAGGGTTGGTGTAAGCATTAGGTTTAGGATTATGGTTAGGGTTTGTGTTTTGGTTATGGTTAGGGATATGATTAGAATTAGAGTTTGTGTTAGGGTAGGGTTAGGGTTAGGGTTATTGTTAGGGTTGGTGTAAGCATTAGGGTTAGGGTTAGGGTTAGGATTAGGATTAAGGTTAGGGTTAAGGTTAGAGTTTGTGTTAGGCTTAGCTTTAGGGTTAGTTGTAGTGTTAGGGTTTGTTTTGTAAGCATTAGCTTTAGGATTAGTGTTAGGGTTTGTGTTGGGATTAGGGTTATGGTTAGGGTTTGTGTTAGGCTTAGCTTTAGGGTTAGTTGTAGTGTTAGGGTTTTGTTTTGTAAGCATTAGGTTTAGGTTTAGTGTTAGGGTTTGTGTTGGGGTTAGGGTTATGGTTACTGTTATGGATAGGGTTAGAGTTATGGTTATGGTTAGGGTTAGTGTAAGCATTAGTGATAGGCTAGGGTTTGTGTTAGGGTTACCGTTAGAGTTAGGATTAGGGTCAGGGTTAGGGTTAGGGTTAGTGTTTGTTTCAGGGTTAGGTTTATGGTTAGTGTTATTGTTTGTGTTAGGGTTAGAGTTAGGATTAGTGCTTGTGTTACGGTTGGTGTAAGCATTATGGTTAGGGTTAGGTTTAGGCATTGTGCTGGGTGAGGGGTACGGTCAGTGTTAGGGTTCGGGTTAACGTTAGAGTTAGATTTGTTGTAAGCATTAGGGTTAGGTTTGAGGTTAGGATTAGGGTTTGTATTAGCGTTAGGGTTAGGTTTAGGATTTTGTTTTTTATTAGGGTTATGATCAGGGTTAATTTTAGTATTAGGTTTAGGGTTACGGTTAGGGTTAGGGTTCAGGTTAGCGTTAGACGTAGCGTTGGTGTAAGCATTAGGGTTAGGTTAGTTCTTGTGTTATGGTTAGGGTTAGCGTTGGTGTAAGCATTACGTTTAGGGTTAGCGTTAGAGTTAGGGTTAGGTTTACGCTCCAGGTTAGGGTTCGGGTTAGGGTTCGGGTTCGGGTTAGGGTTTGTGTTAGGGTTAGGGTTGTTGTTAGGGTTAGGGTTAGGGTTAGTTTACGGTTTGTGTTAGGGTTAGGGTTGGTGTAAGCATTAGGGTTAGGGTTACGGTTAGGGTTATTGTTTCGGGTAGGGTTAGCATTAGATTGAGGTTTAGGGTTAGGGTTAGTTTGAGGTAAGCATTAGGTTTAGGGTTAGGTAAGGTTTAGGGTGAGGGTTAGGGCTAAGATTAGGGTTAGGGTTAGGGTTAGGTTTACAGTGAGGGTTAGGGTTTGTGTCATGATTAGGTTTAGGGTTAGGGTTAGGGCTAGGTTTAGGGTTTGTGTTTGGGTTAGGGTTAGGGTTGGTGTAAGCATTAGGGTTAGGGTTAGCATTAGGCTTAGAGTTGTGTTAACGTGAGGTTTAGGGTTAGAGTTACGGTTAGGTTTAGTATTAGAGTTAGATTTGGTGTAAGCATTAGTTTAGAGCTATGGTAAAGATTTGTGTCAGGGTTAGGTTTAGGATAAGGGTTATGGTTTGTGTTAGGGTTAGGGTTGGTGTAAGCATTAGGGTTAGGGTTACGGTTAGGGTTAGTGTTTCGGTTAGAGTTAGCGTTAGATTGAGGTTTAGGGTTAGCGTTAGGTTGGTGTAAGCATTAGGTTTAGGGTTATGTTTAAGGTGTGTGTTAGGGCTTGGGTTGGGCTTAGGGGTAGAGAGTGTTAGGGTTAGTTTTAGTGTTGATGTAAGCATTTGGGTTACAATTGGATTTAGGGTTAGGGTTAGGGTTTGTGTTATGGTTAGGGTTAGGATTGGTGTAAGCATTAGGGTTTAGACATAGTGTTTGTCTTAGTGTTAGGGTTAGGGTTAGGTTTAGAGTTGGAGTTAGTGTAAGCATTTGGTTTAGGGTTAGGGAATTTGTAAGCATTAGGTTTAGGGTTAGGGTTAGGGTTTGTGTCAGGGTTAGGGTTAGGATTATGGTTTGTGTTAAGGTTAGGGTCAGGGTAGGGTTAGTGTTATGGTTAGGGGTACGGTTAGGATTAGGGTTAGGTTAGGGTTAGGTTTAGAGTTAGGGTTAGAGTTGGTGTAAGCATTTGGTTTAGGGTTAAGGTTAGGGATTGTGTAAGCATTAAGTTTAGGGTTAGGGATCGGGTTAGAGGCAGAGTTAGGGTTGGTGTAAGCATGAGGGTTAGGGTTACGGTTAGGGTTAGGTTTTCTGAGTAGGGTTAGGATTTGGGTTGGTGTAAGCATTAGGTTTAGGGTTAGGTTTAGGGTGTGTGTTAGGGTTAGGTTTGGGCTTAGTGGTGAGTGTTACATTAGGGTTAGTGTTGCTGTAAGCATTTGTGTTACAATTGGGGTTAGGTTTAGGGTTAGGGTTTGTTTAAGGATTAGGGTTGTGGTAAGGGTTTGTGTAACCATTAGGTTTAGGGTTAGGTTTAAGGTCAGAGTTTGCGTTAGGGTTAGGGTTAGGGTTAGGGTGAGGGTGAGGGTGAGGGTGAGGTTTAGGTTTAGGGTTAGGGTTGGTGTAAGCATTAGGTTTAGCGTTAGTTTAGTGTTAGGGTTAGGGTTACGGTCACTGTTACGGTTCGGGTTCTGGTTAGGTTTATGGTTATGGTTAGGGTTTGTGTTAAGGTCAGGTTTAGGGTTAGGGTTAGGGTTTGTGTTAAGATTAGGATTAGGATTGATGTAAGCATTAGGGTTAAGGTTAGGGTTAGGGTTAGGGTTAGGGTTAGGGTTAGGGTTAGATTTAGGGTTAGGGTCAGTGTTGCTGTAATCATTACATTTAGGGTCAGGGTTAGGGTTAGTTTTAGGGTTTGTGTTAGGGTTAGGTTAGGTTTAGGTTTTGTGTTAGTGTTAGGGTTAGTGTTGGCATTAGAATTAGGGTTAGGCTGAGGGTTATGCTAAGGATTTGTGTTAGTGTTAGGATATGGTTAGGGTTAGTGTTAGGGTTAGGGTTGGTGTTAGCCATTAGTTTAGGGTTAGAGTTAGGGGTTTTGTCAGGGTTAGGGTTAGGGTTAGCGTTTGTGGTAGGGTTAATGTTAGGTTTAGGGTTAGGGTGTGTGTTAGGGTTTTTGGAAGCATTAAGGTTAAGATTAGGGTCAGGGTTAGAATTAGGGTTAGGGTTAAGTTTACGGTCAGGGTTAGGGTTCGGGTTAGCCTTAGAGTTAGCTTTGGTGTAAGCATTATTTTTAGGGTTGTGGTTAGGGTTAGGTTTTGTGTTCGGGTTAGGGTTAGAGTTGGGGTTGGTGTAAGCATTAGGTTTAGCGTTAGGGTTAGTGTTTGTTCCAGGGTTAGGGTTAGGGTTAGGGTTAAGGTTAGGGTTAGGGTTTGTGTTAGCGTTAGGTTTAAGGTTAGGTTTTGTGTTAAGGTTAGGGTTGGGCTTAGGGATAGAGTGTGTTATGCTTAGGGATAGTGTTAGTGTAAGCATTTGGTTGCCACTGTGGTTAGGGTTAGCGTTAGGGTTTGTGTTAGGGTTAGGGTTAGGGTTAGGGTTTGTGTTAGTGTTCGGGCAGGGTTAGAGTTAGGGTTGGTGTAAGCATTAGGGTTAAGGTTACTGTTAGTGTTAGTTTTAGGGTTAGGGTTAGTAATAGGGTGAGGTTTTGTGTTAGCGTTAGTGTTAGAACTAGTGTTAGGGCTTGTGTTAGGGATAGGGTTAGGTTTATGTTTTGTTTTAGTGTTAGGGTTAGGGTTGGCATAAGCATTATGGTTAGGCTTAGGGTTACGCTAAGGATTTCGTTAGGGTTTGTTTATGGTTAGTGTTAGGGTTAGGGGTAAGGTTTGGGTTGGTGTAAGCATTAGTTTTAGGGTTAGGGTTTTTGTGTCATGGTTATTGTTAGGGTTAGGGTTTGGGTTAGGGTTGGGGTTAGAGTTAGGGTTTTTGTTTTCGGGTTGGTGTAAGCATTAGGTTTAGTGTTAGGATTAGGGTTAGAATTAGTGTTAGGGTTAGGGTTATGGTCAGAGTTAGTTTTAGGGTTAGCGTTAGTGTTAAGTTTCATGTAAGCAATAGGGTTAGGGATGCAGTTAGGGTTAGGGTTTGTTTTAGGGTTAGGGTTAGGTTTAGGGTTATGGTTGGTGTAAGCATTGGGGTTATTGTTAGGGTGGGTTTGGGTTTGTGTTAGGGTTAGCGTTAGGGTTAGGATTTGTGTTACGGTTAGGTTTAGGGGTTAGGGTTTGTTATAGGTTTATGGTTAGATTTAGGGTTAGTGTTTGTGTTAGGGTTAGGGTTAGGGTTGACGTAAGCATTAGGGTTAGGGTTAGATTTATGGTTAGGGTTGGTGTTAGCGTTAGAGTTAGGGTTAGGGTGAGAACGAGGGTTAGGATTAGGGTTAGGGCTGGTGTAAGCATTAGGTTTAGGGTAAGGATTAGGGTTTGTGTCTGGGTTAGGGTAGGGTTACGGTTAGGGTTAGGGTTGCTGTAAGCTTTAGGGTTAGGGTTAGGTTTAGGGTTAGAGTTTGTGTTAGGGTTATAGTTAGGGTTAGGGTTAGGTTTAGGGTTAGAGGTAGGTTTAGGGTTAGGGTTAGGGTTGGTGTAAGCATTAGATTTAGGTTTAGAGTTAGGGTTTTTTTCAGGGTTTGGGTTAGGTTTATGGTTAGGGTTTGTTAAAGGTTATGGCATGGGTTAGGTTTATGGTTTGTGTTAGGTTTAGAGTTATGGTTGCATTTAGGGTTGGTGTAAGCATTAGGGTTAGGGTTAGGGTTAGTGTTAGGGTTAGGGTTATTGTCAGGGTTAGGTTTCGGGTTAGGGTTAGGGTTTTTCTTAGGCTTATGGTTAGGTTTGGGGTTTGTATTAGTGTTAGGGTTAGCGTTGGTTTAAGCATTAGGTTTAGGGTTAGAGTTAGAATTAGAGTTAGGGTTACGGTCCTGGTTAGGGTTTGGGTTTTGATTAGGGTTATGGTTAGAGTTAGGGTTTGTGTTTGTTATAGTGTTAGGGATAGGGTAGGGATTGGTGTAAGCATCAGGTTTAGGGTTAGGGTTCGTGTTGTGTAGCATTAGGGTTATTGTTGAGTTTTGGGTGAGTGTTAGGGTTAGGGTTGGGCTTAGGGGAAGAGAGTGTTATGGTTAGGTTCAGTGTTGTTTTAAGCATTTGGGTTATGACTGGGGTTAGGGTTAGTGTTAGTGATTGTGTTAGGCTTAGGGTTTGTGTTAGGGTTTGGGTTAGGGTTTGTGTAAGCATTAGGGTTAGGTTTATTGTTAGAGTTAGGATCAGGGTTTCTGTTAGGTTTAGGGTTAGGGTTAGGGTGAGGGTTAGTGTTGGTGCAAGCATTAGGTTTAGGATTATGGTTAGGGTTTGTGTTAGGGTTATGTTTAGGATTAGAGTTTGTGTTAGGTTGGGTTAGGGTTAGGGTTAGTGTTAGGGTTGGTGTAAGCATTAGGGTTAGATTTAGGGTTAGGGTTAGGATTAGGGTTAGGGTTAGGGTTAGAGTTTGTGTTAGGGGTTAGGTTTAGGTTAGGTGTAGTGATGAGGTTTGTGTTTGTAAGCATTAGGTTTAGGATTAGGGTTTGGGTTTTTCTCGAGGTTAGAGTTATGGTTAGGGTTAGGGATAGGGAGTAGGTTTAGGGTTTGTGTTAGGGTTAGTGTTAGGGTTAGTGTAAGCATTAGTGTTAGGCTTAGGGTTGGGCTTAGGGTTTGTGTTAGGGTTAGGGTTATAGTTAGGGTTAGGGTTAGGATTAGGGTTAGGGTTTGTGTTTGGGTTATGGTTAGGGTAAGGGTTAGGATTAGTTTTCGGGTTAGTGTTAGGGTTAGGTTTAGGTTTAGGGTTAGGTTTGGTATAATCATTAGTTTTAGTGTTAGGGTTAGGGTTTGTGTCAGGCTTAGGGTTAGGTTTAGGGTTAGGGTTTGTGTTATGGTTATGTTTAGGGTTAGGGTTTTGGGTAGGAATAGGGATTTTGTAAGCATTAGATTTAGGGTTAGGGTTAGGGTTAGTGTTAGGGCTAAGGTTATGGTTAGGTTAGGGTTCGTTTTAGGGTTAGGGTTTTTGTTAGGCTTATGGTTAGGTTTAGGTTTTGTGTTAGTGTTAGAGTTAGCGTTGGTTTAAGCATTAGGTTAAGGGTTAGAGTTAGGGTTAGGGTTAGGGTTACGGTCCAGGTTAGGGTTTGGGTTTTGATTACGGTTATGGTTAGGATTAGGGTTTGTGTTTGTTGTAGTTTTAGGGTTAGGGTTAGGGTTGGTGTAAGCATTAGGTTTAGGGTTAGGGTTAGGGTTGGTGTAAGCATTAGGTTTAGGGTTAGGTTTAGGGTTTGTGTAGTTTTAGGGTTAGGGTTTGGGTTAGGGTTGGTGTAAGCATTAGGTTTAGGGTTAGGGTTAGTGTTTGTGTAGCATTAGGGCTATTGTTGAGTTTTGGTTGACTGTTAGGGTTAGGGTTGGGCTTAGGGGAAGAGAGTGTTATGGTTAGGTTTAGTTTTGTTTTAAGCATTTGGGTTATGACTGGGGTTAGAGTTAGTGTTAGTGATTGTGTTAGGCTTAGGCTTAGGGTTAGGGTTTGTGTTAGGGTTTGGGTTAGGGTTGGTGTAAGCATTAGGTTTAGGATTATGGTTAGGGTTTGTGTTTTGGTTATGGTTAGGGATATGATTAGAATTAGAGTTTGTGTTAGGGTAGGGTTAGGGTTAGGGTTATTGTTAGGGTTGGTGTAAGCATTAGGGTTAGGGTTAGGGTTAGGATTAGGATTAAGGTTAGGGTTAAGGTTAGAGTTTGTGTTAGGCTTAGCTTTAGGGTTAGTTGTAGTGTTAGGGTTTGTTTTGTAAGCATTAGCTTTAGGATTAGTGTTAGGGTTTGTGTTGGGATTAGGGTTATGGTTAGGGTTTGTGTTAGGCTTAGCTTTAGGGTTAGTTGTAGTGTTAGGGTTTTGTTTTGTAAGCATTAGGTTTAGGTTTAGTGTTAGGGTTTGTGTTGGGGTTAGGGTTATGGTTACTGTTATGGATAGGGTTAGAGTTATGGTTAGGGTTAGGGTTAGTGTAAGCATTAGTGATAGGCTAGGGTTTGTGTTAGGGTTACCGTTAGAGTTAGGATTAGGGTCAGGGTTAGGGTTAGGGTTAGTGTTTGTTTCAGGGTTAGGTTTATGGTTAGTGTTATTGTTTGTGTTAGGGTTAGAGTTAGGATTAGTGCTTGTGTTACGGTTGGTGTAAGCATTATGGTTAGGGTTAGGTTTAGGCATTGTGCTGGGTGAGGGGTACGGTCAGTGTTAGGGTTCGGGTTAACGTTAGAGTTAGATTTGTTGTAAGCATTAGGGTTAGGTTTGAGGTTAGGATTAGGGTTTGTATTAGCGTTAGGGTTAGGTTTAGGATTTTGTTTTTTATTAGGGTTATGATCAGGGTTAATTTTAGTATTAGGTTTAGGGTTACGGTTAGGGTTAGGGTTCAGGTTAGCGTTAGACGTAGCGTTGGTGTAAGCATTAGGGTTAGGTTAGTTCTTGTGTTATGGTTAGGGTTAGCGTTGGTGTAAGCATTACGTTTAGGGTTAGCGTTAGAGTTAGGGTTAGGTTTACGCTCCAGGTTAGGGTTCGGGTTAGGGTTCGGGTTCGGGTTAGGGTTTGTGTTAGGGTTAGGGTTGTTGTTAGGGTTAGGGTTAGGGTTAGTTTACGGTTTGTGTTAGGGTTAGGGTTGGTGTAAGCATTAGGGTTAGGGTTACGGTTAGGGTTATTGTTTCGGGTAGGGTTAGCATTAGATTGAGGTTTAGGGTTAGGGTTAGTTTGAGGTAAGCATTAGGTTTAGGGTTAGGTAAGGTTTAGGGTGAGGGTTAGGGCTAAGATTAGGGTTAGGGTTAGGGTTAGGTTTACAGTGAGGGTTAGGGTTTGTGTCATGATTAGGGTTAGGGTTAGGGTTAGGGCTAGGTTTAGGGTTTGTGTTTGGGTTAGGGTTAGGGTAGGTGTAAGCATTAGGGTTAGGGTTAGCATTAGGCTTAGAGTTGTGTTAACGTGAGGTTTAGGGTTAGAGTTACGGTTAGGTTTAGTATTAGAGTTAGATTTGGTGTAAGCATTAGTTTAGAGCTATGGTAAAGATTTGTGTCAGGGTTAGGTTTAGGATAAGGGTTATGGTTTGTGTTAGGGTTAGGGTTGGTGTAAGCATTAGGGTTAGGGTTACGGTTAGGGTTAGTGTTTCGGTTAGAGTTAGCGTTAGATTGAGGTTTAGGGTTAGCGTTAGGTTGGTGTAAGCATTAGGTTTAGGGTTATGTTTAAGGTGTGTGTTAGGGCTTGGGTTGGGCTTAGGGGTAGAGAGTGTTAGGGTTAGTTTTAGTGTTGATGTAAGCATTTGGGTTACAATTGGATTTAGGGTTAGGGTTAGGGTTTGTGTTATGGTTAGGGTTAGGATTGGTGTAAGCATTAGGGTTTAGACATAGTGTTTGTCTTAGTGTTAGGGTTAGGGTTAGGTTTAGAGTTAGAGTTGGAGTTAGTGTAAGCATTTGGTTTAGGGTTAGGGAATTTGTAAGCATTAGGTTTAGGGTTAGGGTTAGGGTTTGTGTCAGGGTTAGGGTTAGGATTATGGTTTGTGTTAAGGTTAGGGTCAGGGTAGGGTTAGTGTTATGGTTAGGGGTACGGTTAGGATTAGGGTTAGGTTAGGGTTAGGTTTAGAGTTAGGGTTAGAGTTGGTGTAAGCATTTGGTTTAGGGTTAAGGTTAGGGATTGTGTAAGCATTAAGTTTAGGGTTAGGGATCGGGTTAGAGGCAGAGTTAGGGTTGGTGTAAGCATGAGGGTTAGGGTTACGGTTAGGGTTAGGTTTTCTGAGTAGGGTTAGGATTTGGGTTGGTGTAAGCATTAGGTTTAGGGTTAGGTTTAGGTTGTGTGTTAGGGTTAGGTTTGGGCTTAGTGGTGAGTGTTACATTAGGGTTAGTGTTGCTGTAAGCATTTGTGTTACAATTGGGGTTAGGTTTAGGGTTAGGGTTTGTTTAAGGATTAGGGTTGTGGTAAGGGTTTGTGTAACCATTAGGTTTAGGGTTAGGTTTAAGGTCAGAGTTTGTGTTAGGGTTAGGGTTAGGGTTAGGGTGAGGGTGAGGGTGAGGGTGAGGTTTAGGTTTAGGGTTAGGGTTGGTGTAAGCATTAGGTTTAGCGTTAGTTTAGTGTTAGGGTTAGGGTTACGGTCACTGTTACGGTTCGGGTTCTGGTTAGGTTTATGGTTATGGTTAGGGTTTGTGTTAAGGTCAGGTTTAGGGTTAGGGTTAGGGTTTGTGTTAAGATTAGGATTAGGATTGATGTAAGCATTAGGGTTAAGGTTAGGGTTAGGGTTAGGGTTAGGGTTAGATTTAGGGTTAGGGTCAGTGTTTCTGTAATCATTACATTTAGGGTCAGGGTTAGGGTTAGTTTTAGGGTTTGTGTTAGGGTTAGGTTAGGTTTAGGTTTTGTGTTAGTGTTAGGGTTAGTGTTGGCATTAGAATTAGGGTTAGGCTGAGGGTTATGCTAAGGATTTGTGTTAGTGTTAGGATATGGTTAGGGTTAGTGTTAGGGTTAGGGTTGGTGTTAGCCATTAGTTTAGGGTTAGAGTTAGGGGTTTTGTCAGGGTTAGGGTTAGGGTTAGCGTTTGTGGTAGGGTTATTGTTAGGTTTAGGGTTAGGGTGTGTGTTAGGGTTTTTGGAAGCATTAAGGTTAAGATTAGGGTCAGGGTTAGAATTAGTGTTAGGGTTAAGTTTACGGTCAGGGTTAGGGTTCGGGTTAGCCTTAGAGTTAGCTTTGGTGTAAGCATTATTTTTAGGGTTGTGGTTAGGGTTAGGTTTTGTGTTCGGGTTAGGGTTAGAGTTGGGGTTGGTGTAAGCATTAGGTTTAGCGTTAGGGTTAGTGTTTGTTCCAGGGTTAGGGTTAGGGTTAGGGTTAAGGTTAGGGTTAGGGTTTGTGTTAGCGTTAGGTTTAAGGTTAGGTTTTGTGTTAAGGTTAGGGTTGGGCTTAGGGATAGAGTGTGTTATGCTTAGGGATAGTGTTAGTGTAAGCATTTGGTTACCACTGTGGTTAGGGTTAGCGTTAGGGTTTGTGTTAGGGTTAGGGTTAGGGTTAGGGTTTGTGTTAGTGTTCGGGCAGGGTTAGAGTTAGGGTTGGTGTAAGCATTAGGGTTAAGGTTACGGTTAGTGTTAGTTTTAGGGTTAGGGTTAGTAATAGGGTGAGGTTTTGTGTTAGCGTTAGTGTTAGAACTAGTGTTAGGGCTTGTGTTAGGGATAGGGTTAGGTTTATGTTTTGTTTTAGTGTTAGGGTTAGGGTTGGCATAAGCATTATGGTTAGGCTTAGGGTTACGCTAAGGATTTCGTTAGGGTTTGTTTATGGTTAGTGTTAGGGTTAGGGGTAAGGTTTGGGTTGGTGTAAGCATTAGTTTTAGGGTTAGGGTTTTTGTGTCATGGTTATTGTTAGGGTTAGGGTTTGGGTTAGGGTTGGGGTTAGAGTTAGGGTTTTTGTTTTCGGGTTGGTGTAAGCATTAGGTTTAGTGTTAGGATTAGGGTTAGAATTAGTGTTAGGGTTAGGGTTATGGTCAGAGTTAGTTTTAGGGTTAGCGTTAGTGTTAAGTTTCATGTAAGCAATAGGGTTAGGGATGCAGTTAGGGTTAGGGTTTGTTTTAGGGTTAGGGTTAGGTTTAGGGTTATGGTTGGTGTAAGCATTGGGGTTATTGTTAGGGTGGGTTTGGGTTTGTGTTAGGGTTAGCGTTAGGGTTAGGATTTGTGTTACGGTTAGGTTTAGGGGTTAGGGTTTGTAATAGGTTTATGGTTAGATTTAGGGTTAGTGTTTGTGTTAGGGTTAGGGTTAGGGTTGACGTAAGCATTAGGGTTAGGGTTAGATTTATGGTTAGGGTTGGTGTTAGCGTTAGAGTTAGGGTTAGGGTGAGAACGAGGGTTAGGATTAGGGTTAGGGCTGGTGTAAGCATTAGGTTTAGGGTAAGGATTAGGGTTTGTGTCTGGGTTAGGGTAGGGTTACGGTTAGGGTTAGGGTTGCTGTAAGCTTTAGGGTTTGGGTTAGGTTTAGGGTTAGAGTTTGTGTTAGGGTTATAGTTAGGGTTAGGGTTAGGTTTAGGGTTAGAGGTAGGTTTAGGGTTAGGGTTAGGGTTGGTGTAAGCATTAGATTTAGGTTTAGAGTTAGGGTTTTTTTCAGGGTTTGGGTTAGGTTTATGGTTAGGGTTTGTTAAAGGGTTATGGCATGGGTTAGGTTTATGGTTTGTGTTAGGTTTAGAGTTATGGTTGCATTTAGGGTTGGTGTAAGCATTAGGGTTAGGGTTAGGGTTAGTGTTAGGGTTAGGGTTATTGTCAGGGTTAGGTTTCGGGTTAGGGTTAGGGTTTTTCTTAGGCTTATGGTTAGGTTTGGGGTTTGTATTAGTGTTAGGGTTAGCGTTGGTTTAAGCATTAGGTTTAGGGTTAGAGTTAGAATTAGAGTTAGGGTTACGGTCCTGGTTAGGGTTTGGGTTTTGATTAGGGTTATGGTTAGAGTTAGGGTTTGTGTTTGTTATAGTGTTAGGGATAGGGTAGGGATTGGTGTAAGCATCAGGTTTAGGGTTAGGGTTCGTGTTTGTGTAGCATTAGGGTTATTGTTGAGTTTTGGGTGAGTGTTAGGGTTAGGGTTGGGCTTAGGGGAAGAGAGTGCTATGGTTAGGTTCAGTGTTGTTTTAAGCATTTGGGTTATGACTGGGGTTAGGGTTAGTGTTAGTGATTGTGTTAGGCTTAGGGTTTGTGTTAGGGTTTGGGTTAGGGTTTGTGTAAGCATTAGGGTTAGGTTTATTGTTAGAGTTAGGATCAGGGTTTCTGTTAGGTTTAGGGTTAGGGTTAGGGTGAGGGTTAGTGTTGGTGCAAGCATTAGGTTTAGGATTATGGTTAGGGTTTGTGTTAGGGTTATGTTTAGGATTAGAGTTTGTGTTAGGTTGGGTTAGGGTTAGGGTTAGTGTTAGGGTTGGTGTAAGCATTAGGGTTAGATTTAGGGTTAGGGTTAGGATTAGGGTTAGGGTTAGGGTTAGAGTTTGTGTTAGGGTTAGGTTTAGGGTTAGGTGTAGTGATGAGGTTTGTGTTTGTAAGCATTAGGTTTAGGATTAGGGTTTGGGTTTTTCTCGAGGTTAGAGTTATGGTTAGGGTTAGGGATAGGGAGTAGGTTTAGGGTTTGTGTTAGGGTTAGTGTTAGGGTTAGTGTAAGCATTAGTGTTAGGCTTAGGGTTGGGCTTAGGGTTTGTGTTAGGGTTAGGGTTATAGTTAGGGTTAGGGTTAGGATTAGGGTTAGGGTTTGTGTTTGGGTTATGGTTAGGGTAAGGGTTAGGATTAGTTTTCGGGTTAGTGTTAGGGTTAGGTTTAGGTTTAGGGTTAGGTTTGGTATAATCATTAGTTTTAGTGTTAGGGTTAGGGTTTGTGTCAGGCTTAGGGTTAGGTTTAGGGTTAGGGTTTGTGTTATGGTTATGTTTAGGGTTAGGGTTTTGGGTAGGAATAGGGATTTTGTAAGCATTAGATTTAGGGTTAGGGTTAGGGTTAGTGTTAGGGCTAAGGTTATGGTCAGGGTTAGGGTTCGTTTTAGGGTTAGGGTTTTTGTTAGGCTTATGGTTAGGTTTAGGTTTTGTGTTAGTGTTAGAGTTAGCGTTGGTTTAAGCATTAGGTTAAGGGTTAGAGTTAGGGTTAGGGTTAGGGTTACGGTCCAGGTTAGCGTTTGGGTTTTGATTACGGTTATGGTTAGGATTAGGGTTTGTGTTTGTTGTAGTTTTAGGGTTAGGGTTAGGGTTGGTGTAAGCATTAGGTTTAGGGTTAGGGTTAGGGTTGGTGTAAGCATTAGGTTTAGGGTTAGGTTTAGGGTTTGTGTAGTTTTAGGGTTAGGGTTTGGGTTAGGGTTGGTGTAAGCATTAGGTTTAGGGTTAGGGTTAGTGTTTGTGTAGCATTAGGGCTATTGTTGAGTTTTGGTTGACTGTTAGGGTTAGGGTTGGGCTTAGGGGAAGAGAGTGTTATGGTTAGGTTTAGTTTTGTTTTAAGCATTTGGGTTATGACTGGGGTTAGAGTTAGTGTTAGTGATTGTGTTAGGCTTAGGCTTAGGGTTAGGGTTTGTGTTAGGGTTTGGGTTAGGGTTGGTGTAAGCATTAGGTTTAGGATTATGGTTAGGGTTTGTGTTTTGGTTATGGTTAGGGATATGATTAGAATTAGAGTTTGTGTTAGGGTAGGGTTAGGGTTAGGGTTATTGTTAGGGTTGGTGTAAGCATTAGGGTTAGGGTTAGGGTTAGGATTAGGATTAAGGTTAGGGTTAAGGTTAGAGTTTGTGTTAGGCTTAGCTTTAGGGTTAGTTGTAGTGTTAGGGTTTGTTTTGTAAGCATTAGCTTTAGGATTAGTGTTAGGGTTTGTGTTGGGATTAGGGTTATGGTTAGGGTTTGTGTTAGGCTTAGCTTTAGGGTTAGTTGTAGTGTTAGGGTTTTGTTTTGTAAGCATTAGGTTTAGGATTAGTGTTAGGGTTTGTGTTGGGGTTAGGGTTATGGTTACTGTTATGGATAGGGTTAGAGTTATGGTTAGGGTTAGGGTTAGTGTAAGCATTAGTGATAGGCTAGGGTTTGTGTTAGGGTTACCGTTAGAGTTAGGATTAGGGTCAGGGTTATGGTTAGGGTTAGTGTTTGTTTCAGGGTTAGGTTTATGGTTAGTGTTATTGTTTGTGTTAGGGTTAGAGTTAGGATTAGTGCTTGTGTTACGGTTGGTGTAAGCATTATGGTTAGGGTTAGGTTTAGGCATTGTGCTGGGTGAGGGGTACGGTCAGTGTTAGGGTTCGGGTTAACGTTAGAGTTAGATTTGTTGTAAGCATTAGGGTTAGGTTTGAGGTTAGGATTAGGGTTTGTATTAGCGTTAGGGTTAGGTTTAGGATTTTGTTTTTTATTAGGGTTATGATCAGGGTTAATTTTAGTATTAGGTTTAGGGTTACGGTTAGGGTTAGGGTTCAGGTTAGCGTTAGACGTAGCGTTGGTGTAAGCATTAGGGTTAGGTTAGTTCTTGTGTTATGGTTAGGGTTAGCGTTGGTGTAAGCATTACGTTTAGGGTTAGCGTTAGAGTTAGGGTTAGGTTTACGCTCCAGGTTAGGGTTCGGGTTAGGGTTCGGGTTCGGGTTAGGGTTTGTGTTAGGGTTAGGGTTGTTGTTAGGGTTAGGGTTAGGGTTAGTTTACGGTTTGTGTTAGGGTTAGGGTTGGTGTAAGCATTAGGGTTAGGGTTACGGTTAGGGTTATTGTTTCGGGTAGGGTTAGCATTAGATTGAGGTTTAGGGTTAGGGTTAGTTTGAGGTAAGCATTAGGTTTAGGGTTAGGTAAGGTTTAGGGTGAGGGTTAGGGCTAAGATTAGGGTTAGGGTTAGGGTTAGGTTTACAGTGAGGGTTAGGGTTTGTGTCATGATTAGGGTTAGGGTTAGGGTTAGGGCTAGGTTTAGGGTTTGTGTTTGGGTTAGGGTTAGGGTAGGTGTAAGCATTAGGGTTAGGGTTAGCATTAGGCTTAGAGTTGTGTTAACGTGAGGTTTAGGGTTAGAGTTACGGTTAGGTTTAGTATTAGAGTTAGATTTGGTGTAAGCATTAGTTTAGAGCTATGGTAAAGATTTGTGTCAGGATTAGGTTTAGGATAAGGGTTATGGTTTGTGTTAGGGTTAGGGTTGGTGTAAGCATTAGGGTTAGGGTTACGGTTAGGGTTAGTGTTTCGGTTAGAGTTAGCGTTAGATTGAGGTTTAGGGTTAGCGTTAGGTTGGTGTAAGCATTAGGTTTAGGGTTATGTTTAAGGTGTGTGTTAGGGCTTGGGTTGGGCTTAGGGGTAGAGAGTGTTAGGGTTAGTTTTAGTGTTGATGTAAGCATTTGGGTTACAATTGGATTTAGGGTTAGGGTTAGGGTTTGTGTTATGGTTAGGGTTAGGATTGGTGTAAGCATTAGGGTTTAGACATAGTGTTTGTCTTTGTGTTAGGGTTAGGGTTAGGTTTAGAGTTAGAGTTGGAGTTAGTGTAAGCATTTGGTTTAGGGTTAGGGAATTTGTAAGCATTAGGTTTAGGGTTAGGGTTAGGGTTTGTGTCAGGGTTAGGGTTAGGATTATGGTTTGTGTTAAGGTTAGGGTCAGGGTAGGGTTAGTGTTATGGTTAGGGGTACGGTTAGGATTAGGGTTAGGTTAGGGTTAGGTTTAGACTTAGGGTTAGAGTTGGTGCAAGCATTTGGTTTAGGGTTAAGGTTAGGGATTGCGTAAACATTAAGTTTAGGGTTAGGGATCGGGTTAGAGGCAGAGTTAGGGTTGGTGTAAGCATGAGGGTTAGGGTTACGGTTAGGGTTAGGTTTTCTGAGTAGGGTTAGGATTTGGGTTGGTGTAAGCATTAGGTTTAGGGTTAGGTTTAGGTTGTGTGTTAGGGTTAGGTTTGGGCTTAGTGGTGAGTGTTACATTAGGGTTAGTGTTGCTGTAAGCATTTGTGTTACAATTGGGGTTAGGTTTAGGGTTAGGGTTTGTTTAAGGATTAGGGTTGTGGTAAGGGTTTGTGTAACCATTAGGTTTAGGGTTAGGTTTAAGGTCAGAGTTTGCGTTAGGTTTAGGGTTAGGGTTAGGGTGAGGGTGAGGGTGAGGGTGAGGGTGAGGTTTAGGTTTAGGGTTAGGGTTGGTGTAAGCATTAGGTTTAGCGTTAGTTTAGTGTTAGGGTTACGGTCACTGTTACGGTTCGGGTCCTGTTAGGTTTATGGTTATGGTTAGGGTTTGTGTTAAGGTCAGGTTTAGGGTTAGGGTTAGGGTTTGTGTTAAGATTAGGATTAGGATTGATGTAAGCATTAGGGTTAAGGTTAGGGTTAGGGTTAGGGTTAGATTTAGGGTTAGGGTCAGTGTTTCTGTAATCATTACATTTAGGGTCAGGGTTAGGGTTAGTTTTAGGGTTTGTGTTAGGGTTAGGTTAGGTTTAGGTTTTGTGTTAGTGTTAGGGTTAGTGTTGGCATTAGAATTAGGGTTAGGCTGAGGGTTATGCTAAGGATTTGTGTTAGTGTTAGGATATGGTTAGGGTTAGTGTTAGGGTTAGGGTTGGTGTTAGCCATTAGTTTAGGGTTAGAGTTAGGGGTTTTGTCAGGGTTAGGGTTAGGGTTAGGGTTAGCGTTTGTGGTAGGGTTATTGTTAGGTTTAGGGTTAGGGTGTGTGTTAGGGTTTTTGGAAGCATTAAGGTTAAGATTAGGGTCAGGGTTAGAATTAGTGTTAGGGTTAAGTTTACGGTCAGGGTTAGGGTTCGGGTTAGCCTTAGAGTTAGCTTTGGTGTAAGCATTATTTTTAGGGTTGTGGTTAGGGTTAGGTTTTGTGTTCGGGTTAGGGTTAGAGTTGGGGTTGGTGTAAGCATTAGGTTTAGCGTTAGGGTTAGTGTTTGTTCCAGGGTTAGGGTTAGGGTTAGGGTTAAGGTTAGGGTTAGGGTTTGTGTTAGCGTTAGGTTTAAGGTTAGGTTTTGTGTTAAGGTTAGGGTTGGGCTTAGGGATAGAGTGTGTTATGCTTAGGGATAGTGTTAGTGTAAGCATTTGGTTACCACTGTGGTTAGGGTTAGCGTTAGGGTTTGTGTTAGGGTTAGGGTTAGGGTTTGTGTTAGTGTTCGGGCAGGGTTAGAGTTAGGGTTGGTGTAAGCATTAGGGTTAAGGTTACGGTTAGTGTTAGTTTTAGGGTTAGGGTTAGTAATAGGGTGAGGTTTTGTGTTAGCGTTAGTGTTAGAACTAGTGTTAGGGCTTGTGTTAGGGATAGGGTTAGGTTTATGTTTTGTTTTAGTGTTAGGGTTAGGGTTGGCATAAGCATTATGGTTAGGCTTAGGGTTACGCTAAGGATTTCGTTAGGGTTTGTTTATGGTTAGTGTTAGGGTTAGGGGTAAGGTTTGGGTTGGTGTAAGCATTAGTTTTAGGGTTAGGGTTTTTGTGTCATGGTTATTGTTAGGGTTAGGGTTTGGGTTAGGGTTGGGGTTAGAGTTAGGGTTTTTGTTTTCGGGTTGGTGTAAGCATTAGGTTTAGTGTTAGGATTAGGGTTAGAATTAGTGTTAGGGTTAGGGTTATGGTCAGAGTTAGTTTTAGGGTTAGCGTTAGTGTTAAGTTTCATGTAAGCAATAGGGTTAGGGATGCAGTTAGGGCTAGGGTTTGTTTTAGGGTTAGGGTTAGGTTTAGGGTTATGGTTGGTGTAAGCATTGGGGTTATTGTTAGGGTGGGTTTGGGTTTGTGTTAGGGTTAGCATTAGGGTTAGGATTTGTGTTACGGTTAGGTTTAGGGGTTAGGGTTTGTAATAGGTTTATGGTTAGATTTAGGGTTAGTGTTTGTGTTAGGGTTAGGGTTAGGGTTGACGTAAGCATTAGGGTTAGGGTTAGATTTATGGTTAGGGTTGGTGTTAGTGTTAGAGTTAGGGTTAGGGTGAGAACGAGGGTTAGGATTAGGGTTAGAGCTGGTGTAAGCATTAGGTTTAGGGTAAGGATTAGGGTTTGTGTCTGGGTTAGGGTAGGGTTACGGTTAGGGTTAGGGTTGCTGTAAGCTTTAGGGTTAGGGTTAGGTTTAGGGTTAGAGTTTGTGTTAGGGTTATAGTTAGGGTTAGGGTTAGGTTTAGGGTTAGAGGTAGGTTTAGGGTTAGGGTTAGGGTTGGTGTAAGCATTAGATTTAGGTTTAGAGTTAGGGTTTTTTTCAGGGTTTGGGTTAGGTTTATGGTTAGGGTTTGTTAAAGGGTTATGGCATGGGTTAGGTTTATGGTTTGTGTTAGGTTTAGAGTTATGGTTGCATTTAGGGTTGGTGTAAGCATTAGGGTTAGGGTAAGGGTTAGTGTTAGGGCTTAGGGTTATTGTCAGGGTTAGGTTTCGGGTTAGGGTTAGGGTTTTTCTTAGGCTTATGGTTAGGTTTGGGGTTTGTATTAGTGTTAGGGTTAGCGTTGGTTTAAGCATTAGGTTTAGGGTTAGAGTTAGAATTAGAGTTAGGGTTACGGTCCTGGTTAGGGTTTGGGTTTTGATTAGGGTTATGGTTAGAGTTAGGGTTTGTGTTTGTTATAGTGTTAGGGATAGGGTAGGGATTGGTGTAAGCATCAGGTTTAGGGTTAGGGTTCGTGTTTGTGTAGCATTAGGGTTATTGTTGAGTTTTGGGTGAGTGTTAGGGTTAGGGTTGGGCTTAGGGGAAGAGAGTGTTATGGTTAGGTTCAGTGTTGTTTTAAGCATTTGGGTTATGACTGGGGTTAGGGTTAGTGTTAGTGATTGTGTTAGGCTTAGGGTTTGTGTTAGGGTTTGGGTTAGGGTTTGTGTAAGCATTAGGGTTAGGTTTATTGTTAGAGTTAGGATCAGGGTTTCTGTTAGGTTTAGGGTTAGGGTTAGGGTGAGGGTTAGTGTTGGTGCAAGCATTAGGTTTAGGATTATGGTTAGGGTTTGTGTTAGGGTTATGTTTAGGATTAGAGTTTGTGTTAGGTTGGGTTAGGGTTAGGGTTAGTGTTAGGGTTGGTGTAAGCATTAGGGTTAGATTTAGGGTTAGGGTTAGGATTAGGGTTAGGGTTAGGGTTAGAGTTTGTGTTAGGGTTAGATTTAGGGTTAGGTGTAGTGATGAGGTTTGTGTTTGTAAGCATTAGGTTTAGGATTAGGGTTTGGGTTTTTCTCGAGGTTCGAGTTATGGTTAGGGTTAGGGATAGGGAGTAGGTTTAGGGTTTGTGTTAGGGTTAGTGTTAGGGTTAGTGTAAGCATTAGTGTTAGGCTTAGGGTTGGGCTTAGGTTTGTGTTAGGGTTAGGGTTATAGTTAGGGATAGGGTTAGGATTAGGGTTAGGGTTGTGTTTGGGTTATGGTTAGGGTAAGGGTTAGGATTAGTTTTCGGGTTAGTGTTAGGGTTAGGTTTAGGTTTAGGGTTAGGTTTGGTATAATCATTAGTTTTAGTGTTAGGGTTAGGGTTTGTGTCAGGCTTAGGGTTAGGTTTAAGGTTAGGGTTTGTGTTAGTGTTAGGGTTTGCTTTAGGTTTAGGGTTAGATTGGTGTAACCATTTGGTTTAAGTTTAGGGTTAGAGATTTGTCAGGTTTAGGGTTACGGTTAGGGTTATGGTTTGTGTTAGGGTTAGGGTTAGGGTTAGGGTTTGTGTTAGCATTAGTGTTGTGGTTATGGTTATGGTTAGAGTTAGGGTTAGTGCTTGGTTAGGGGTACGGTCAAGGTTAGGGTTAGTGTTAGCGTTATAGTTAGGGTTGGTGTTAGCATGTGGGTTAGGTTTATGGTTAGGAATAGGGTTTGTGTTAGGGTTAGGGTTAGGATTAGGGTTAGATTGAAGTTTAGCTTTAGGGTTAGGGTTGGTGTAAGCATTAGGTTTAGGGTTAGGTTTTGGGTGTGTGTTAGAGTTAGCGTTGGGAGTAGGGGTATAGCGTGTAAAGTAAGGGTTAGTGTTGTTGTAAACTTTTGGGTTATGATTGGGGTTAGGTTTAGGGTTAGGTTTTGTGTTAGGTTTGGTGTAATCATTATGTTTATTGTTAGGGTTAGGGTTTTGTATCAGGTTTAGGGTTAGCGTAAGGGTAAGTGTTTCTTTAGGGTTATGGTTAGATTTAGGTATTTGTGTTAAGCTTGGTGTAAGCATTAGTGTGAGGGTTAGGGTTACGGTCAGGGTTAGCTTTCAGGTTCGGGTTAGCGTTAGGGTTGGTGTAGGCATTAGTATTAGGGTTAGGGTTGGTATAAGGATTAGTGTAAGGGTTAGGGTTAGGGTTTGTGTTAGGGTTAGGGTTAGGGTTTGTGTTAGAGTTAATGTTAGTGTTGGTTTAAGCTTAGGGTTATTGTTAGTGTTAGAGATAGCGTTATTGTTTGTTTTAGGGTTAGGATTAGGGTTGGTGTAAGCATTAGGGTTTGATATGGTTAGGTTTGTGTTAGGGTTTTGTTTTGGTTCGAGTAATTTCTAGGCATAGGGTTAAGGTTAGGGTTTGTGTCAGGGTTAGGGTTAGGGTTTGTTTTAGGGTTGATGTAAGCATTAGGGTAAGGTTTAGGGTTAGGGTTAGTCTTAAGGTTAGGGTTATGGTAGGTTAGAGTTCGGTTTAGGCTTCTCGGTTTGTGTTAGGGTTAGGGTTCGGGTGAGGGTTGGTGTAAACATTAGGTTAAGGGTTAGGGTTAGGGTTTGTGTCATGGTTTAGATTAGGGTTAGGGTTTTTCTTAGGGTTAGGGTTAGGTTTAGGGTTTGTTTTAAGGTTATGATTAGGATTGGTGTAAGCATTTGGGTTAGGCTTTGGGTTAGGCATAAGGTTTGTGTTATGGTTTGGGTTAGGGTTAGGGTTATGTCTAGATTTAGTGTTAGGTTTGGTGTAAGCATTAGGGTTATGGTTAGGGTTAGGGTTGGTGTTAGCATTAGGGTTAGGGTTAGGGTTTATGTTAGGGTTTGGGTTAGGGTTAGGTTTTTTTTAGGGTTAGGGCTAGCATTGGTGCAAGCATTAGGTTTATGGTTAGGGTTATAGTTAATGTTAAGTTTACGGTCCGGGTAATGGTTTGGGTTAGGTTTATGGTTAGAGTTAGTTTTACGGTAAGGGTTTGTGTTAGGGCTAGGGTTAGTGTTTCTGCTAGGGTTAGTGTTATGGTTAGTGTTAGGTTTAGGGTTACGTTTAGGATTGGTGTAATCATTAGGTTTAGGGTTAGGGTTAGGTTTTGTGTCATGATTAGGGTTAGGGTTAGGGTTTGTGTTAGGGTTAGGGTTATGGTTTGTGTTATGGTTAGGGTTAGGGTTAGGTTTAGGGTTTGTGTTAGGGTTAGGGTTGGTTGTGTAAGCATTAGGGTTAGGGATAGGGTTTCTTTTAGGTTTAGGGTTAGGGTTAGGGTTAGATTGAGGTTTAGGGTTAGGTTTAGGTTGGTGTAATCATTAGGTTTAGGGTTAGGTTTAAGGTGTGTGTTAGGGTTAGGGTTGGGCTTAGGGGTAGAGAGTGTTAGGGTTAGGGTTAGTGTTGGTTTAAGCATTTGATTTACGATTGGGGTTAGATTTTGTGTTAGGGTTAGGGTTAGGTTTAGCCTTTAGTTAATGTTAGGGTTAGGATTGGAGTAAGCATTAGCGTTAAGCTTAGAGTTAGGCATAGGGTTTGTGTTAGGGTTAGGTTTAGGGTTAGGGTAGGGTTTGTGTCAGGGTTAGGGTTAGGTATGGGGTTTGTGGTAAGGTTGTTGTAAGCATTAGGGTTAGGGTTAGGGTCCTTATTAGTTTTAGGGTTAGGGGTACGGTCAGGGTTAGTTTTCGGGTTAGCGGTGGTGTAAGCATTACGTTTAAGGTTAGGTTTAGGGTTAGTTTTACGGTAAGGATTTCAGTTAGGGTTAATGTTAGTGTTTGTGTTAGGGTTAGGGTTATGGTTAGTGTTAGGTTTAGGGCTAGGGTTAGGGTTGGTGTAATCATTAGGTTTACAGTTGGGGTTATGGTTTGTGTCAGTGTTAGGAATAGTGTTAGAGTTAGGGTTAGGTTTTGTGTTAAGGTTAGGTTTAGGGTTTGTGTTACAGGTTGGGTTAGGGTTAGAGTTGTTGTAAGCATTAGGTTTCGGTTTAAGGTTAGGGTTTGTGTCAGGGTTAAGGTTATTGTTAGGGTTAGGGTTTGTTTTCCGTTTTGGGCTATGATTAGGGTTTGTATTACGGCTAGGGTTAGGATTGGTGTAAGCATTAGTGTTAGGCTTAGGGTTAGGCTGAGGTTTTGTGTTACGGTTAGGGTTAGGGTTATGTTTAGAGTTAGGTTTATGGTTGGTGCAAGCCGTAGTTTTTTGGTTAGGGTTAGGGTTTGTGTCAGGGTTAGGGTTAGGATTAGGATTATGATTTGTGTTATGGTTAGGGTAAGGTTTAGGTTTAGTGCTAGTGTTAGGGGTACAGTCAGGGTTAGGGTTCAGGTTAGCGTTAGAGTTAGGGTTGGAGTAAGCATTAGTGTTAGGGTTAGGGTTTGTGTTAGGGTTGATGTTAGAGTTAGTATTTGTCTTAAGGTTAAGGTTAGTGTTGGCGTAATCATTACGTTTAGGGTTATAGTTAGATTAGGGTTAGGTTTACGGTGCGATTTAGAGTTTGGGTTAGGGTTAGGGTTAGCGTTCGGGTTAGGTTTGTGTTAGGGTTAGGGTTAGGGTTTGTGTTAGATTTGGTGTAAGCATTAGGATTATTTTTAGTGTTTGGGTAAGGATAACTGTCAGGGTTAGGGTTTGGGTTAGGGTTAGAGTTAGGGTTGGTGTAAGCAGTTCTTTTAGTGTTAAGGTTAGTGTTAGGTTTTGTATTAGGGTTACGATTAGGGTTAGGGTTAGGGTTTGATTTAGGGTTAGGATTAGGTATAGCGTTAGGGTAAGGGTTTGTGTCATGATTAGTGTTATGGTTAGTGTTAGGGTTTCTGTTAGGGTTAGGGTTAGGTTTTGTGTTATGGTTAGGGTTAGGTTTTTTGTTAGGGATAGGGTTAACGTTGGTTTAAGCATTAGGTTTAGGGTTAGAGTTAGGGTTATGGTTGCGGTCTGGGTTAGGGTTTTGGTTAACGTTAGGGTTAGGGTTAGGGTTAAGATTTGTGTTAGGGTTAGCTAATGGTTAGGGTTAGGTTTTGTGTTAGGGTTATGGTTAGGGTTACGGTTAGCGTTAGAGTTAGGGTTGGTGTAAGCATGAGGGTTAGGGTTACGGTTTGTGTTAGGATTTCATTTAGGGTTAAGATTATGGTTAACGTTAGGGTTAGGATTTGTGTTATGGTTAAGGTTAGGGTTGGTGTAAGCATTAGATTTAGGGTTAGGTTTAGGGTGTCTGTTTTGGTTAGTGTTGGGCTTAGGGGTAAAGATTGTTAGGTTAGGGTTAGTGTTGGTATAAGCATTTGGGTTAAATTTGGGTTTACTGTTATGGTTAGTGTTTGTATTAGGGTTAGGGTTAGAGTTAGGGTTTGGGTTTTTGTTAGTGTTAGGGTTACGGTTAGGGTTGGTGTAAGCATTAGGGTTAGGGTTAGGTTTAGGGTTAGGGTTTGTGTTAGGGTTATGGTTAGGATTAGGGTGAGGTTGCGGTTTAGGGTTAGGGTTAAGTTTGGTGTAACCATTAAGTTTAGCGTTCAGGTTAGTGGTAGTGTTTGGGTTAGGTTTAGGGTTATTGTTCTGGTTCGGGTTAGGTTTAGGGTTAGAGTTAGGTTTTGTGTTAATGTTAAGGTTAAGGTTATGGTTAGGGTTTGTGTTAGGGTTAGGGTTAGGTTTAGGATTAGGGTTAAGATTGGTGTAATCATTAGTTTTAGTGTTAGGGTTCGGGTTTGTGTCAGTGTTAGGGTTAGTTTAGGGTTTGTGTTAGGGTTATTGTTAGGGTTTGTGTTAGGGTTGGTGTAAGCATTAGGGTTAGAGTTATGGTTTGTGTTAAGATTAAGGTTAGTGTTATTGTTAGGGTTTGTGTTAAGGTTAGGGTGAGGGTTATGTTTAGGTTTAGGGTGGGGTTAGGGTTGGTGTAATCATTAGGTTAAATGTTAGGGTTAGGATGTTTTTTTGGGTTAATGTTGGGCTTAGGGGAAGACAGTGTTAGGGTTATCGTTATTGTTGTTGTAAGCATTTTTTTTTTTATGATTGGGGTTAGGTTTATTGTTAGAGTTTGTGTTACAGTTAGGATTAGGATTAGTCTTAGGGTTAGGGTTAGACTTAGGGTTAGGGTTAGCGTTTGTTTTAGGGTTGGTATAAGCATTATGTTTAGGTTAGGGTTATTGTTAGGGTTAGCGTTGCTGTCAGGGCTAGAATTTGCGTTATGCTTTGAGTTAGGTTTGGTGTGAGCATTAGGGTTAGGGTTCCGGTTATGGTTAGGGGTAGTGTTAGGGTTGGAGAAAGCATTAGGGTTAGGATGAGTGTTAGGGTTAGGGTTTGTGTTAAGGTTATAATTAGGGTTATGCTTACGTTTAGGGTTTGTTTTAGAGTTTGGGTTAGGGTTTGTGTAAGCATTAGAGTTAGGGTTAGGGTTAGGCTTATTTTTTGTGTTATGTTTAGGGTAATGGTAACGGTTAGGGTTGGTGTAAGCATTAGCTTTAGGGTTAGGGATAGAGTTAGGGTTAGTTTTGCAGTCCGGGTTAGGGTTTGTGTTATGGTTTGGGTTAGGGTTTGGGTTTGTGTTATGGCTAGGGTTAGGGTTGGTGTTAGGGTTCGGTTTCGAGTTGGTTGTCAGCTTTTGGGTTAGCGTTAGGGTTAGGGTTAGGGTTTGTGTAAGGGTTAGGGTTAGGTTTAGGGTTGTGTGAGATTAGGGTTAGGGTTGGTGTAAGTATTAGGTTTAGGTTTAGGTTTATGGTGTGCGTTAGGGTTAGTTTTGGGCTTAGGGTTAGGAGTTAGGTTAAGGATAGTGTTGGCTAAGCATTTGGGTTATGATTGGGGTTGGGGTTAGGGTTTGTGTTTGGGTTAGGGTTAGATTAGGGTTAGGGTTTGTGTTAGGGTTATGGTTAGGGTTTAGGGTTGGTGTAAGCATTAGGGTTAGGGTTAGGTTCAGGTTTAGGGTTTGTGTTTTGTTTAGGGTTAGGGTTAGGGTGAGGGTGCTGATTAAGTTTAGGGTTTGGGTTGGTGTAAGCATTAGGTTTAGCGTTCGGATTAGTGTTAGTGTTAGGGTTAGGGTCAGGGTTATGTTTCCGGATCGGGTTAGGTTTAGGGTTTGGAATTAGGGTTTGTGATAAGGTTAAGGTTAGGGTTATGGTTAGGGTTTGTGTTAGGGTTAGGGTTAAGTTTAGGGTTAAGGTTAGGGTTGGTGTAATGTTTAGGTTTATGGTTAGGGTTAGGGTGTGTGTTAAGGTTAATGTTGGGCATAGGGGAAGAGAGTGTTAGGGTTAGGGTTACTGTTGGTGTAAGCATTTGGGTTACGCTTGGGGTTAGGGTTAGGGATAGGGTTTGTGTTACAATTAGGGTTAGGGCTAGGTTTCGGGTTAGGGTTAGGGTTAGGGTTATTGTAAGGGTTAGGGTTACGGTCACGGCTCGGATTCAGGTTAGGGTTAGAGTTAGGGTTGGTGTGAGCATTACGGTTAGTGTTTGTTTTAGGGTTAGAGTTTGTGTTTGGGTTGGTGAAAGCATTAGTGTTAGTGTTAGGGCTAGGGTTTGTGTTAGGGAAGGGTTAGTGTTAGGATAGGGTTATTGTTAGGGTTAGGTTTAGGGTTAGAGTTGGTGTAAGCATTAGGTTTAGCGTTAGGGTTAGGATTTGGGTCAGGGTTAGGGTTACAGTTAGTGTTAGGGTTAGGATTATTGTTAGGGTTTGTGTTAGTGTTAGGGTTGGGGTTCGGTTTTGTGTTAGGGTTATTGTTATGATTAGATTTAGGGAAAGGGTTAGTTTTAGAGTTAGGGTTGGGTTTGTGTAAGCATTAGGTTCGAATTAGGGTTGCTGTAAGCATTAGGCTTAGGTTTACGGGTAGGGTTAGGATGGTGTAAACACTAGGTTTAGGCTTAGGGTTAGGGTTTTTGTCAAGAATAGCGTTAGTGTTAGAATTAGGGTTCCTGTAAGCATTAGGGTTAGGGTTACGGTTTTGGTTAGGGTTTCTGTTACGGATAGGGTTAGGATTAGGTTTAGGGTTGTTGTAAGCATTAGGTTTAGGGTTAGTGTTAGTGTTGAGGTTAGGGTTATTTCAGGGTTAGGTTTCCGGTTAGGGTTAGGGTTAGGGATTGTGTTTGGGTTAGGGTTAGAGTTAGGGTGAAGTTTAAGGTTATGGTTAGCTTTGGTGTAATCATTAGGTTTAGGTTGAGGGTTTTGGTTTGTATCAGGGTTAGGTTTATCATTAGGGTTAGGGTTTGTGTTAGTGTTAGATTTAGGGTTATGGTTTGTGTTAAGGTTAGAGTTAGCGTTGCTGTAAGCATTAGGCTTAGGGTAAGGGTTATAGTTAGGGTTATGGTTACGGTCAAGGTTAGGGTTTGGGTTAGCATTAGGGTTAGGGTTAGGGCTGGTGTAAGCATTAGGGTTAGGCTTAGGTTTAGGCTTAGGTTTTTTGTTAGGGTTAGGATTAAGGTTAGTTTTAGGGTTAGGGTTAGGTTTAGGGTTAGGGTTAGGATGGTGTAAATATTAGGTTTAGGCTTAGGCTTAGAATTTGTGTCAAGATTAGGGTTAGGGTTAGGGTTTGTGTTAGGGTTAGGGTTAGGGTTTGTGTTAGGGTTAGGGTTAGGGTTACATTTAGGGTTAGGAATAGGAATAGGGTTTGTGTCATTGTTCGGATCAGGGTTAGTGTTTGTGTTACAGTTAGGGTTAGGGTTAATGTAAGCATTATTGTTAGGTTTAGGTTTAGGCTTAGGGTTTGTGTTAGGGTTAGGTTTAGCGTTAGATTTAGGGATAGGGTTAGGTTTAGTGTTAGGGTTAGGATTGGTGTAAGCATTAGGTTTAGGGTTAGGGTTATGGTTTGTGTTAGGGTTAGGGTTGGGCCTAGGGTTTGTGTTAGGGTTGCTGTAAGCATTATGGTTAGGGTATGCGTAAGGGTTAGTGTTAGAGTTACAGGATGGTCAGTGTTAGGGTTCAGGTTAACTTTAGAATTAGGGTTGCTGTAAGCATTAGGTTTAGGGTTAGGTTTAGTGTAAGGTTAGTGTTACTTTCAGGGTTAGGTTTCGGGTAGGGTTAGGGTTAGGGATTGTATTAGGGTTAGGGTTATGGCTAGGATTTGTGTTATGGTTAAGGTTAGGGTTAGGGTTTGGGTTAAGTTTTGTGTTAGGGTTAGGGTTAGGGTTAGGGTTACGGTTATGGTTTGTGTTAGCGTTATCTTTAGGGTTAGGGTTAGGATTAGTTTTCAGGTTAGCGTTAGAGTTAGGGTTGGTGTAAGCATGAGTGTTAAGGTTGCTGTTAGTGTTAGGATTTGTGTAAGTTTTAGGGTTAGGGTTGGTGTAAGCATTTGAGTTATGCTTGGGATTAGGGTTAGTGATAGGGTTTGTTTTACAATTTGGGTTAGGGTTAGGTTTAGGGTTAGGGTTAGGGTTAGAGTTAATTTTAGGGTTATGGTTAGTGTTTGTGTTAGGGTTGGTGTAAGCCTTAGGGTTAGGGTTAGGGTTATTGTAAGGGTTAGGGTTGGTGTAAGTATTATGTTTAGGGTTTGGTTTATGGTGTTTAAGATTTAGGGTTGGGCTTAGTGTAGAGATTGTTAGGGTTAGTGTTAGTGTTGCTGTACACATTTGGGTTGTGATTGGGGTTAGGGCTATGATTTGTTTTAGGGTTAGGGTTAGGGTTAGGGTTAGGATTGGTGTTCTTATTAGGTTTAGGGTTAAAGTTAGGGTTTGTGTCAGGTTTAGGGTTAAGGTTACTGCTAGGGTTAGATTTATTTTAAGCATTAGGTTTAGGGTACGGGTTGGAGTTAGGGTTGGTGTAAGCATTAGGTTTAGGGATAGTGTTAGTGTTAGGGTTAGTGGTACGGTCATAGTTAGGGTTAGGGTTAGGGATAGTGTTAGGGTTAGGGTTAGCGTTTGTGTAAGCATTAGGTTGAGGGTTAGGGTTAGAATTAGTGTTAGGGTGAGGGTCTGGGTTAGGGTTTGGTTTAGGGTTTGTGTTAGGGTTAGGGTTAGAGTTAGGTTTTGTGTTAGGGATAGGGTTAGGGTTTTGGCTGGTGTAGGCATTAATGTTAGGGTTAGGGTTAGGGTGAGGGTTAGGGATAGGGTTAGGTTTATGGTCCGGGTAAGGGTTTGGGTTAGGGTTAGTGTTAGGGTTTGGGTAAGGGTTTGTGTTCCGGTTGGGATAGGGTTATGGTTAGGGTTTGTGTAAAGGGTAGGGTTAGGGTTGGTGTAAACATTAGTTTTAGGGTTTGTGTTAGCGTTAGTGTTAGTGTTAGGGTGAGTGTGAAGCTTAGGGTTCAGGTAGGGTTTGCTGTAAGCATTAGGATTAGGTTTAGGTTTAGGGTGTGTTTTACGGTTAGGGTTGGGTTTAGAGGTAGAGAGTGTTAAAGTTAGGTTTCGTGTTGGTGTAAGCATTTGGTTTACGATAGGTGTTAGGGTTAGGGTTAGGGTTAGGGTAAGAGTTAGTGTTAGGGCTAGGGTAGGGGTTTTGGTTAGGGTTACAGTTCGGGTTATGGTTTTGGTTAGGTCTAGGTTTAGGGTTAGTGTTTGTGTTAGGGTTAGGGTTAAAGTTGGTGTAAGCATTAGGTTTAGGGGTAGGTTTAGGGTGTGTGTTAGTTTTAGGGTTGGGCTTAGGGATAAAGAGTGTTAGGGTTAGGGTTAGTATTGGAGTAAGCATTTGGGTTATGACTGGGGTTAGGGTTATGGATAGGGTTCGGGTTAGGGTTCGGGTTTGTGTTAGGATTAGGGTTAGTGTTAGGGTTAGTTTTAGGGTTACGGACCGGGTTAGGGTTTGTGTTAGGGTTAGGGTTAGTGTTGGTGTAAGCATTTGGGATATGATTGGGGTTAGGGTTTGGGATAGGGTTCGGGTTAGGGTTCAGGTTTGTGTTACTGTTAGAGTTAGTTTAGGGTTTGTGTTACCGTTAGGGTTAGGTTTACGGTCCGGGTTAGGTTTTGTTAGGGTTAGGGTTGGTGTAAGCATTATTTTTAGTGTTAGGTTTAGGGTGTGTGTTAGGGTTACGGTTGGGCTTAGAGGTAAGAGTGTTAGGGTTAGGTTTAGTGTTGGTGTAAGCATTTGGTTTTCGATTGGGGTTAGGGTTAGGGTTTGTGTTAGAGTTAGGTTAAGGTTCAAGGTTAGGGTTAGAGTTATTGGTAGAGTTGGTATAAGTATGAGGGTTAGGGTGAGTGTTAGTGTTAGTGTTTTTGTCAGGGTTAGGGTAAGTGTTAGGGTTTGGGTTTGTGTAAGCATTAGGGTTAGTGTTAGGGTTAGGGTTAGCATTACGGTCATGCTTAGGGTTGTGGTTATGGTGAGAGTTAGGGTTGGTGTTACGTTAGGGTTTAGGGTTATGGTTAGGGTTTGTGTTTTTGTTAGGGTTGGTTTAAGCATTAGTATTAGGGTTAGGGTTAGGATTAGGGTTTGTATTAAGTTTGGGGTTAGTGTTCAGGTTAGCATTAGGGTTAGGGTTATTGTGGGTGTAAGCATTAGGTTTAGGGTTAGTGTTTGTGTTATGGTTAGGGATAGGTTGAGTGTTAGGGTTTGTGTTGGTGTTAGCATTAGGTTTAGGTTTAGGGTTAGGGTTAGGGTTTTTGTTTGTGTTAGGGTTAGGGTTAGGTTGGTGTGAGCTTTAGGCTTAGGGTTAGCGTTAGGGTTAGGGTTTAGGGTTACGGTCCGGGTTTGTGTTTGGGTTAGGGTTAGGGTTGGTTTAGGGTTAGGGCTTGTGTTAGGGTTAGGTTTAGAGTTGGTATAAGCATTAGGTTTAGGGTTAGGTTTAGTGTGTGTTAGGATTAGGATTGGGCTTAGGGGTAGAGAGTATTAGGGCTAGGGTTAGGGTTGGTGTAAGCATTTCGGTTATGATTGGCGTTAGGGTTAGGGATAGGGTTCGACTTAAGGTTTGGGTTTGTGTTTGGGTTAGGGTTAAGCTTGGTGTAAGCATTAAGTCTAGGTTTAGGTTTAGGGTGATTGTTAAGGTTAGATTTGGGCTTAGGGTTAGAGAGTTAGGTTAGGCTTAGTGTTGGTGTAAGCATTTGGGTTACGATTGGGCTTAGGGTTCGGTTTAGGGTTTGTTTTAGGGTTAGGGTTAGGGTTAGGGTTTGTATTAGGGTTAGGGTAAGACTTGGGTTATGGTTTGTGTTAGGGTTAGGGTTATGGTTAGGGTTGGTGTAAGCATTAGGGTTTGGGTTAGGGTTATTTAAGAGTTAGGTTTTTGGTCAGGGCTCGGATTCGTGTAGGGTTAGAGTTAGACTTGGTGTGAGCATTAGCGTTTATGTTTGTTTTAGGGTTACGGTTTGTGTTAGGGTTGGTGAAAGCATTAGTGTTAGTGTTAAGGTTAGGGTTTGTGTTAGGGTTCATGTTAGGGATAGGGTTAGGGTTAGGGTTTGGGTTTATGTTAGGGTCAGGATCGTGTTAGGGTTTGGGTTAGGGTTAGGTTTGATGTAAGCATTAGGTTTGTGATTAGGTTTAGTGTTAGGGTTTGTTTTAGGGTTAGAGTTAGGGTTAGGGTGATGATGAGGTTTAGGGTTATGGTTACGGTTTTTGTAAGCATTAGGTTTAAGGTTACGGTTAGTGTTAGGGCTAGCGTTAGGGTTTGGGTACGGGTTAGAGTTGTGGTTTGTGTTAGGGTTAGGGTCAAGTTTTGTGTTAGGGTTAGAGTTAGAGTTGGTGTATGCATTAGGTTTAGAGTTAGTGTGAGGGTTTGTGTCAGTGTTAGGGTTAGGGTTAGGGTTAGGGTTAGGGTTAGGGTTTGTGTTAGGGTTATGGTTAGGACTTGTGTTAGGTTTGGTGTAATCATTAGGGTTAGGGTTAGTGTAGGGTTAGGGTTATTGTCAGGGTTAGGAATCGGGTTAGGGTAGAGTTAGCGTTGGTGTGAGCGTTAGGGTTAGGGTTACGCTTTTAGGTTATGGTTTGTGTTAGGGTTAGGGTTAGGGTTAGGGTTAAGCTTAGGGTTGGTGCAATCATTACGTTTGGGGTTTGGGTAAGTGTTTGTGCTAGGGTTAGGAAGAGGGTTAGTGTTAGAGATTGGTTAGGGTTAAGTTAAGCTTGTTGTAAGAATTTGGGTGACGGTTTGGGTTAGGGTTTAAAGTAAGCTTAGGGTTAGGGTTAGGGTTAGGTTTTGTGTTAAGGGTTAGGGTTATGGTTAGGTTTAGGATAGGATTAGAATTTGTGTTGGGGTTAGGGTTAGCCTTAATGTTAGGGTTAGGTTTATTTTTGGTGTAAGCATTTGGGTTATGTTTGGGGTTAGGGTTAGGGTTAGGGTTTGTGTTAAGGTTCGGGTTAGGGTTAGGGTTAGTGTTAGATTTAGGGAGTGTTTGGGTTAGGGTTAGGGCTGGTGTAAGCATTTGGGTTACAGTTGAGGTTAGGGTTCCAGGTAGGTTTTTGTTTAGGGATAGGGTTAGGGTTAGGTTCGTTTTGTGTTTAGTTTAGGTTTAGCTTTTGGGTTAGGGTTAGGGTGGGAGTGAGCATTAGGTTTAGGGCTAGGGTTACGGCCTGGTTTAGTGTTAGGGTTAGTGTTAGGGTGAGTGTGAAGATTAGGGTTAGGGTTAGGTTTTGAGTAAGCATTACATTGAGGGTTAGGTTTAAGGTTTGTATTTGGGTTAGGTTTGGGCTTAGGTGTAGCGAGTGTTAGGGTTAGGGTTACTGTTGTTGTGAGGGTTAGTGTTAGTATTAGCGTTAGGGTTAGGGTTTGGGTTGTTGTAAGCTATGGTGTGAGGGTTAAGGTTAGGGTTAGTGTTAAAGTTAGGGTTAGGGTTGGTGTAAGCATTAGGGTTAGGGTTAGGATAGGGTTAGGTTAGGATTAGGGTTTGTTTTGGGGTTATGGTTAGGGTGAGATTGAGGTTTAGGGTTAGTGTTAGGGTTGGTGTAACCATTAGGTTTAGGGTTAGGGTAAGTGTTTGGGTTCGTGTTATGGTCATGGTTAGGGTTAGGGTTAGCGTTCGTGTTACCATTAGGTTTAGGGTTAGGGTCAGTGGTAGTGTTAGGTTAACTGTCCGGGTTAGGGTTTGGGTTAGGATTAGGATTAGGGTTAGATTTAGGGTTTGTGTTAGGATTAGGGTTAGGGTGGTGTATGCATAGGGTTAGGGTTTGTGTTAGGGTTCGTGTTAGGGTTCGTGTTAGGGTTATGGTTTGGATTTGTGTTAGGGTCAGGTTTGTGTTAGGGTTAGGGTTAGTGTGAGGGTTAGGGTAGGGTTATGGTTTGTGTTGAGCGTTAGGATTAGGGTTAGAGTTTGGATTAGGATTTGTGTTAGGGTTAGGGTTAGTCTTAGGGTTAGGATTAGGTTTATTTTTGGTGTAAGCATTTGGGTTATAGTTGGGGTTAGGGTTAGGTTTTGTGTTAGGGTTTTTGTTAGGGTTAGGGTTAGGGTTAGGTTTTTGTTAGGGTTAGTTTTAGTGTTAGCGTTTGTGTGAGGGTTGCTGTACGCATTAGGTTTAGGGTTCAGGTTAGCGTTAGAGTTAGAGTGGGTGTAAGTTTAGGGTTAGGGTTAGGGTCATGGTTAGGTTTCGGGTTAGAGTTAGGGATATGTTTTGTCTTAGGGTTAGGTTTAGGGTTAGGGTTTGTGTTAGAGTTAGGGTTATGGTTAGGCTGAGACTGCGGTTTAGGATTAGGGTTAGTGTTAGGGTGTAAGTATTAGCTTTAGGGTTAGGTTTAGGGTGTGTGTTAGAGCTAGGGTTGGATTAGGGGTAGAGAGTGTTAGGGTTAGGTTTCTTGTTGGTGTAAGTATATGGGTTACGATTGGAGTTAGGGTTAGGTTTTCTGTTAGGGTTATGTTTAGGGTTAGGGTTAGAGTTAGGATTAGCTTTAGGGTTAGGGTTAGAGTTAGGGTTAGGGTTGGTGTAAGCATTAGGGTTAGGGTTTGTGTTTGTGTTAGGGCAATGGTTGGTGTAAGCATTAGAGTTAGGGTCAGGGTTAGCATAATTGTTAGGGTTACGGTCAGTGTTAGGTTTTGGGTTGGGGTTAGAGTTAGGATTGGTTAAATCATTACGGTTCGGTTAGGGTTGGGGTTAGGTTTAGGGTTATGATCAGGGTTATTGTTCGGGTTAGGTTTAGATTAATGGTTGGTGTAAGCATTAGGGTTAGGGTTACAGTTAGGGTTAGGTTTTCTGTTAGTGTTGGTGTAATCATTATGGTTAGGGTTAGAGTTACGGTTTGTGTTAGGTTTAAAGTTAGGGTTACGGTTAGTGTTAAGGTTAGTCTTAGGGTTGGTATAAGCATTTGGTTTAGGGTTAGGGTTATGGTGTGTGTCAGGGTTAGGGTTAGGGTTTGTGTAATGGCGTAGGGTTAGGTATAGGGCTTGTGTTAGTGTTAGGGGATGGGAGGTGTAAGCATTAGGGTTAGGATTAGTTTTAGGGTGTGGGTTATGGTTTGTATTAGGGTTAGGGTTAGGGTTTAGGGTTACTGTTAGATTTGCTGTAAGCATTATGTTTAGGGTTAGGGTTAGGTAGGGTTACGGTTTGTATTAGGGTTAGAGTTAGTGTTAGGGTGAGGGTTGGTGTAAGCATTAGGTTTAGGGTTAGGTTTAGTGTTAGTGTAGGGTTAGGGTTTGTGTTACTGTTTGGGTTAGTTTTAGTGTTTCTTTAAGGGTTTGGATTAGCGTGGTGTACGTATTAGGGTTAGGGTTAGTTTTCGGGTTAGGGTGAGGGTTAAGGCCCGGGTTAGCGTTTGGGTTAGGGTTAAGGGTAGGTTTAGGATTAGGGTTTGTGTTAGGGTTAGGGTTAGGGTTTGTGTTAGGTTTGGTGTAAGCATTTGGGTTAGGGTTAGGGTTAGTGTTTGTATTAGTTTTTGTTTAGGGTTAGGGTTAGGTTTAGGTTTAGGGTTAGGGTTATAATTCTTGTAAGCATTGCATTTCGGGTTAGGGTTAGAGTTTGTGTCAGGGTTACGGTTAGGGTTAGGGTTAGGGTAAGGCTTGTGGTTTGTGTTAGGGTAAGTGTTAGTATTAGGGTTGGTGTAAGGGTTGGTGTAAGCATTAGGGTTAGGGGTAGGTTTAGTACTGGATTAGGGGTAAGGCCAGGGTTAGGGTTCGTGATAGCGTTAGAGTTAGGGTTGGTGTAAGAATTTGGGTTAGGGTTAGGTTTAGTGTTTGTGTGAATGTTAGGGTTGGCCTTAGGATTAGAGAGTGTTAGGGTTAGGGTTGGTGTTGTTGTAAGCATTTGGGTTATGATTGGGGTTAGGGTTTGTGTGAGGGTTAGGTTTAGTGTTAGAGTAAGGGTTAGGGATACGGTTAGTGTTAGTGTTTGTGTTAGGGTTGGTATAAGCATTAGGGTTAGGGTTAGGTTAGGGTTAGGGTTTGTGTTAGGGTTAGTGTTAGTGTAGGGTTATTGTTAGGGTGATGGTTACGATTAGTGTTAGGCTTAGGGTTAGGGTTAGAGTTTGTGTAATCATTAGGTTTAGGCTTAAGGTTAGCATTTGTGTCACGGTTATGGTTAGGGTTCGTGTTAGGGTTAGGGTTACAGTTTTGTAAGCATTAGGGTTAGGGCTAGGGTTAGGGATTGTGTTAGGGTTAGGGTTAGCGTTAGGGTTAGGTTTGAATTTTGAGTTATGTTTAGGGTTGGTGTAATCATTAAGTTTAGGGTTATTGTTAGGGTTTGTGATAGGGATAGGGTTTAGGTTTGTGTAAGGGTTTATTTTAGGGTTAGGTTTAGGTTTAGGTTTTGTGTTAGCTTTGGTGTAAGCATTAGGGTTAGGGTTATGGTTAGGGTTAGTGTTTGGCTTAGGGTTATGGTCAGGGTTAGGTTTCGGGTGAGGTTTAGAATTAGGGTTGGTGTAAGCATTAGGGTTAGGGCTACGGTTAGGGTTAGGGTTAGGGTTACGGTCAGGATTAGGGTTCTGGATGGGCTAGGGTTGACGTTTGTGTTAGGGTTGGTGTGTACATTAAGTTTAGGGTTACGGTTAGTGTTAGGGTTAGAGTTAGGGTTGGTGTAAGCCTTAGGGTTAGGGTTAGGGTTAGGTTTAGGTTTTTTTTGTTAGGGTTAGGGTTAGGGTTAGGGTTATTGCTGTGTTAGGTTTATGGTCAGGGTTAGGGTTCGGGTTAGCGTTAGAGTTAGGGTAGGTGTAAGCATGAGACTTTGGGTGACGGCTAGGGTTAGGGTTTGTGTTAGGTTTAGGGTTAGGGTTAGGGTGTGTGTTAAGGTTAGGAATGATGTAACCATTAGGTTTAGGTTTACGGTTAGTGTTAGGGTCTGTTTCATGGTCAGGGTTAGGGTTATGGTGAGTGTTAGGGTTCTGGTTGGATAGGGTTAGGGTTAGGTTTAGTGTTAGGACAGGGTTAGGGTTACGGTTAGTGTTTGTGTTAGGTTTAAGGTTAGGGCTGGTGTAAGCATTAGGGTTAGGTTTAGTGTTAGGATAGGTTTAGGTTAGGGTTAGGGTTTGTGTTAAGTTTGATGTAAGCATTAGGGCTAGGTTTTGGGTTAGGATAGGGTTAGGGTTAGGGTTAGGGTTTTTGTTAGGTTTTGTGTAAGCATTAGTGTTAGGCTTAGGGTTATGGTCAGGTTTAGGTTTCGTGTTAGGGTTAGAGGTAGGGTTGGTGTAAGCATTAGGTTTAGGGTTTGTGTTAGGGCTGGTGTAAGCAATAGCATTAGGGTTATGGTTAGGGTTAGAGTTTGTGTTAGTGTTTGTAATTGTTAGGGTTATGGTTATAGTCATGGTTAGGGTTAGGGTTAGTGTTAGGGTTGGTGTAAGCATTAGTTTTATGCTTAGTTTTAGCTTTTGTGTCAGGGTTAGGGTTAGGGTTAGGGTTAGGGTTACTGTTTGTGTTAGGGTTAGGGTTAGCTTTAGGGTTCGTGTTAGGGTTAGGGTTAGGTTTGATGTAAGCATTAGGGTTATGCTTAGGGTTAGGCTTTAGTTTTGTGTTAGAGTTATGTTTAGCGTTAGGGTTAGGTTTAGGGTTAGGGTTAGAATTCTTGGAAGCATTACATTTCGGGTTAGGGTTAGGTTTTGTGTCAGGGTTACGGTCAGGGTTAGGTTTAGGGTTAGTGTTAGGGTTGTGTTTTGTTGTAGGGTTAGTGTTAGTATTAGGGTTGGTGTTAGGGTTGGTGTAAGCATTAAGGTTAGGGTTAGTGTTAGGGGTACGGTCAGGGTTAAGGTTCATGATAGCGTTAGTGTTAGGGTTTTTGTAAGTATTTGGGTTAGGGTTATGTTTAGGGTTTGTGTGAATGTTAAGGTTGGGCTTCGAGGTAGAGAGATTTAGGGTTAGGGTTAGCGTTGGTGTAAGCGTTTGGGTTATGATGGGGGTTAGGGTTTGTGTTAGGGTTAGTGTTAGTGTTAGGGTTGGTGTAAGCATTAGTTTTATGGTTAGGGTTAGGGTTACTGTTAGGGTTAGGGTTAGGATGTATATTATGGTTAGGGTAAGGGTGAGGATTTGTATTAGGTTTAGGTTTAGGGTTAGGTTTAGGGTTAGAGTTTGTGTAAGGGATAGGGTTCGGTTGGTGTAAGCATTAGGGTTAGGGTTAGTGTTAGTGTTAGGGTTAGGGTTACGGTCAGGGTTAGGTTTCTGGTTAGGGTTAGAGTTAGGGTTGGTGTAAGAATTAGGGTTAGGGTTACCGTTAGGGTTAGGCTTAGATTTTGTTTTAGGGTTGGTGTAAGCATTAGGGTTATGGTTATGGTTAGGGTTATGGTTATGGTTAGTGTTAGGGTTAGGGTTTGGGTTAGGGTTAGGTTTGGTGCAAGCACTAGGTTTAGGCTTAGGGTTAGCTTTTGTGTGAGGGTTAGGTTTAGGGTTAGTGTTAGGTTTATGGTGTTTGCTAGGGTTAGGGTTAGGGGTTGGGTTGGTGTTAGGGTTGGTGTAATTATTAGGGTTAGGGTTAGGGTTAGTGCTGCGTTAGGGATTTGGTCATTGTTAGGATTCTGATTAGCGTTAGAGTTAGGGTTGCTGTTATGCTTAGAGTTTATGTTAGGTTTAGTGTTAGGGTTAGTGTTAGAGTTGGTGTAAGCATTAGGTTTAGGGTTAAGGTTAGGGTTTGTGTCTGGGTTAGGGTTTAGGTTAGTGTTAGTGTTAGGTTTAGGTTTTGTGTTAGCATTGGTGTACACATTAGGGTTAGTGTTACGATTAGGGTTAGTGTTATTGTTAGGTTTAAGGACAGGGTTAAGTTTTGGGTTAGGGTTAGAGTTAGGGTTGGTGTAAGCATTAGGGTTAGGGTTACGGTTAGTGTTAGGGTTTGTGTTATGGTTGGTGTAGGGTTAGGGTTAGGTGTAGGTTTAGGGTTTGTGTTAGGGTTAGTGTTAATATTAGGTTCAGGGTTAGGGTTATGATTAGTTTTAGGGTTAGGATTATTAGGATTGTTGTAAACATTAGGTTTAGGCTTAGGGTTAGCGCTTGTGACCGGGTTAGGGTTAGGGCTAGGGTTAGGTTATGTGTTAGGGTTAGGTTTAGGTTTAGGGATAGGGTTAGGGTTAGGTTTAGGGTTAGGGTTAGAATTATTGTAAGCATTACTTATAGGGTTAGGGTTAGGGTTCATGTCAAGGTTAGTGTTAGGATTCTTGTAACCATTGGGTTAAGGGTTAGGGTTAGTGTTAGGTTTTGTGTTAGTGTTAGGGTTAGGGATAGCGTTGGTGTAACCATTAGGTTTAGGGAAAGGATTAGAGGTAGGGTTAGTGTTACTGTTAGGGTGAGGTTGAGGTTTAGGCTTAGGTTTAGGGTTGGTGTAAGCATTAGGTTTAGGGGTAGGGTTAGTGTTAGTGTTAGGAATAGGGTTACGGTCAGGATTTGGGTTCTGGTTTGGCTAGGGTTAGGGTTTGTGTTAGGTTTTGTGTAAGCATTAGGGTTAGGGTTAGGGTTATGATAGGGTTAGGGTTATGGTTAGGGTTTGTGTTAGGGTTGGTGTAAGCATTAGGGTTAGGGTTAGGGTTAGTGTTACGGTTTGGGTTACGGTCAGGGTTACCTTTCGGGTTAGGGTTAGAGTTAGGGTTGGTGTAAGCATTAGGGTTAGGGTTACGGTTAGGGTTTGTGTTAGGTTTGGTGTAAGCATTAGGGTTCGGGTTAGGGTTATGATAGGGTTAGGGTTAGGGTTAGGGTTTGTGTTAGGGTTGGTGTAAGCATTAAGGTTAGGGTTAGTGTTACGGTTAGGGTTACGGTCAGGTTTACATTTCGGGTTAGGGTTCGAATTAGGGTTGGTGTAAGCATTAGGGTTAGGGTTACGGTTAGGGTTAGGGTTTGTGTTAGATTTGGTGTAAGCATTAGGGTTTGGGTTAGGGTTAGGTATAGGGTTTGTGTTAGGGTTATAGCTAGGGTTAGGGTTAGAGTTAGGTTTATGGTTAGGGTTAGGGTTTGAGTTAGGGTTAGGGTTAGGGTTAGAGTTAGTGTTAGAGTTGGTGTAAGCATTAGTTTTAGGCTTAGGGTTACGGTTACTGTTAGGGTTAGGGTTTGGATTTATATTAGGGTTAGGGTAAGGGTTAGGATTTATTAGGGATAGGGTTAGGGTTAGGTTTAGGGTTAGAGTTTGTGTAAGGGATAGGGTTCGGTTGGTGTAAGCATTAGGGTTAGGGTCAGTGTTAGTGTTAGGGTTAGGGTTACGGTCAGGGTTAGGTTTCTGGTTAGGGTTAGAGTTAGGGTTGCTGTAAGAATTAGGGTTAGGGTTACCGTTAGGGTTAGGGTTAGGTTTTGTTTTAGGGTTGGTGTAAGCATTAGGGTTAGGGTTAGGGTTAGGGTTAGGGTTATAGTTAGGGTTATGTTTAGGTTTAGGGTTAGGGTTAGGGATAGGTTTGGTGCAAGCACTAGGTTTAGGCTTAGGGTTAGCCTTTGTGTGAGGGTTAGGGTTAGCGTTAGTGTTAGGTTTATGGTGTTTGCTAGGGTTAGGGTTAGGGTTTGGGTTGGTGTTAGGGTTGGTGTAATTATTAGGGTTAGGTTTAGGGTTAGTGCTGGGTTACTTATTTGGTCAGTGTTAGGGTTCTGATTAGCGTTAAAGTTAGGGTTGCTGTAAGCATGAGGCTTAGGGTTACGGTTAGGCTTAGAGTTTATGTTAGGTTTAGTGTTAAGGTTAGTGTTAGAGTTGGTGTAAGCATTAGGTTTAGGGTTAGGTTTAGGCTGTGTGTGAGGGTTAGGGTTGGGCTTAGATTAGAGATTTTTAGTGTTAGGGTTAGTGTTGTTGTATTCATTTGGGTTACAATTGGAGTTAGTGTTTGTGTTAGGGTTAGGGTTAGGGTTAGGGTTTGTGTTGAGTTAGGGTTACGGTTAGTGTAAGCATTAGGGTTACGGTTAGTGTAAGCATTAGGGTTAGGGTCAGGGTTTGGGTTAGGTTTAAATTTAGAGTTAGAATTAGGGTTGGTGTAATTATTAGGTTTAGGGTTAGGTTTACGGTTTGTGTAAGGGTTAGAGTTAAGGTTAGTGTTAGGGTTTTTTGTTAGGGTCAGGGTTAGGGTTAGAGTTTGTGTTAGGGTTGGTGTAAGCATTAGGGTTAGGGTTAGAGTGAGGGTTAGTGTTAGTTTTAGGTTTAGCGTTAGGGTTATGATAAGGGTTAGCTTCAGAGTTAGGTTAGGGTTGGTGTAAGCATTAGGTTTAGGTTTAGGGTTAGGATTGTGTCAGGGTTAGGGTTAGGGTTAGGGTTTGTGTTAGGGTTATGGTTAGGTTTAGGGTTTGTGTTAGGGTTAGGTTAAGGGTTAGTGTAAGCATTAGGATTAGGCTTAGCGTTAGGCTTAGGTTTTGCGTTAGTGTTAGGTTAAGGGTTAGGGTTAGTGTTAGGTTAGGGTTAGGGTTAGATTTGATGTACGCATTACGTCTAAGATTAGGTTTAGGTTTACTGTCAATGTTAGGGTTAGGGTTAGGGTTATGGTTTGTGTTAGGGTTAGGGTTAGGGTTTGTTTTAGGGTTCGTGTAAGTATTAGGGTTAGGATTAGGGTTAGTGTTAGGGTAAGGGTTACGATCAGGAATTGGTTCGGTTAGGGTTTGAATTAGGGTTAGGGTTACGGTTATAGTTCGGTTGTTGTTAGGGTGGGGGTATGCATTAGGGTTAGGGTTAGGGTTAGGTTTAGGGTTTGTCTTAGAGTTAGGTTTAGGGTTGGTGAAAGCATTAGGGTTAGGTTTAGGGTTAGGTTTTGTGTTATGGTTAGGTTTAGGAAAAGGATTTTGGTAAGGGTTATGTTTACGGTTGGTGTAAGCTTTGGGGTTAGGGTTAGTGTTATGGTTTGTGTTAGGGCTAGGGTTAGGCTTAAGATTAGGGTTAGATTTAGAGTTAGGGTTAGGGTTGGTGTAATCATTAGGTTTAGGTTTAGGGTTTGGTTTTGTGTCAGGGTTAGGGTTAAGTTTAGTGTTAAGGTTTGTGTTAGGGTTAGGGTTTGGGTTTGTGTTTTGGTTGGTGTAAGCATTAGTGTTAGGGTTAGGGTTAGAGTTAGGGATTGTGTTAGGTTTAGTGTTAGGATTAGGGTTAGTGTTGGGGTTATGGTTAGGTTTATGGTTAGGGTTACGGTTAGGGCTAGGGTTAGGGTTGGTGCAAGCATTAGCTTTGGCTTAGGGTTATCTTTTGTGTCAGGGTTAGGGTTAGTGTTAGGGTTTGCATTAGGGATAGGGTTAGATTTAGGATTTGTTTAGGGTTAGGGTTAGAGTTGGTATAAGCATTAGTGTTAGGCTTAGGGTTAGGCTTAGGTTTTGCTTTAGTGTCAGGTTGAGGGTTAGGGGTAGTGTTAGGTTTACGGTTAGGGTTAGAATTCTTGTACGCATTAATTTTAGGGTTAGGGTTAGGGTTTGTGTTAGGGTTAGGTTTCGGTTTATGGTTTGTGTTAGGGTTAGTGTTAGAGTTAGGGTTAGTGCTGGGTTAGGGGTACGGTCAGAGTTAGGGTTCGTGTTAGCGTTAGAGTTAGTGTTGGTGTAAGCATGAGGGTTAGAGTTATGGATTAGGGTTAGGGTTTGTGCTATGGTTAGGATTAGGGTTATGGTTAGTGTTAGGATTGATGTAACCATTAGTTTAGGGTTAGGATTAGTGTTAGGGTTAGTGTTAGTGTTTCAGTCAGGGTTAGGGTTACGGTTAGTGTTAGGGTTTGTGTTAGGTTTAGGGTTAGGGTTAGGCTTAGGGTGTGGGTGAGGTTTAGGGTTAGGGTTAGGGTAGGTGTAAGCATTAGTTTTTGGGTTAGGGTTAGTGTTATCGTTATGGTTATGGTCAGTGTTAGGGTTCTGTTTGGGTTAGGGTTAGGGTTTGTGTTAGGGTTAGGGATAGGGTTAGGGTTAGCGTTTGTGTTAGGTTTAGGGTTAGGGTTGGTGTAAGCATTAGAGTTAGTGTTAGGGTTAGGATAGTGTTCGGTTTTAGGTTAGGGTTTGTGTTTGGGTTGTGGTTATGGTTAGGGTGAGACTGAGGTTTAGGTTTAGGGTTAGATTTGCTGTAAACATTATGTTTAGGTTTAGGTTTAGAGTGTGTGTTAGAGTTAGGGTTGGGCGTAGGGGTAGAGAGTGTTATGGTTCGATTAGTGTTGGTGTAAGCATTTGGGTTAAGTTTAGGTTTCGGGGTTGTGTTAGTGTTAGGATTAGTGTTAGGGTTAGGGTTAGGGTTAGGTTGGGGAAAAAATTAGGGTTAGGTTTACGGTTAGTGTTAGGGTTCGTGTTACGGTCAGGGTTATGGTTGGGTCATGGTTTGGGTTATGGTTAGGGTTAGATTGAGGTTTAAGGTCAGGGCCTACGTTCTTATAAGCATTAGGTTTAGTGTTATGGTTAGAATTAGGGTAAGGGTTAGGTCCGGGTTAGGGTTTGTGTTAGTGTTTGGTTAGGGTTAGGTTTAGGTTTAGGGTTAGGGTTTGTGTTAGGGTTGGGGTTACGGTTTGAGTTAGGGTTAGGTTTAATGTTGGTGTAGCATAGGGTTGTGGTTAAGGTGAGATTGAGGTTCAGGGTTACGGTTAGGGTTCGTGTAAGCATTAGGTTTAGGTTTAGGTTTTGGGTGTGTGTTAGGGCTAGGGTTTGGCTTAGCGGTAGAGAGTGTTCGGGTTAGGGTTAGTGTTGGTGTAAGAACTTGGGTTACAATTGTGGTTATGGTTTGTGTCAGGGTTAAGGTTAGGCTTAGGGTTTGTGTAGGGTTAGGGTTAAGGTTAAGGTTTGTGTTATTTTTAGGGTTAGCGTGCTTAAGTGTTAGGTTTAGGGTTAAGGTTAGAGTTAGCGTTAGGGTTACGTTTCATTTTAGGGATTGGGTTAGGGTTAGGGTTACGGTTATGTATTGTGTTAGTGTTAGCGTGGGGTTAGGGTTAGGGTTAGGGTTGCAGTTTGTGTTAGGGTTAGTGTTAGTGTTAGTGTTAGGGTGTGTGTTAGGGTTAAACTTAGTGTTGGTGTAAGCATTAGGTTTAGGATTAGGGTTAGGGTTTGTGTCAAGGTTAGGGTTTGGGTTATGGTTTGTATTAGGGTTAGCGTTGGGTTTAGAGTTTGTGTTAGTGTTAGGGTTAGGATTGGTGTAAGCATTAGGGTTAGGCTTAGAGTTTGGCTTAGGGTTTGTGTTAGGGTTTGGGTGAGGGTTAGGGTTAGAGTTTCGGTAGGTGTAAGCATTACGTTTAGGTTTAGAGAGAGAGTTTGTGTCAGGGTTATGGTTAGGGTTACTGTTATGGTTTATGTTAGGCTTAGGTTTCGGGTTAGAGTTTGTGTTAGGGTTGGGGTTAGGGTTTGCGTTAGGGTTAGCGTTGGGGTTGGTGTAAGCATTAGGTTTAGGTTTAGGGTTAGGGTTTGTGTCAGGATTAGGGTTAGGGTTTGTGTTATGGTTTGTGTCAGGGTTGGTGTAAGCATTAGTGTTACGGTTTGTGTTAGGGTTAGGGTTCGTGTTACGGTCAGGGTAATGGTTGGGTTAGGGTTTGGGTTATGGTTAGGGTGAGATTGAGGTTTAGGGTTAGGGCTTGCGTTCTTGTAAGCATTAGGTTTAGTGTTATGGTTAGAATTAGGGTAAGGGTTAGGTCTGGGTTAGGGTTTGTGTTAGTGTTCGGGTTAGGGTTAGGTTTAGGGTTAGGGTTAGGGTTTGTGTTAGGGTTGGGGTTACGGTTTGTGTTAGGGTTAGGTTTAATGTTGGTGTAAGCATTAGGGTTAGTGTTATTGTTAGGATTTGTGTTAGGGTTAGGGTTAAGGTTATGGTAATATTGAGGTTTAGGGTTATGCTTGAGGTTGGTGTAAGCATTAGGTTTTGGCTAGGTTAGGGTGTGTGTTATGGTTAGGGTTCTGCATAGGGGTAGAGAGTGTTAGGGTTAGGATTAGTTTTGGTGTACATATTTGGGTTACAATTGGTGTTAGTGTTTGTGTTAAGGTTAGGGTTAGGATTTGTGTTAGGGCTAGGGTTTATGTTAGGGTTAGGGTTAGGGTTGGTGTAAGCATTAGGGTTAAGGTTAGATTAGGGTTATAGTTTTTGTTAGTGTTGGTGTAATCATTAGGTTTTTGGTTAGGGTTAGGGTTTGTGTCAGGGTTAGGGTTAAGTTTAGTGTTTGTGTTATGGTTATGGTTACGGTTAGCGTTTGTGTTAGGGTTGGTGTAAGCATTAGGGTTAGGGTTAGGGTTAGGGTTTGTGTCAGGGTTAGGTTTAGGGTTAGAGTAAGGGTTAGGTTTAGGGTTTGTGTAAGCAATAGGTTTAGGGTTAGGTTAGGATTTGTCTCAGGGTTAGGGTTAGGGTTATTGTGAGCATTAGGTTTAGCGTTAGGGTTAATGTTATGGTTGGGGTTACTTTCAGGGTTAGTGTTCGGGTTAGGGTTAGGTTTGGGTTTGTGTTAGGGTGAGGGTTAGGGTTAGGTTTTGTGTTAGGGTTAGGGCTACCGTTGGTGTAAGCATTAGGTTTAGGGTCAGGGTTAAAGTTAGGGTTAGGGTTATGGTCCATGTTAGGGTTTGGGTTAGCGTTCAGATTAGGGTTAGGCTTAAGCGTTAGGCTTTGTGGCAGGGATAGGGTTAGGGTTAGTGTTAGGGTTAGTGTTAGGGTTAGGGTTTGTGTTAGGGTTAGTGTAAGTGTTGGTGTAAGCATTAGGGTTAGTGTTAGTGTTAGGGTTATGGTTTGTGTTAAGGTTAGGATTACGGTTAAGGTGAGATTGTGGTTCAGGGTTACGGTTAGGGTTGGTGTAAGCATTAGGTTTAGGTTTAGGTTTAGGTTTAGGTTTAGGTTTAGGGTGTGTGTTAGGGCTAGGGTTTGGCTTAGAGGTAGAGAGTGTTCGGGTTATGGTTAGTGTTGGTGTAAGAACTTGGGTTACAATTGTAGTTAGGGTTTGTGCTGGATTAGGGTTTGTGTAGGGTTAGGGTTAAGGTTAAGATTTGTGTTATTGGTAGAATTGGCGTGGGTGTAAATGTTAGGTTTAGGGTTAAGATTAGAGTTAGCGTTAGGGTTACGTTTCGTTTTAGGGATTGGGTTAGGGTTAGGGTTACGGATATGTATTGTGTTAGTGTTAGCGTGGGGTTAGGGTTAGGGTTATGGTTAGGGTTGCGGTTTGTGTTAGGGTTAGTGTTAGGGTTAGGGTTAGGGTGTGTGTTAGGTTTAAAATTAGGGTTGGTGTAAGCATTAGGTTTAGGATTAGGGTTAGGGTTTGTGTCAGGGTTAGGGTTTGGGTTATGGTTTGTATTAGGGTTAGCGTTGGGTTTAGAGTTTGTGTTAGTGTTAGGGTTAGGATTGGTGTAAGCATTAGGGTTAGGCTTAGAGTTTGGCTTAGGGTTTGTGTTAGGGCTTGGGTAGGGTTAGGGTTAGAGTTTCGGTAGGTGTAAGCATTACTTTTAGGTTTAGAGAGAGGGTTTTTGTCAGGGTTATTGTTAGGGTTACTGTTATGGTTTATGTTAGGCTTAGTTTCGGGTTAGAGTTTGTGTTAGGGTTGAGGTTAGGATTTGTATTAGGGTTAGCGTTGGGGTTGGTGTAAGCATTAGGTTTAGGTTTAGGGTTAGGGTTTGTGTCATGATTAGGGTTAGGGTTTGTGTTATGGTTTGTGTCAGGGTTGGTGTAAGCATTAGAGTTAGGGTTACGGTTAGGGTTAGGTTTAGGGTTGCGGTCAGGGTTAGGGTTGGGTTAGGGTTTGGGTTATGGTTAGGGTGAGACTGAGGTTTAGGGTTAGGGCTTGCGTTCTTGTAAGCATTAGGTTTAGTGTTAGGTTTATGGTGTGTGTTAGGCCTAGGGTTTGGCTTAGCGGTAGGGAGTGTTAGGGTTAGGATTAGTGTTGGTGTAAGAACTTATGTTACAATTGTGGTTAGGGTTTGTGTTAGGGTTAGGGTTAGGGTTTTTGTTAGTGTTAGGGCTAGCTTTGGTGTAAGCATTAGGTTTAGTGTTATGGTTAGAGTTAGGGTAAGGTTTAGGTCCGGATTAGGGTTTGGGATAGCGTTCGGGTTAGGGTTAGGGTTAGAGTTTGTGTTAGGGTTAGGGTTAGGGTTATGTTTTGTGTTAGGGTTGGGTTAAATTTTGTAAGCATTAGGGTTAATGTTAGGGTTAGGGTTTGTGTTAGGTTTAGGGTTACGGTTATGGTGAGATTGAGGTTTAGGGTTAGGGTTAGGGTTGGTGTAAGCATTAGGTTTAGGGCTAGGTTTAGGGTGTGTGTGACGGATAGGCTTCTGCTTAGGGGTAGAGAGTGTTAGGGTTAGGATTAGTTTTGGTGTAAGCATTTGAGTTACAATTGTTGTTAGTGTTTGTGTTAGGGTTGGGTTAGGTTTTATGTCATGGTGAGGGTTTGTGTAAGGGTTATGGTTAGGGTTTGTTTAAACATTAGGGTTAGGGTTAGATTAGGGTTAGGGATTGTGTTAGTGTTGGTGTAATCATTAGGTTTTGGGTTAGGGTTTGGGTTTGTGTCAGGACTACGTTTAAGTTTAGAGTTTGTGTTATTGTTAGGGTTAGTGTTAGCGTTTGTGTTAGGGTTGGTGTAAGCATTAGGGTTAGGGTTAGGTTTAGGTTTTGTGTCAAGTTTAGGTTTAGGGTTAGAGTTAGGGGTAGGTTTAGGGTTCGTGGATGCAATAGGTTTAGGGTTCGGGTTAGCGTTAGGTTTAGTTTTTATGTTAGGGTGAGGGCTAGGATGGGTGTAAGCATTTGGGTTAGGCTTAGGGTTTGTGTTAGTGTTAGGTTGAGGGTTAGGGTTAGAGTTTCGGTAGAAGTAAGCTTTACATTTTAGGTTAGAGAGAGGGTTTGTGTCAGGGTTATGGTTTGGGTTACTGTTATGTTTTGAGTTACGGTTAGGTTTAGGGTTAGGGTTTGTGTTAGTATTATGGTTAGTGTTAGGGTTTATGTTAGGATTAGGGTTCAGGTTAGGGTTTATGTTACAGTTAGGGTTAGGTTTAGGGTTAGGGTTTGTGTTAGGGTTAGGGTTGCGGTTGCTGTAAGTTTAGGCTTAGGGTTACTTTTTGCGTAAGGGTTAGGGTTGTGTTTGTGTTATGATTTGTGTTAGGGTTGCTGTAAGCATTAGGGTTAAGGTTAGGGTTAGGGTTAGGGATGGTGTAAGCATTAGGTTACGGTTAGGGTTAGGTTTTGTGTCAGTGTTAGGGTTATGGTTAGGGTTGGTTAGAGTATTAGGTTCGGCTTAGGGTTAGGCTTAGGGTTTGTGTTACCGTTAGGGTTAGGGTTAGGGTTAGGGTTGGGGTTTGTGTCAGGGTTAGGGTTAGAGTTAGGGTTATGGTTTCTGAAAAGGTTATGGTTAGGGTTTGTGTTAGGGTTGGTGTAAGCATTACAGTTAGGGTTAGGGTTGGGGTTAGTGTTAGCGTTAGGGATTATCAGGGTAAATGTTCTGGTTAGCCTTAGAGTTAGCATTGGTGTAAGCATTTGGTTTAGGGTTACGGTTATTGTTAGGTTTTGTGTTAGGGTTAAGGTTAGGGTTAGGGTTAGGTTTGGTGTAAGCATTAGGGTTGGGGTTAGGTTTAGGATTTGTGTTAGGTTTGGTGCAATCATTATGTTTTTGATTTGGGTTAGGCTTAGTGTTATGGTTAGGGTTAATTTCAGGGATAGGGTTCGGGTTAGGGTTAGGGTTAGGGTTTGTGTTAGGGTGAGTGTTAGCATTGGTGTAAGCATTTGGTTTAAGGTTTGGGGTTATAGTTAAGGTTAGGTTTATGGTCCAGTTTAGGAATTGGTTTAGCGTTAGAGTTAGTGTTAGGGTTAATGTTAGAGTTTGTGTTAGGGTTAAAGTTAGGGTTAGGTTTAGGGTTTGTGTTATTGTTAGGATTAGGATTGAAGTCAGCATTAGGGTTAGTGTTATGATAAGTGTTTGTGTTAGGTTAGGGTTTGGGTTACGGTTAGATTGAGGTTTAGGGTTAGGGATAGTGTTGGTGTAAGCATTAGGTTAAGGGTTAAGTTTAGGGTGTGTGTTTGGGCTAGGGTTGGGGTAATGGGTAGAGAGTGTTTTGGGTTAGGGTTAGTTTTGGTGTAAGCATATGGGTTACGATTGTGGTTTGAATTATGGTTAGGGTTTGTGTTACGCTTAGGGTTAGGGTTAGGTTAGGTTTAGTGTTAGGTTTGGTTAAACATTAAGGTTAGGGTTAGGGTTAGGGTTTGTGCTACGGTTGTTGTAAGCATTAGGGTTATGGTTAGGGTTAGGGTTAGTGTTACGTTTAGGGTTAATGTTTGTGTTAGGGTTAGGGTTAGGGTTAGGGTTATGGTTGAGCAAGCATTAGGTTTAGGCTTAAGGTTAGGGATAGGGTTTGTTTAGGTTTGGTCTAAGCATTAATGTTAGTGTTAGGGTTAGGTTTATGGTTTGTGTTAGGGTTAGAGTTAGGTTTGCTGTAAGCCTTAGGTTTAGGGTTGGGGTAAGGGTTTATTTCAGGGTTAGGGTTAGGGATAGGGTTTGTGTCAGGGTTATGGTTAGGTTTAGTGCTTGTGTTAGTGTTATTGTTAGGGTTAGGGTTTGTGTTAGCATTGGTGTAAGCATTAGGATTAAAGTTAGGGCTAGTGTTAGGGTTAGGGTTACTCTCAGGTTTAGGATTCTGTTTAGGGTTATTGTTAGGTTTGGTGTTAGCATTAGGGTTAGGGTTACGGTTAGGGTTAAGGTTTCTGTTGGGCTTGGTGTAAGCATTAGGGTTAGGGTTAGAGTTTGTGTTAGGGTTAGTCTTAGGGTTAGTTTTAGGGTTAGGGTTAGGGTTACGGTTAGGGTTTAGGTTAGGGTTAGGGTTAGGGTTGGTGAAAGCATTAGGTTTAGGCTTAGGATTAGCTTCTATGTCAGGGTTAGGTTTAAGGTTAGGGTTAGGGTTTATTTTACGGTTAGGGTTAGGTTTAGAGTTTGTGTTATGTTGATGGTTAGGGTTAGGGTTAGTGTAATTATTAGGGTTAGGTTTAGCGTTAGTTCTGTGTTAGGGGTATGGTCAGGGTTATGTTTCGGGTTAGCGTTAGAGTTTGGGTTTTTGTAAGCATGAGACTTAAGGCGACGGTTAGGATTAGGGTTTTTGTTACGTTTAGGGTTAATGTTTTTGTTAGAGTTAGGGTTAGGGTTAGGAATCGTGTAACCATTAGGTTTAGGGTTACGGTTAGTGTTAGGGTTAGTGTTAGGGTAAGGGTTAGGGTAAGGGTTAGGGTTAGGGTGAGCGTTTGTGTAACCATTAGGTTTAGGGTTAGGGATAGAGGTATGGTTAGTATAAGGGTTAGTTTGAGGGTATAGGGTTAGAGTTAGGGTTAGGTTGAGGTTTAGGGTTAGGGTTAGGGCTGATGTAAGCATTAGGTTTAGGGTAAGGGTTAGAGTTAGGGTTAGGGTTACGGTCCTGGTTAGGGTTCCTGTTGTGGCAGGGTTAAGGTTTGTGTTAGGGTTAGGGTTTGACTTAGGGTTCGGGTTTTAGTTAGGGTTAAGGTTAGGTTTAGGGTTTGTGTTATAGTTAGTGTAAGCATTAGGGTTAGGTTAGGGTTAGTGTTAGGTTAGGGTTACGGTCAGGGTTAGGTTTCGGGTTAGGTTTAGAGTTAACATTGGTGTAAGCTTTAGGGTAAGGGTTCGGGTTCGGGTTAGGGTTAGGGTTGTTTTAGAGTTTGTTCGGGTTTGGGTAGGGTTAGGATTAAGGTTAGGGTTATGGTTAGGGTTAGGGTTAGTGTTAGGGTTGTTGTAAGCATTAGAGTTAGGGTTTGGGTTAGTGCTACTTTTAGGGTTACAGTCAGGGTTAGGTTTTGGGTTAGGGTTAGATTTAGAGTTGGTGTAAGCATTAGGGTTAGGGTTACGGTTAGGGTTAGTGTTTGTGTTAGAGTTGGTGTAAGCATTAGGGTTAGGGTTAGGGTTCGGGATAGGGTTTGTTTCAGCGTTATAGTTAGGGTTAGGGTTAAACTTAGGGTTAGGGTTAGGGTTGGTGTAAGCATTAGTTTTAGGCTTAGGGTTATCACTTGTGTCATTGTTAGGTTAGTGTTAGGGTTTGTATTAGGGTTAGGGTTATGTTTAGAATTTGTGTTAGGGTTAGGGTTAGAGTTGGTATAAGCGTTAGTGTTAGGCTTAGGGTTAGGCTTAGGTTTTGTTTTAGTGTCAGGTTTAGGGTTAGGGTTAGGGTTAGGGTTAGGGTTAGGATTGGAATTCTTGTAAGCATTAATTTTAGGGTTATGGTTAGGGTTTGTGTCAGGGTCAGGGTTTGGTTTATGGTTTGTGTTAGGGTTAAGGTTAGGATTATTGCTGTGTTTGGGGTACGGTCAGGGTTAGGGTACAGGTTAGAGTTAGAGTTAGGGTTGGTGTTAGCATGAGGGTTAGGGTTAGGATAGGGTTAGGTTTAGGGTTGGGTTTTTTGTTAGGGTTAGTTTTATGGTTAGGGTGAGACTTAGGTTTAGGGTTAGGGTTAGGTTTGGTGTAAGCATTAGGTTTATGGTTAGGTTTAGAGTGTTTGTTAGAGTTAGGGTTGGGCTTAGGTGTCGAGAGTGTTAGGGTTAGGTTTAGGGTCCCTTTAAGCATTTGGGTTACGATTTGCGTTAGCGTTAGGGTTAGGGGTTGTGTTAGGGTTGGTGTAAGCATTAGTTTTAGGGTTAGGGTTATCACTTGTGTCATTGTTAGGTTAGTGTTAGGTTTTGTATTAGGGTTAGGGTTATGTTTAGAATTTGTGTTAGGGTTAGGGTTAGAGTTGGTATAAGCGTTAGTGTTAGGCTTAGGGTTAGGCTTAGGTTTTGTTTTAGTGTCAGGTTTAGGGTTAGGGTTAGGGTTAGTGTTATGGTTGTTGTAAGCATTAGCTTTAGGCTTAGTCTTAGCGTTTGTGTCAGGGTTAGGGTTAGCGTTAGGGTTACTGTTGTTGCTATTGTTACGGTTAGCTTTAGGGTTTGTGTTAGGGTTAGGGTTAGGATTGGTGTAAGCATTATGGTCATGCTTAGCGTTAGGCTTCGGTTTTGTGTTAGAGTTTGGGTTAGGTTTAGGGTTAGGGTTAGGGTTAGGGTTGCAATTAGTGTTAGGTTAAGGGTTGGTTTTGTCATTAGGTTTAGGGTTATTGCTAGGGTTTGTATCAGGGTTAGGGTTTAGGTTAGTGTTAAGATTTATTTTAGGGTTAGGTTTAGCTTTACCTTTTGTGTTAGGGTTGATGTAAGCATTAGGTTTAGGGTTACGGTTAGGGTTAGGGTTTATATTAGGGTTGGTGTAAGCATTACGGTTAGGGTTAGGTTGAGGGTTATGGTTTGTGTTAGGTTTAGTGTTAAGGTTAGGGTTAGGGTTATGGTTATGGTTATGGTTAGTGTTAATGTTAGGGTTAGAGTTAGTGTTGGTGTAAGCATTAGGGTTAGTGTTAGGATAAGGATAGGGTTAGGTTTAGGATTAGGTTTTGTGTTAGGTTTGATGTATGCACTAGGGTTTGGGTTAGGGTTATGATAGGGTTAGTGTTAGGGTTATGGTTTGTGTTAGGGCTGGTGTAAGCATTAGAGTTAGGGTTTGGGTTAGTGCTACTTTTAGGGTTACAGTCAGGGTTAGGTTTTGGGTTAGGGTTAGATTTAGAGTTGGTGTAAGCATTAGGGTTAGGGTTACGGTTAGGGTTAGTGTTTGTGTTAGAGTTGGTGTAAGCATTAGGGTTAGGGTTAGGGTTCGGGATAGGGTTTGTTTCAGCGTTATAGTTAGGGTTAGGGTTAAACTTAGGGTTAGGGTTAGGGTTGGTGTAAGCATTAGTTTTAGGCTTAGGGTTATCACTTGTGTCATTGTTAGGTTAGTGTTAGGGTTTGTATTAGGGTTAGGGTTATGTTTAGAATTTGTGTTAGGGTTAGGGTTAGGGTTAGTGTTAGGCTTAGGGTTAGGCTTAGGTTTTGTTTTAGTGTCAGGTTTAGGGTTAGGGTAGGGTTAGGGTTAGGGTTATGGTTGGAATTCTTGTAAGAATTAATTTTAGGGTTATGGTTAGGGTTTGTGTCAGGGTCAGGGTTTGGTTTATGGTTTGTGTTAGGGTTAAGGTTAGGATTATTGCTGTGTTTGGGGTACGGTCAGGGTTAGGGTACGGGTTAGAGTTAGAGTTAGGGTTGGTGTTAGCATGAGGGTTAGGGTTAGGATAGGGTTAGGTTTAGGGTTGGGTTTTTTGTTAGGGTTAGGGTTATGGTTAGGGTGAGACTTAGGTTTAGGGTTAGGGTTAGGTTTGGTGTAAGCATTAGGTTTATGGTTAGGTTTAGAGTGTTTGTTAGAGTTAGGGTTGGGCTTAGGTGTCGAGAGTGTTAGGGTTAGGTTTAGGGTCCCTTTAAGCATTTGGGTTACGATTTGCGTTAGCGTTAGGGTTAGGGGTTGTGTTAGGGTTGGTGTAAGCATTAGTTTTAGGGTTAGGGTGAGTGTTAGGGTTAGGGTTACGGTCTCGGTTATGGTTGGGTTAGGTTTAGATTTAGGGTTGGTGTAAGAATTAGGGTTAGGTTTATGGTTAGGGTTTGTGTTAGGGTTAGGATTGTGATTAGGGTTAAGTTTAAGGTTAGGGTTAGGGTTAGGTTTAGCCTGAACTGAGGTTTAGGGTTAGGGTTATGGTTGGTGTAAGCATTAGTTTTAGGGTTAGGTTTAGGGTGTGTGTGAGGGTTAGGGTTGGGCTTAGGTGTAGAGATTGTTAGGGCTAGGGTTAGTGTTGGTGTAAGCATTTGGGTTACGATTGGTTTTAGGGTTTGTGTTAGGGTTAGGGTTAGGGTTAGGATTAGGGTTAGGGTTTTTTTTTTGGGGTATGGTTACTATTGGTGTAAGCATTAGGGTTAGGGTTAGGGTTAGGGTTAGATTTAGAGTTAGGGTTATGGTTGGTGTACTCATTAGCTTTAGAGTTAGGGTTAGGGTTTGTGTCAGGATTATGGATAAGGTTAGTGTTAGGGTTTGTGTTTGGGTTAGGGTTAGCGTTTGTGTTTGGGTTGGTGTAAGCATTAGGGTTATAGTTAGTGTTAGTGTTACGGTTAGGGTTACGAACAGGGTTAGGTTTTGGGTTAGGGTTGGAGTTAGGGTTGGTGTAAGCATTAGTGTTAGGGTTACGGTTAGGATTAGGGTTTGTGTTAGGGTTGGTGTAATCATTAATGTTAATGTTAGGGTTAGTGTTTGTGTTTGGATTAGTGTTAGGGTTAGTGTTAGGGTTATGTTTAGGGTTAGCGTTAGGGTTAGCGATAATGTTGGAATAAGCATTAGGTTTAGGTTTAGGGTTAGCGTTTATTTAAGTGTAAGTGTTAGGGTTAGGGTTTGTGTAAGGCTTAGGGTTAGGCTTAGGTTTTGTGTTAGGGTTAATTTTATTGTTAGGGTCATGGTTAGGTTTAGCGTTAGTTTTAGAATTCTTTTAAGCATTACTTTTTTTTGCTAATATTTATCTTTTTTTGGAGTTTAATTCATTATATTCTCTTTTTTTTCTTTTTTTAAATTTTATTTTAAATTCTTTAATTACATTGTATTATGTGACACAGTTTCATAGATACTTGGATCCTCCCCACCCCTCCCCAAACCAACCCCCCATGGTGGATTCCTCCACCTTGTTGCATAACCACAGTTCAAGTTCAGTTGAGATTCCCCCATTGCAAGCATATACCAAACATAGAGTCCAGCATCTTATTGTCTAGTCAAGTTCAACGCCTTCTTAGGTACACCCTCTCTGGTCTGAAGACAGAGCCAGCAGAGTATCACCCCATCAATTAATAGCTCCAACATACCATCAGCAAAAATTTACATCGTCATGGAATTAATTGACATAGTAATGACTAACCAATATGGTAAAAGTAAATGCGAGTTCTTATCCACCTTCTGTCACCACCTCATTGACATTTCAATATTGGTTTATACACAACATATAACATTCATAACATAGCTTGTTCTACATAACATCTTGTCATTTTAAATTAAGGCAAACATGTGGTAATTAACCTTTTGGGATTGGCTCATTTCCCTTAGCATTATGGTTTCCAGTTTGGCCCATTTGGCCACAAAGAATTGCATTTTGTTTTTTTTAAGAGCTGAGTAGTATTCCATGGAGTAGATGAACCATAGCTTTCTTATCCAATCCTCTGTTGATGGGCATTTTGGCTGCTCCATGTTTTTGCAATTACTGATTTTGCTGCTATGAACATAGGAGTGCATGTTGGTTTCTCATAAAACAAGTGTTCTGGATATATTCCTAGGAGTGCTATTGCTGGGTCATACGGTAGGTTGTATTTGAGTTGTTTGAGTGTTCTCCATACTGATTTCCATAGAGGCTGTACCAGCCTGCAGCCCCACTAGCAGTGGAGTAGGGATCCCTTTTCCCCGCAACCTCGCCAACAAGTGTTGTTGGTGCTTTTATTCATGTGGGCCAGTCTTACTGGCGTTAGGTGGTACCTCATTGATGTTTTAATTTGGATTTCCCTTATTGCCAGGGAACTTGAGCATTTTTTCATATGTTTGTTTGCCATTTGGGTTTGTTCCTTTGTGAAGTGTTTGCCCATTTCCCGTGCCCATTTCTTGAGTGGCTTGTTTGTTTTGACATTTTGGTTGTTTTGTAGCTCTTTGTATATTCTGGAGATTAGCCCTCTATCACCTAAGTCGTGCGCGAAGATCTTCTCCCATTCTGTGGGTTGCCTTTTTACTTTGTTGATTGTTTCTCTAGCTGTACAGAAGCTTCTTAGTTTGATGAGGTCCCACTTGTTTATTTTGGTCTTGATTTCTACTGTTTTTGGAGTCTTTTTTAGGAAGTGAGGGCCTACCCCTAAGTGTTGCAGTGTGTTTCCAACATTTTCTTCCAAAGGTTTGAAGGTTTCTGGATGTAGGTTTAAATCTGTTATCCATTTAGATTTGATCTTTGTGTATGCTGAGATATGTGGATCTATTTTTTTGTTTCTACAGGCTATTAACCAGTTGTCCCAACAGCATTTATTGAACAGACCTTCCCATTTGCCTGGATTGTCGTTTGTCTTTTTGTCAAAAATTATTTGGCTGTATCTGTGTGGGTTTCCTTCTGGTGTTTCTATTCTGCTCCATTGATCTTCCTCTCTGTCTTTGTGCCAGTACCACGCTGTTTTGATAACCACTGCCCTATAGTATGTCCAGAGGTCCGGAACTGTGATTCCCCCTGCTAACTTCCTGTTCTTCAGGATGGTTCTAGGTATTCGTGGTTTTTTGTGTTTCCAGATGAACCTTTGAATCATTGTTTCCAGATCTGTGAAGAATGTTTTGGGCAATTTGATTGGGATTGTGTTGAATGTATATATTGCTTTTGGCAATATAGACATTTTAATGATATTGATTTTACCTATCCAGGAGCATGGGATGTTACTCCATCTTTCTAGATCTTGTTCAATTTCTTTTTTAAGTAGTTTGTAGTTTTCCTCAAATAGGTCTCCTACATTTTTGGTTAGGTTAATTCCCAGATACTTCATGCTTTCCTTTGTTACTTTGAATGGTATCTTGCTGGTTAGATCTTTTTCCAACTTGGGGCTGTTCGCATACACTATGGCTGTTGATTTTTGTTCATTAATTTTGTACCCTGCCACTCTACCGAACTCTTGTATAAGTTCTAGTAGTCTCTGTGTTGAGCCTTTGGCTCTTCCATATACTGAATCATGTCATCTGCATATAGTGAAAGCTTGACTTCTTCATTTCCCATTTGGATTCCTTTGATTTCTTTTTCTTGTCTTATGGTCTCAGCGAGTACTGCTAGAACTATGTTGAATAGCAGCGGAGAAAGCGGACATCCCTGTCTTGCTCCAGATCTCAGTGGGAAGGGTTCCAGTTTTTCTCCATTCAGTATGATGCTGGCATTGGGTTTTGCATATATTGCTTTGATTATGTTGTGGATTTTTCTATCTATGCCTACCTTGGTTAGGGTCTTTAGCAGGAAGTTGTGCTGGATTTTGTCGAAAGCTTTTTCTGCATCTATTGATACTATCATGTGATTTTTGTTTTTCAGTTTTTGGATGTGGTGTATCACATTTATGGATTTCCGAATGTTGAACCATCCCTGCATTCCAGGGATGAATCCTACTTGATCTGGATGAATGATCTGTCTGATGTGTTTTTGAATTCTATTGGCTAGGATTTTGGTGAGAATCTTAGCATCAATGTTCATCAAAGAGATAGGTCTGTAGTTTTCTTTCTCTGTAGGATCTCTTCCCGGTTTTGGGATTAAGGTAATGTTGGCTTCATAGAATGAGTTTGGAAGAGTTGCTTCCTTTTCTATTGTTTTGAAGAGTTTGTGGAGGATTGGGGTTAGTTCTGTTCGGAATGTTTTGTAGAATTCTGTAGTGAAGCTGTCTGGGCCTGGGCTTTTCTTTGTTGGGAGGTCTTTAATCACTGATTCAATCTCTGCTTCAGTTATGGGTTTGTTCAGGTTGATTGTTGCCTCTGGGCTAAGTTTTGGCAGGTTGTGTGAGTCTAAGAACTTTTCCATTTCTTGGTGGTCTTCTGATTTGTTGGAGTACAGTGCTTTGTAGCAATTTCTGATTATGTTCTTAATGGTGGTAATGTCTGTGGTTATGTTGCCTTTTTCATTTTTGATGCTGTTAATTCTTGCTTTCTCTTGCTTTTTTCTTTGTCAGACGGGCCAGTGGGGTGTCTATTTTGTTTATCTTTTCAAAAAACCAGCTTTTTGATTCGTTGATTTTGTGTATGTTTTTTTTTTTTATTTCTATCTGGTTGATTTCCTCCCTTGTTTTGATGATTTCTTGTTTCCTGTTGTGTGTGGGGCTCATCTGCTGCTGCTTTTCCAATTCCTGGAGGTGTGTGGTTAGTTCCTGTATTTGGCGTCTCTCTTGGGCCTTGACATGAGCTCCAATTGCGATGAGTTTACCCCGTAGCACTGCTTTGGCAGTGTCCCACAAGTTTTGGAATGTTGTATCAGAGTTTTCATTGGTTTCCATAAATTTTTGATCTCATCTTTAATTTCTTCTCTGATCCATTGTTCATTTAATAGCATATTGTTCAACCTCCAAGAGTTTCTGTATTTCCTTGGGCATTTTGAATTGCTGATTTCCAGTTTCATTCCGTGGTGGTCTGAAAGGGTACATGGTATGATTCCTATCTTTTTGAAGTTATTTAGATTTGCTTTGTGTCCTATCATGTGGTCGATCCTGGAGAAGGTGCCATGCACTGCTGAAAAAAATGTATAATCTGTGGTCTTAGGATAAAAAATTCTCTAAATGTCTACCAAGTCTAGTTGTTCTAATGTTTGTACGAGCTCTGTTGTTTCTTTGTTGAGTTTTTGTTTTGTTGATCTGTCTATAGTTGTTAGCTGGGTGTTAAGATCGCACACTATTATTGTGTGTGTATCTATGTCTCCCCTTAAGTCTGTAAGTAGTTGCTTCACGAAGCTAGGCGCATTGGAATTAGGTGCATATATGTTCACGATTGTAATTACTTCTTGATGGATCAGTCCCTTCACCAATATATAATGTCCTTCTCTGTCCTTTTTGATGTCTGTCAGCTTGAAGTCTAGGTCATCTGAGATTAGAACAGCTACGCCAGCCTTTTTTTCTCGTCCATTGGCATGAAATGTCTTTTTCCATCCTTTCACTTTAAATTTCTTACAGGATTTTCTGGTTAGATGTGTCTCTTGTAGGCAACATATAGTTGGGTGCTGTTTGATGATCCATTCCGTTAATCTATGCCTTTTGATTGGTGAGTTTAAGCCATTTGTGTTTAGAGATAATATTGAGAGGAATTGGTTTTGGGCTGCCATGAGTGTAAGTGTGCAAGTGTGTATTTGCGACTATTAGAGTTTTTGATTGGTTGACTTTTCCTGTATGGATTTTAGTGGGGAGATCTTCCCATTTCCCATCTTTGATTTGGGTTTGTATTTTTTCTTTCTGGGTTTAGCACCTTCCTGAGGAGATTTTCCAGAGCTGGTTTCATGTTGATGTATTCTTCGAGTTTCTTTTTACTGTTGAAGTATTTGATTTCATTCTCAAATACAAATGAGAGTTTTGCTGGGTACGTTATTCTTGGTTGGCAGTTGTTTTGTTTCAGGATTTGATAGGTTTTATCCCATTCTCTCCTTGCTTGGAGCGTTTCTTCTGATAGGTCGGCTGTGATCCTGATTTCCCTTCCCCTGAAAGTAATCTTATCCTTTTTTCTTACTTGTCTTAGAATGGATTCCTTGTATTCACTTGAAGGTAGTTTGAGGACCACATGTCTGGGAGACGATTTGTTTGGGTCGTATCTACTGGGGGTTCTTTGTCCTTCCTGGATCTGTGCTGGATTTATATTTCCAGTATTCTGGAAGTTCTCCTGTATTATCTCATTGAGCACCCGTTGCAAGCCTGTCTCCTTTTCCACTCCTTCAGGAAGGCCTATTATTCTAATATTTCATTTTTTGAGGTTGTCTTTCATTTCCTGTATGGACCTATTGGCTTTCTCTAGATTTGTCTCCAACTGTTTGATGAGCTGCTGCCTTTCATTCTGATTGTCTTCCAATTCTGATATTCTGTCCTCTGCTGTGTTCATTCTGTTGGTTAGGCTTTCAATTTTGTGCTCTATATCGAAGATTCCCTTTTTGACTTGATTTATTTCTGCAGTGATATGGTTTTCGAATGCCTTAGACTCTTCCCAGCGCTTTTCACTCTCTCTGATGAATTTCATCATTAGTTTCTTAAAGTCCTTATCTGATAGTTCCTCTATGTCTTCATCTTGCACCTCAGATATTGGGATTAGTTTTTGGTTGTATTCGGAGGGAGTGCTTGATCTTTCCTCTGGGTCATTGCTTTTTCTGATACTTCTCCTCATTGTGTTTTTGCTTCTTGTTGTTTTGAGATTTTAGCGTTGATTCAGCTGAGCCGGCTCTGGTTTGGGGTCTCCGGCTGAGCCCAGCAGGGCTTACTGCCTGAGTCACCAGCTGCTTTCAGGGTCTGTAGATCACAGCCCCGAGCTGGGTCAGGAGGCTTTGTGGGCCAGCCCTAGTGCCAGGCCCCTTCCCCTGTGGCTCCCTCTCAAAGGCAGTGCCCTACAGATTCACTCTGCCGAGCCGCGCCTGGGCTTTGGGTCACAAGGCTAATACAGCGGGGGTCTCTGCCTCAGTGCTGAGCCGAGACTCTCCTTCAGGGCTTGAGGTTAGCACAGCAAGGGCTCCTGCTGCTCGAAGCCTAAAATCCCCAACCCAGGCCTGTGCTGGGCTTGAAATCTCCGAGGCCCCAGTGCTGCTCCACTGAGGGCTGCAACACAGCAGGCAGGTCTTTCCGAGCGGGCTCCTGCTGGGAAAACCTGTCCGGCCAGTTCAGCTGAGCCCACTCCGGTCTGGCCTCTCTAGCTGAGCCCAGCTGGGGACTCCGCCCTGAAGAAGCCACTTCCTCAGCTGCACTCTCTCAAGGATGGAAGCGGATCTCTGAGAGGCACAGAGCCCTTGAGGTGAGATGTGCCCCCACTAGTCTGCTCCTCTGCCCAGGATGTGAGGCCCTGTCAAGCCTTGCCCAGCCTCTGGGGCTCTGGGCGAGTCCAGCAACAAGATCCATGGACTCTCCCGCAGCCAGTCCACAGCTCGGAGCCGATATGGGTATCTCTGAGCCCCAGTCCCACAGCGCCGCTCCTGTTCCCTCTGCACTCTCCCACAGCCGCTGAGCAGCGGGTAGGCAAGCCTCTGGGAAATCTCCCCTGCTTGTCCTCCACTTCTGCAGGGATGATGCACCCAATGATTAGTCCAGTAGCCTCCTCTGGGGGCTCCTCTGGGGGCTCCTGCCTTCCAGGGGACTGGTGCCCCTGTCGGTGTGGGCGCCTATCCTTCCAGCCGCCTCTGTTTTCCCTGGGGCGGTTGAGCTTCTGCCGCATTCCCCCTGCCTGGGATCGTGACTCACCAGGTTTCTCGCAGCGTGCTGTATTTTCTTTCCTACTTTTTGCGGCTGTTCCATCACGCTGTGTACATCTTCTTGCTTTAGTGAACTCCAGTGACCTTCTCGCTCTTCTCCCTACAGTTTCGTGCCTCCTGGCCTGTTTCTCTGCTGGATCGGCTCCCCTCCTTCCCTACTCCACCCTACACCAGCTCTCTGCAGTCGGCCATCTTTTTTCTCATCATCTCTAGGGTTAGAATTTTTGTAAGCAATATTTTCAGGGTTATGGTTAGGATTTGTGTCAGGGTTAGTGTTAGGGTTAGGGTTAGGGTTAGGGTTTGTGTTAAGGTTAGGGTTAGGGTTAGGATTAGTGTAACCATTGGGTTAAGATTTAGGGTTAGGGTTAGGGTTACGGTTAGGGTTAGGGTTTGGGTTAGGATTAGAGTTAGGGTTGGTATAAGAATTAGGGTTAGGGTTTTGGTTAGGGTTAGGGTTTGTGTTAGGGTTGGTGTCAGCATTTCGGTTAGGGTTAGGGTTTGTGTTTGGATTAAGGTTGGGGTTAGGATTAGGGTTAGTGTTAGGGTTAGGGTTCGGTTGAGATTATGTTTAGGGTTACGGTTAGGGTTGGTGTATGCATTAGGTTTAGGGTAAGGTTTAGGGTGTGTGGGAGCGTTAGGGTTGGGGTTAAGGGTAGAGATTTTAGGGTTAGGGTTAATGTTGAGTAAGCATTTGGGTTACGATTTGGGTTAGGTTTTGTGTTAGGGTTAGGGATAGTGTTAGTGTTATGCCTTGTGTTAGGGTTAGGGTTATGGTTGCTGTAAGCTTTAGGGTTCGGGTTAGGGTTTGTGTTAGGGTTAGGGTTAGTGTTAGGGTTAGGGTAAGATTTATAGTTAGGGTTAGGGTTTGTGTAATCATTAAGTTAAGGGTTAGGGTTAGGGTTTGTTTTAGGGTTAGGGTTAGGGTTAGCTTGAAGGTTAGGTTTAGGGTTTGTGTTAGGGTTAGGGTTAGGGTTGGTGTAAGCATTAGGTTTAGTGTTAGTGTGAGGTTTTCTGTCAGGGTTAGGGCTAGGGTTAGGGTTAGGTTTCGTATTAGTGTTAGGGTTAGTGTTTGTGTCAGGGTTGGTGTAAACATTACGGTTAGGGTTAGTGTAAGGTTTAGTGTTAGTGTTAGTGTTATGGTTACGGTCAGGGTTAGTGATTGGTTTAGAGTTAGAGTTAGTATTTGTGTAAGCTTAGCGTTAGGGTTATGCTTAGGGTTATTTTTTATGTTAGGGTTAGGGTTAGATTTGATGCAAGCATTAGGTTTAGGGTTAAATTTAGGGTTTGTGCTAGAGTTATGAAGAGTTTTAGGGTTAGAGATTGTTAGGGTTAGGGTTAAGCTTGGTGTAAGTCTTTGGGTGACTGTTGGGTTTAGGGTTTCAGGTAGGCTTAGTGTTAGGGTTAATGTTAGGGTTAGAATTTGTGCTGAGGGTTGGGGTTAGGGATAGAGTTAGGATTAGGATTTCTGTTAGGTTTACGGTTAGCCTTAGGGTTAGGGTTAGGGTTAGAGAGTGTTAGGGTTAGTTTTATTGTTGTTGTAATTATTTGGGTTACGGTTGTGGTTAGGGGTAGTGTTAGGGTTTGTGTTAGACTTCGGGTTCGGGTTAGGGTTAGTGTTAGAGTTAGGGAGTGTTTAGGTTAGTGTTACTGTTGTAAGCATTTGGGTTACAGTTGGGTTTTGGGTCCAGGTAGGTTTAGGTTTAGGGTTAGGGTGAGGTTCGGGTTTGTGTTAAGGTTAGGTTTAGGTTTAGGGTTAGGGTTGGTGTAAGCATTAGGGTTAGGGTTAGGCTTAGGGTTTGTGTTAGAGTTAGGGTTAGGGTGGGTGTGAAGTTTAGGGTTAGGGTTGGTTCGTGTCAGTATTAGGTTTAGGGTTAAGTTTAAGGTGTGTGTTAGGATTAGATTTGGGCTTAGGCGTAGAGAATGTTAGGGTTTGCGTTATTGGATTTGTGAGGGTTTAGGTTAGTATTAGGGTTAGGGTTAGGGTTTGGGCTGGTGTAAGCATTGGGGTGAGAGTTAGGGTTAGTGTTAGGCTTAGGGGTACGGACTGGATTAGGGTTCCGGTTATAGTTAGAGTTAGGGTGGGTGTAAGCATTAGGGTCAGGGTTAGGGTCAGGGTTAGTGTTAGGGTTAGGGTTTGTCTTAGGGTTAGAATTAGTTTTAAAGTATGTGTTACGGTTAGGGATAGCATTGGTGTAAGCATTAGGTTTAGGGTTACGTTTAGAGTTAGGGTTAGGGTTATGGTCTGGGTTAGGGTTTGGGTAAGGGTTAGGGTTAGGGTTAAGGTTTGTGTCAGGGTTAGGTTTAGGGTGTGGGTTAGGGTTTGTGTTAGGTTTAAGGTTAGGTTTAGGGTAAGCATTATGTTTATGGTTAGGCTTAGGGTTTGTGTCAGGGTTAGGGTTAGGGTTAGGGTTATTTTTAGGTTTGGTGTAAGCATTAGGGTTAGGGTTACGTTTAGGGTTAGGGTTTGTGTTAGGGTTGGTGTAAGAATTAGGGTTAGTGTTAGGGTTAGGGTTTGTGTTAGGTTTAAGTTTTTTGGGTTAGGGTTATGGTTATGGTTAGGTTACGTGTAAGCATTAGTTTTGTGGTTAGGGTTACGTTTTGTGTCAGGGTTAGGGTTTTGGTTAGGGTTAGGGATTATGTTAGGTTTAGGGTTAGGTTTCGGTTTTGTGTTAGGGTTATTGTTAGGTTTGGTGTAAGCATTATGGTTTGGCAGAGGGTTAGGGTTACAGTTGGTGTTAGGGTTAGGGTTAGGGTCTGGGTTAGGTTTAGGGTTAGGTTTAGATTTGGTGTAAGCATTACGTTTAGGGTTAGGGTTAGGGTGTGGGTTAGGGTTTGTGTTAGGCTTAAGGTTAGGTTTGGTGTAAGCATTATGTTTAGGGTTAGGGTTAGGGTTTGTGTCAGGGTTAGGGTTAGGGTTATTTTTAGGTTTGGTGTAAGGATTAGGGTTAGGGTTACGTTTAGGGTTAGGGTTTGTGTTAGGGTTGGTGTAAGCATTAGGTTTAGGGTTAGGGTTAGGGTTAGTGGTATGGTCAGAGTTAGGGTTCGGGCTAGGTTTAGTGTTACGGTTAGGGTTAGGGTTTGTGTTAGGGTTATGGTTATGGTTTGGATTAGGGTTTGCGTTGGTGTTGGCATTAGGTTTAGTGTTAGGGTTAGAGTTAGAGTTAGGGCTTGTGTTAAGGTTAGGGTTAGAGTTGGTGTAAGCAATAGGGTTAGGGTTACGGTTAGGTTTAGGGTTTGTGTTGGGGTTTGTGTTAGGGTGGTGTGTGCATTAGGGTTAGGATTAGATTTTGTGTTAGGGTTAGTGCTAGGTTTAGTGTTACGGTCCGGGTTAGGGTTTGGGTTAGGGTTAGGGTTAGTGTTAGGCTTAGGGTTTGTGTTAGATTTAGGTTTAGAGTTGATGTAAGCATTAGGTTTAGGGTTAGGATTATGGTGTGTGTTAGGGTTAGGGTTAGTGTTAGTGTAAGCATTTGTGTTATGATTGAGGTTAGGGTTAGGTATAGGTTTCGGGTTAGGTTTCGGGTTTGTGTTATGGTCAGGGTTAGATTTATGGTTAGGGTTTGTGTCAGGGTTATGGTTAGTCATTGTGTTATGGTTGGTTTAAGCCTTAAGGTTAGGGTTAGGATTAGGGTTAGGGTCCGAGTTAGGGTTACGGTCAGGGTTAATGATCGTGTTAGTGTTAGAGTTAGGGTTGGTGTAAGCATTAGAATTAGGGTTGCGGTTAGGGTTAAGGTTTGTATTCGAGTTAGGGTTAGGGTTAGGGTTTGTGTTAGGGTAGCAGTAAGCATCAGGGTTAGGGTTAGGGTTTGTATTAGGGTGTGTTTTAGGTTTAGAGTTGGTGTAAGCATTAGGTATAGTGTTAGGTTTAGGGTGTGTGTTAGTGTTAGAGTTGGGCTCAGAGGTAGAGAGTGTTAGGGTTGGATTTAATGTTGGTGTATGCATTTGGGTTACGATTGGGGTTAGGGATAGGGTTTGGTTTTTTGTTAGGGTTAGGGTTCGGGTTAGGGTTAGTGATAAGGTTGGTGTACTCATTAGGTTTAGGGTTAGGGTTAGGGTTTGTGTCAGGGTTATTGTTATGGTTAGGGTTAGGGTTAGAGAGTGTCGGGGATAGGTTTATGGTTAAGGTTAGGCTTAGGGTTAGGGTTGGTGTAAGCATGAGTTTTAGGTAGGGTTAGGTTAAGGTTTGTGTTAGGGTTAGTGTTACGTTTAGGGTTTGTGTTAGGGTTAGGGTTGGTATAAACATTAGGGTTAGGCTTAGGGTTAGGCTTTAGTTTTGTGTTATGGTTAGGTTTAGGGTTAGGGTTTAGGTTAGGTTTAGGGTTGGGGTTAGAATTCTTGTAAGGTTTACATTTATTGTTAAGCTTAGGGTTTGTGTGAGGGTTACGGTTAGGGTTAGGTTTAGGGTTAGGGTTTGTTTTAGGGTTGGTGTTAGCATTAGTGTTAGGTTTAGGGTTAGGGAGAGTGCTGGGTTAGAGGTACGGACAGGGTTAGGTTTCGGGTTAGCGATAGAGTTAGTTGTGAGGTAAGCATGAGTTTTAGGGTTACATTTAGTGTTAGGGTTTGTGTTAGGGTTACGGTTAGGGTTAGGATTGGTGTAACCTTGGGGTTTAGGGTTAGGGTTAGTGTTAGGGTTAGGGTTACGGTCAGGGTTAGGGATCGGGTTAGGGTTAGAGTTAGGTTTGGTGTAAGAATTGGAGTTAGGGTTATGGTCTGAGTTAGGTTTAGGGTTTGTGTTTGGGTTGGTGTACCATTAGGGTTAGGGTAGGTTAAGCTAGGGTTTGTGCTAGGGTTAGGGTTGGGGTTAGGAATAAGGTTAGTGTTAGTTTTATGGGTAGTGTGAGATTGAGGTTTAGGGTTGGGGTTAACGTTGCTGTAAGCATTAGGTTTGTAACCATAGTGTTATGGTTACTGTTACGTTCAGGGTTATGGTTCAGGTCAGGGTTAGTGTTACGGTTAGGGTTAGGGTTTGTGTTTTTGTTAGGGTTAGGGTTAGCATTGGTGTTAGCATTAGGTTTAGGATTAGTGTAGGAGATAGGTTTAGGGTAAAGATCCGCGTTAGGGTTACGGTTATGTTTTGGGTTATGGTTTGTTTTAGGGTTAGGTTAGGTAGGTTAAGCTTTAGGGTTAGGGTTAGAGTTAGGGTTAGGGTTACGGTCCGGGTTAGGGCTTGGGTTAGGGTTATGGTTTGGTTTAGGGTTAGGGTTTGTATTAGGGTTAGAGGTAATGTTAGGGTTTTTGTTATTGTTAGGGTTAGGGTACGGGTTAGAGTTAAAGTTAAGGTTGGTGTAAGCATTAGGGTTAGAGTTACGGTTAGGGTTAGGGATTGTGTTAGGGTTGTTGTAAGTATTAGTGTTAGGGTTAGAGATAGGGTTTGTGTCAGGGCTAGGGTTAGTTTTTGTGTTAGGGTTGTGGTTAGGTTAGGGTTAGGGTTAGGGTTGGTGTAAGCATTAGGGTTAGGCTTAGGGTTATGCTTAGGTTTTGTTTTAAGGTTATGGTTTGGGTTAGGGTTAGGTTTATTGTTAGGGTTAGAATTCTTGTAAGCATTAATTTTAGGGTTAGGTTTAGGGCTTGTGTCAGGGTTATGGTTAGGGTTATGGTTTTTGTCAGGGTTAGGGTTAGGATTAGGGGTTGTGTTAGGGTTAGTGTAAGCATTAGGGTTAGGTTTAGTGTTAGGGTTAGTGCTGGGTTAGGGATAAAGTCAGGGTTAGTGTTCGGGTTAGCGTTAGAGTTAGGGTTGATATAAGCATGAGGGTGAGGGTTAAGATTAGTGTTAGGGTTTGTGTTAGGATTAGGGTTAGGGTTACGATTGGTGTGACCATTATGTTTGGGGTTAGGGTTAGTGTTAGGGTTAGTGTTACGGAAAGGGTTAGCCATAGGGTTACGTTTAGCATTAGAGTGTGGGTTAGGTTTTTTGTTGGTGTAAGCATTTGGATTACTGTTGGGTTCAGGGTTAGGGTTAGGGTTTGTGTTAGGGTTCGGGTTAAGGTTGTAGTTAGTGTTAGGTTCGGGAGTTTTTGGTTTAGGGTTAGGGTTGTTGAAAGCATTTGGGTTACGGTTCTGGTTAGGGTTCCATGTAGGTTTGGGTTTATGCATAACGTTAGTGTTAGGTTTGGATTTGTGTTAAGGTTAGCATTAGTGTTAGGGTTAAGGTTAGGGTTAGGGTTGGTGTAAGCATTAGGGTTAGTGTTAGGTTTAAGATGTGTGTTAGTGTTATGGTTGGGCTTGGGGTAGAGAGTGTTAGGGTTAGGGTTAGTGTTGTTGTTAGGGTTAGGGTTAGTATTAGGGTTAGGGTTAGGGTTTTGGTTGGTGTAAGTGTTGGGGTCAGTGTTTGAGTTAGGGTTTGTGTTTGGGTTTGGGCTAGGGTTAGGGTTTCTGTTAGGGTTAGGGTTAGGGTTAGGGTAAGGGTTTGTCTTAGGATTGCTAAGCATTACGGTAAGTGTTAGGGTTAGTGTTAGGGTTAGGGTACGGTCAGGGTTAGGGTTAGGGTTATGGTTAGGTTTGGTGTAAGCATTGGGGTTAGGGTTAGGTATAGGTTAGGGTTCTTGTTATTGTTAGGGTTAAGGTTAGCTTTAGGGTTACGGTTAGGATTGTTATAATCATTAGGTTTAGGGTTAGGTTTAGGTTTTATGTAGGGTTATGGTTAGGGTTAATGTTAGGGTTTGTGTAAGCATTAGGGTTAGAGTTAGGGTTAGGGTTAGGGTTACAATTATGGTTAGGGATTGGGTTATGGTTAGAGTTAGGGGTAGGAATTGTGTTACGGTTTGTGTAAGCATTAGAGTTAGGGTTACGCTTTGTGTTAGGTTTAGGGTTAGGGTTAGATTTTGTGCAAGCATTACGTTTTGGTAAGGGTTAGGATATGTGTCAGTGTTAGGACTAGGGTTGTGGTTATGGTTTGTGTTAGGGTTAGGGTTAGGGTTAGGGTGAAGATTGGTGTAAGCATTAGGTTTAGGGTTAAGGTTAGTGTTAGTGTTAGGGTTAGGGTTAGGGTTAGGGTTAGTGTTTGTGTTAGGGTTAGGGTTAGGTTAGGGTTAGGGTTAGGGTTGGTGTAAGCATTAGTGCTAGGCTTAGGGTTAGGCTTTGGTTTTAGGTTAGGGTTTGGGTTAGGGTTAGATTTAGTTTTAGGGTTAGAATTCTTGTAAGCATTAATTTTAGCGTTAGGTTTAGGGCTTGTGTCAGGGTTCTGGTTAGGGTTATGATTTGTTCATGGTTAGGGTTAGGGTTTGGTTTTGTGTTAGGGTTGGTTTAAGCATTAGGGTAAGTGTACGGGTTACAGTTCGGGTTGGGTAGGGTAAGGGTTTGTGTTAGGGTTAGGGTTAGTTTAGGGTTAGGGCTACGGTCAGGGTTAGTGTTCAGGTTAGGTTAGTGTTACGTTTAGTGTTAGGGTTTGTGTTAGGTTTGGGGTTAGGGTTAGGATTAGCGTTGGTGTTAGCATTAGTTTTTGGGTTAGGGTTAGAGTTTGGGTTAGGGTTAGGGATAGGGTTAGGTTTAGGGTTGGGGTTAGGGTCCAGGTTAGGGTTTGGGTTAGGTTTAGGGTTAGGGTTAGGGTTAGGGTTAGGGTTTGTTTTAGGGTTTGGGTTATGGTTGGTGTAAGCATTAGCGTTAGGGTTAGGGTTAGGGATAGTGTTTGTGTTAGGGTTAGGGTTAGGGTTAGGATGAGACTGTGGTTTAGATTTAGGGTTAGAGTTGGTGTAAGCATTTGGTTAAGGGTTAGGGTTAAGATGTGTGTTAGGGTTAGGTTTGGGTTTAGGGGTAGATAGTGTTAGCGTTAGAATTGGAGTTATGGTTAGGGGTAGAGTTCAGGCGGGTGTTCGTGTTTATGTTAGGGTCAGAGTTTGGGTTAGTTTTAGGGTTTAACTTTGGGTTATGGTTAGGGTTAGGGTTTGTGTTATGGTTAGGGTTAGATTTATGTTGAGGGTGAGGTTTACGGTTTGGGTTAGCTTGGTGAAAGCATAGGTTTAGGGTTAGGGTTATGGTCAGGGTTAGTGTTAGGTTTCGGGTTAGGGTTAGGGTTTGTGTTAGGTTTAGGTTTAGGTTTAGAGTTATGGTAGGGTTAGTGTTGGGTTAGGGTTAGGGTTAGGGTTAGGGTTAGGGTTCGTGTTATTTTGATAGTTAGGTTTAGGGCTTGTGTTAGGGTTCTGGTTAGGGTTGGTGTAAGCAATAGATTTAGGGTTAGGGTAGTGTTAAGGTTAGGGTTACAGTCAGTTAGTGTTCAGGTTCGGGCTTTGGTTAGGATTTGTGTCAGGGTTAGGGTTAGGGTTCTTGTAAGCATTAGGTTTAGGGTTGGGGTGAGGGTTTGTGTCAGGTTAGGTTTAGGGTTATTGTTTGTGTTAGGGTTAGTGTTAGGGTTAGGGTTGTGTTAAGTTTGGTGTAAGCCTTACGTTTAGTGTCAGTTTTAGTGTTCGTGCTAGGGTTAGGGTTAGGGTAAGGGTTAGGAATCGGGTTGGGGTTAGAGTTAGGGTGGGTGTAAGCATTAGGGTTTTGGTTACCGTTCCTGTTAAGGTTTGTGTTAGGCTTAAGCTTAGGGTTAGGTTACGGTTAGGCTTCTTGCAAGCATGTTTAGGGTTAGGGTTAGGTTTACTTTTAGGGTTAGGAAGAGGGTTAGGGTTAGAGATTGTTAGGCTTAGGGTTAAGCTTGGTGTAAACCTCTGGGTGACGGTTGTGGTTAGGGTTAAAGTTAGGGTTATGCTTAATGTTAGTGTTAGGGTTAGGATTATGATTTGTGTTAGGGTTAGGTTTAGCCTTAGGGTTAGGGTTAGGGTTAGAGAGTGTTAGGGTTAGGTTTATTGTTGGTGTAAGCATTTGGGTTACGGTTGGGGTTAGGGTTAAGCTTATGGTTTGTGTTAGGGTTCGGGTTTGGTTTAGAGTTAGGGAGTGTTAGGTAAGGTTTATTGTTGGTGTCAGCATTTTCCTTACGGTAGGTTTAGGGTTAGGGTTAGGGTTTGTGTTAGGTTTAGGGTTAGGTTAGGTTTTGTGTAAGGGTGAGGGTTAGGATTGGTGTAAGCATTAGGGTTAGGATTAGATTTAGGCTTCGGGTTAGTGTTAGGTTTAGGATTATGGTTAGGGTTAGGGCTTGTGTTAGGGTTCGGGATAGGGTGAGGGTTGGTGTAGGCATTATGGCTAGGGTTAGGGTGAGGGTGAGTTTTAGGGTAAAGTTTAAAATTGGTGTAAGCATTGGCTTTATGCTTAGGGTTAGAGTTAGGGTTATGGTGACGGTCTGGGATAGGGTTTTGGTATGGATTAGTGTTAGGGTAGGGTTAGGTTAGGGTTTGGGTTAGGGTTAGGTTTTGTGTTAGGGTTATGTTTAGGGTTGGTGTAAGCATTACGGTTACGGTTATGATAGGGTTAGGTTAGGTTTAGGGTTTGTTTTAGGGTTAGGGTTAGGGTTAAGGTTCGGGTGAGATTGAGGTTTATGGTTGGGGTTAGGGTTGGTGTAAGCATTAGATTTAGGTTTAGGTTGAGGGTGTGTGTTAGAGTTAGCTTGGGCTAAGGTGTAGAGAGTGTTATGGGTATTGTTAGTGTTGGTGTAAGCATTTGAGTTACGATTGGGGTTAGGTTTAGGGTTAGTGTTTGTGTTAGGGTTAGTGTTAGGGTTTGGGTTATGGTTTGAGTTAGGGTTAGGGTTACGGTTGGTGTAAGCATTAGGGTTAGGGTTAGGGTTAGTGTTTGTTTTAGCATTAGGGTTAGGGTTAGGGTTAAGTTTAGGGTTAGGTTTAGGGTTAGGGTTGGTGTAAGCATTAGGTTTAGGGTTTAGTGTTTTGGTTTGTTTCAGGGTTAGGGAAAGGGCTAGGGTTTGTGTTAGGGTTACTGTTAGGGTTACTGTTAGGGCATGTGTAAGGGTTTGTGTAAGCATTAGGCTTAGGGTTAGGGTTAGTGTTAGGGAAAGCATTACGGTCAGGGTTGGTTCGGGTTATGTTTAGAGTTAGGGTTGGTGTAAAAATTAGGGTTAGGGTTACGGTTAGTGTTTTGGTTTGTGTTAGGGTTGGTGTAAGAATTAGGGTAAGGATTACGGTTAGTGTTTTGGTTTGTGTTAGGATTAATGTAGGAGTAAGGGGTTAGGGTTAGGGTTGGTGTAAGCATTAGTTTTAGAGTTAGGTTTAGGTTGTGTGTTAGAGTTAGGCATGGGCTAAGTGGTAGAGAGTGTTAGGGTTATTGTTTGTGTTTTTGTAAGCATTTGGGCTATGATTCGGGTTAGGGTAAAGGTTAGGGTTTGTGTTAGGGCTAGGGATAGGGTTGTTGTAAATATTACGATTAGGGTTAGGGTTAGGTTTTTTGTTAGTGTTAGGGTTATTGTTAGGGTAGGGTTAGGGTTATGATTAGGATTATGATTTGTGTTAGGTTTAGCATTAGCCTTAGGGTTAGGGTTAGGGTTTGAGAGTGTTAGGGTTAGGTTTATTGTTGGTGTAATCATTTGGGTTACGGTTGGGTTTAGGGTTAGGGTTTGTGTTAGTGTTAGGGTTAGGTCAGGGTTTATGTTAGGGTTAGAGTTAGGGTTGGTGTAATATTAGGGTTAGGCTTAGGGTTAGGCTTAGGATTTGTGTTAGGGCTAGGGTTAAGTTTAGGGTTAGGGCTTGTGTTAGGGTTCGGGTTAGGGTTAGGTTTGGTGTAGGCATTAGGGGTAGGGTTAGGGTGAGGGTGAGGTTTAGGGTTAGGTTTAGCGTTGGTGTAAGCATTAGGTTTATGCTTAGGGTTAGAGTTAGTGTCAGGGTTTCGGTCTGGGTTACGGTTTTGGTTAGGATTAGTGTTAGGGTTAGGTTAGGGTTTGAGTTAGGGTTAGGGTTTGTGTTAGGGTTTTGGGTGAGGGTTGGTGTAAGCATTAGGGTTAGTGTTAGGATAGGGTTAGATTACGTTTAGGGTTTGTTTTAGGGTTAGGGTTAGGGTTAGGATGAGATAGAAGTTTATAGTTAGGGTTAGTGTTGGTGTAAGCATTCGGTTTAGGGTTAGGTTGAGGATGTTTGTTAGAGTTAGCTTGGGCTAAGGTGTAGAGAGTGTTAGGGTTATTGTTAGTGTTGGTGTAAGCAATTGAGTTGCGATTGGGGTTAGAATTAGGGTTGGTGTTTGTGTTAGGGTTAGGGTTAGGGTTAGGGTTTGTGTTAGCGTTAGGGTTACGGTTGGTGTAAGCATTAGGGTTAGGGTTAGGGTTAGGGTTAGGGTTTGTGTTATGGTTAGGGTTACGTTGAGTGTGAGGTTTAGGGTTAGGTTTAGCATTGGTCTAAGCATTAGGTTTAGGGTTTAGTGTGTGTGTTAGGGTTTGGGTTACGGTCTGGGTTAGTGTTTTTGTTAGGATTAGGTTTATGGTTAGGTTTAGGGTTTGTGTTAGTTTTCAGGTTTGGTTAGGGTTAGTGTTATAGTCTGGTATTGTTTGGCTTAGGTTTATTGTTGCTTTAAGATTTTGGGTTATGGTTGGGGTTAGGTTTAGGGGTAGTGTTTGTGTTAGGTTTAGGCTTAGGGTTAGGCTTAGGATTTTTGTTAGGGTTAGGGTTAAGTTTAGGGTTAGGGCTTGTGTTAGGGTTCAGGTTAGGCGTAGGTTTGGTGTAGGCATTAAGGGTAGGGTTACGGTGAGGGTGAGGTTTAGGGTTAGGTTTAGCGTTGGTGTAAGCATTAGGTTTATGCTTAGGGTTAGAGTTAATGTTAGGGTTACGATCTGGGTTAGGGTTTTGGTTAGGATTAGGGTTAGGTTTAGGTTAGGGTTTGAGTTAGGGTTAGGGTTTGTGTTAGGGTTTGGGGTAGGGTTGATGTAAGCATTAGGGTTAGTGTTATGATAGGGTTAGGTTAGGTTTAGGGTATGTTTTAGGGTTAGGGTTAGGGTGAGATTGAGGTTTATGGTTAAGGCTAGTGTTGGTGTAAGCATTAGGTTTAGGGTTGAGTTGAGGATGTTTATTAGAGTTAGCTTGGAGTAAGGTGTAGAGAGTGTTAAGGGTAGTGTTAGTATTGTTGTAAGCCTTTGGGTTACGATTGGGGTTAGGTTTAGGGTTAGTGTTTGTGTTAGGGTTAGGATTAGGGTTAATGTTTGTGTTAGAGTTAGGGTTACGGTTGTTGTAAGCATTAGGGTTAGGGTTAGGGTTTGTGTTATGGTTAGGGTTACGTTGAGGGTGAGGTTTAGGGTTAGGGTTAGCATTGGTGTAAGCATTAGGTTTTGGGTTTAAGGTTACAGTTAGGGTTTGGGTTACGGTCTGGGTTAGTGTTTTTGTTAGGATTAGGTTTATGGTTAGGTTTAGGGTTTGTGTTAGTTTTCAGGTTTGGTTAGGGTTAGTGTTAGAGTCTGGTATTGTTTTGCCTAGGTTTATAGTTGCTTTAAGATTTTGGGTTATGGTTGGGGTTACGGTTAGTGTTAGGGTTTGTGTTAGGGTTAGGATTACCTAGGGTTTGTGTTAGGGTTAGCGTTAGGGTCGGTGTAAGCATTAGGGTTAGGGTTCTGATAGGCTTAGGTTTGCGTTAGGGTTTGTGTCAGTTTTAGTTTTAGGGTTAGGGTGAGATTGAGGTTTAGGGTTAATGTTACAGGTGGTGTAAGCATTAGGTTTACGGTTAGGTTTAGGGTGTGTATTAGAGTTATTTTTGGGCTAAATGGTAGAGTGTGTTAGGGTTATTATTAGTGTTTTTGTAAGCATTTGGGTTAAATTGGGTTTAGGGATAGAGTTAGGCTTGGTATAATCATTAGGTATAGGGTTAGGGTTAGGTTTTGTGTTAGGGTTCGGGTTAGGTTTGGTGTAAGAATTTTGTTAGGGTTAGGCTTAGGTTTTGTGTTAGGGTTAGGGTTAGCGTTGGTGTAAGCATTAGGTTTAGTTTAGGGATAGAGTTAAGGTTAGTTTTATGGTCTGCGTTAGGGTTTGGGTTACGGTTAGGGTTAGGGTTTGTGTTAGGGTTAGGGTTAGTGTTAGGCTTAGGGATAGGGTTAGTTTTAGGTTTGGTGTAAGCATTATGGTTAGGGTTAGGTTTAGGTTAGTGTTAGGGATTGTGTTAGGGTTAGGGTTAGGGTTAGGGTTAAATTGAGTTTTAATGTTAGGGCTAGGGTTGGTGTAAGCATTAGGTTTAGGGTTGGGTTTAGGTTAGGTTTAGTGTGTGTTTTAGAGTTAGGGTTGGGCCCAGGGGTAGAGAGTGTTACGGTTATGGTTAGTGTTGGTGCAAGCATTTGAGTTACGATTGGGCTTAAAGTTAGGGTTAATGTTTGTGTTATTTTTAGGGGTAGCTTTAAACTTAGGGTGTGTGTTAAGATTAGGGTTAGGGTTGTTGTAAGCATTATGGTTAGGCATAGGGTTAGACTTAGGGTTTGTGTTAGGGTTAGCATTAGGTGAGGGTTAGGTTTAGGGTTGTGTTTAGGGTTTGTGTAAGCATTAGGTTTAGGTTTAGGATAGGGTTATGTTACGGTTAGGGTTTGTTTTAGGGTTAGGGTTAGGTTTAGGGTTAGGGTGAGTTGAGGTTTTAAAGTTAGGAGTAGGGTTGGTGTAAGCATTATGTTTAGGGTTAGGTTGAGGGTGTGTGTTAGAGTTAGCTTGGGCTGAGGGGTAGAGTGTGTTAGGGTTACTGTTAGTGTTGGTGTAAGCATTTGTGTTAAGATTGGGTTAGGTTTAGGGTTAGTGTTTGTTTAGGGTTACGGTTAGTGTTAGGGTTAGGATTTGTTTTAGGGTTTGGTTTAGGGTTCGGGTTAAGGTTAGGGTTAGGGTTAGGGTTGGTGTAAGCATTAGATTTAGGGTTAAGGTTAGGGTTTGTGTCAGAGTTAGGAAAAGGGCTAGGGTTTGTATTAGGGTTACGGATTGGTATATGTTAGGGTTGGTGTAAGCAATAGGTTTATGGTTAGGGTTAGTGTTAGGGATAGGATTATGATCAGGGTTGGATCGGGTTATGTTTAGAGTTAGGGTTGGTGTAAAAATCAGGGTTAGGGTTACGGTTATTGTTAGGGTTTTTGTAGGGTTGGTGTAAGCATTGGATTTAGGTTTAGGGTTACAGTTAGGGTTTGTTTTAGGATTAATGTAGGAGTTAGTGTTAGGATTAGGGTTGGTTTAAGCATTAGGGTTATATCTAGATTTAGGTTGTGTGTTACAGTTAGGCTTGGGCTAAGGGGTAGAGAGTGTTAGGGTTATTATCAGCGTTGGTGTAAGCATTTGGGTTACGATTCGGGTTAGGGTTAAGGTTAGGGTTTGTGCAAGGGTTAGGGATAGGGTTGTTGTAAGCATTTGGGTTAGGGTTATGGTTAGGTTTTTTGTTAGGGTTAGGGTTAGGGTTATGTTTAGGGTTAGGTTTAGGGTTGGTGTAATCATTCTTTTTAGGGTTAGGGTTAAGGTTTGTGTCAGGGTTAGGGTTAGGGCTAGGGTTTGTGTTAGGGTTAGGTTATAGTTTGTGTTAGGTTTGGTGTAAGCATTAGGGTTAGGGTTAGGGTTATTTTTTGGGTTTGTGTCAGGGTTAGGCTTAGGGATAGGGTTTGGGTTAGGTTTAGTGTTACCGTCAGGGTTGGTGTTCGGGTTAGTGTTAGAGTTAGTGTTGGTGTAAAAATTAGGGTTAGGTATAGGGTTTTTGTTAGGGTTTGTTTTACGGTTGCTGTAAGCATTAGGGTTATGGTTATGGTTAGGGTAAGGGTTTGGGTTAGGGTAAGGGTGGGGTTATGGTTAGGGTTATGGTTAGGGTTAGGTGAAGGTGGTGTAAGCATTAGAGTTAGGGTTATGGATCGGGTAGTGTTAGGGTTAAGGTTTGGGTTAGGATTATGATTCGTGTTAGGGTTAGGGTTAGCCTTAGGGTTAGGGTTAGGGTTAGAGAGTGTTAGGGTTAGGTTTATTGTTGGTGTAAGCATTTTGGTTACGATTGGGGTTAGGATTAGGGTTATGATTTGTGTTAGGTTTAGGGTTAGGTTAGGGTTTATGTTAGGAGTAGAGTTAGGGTTGGTGTAATATTACGGCTAGGCTTAGGGTTAGGCTTAGGATTTGTGTTATAGTTAGGGTTAAGTTTTGGTTTAGGGCTTGTGTTAGGGTTCGGGTTAGGGTTAGGGTTGATGTAGGCGTTAGGGGTAGGGGTAGGATGAGGGTGAGGTTTAGGGTTAGGTTTAGCGTTGGTGTAAGCACTAGGTTTGTGCTTAGGGTTACAGTTAGTGTTAGGGTTACAGTCTGGGTTAGGGTTTTGGTTAGGATTAGGGTTATGGTTAGGCTAGGGTTTGGGTTAGGGTTAGGGTTTGTGTTAGGCTTATGTTTAGGGTTGGTGTAAGCATTACGGTTATGGTTAGGATAGGGTTAGGTTAGGTTTAGGGTTTGTTTTAGGGTTAGGGTTAGGGTTAGGGTGAGATTAAGATTTATGGTTAGGGTTAGGGTTGGTGTAAGCATTCGTTTTAGGGTTAGGTTGAGGGTGTGTGTTAGAGTTAGCTTGCGCTAAGGTGTAGAGGGTGTTAGGGGTATTGTTAGTGTTGGTGTAAGCATTTGGGTTACGATTGGGATTAGGTTTAGGGTTAGTGTTTGTGTTTGGGTTAGTGTTAGGGTTTGGGTTAGGGCTTGTGTTAGGGTCAGGGTTACGGTTGGTGTAAGCATTAGCGTTAGGGTTAGGGTTAGTGTTTGTTTTAGGATTAGGGTTAGGGTTAGTGTTAAGTTTAGGGTTAGGGTTAGTGTTATGGTTGGTGTAAGCATTAGGTTTAGGGTTTAGTGTTAGGGTTTGTTTCAGGGTTAGGGAAAGGGCTAGGGTTTGTGTTAGGGTTACGTTTAGGGTATGTGTTAGGTTTTGTGTAAGCATTAGGCTTAGGGTAAGTGGTAGTGTTAGGGAAAGGATTACGGTCAGGGTTGGTTCGGGTTATGTTTAGAGTTAGGGTTGGTGTAAAAATTAGGGTTAGGGTTACGGTTAGTGTTTTGGTTTGTGTTAGGGTTGGTGTAAGCATTAGGCTTAGGGTTACAGTTAGTGTTTTGGTTTGTGTTAGGATTAATGTAGAAGTAAGGGTTAGGGTTAGGGTTGGTGTAAGCATTAGTTTTAGAGTTAGTTTTAGGTTGTGTGTTAGAGTTAGGCTTGGGCTAAGTGGTAGAGAGTGTTAGGGTTATTGTTAGTGTTGGTGTAAGCATTTGGGTTACGATTCGGGTTAGGGTAAAGGTTAGGGTTTGTGTTAGGGCTAGGGATAGGGTTGTTGTAAACATTACGATTAGGGTTAGGGTTAGGTTTTTTCTTAGGGTTAGGGTTATGGTTTGGGTAGGGTTAGGGTTAGGGTTAGGATTATGATTTGTGTTATGGTCAGGATTAGCCTTAGGGTTAGGGTTAGGGTTTGAGAGTGTTAGGGTTAGGTTTATTGTTGGTGTAAGCATTTGGATTACGGTTGGGTTTAGGATTAGGGTTTGTGTTAGTGTTAGGGTTAGGTCAGGGTTTATGTTAGGGTTAGAGTTAGGGTTGGTGTAATATTAGGGTTAGGCTTAGGGTTAGGCTTAGGATTTGTGTTAGGGTTAGGTTTAGTTTAGTGTTAGGGCTTGTTTTAGGGTTCGAGTTAGGGTTAGGTTTGGTGTAGGCATTATGGTAGGTGTAGGGTGAGGGTGAGGTTTAGAGTTAGGTTTAGCGTTGGTGTAAGCATTAGGTTTATGCTTAGGGTTAGAGTTAGTGTGAGGTTTACGGTCTGGATTAGGGTTTTGGTTGGGATTTTGGTTAGGGTTAGGGTTTGTGTTAGGGTTTGGGTTAGGGTTAGTGTAAGCATTAGGGTTAGGGTTATGATAGTGTTAGGTTAGGTTTAGGGTTTGTTTTAGGGTTAGGGTTAGGGTTAGGGCGAGATTGAGGTTTATGGTTAGGGTTAGGGTTAGTGTAAGCATTAGGTTTGGGGTTAGGTTGACGATGTGTGTTAGAGTTAGCTTGGGCTAAGGTGTAGAGAGTGTTAGGGTTATTGTTAGTGTTGGTGTAAGCAATTGAGTTGCGATTGGGGTTAGAATTAGGGTTGGGGTTTGTGTTAGGGTTAGGGTTATGGTTGGTGTAAGCATTAGGGTTAGGGTTAGGGTTAGGGTTTGTGTTATGGTTAGGGTTACGTTGAGGATGAGGTTTAGGGTTAGGGTTAGCATTGGTGTAAGCATTAGGTTTAGGGTTTAATGTTAGAGTTAGGGTTTGGGTTACAGTCTGGGTTAGTGTTTTTGTTAGGATTAGGTTTATGGTTAGGTTTAGGGTTTGTGTTAGTTTTCAGGTTTGGTTAGGGTTAGTGTTAGAGTCTGGTATTGTTTGGTTTAGGTTTATTGTTGCTTTAAGTTTTTGGGTTATGGTTGAGGTTAGGGTTAGTGTTAGGGTCGTTGTAAGTATTAGGGTTAGGATTCTGATAGAGTTAGGTTAGCGTTAGGGTTTTTGTGAAGGTTAGTTTTAGGGTTAGGGTGAGATGAGGTTTAGGGTTAAGGTTATGGGTGGTGTAAGCATTAGGTTTAGAGTTAGGTTTAGGGTGTGTATTAGAGTTATTCTTGGGCTAAGGGGTACAGAGTGTTAGGGTTATTGTTAGTGTTGGTGTAAGCATTTGGGTTAAATTGGGTTTAGGGATAGAGGTAGGGTTGGTATAATCATTAGGTATAGGGTTAGGGTTAGGGTTTGTGTTAGGGTTCGGGTTAGGGTTGGTGTAAGCATTTTGTTAGGGTTAGGGTTTGGTTGTGTGTTAATGTTAGGGTTAGCGTTGGTGTAAGCATTACATTTAGTTTAGGGATGGAGTTAGGGTTAGTTTTATGGTCTGGGTTAGGGTTTGGGTTACGGTTAGGGTTTAGGGTTTGTGTTAGGGTTAGGGTTATTGTTAGGCTTAGGGTTAGAGTTAGGTTTAGGTTAGTATTAGGGATTGTGTTAGGGTTAGGGTTAGGGTTAGGGTTAGGGTTAGGGTTAGGGTTAGGGTTAGATTGACTTTTAATGTTAGGGCTAGGGTTGGTGTAAGTATTCGGTTTAGGGTTAGGTTTAGGTTAGGTTTAGGGTGTGTGTTAGAGTTAGGGTTGGGCTTAGGCGTAGAGAGTGTTACGGTTATGGTTAGTGTTGGTGCAAGCATTTGAGTTACGATTGGGCTTAAAGTAAGGGTTAGTGTTTGTGTTATTTTTAGGGGTTGCTTTAAGCTTAGGTTGTGTATTAAGGTTAGGGTTGGGGTTGGTGTAAGCATTATGGTTAGGCTTATGGTTAGACTTAGGGTTTGTGTTAAGGTTAGCGTTAGGTGAGGGTTAGGTTTAGGGTTGGGTTTAGGGTTTGTGTAAGCATTAGGTTTAGGTTTATGGTTAGGGTTTGTGTCAGGGTTAGGGTTAGGGTTAGGGTTTGTGATAGGTTTAGGGTTTGTGTTAGGGTTGGAGTAAGCATTAGGGTTAGGGTTAGGTTTAGTGTTAGGGTTAGAGTTATCGTCTGGGTTAGGGTTCGGGTTAGGGTTAGAGTTTGGGTTGGTGTTAGAATTAGGGTTAGCGTTCCGTTTAGTGTTAGGTTTTGTGTTAGGGTTGGTTTAAGCATTAGGGTTATGGTTAGGGTTAGTGTTAGGGCTTGTGTTAGGATTAGGGTTAGGGTTAAGTTTCGGGTTAAGGTTAGGTTTGGGTTGGTGTAAGCATTAGTTTTATGGTTAGCGTTAGGGTTTGTGTTAGGGTTAGGGTTATTGTTAGGTTTTGTGTTAGGGTTAGGGTTAGGTTTAGGGATTGTGTTACTGTTAGTGTTAGGGTTTGTGTAAGCATTAGGTTTATGGTTAGGGTTAGTGTTAGGGTTAGTGTTATGGTCAGTCTTAGGGTTCGGATAAGGGTTAGGGTTAGGTTTTGGGTTTCTGTTAGGGTTAGTGTTAGGTTTAGGGTTAGCGTTGGTGTAAAGATTAGGTTTAGGTTTAGGGTTAGGGTTAGGGTTAGGGTTAGGGTAACTGTCCGGGTTCGGGTAAGGGTTATGGATCGGGTTAGGTTTAGGGTTAGGGTTAAGGTTTGTGTTAAGTTAAGGTTTTGTTTCAGGGTTAGGATTAGGGTGCCGTAGCATTAGGGTTGGTGTTTGTGTTAGTGTTCGGGTTAGGGTTTGTGTCAGGGTTAGGGTTAGGGTGAGATTGAGGTTTAGGGTTAGGGTTTGTGTAAGCGTTAGGTTTAGCGTTAGAGTTAGTGTTAGGGTTTGCATTATGGTTGGTGTAATAATTATGTTTTTGGTTTAGGGTTAGGGTTTGTGTTATTGTTAGGGTTAGGGTTAAGGTTTGGGTTTCTGTTAGGGTTAGTGTTAGGGTTTGGGTTTGTGTTAGAGTTAGGGTGAGATTGAGGTTTAGGGTTACGGTTGTTGTAAGCGTTAGGTTTAGGGTTAGGGTTAGGGTTAGGGTTAGGATTAGGATTTTGTTAGGGTTAGGGTTAGCCCCAGGGTTACGGTTGGGGTTAGAGTGTTTCGGTTAGGTTTTTTCTTGGTGTAAGCATTTGGTTTACTGTTGGGGTTAGGTTTAGTGTTACGGTTTGTGTTAGGGTTCGGGTTAGTGTTAGTGTTAGTGTTAGGGTTGGGTATTGAGGTTTATTGTTTGGGTTGGTGTAAGCAATTGCGTTACAGTTCTGGTTAGGGTTCCAGCTAGGTTTAGGTTTATGCTTAGGGTTAGTGTTAGGTTCTGATTTGTGTTAGGGTTAGGGTTAGGTTTTGGGTTAGGGTTGATGTAAGCATTAGGGTTAGGGTTAGGTTTTGTGTTAGGGTTATGGTTAGGGTTAGGGTGTGTGACATTTAGGTTTAGGGTTAGAGTTGGCGTAAGCATTAGGTTTAGGGTTAGGCTTAAGGTGTGTGTTAGGGTAGATTTTGACTTGGGGTAGAAATTGTCAGCGTTAGACTTAGTATTAGGGTTAGGGTTAGGGTTTGGGTTGGTGTAAGTATTGGGGTCAAGGTTAGGGTTATGGTTTGTGTTAGGGTTTGGGCTAGGGTTAGGGTTTGTGTTAGGATTAGGGTTAGGGTTAGGGTTAGGCCTTGTGTTAGTGTTTCTAAGCATTAGGGTTAGGGATAGGGTTAGGTTTAGGGATAATGTTAGGGTTAGGTTTGGTGTAATCATTGGGGTTAGGGTTTGTGTAAGGGTTAGGGTTATGGTTAGCTTTAGGGTTAGGTTTAGGGTTGCTATAATCATTAGGTTTAGGGTTAGGTTAAGGTTTTATGTATGGTCAGGGGTAGGGTTAGTGTTAGGGTTGGTGTAAGCATTAGGGTTAGAGTTAGGTTGAGGGTGTGTGTTACGGTTAGACTTGTTCTAAGGGGTAGAGAGTGTTAGGGTTATTGTTAGTGTTGGTGTAAGCATTTGGGTTACCATTGGGGTTAGAGTTAAGGTTAGGGTTTGTGTTAGGGTTAGGGATAGAGTTAGGGTTAGTGTTTGTGTTAAGGTTAGGGTAAGGGTTGGTGTAAGCATTATTTTTAGGGTTAGGGTTAGGTTTTGTGTTATGGTTAGGGTTAGGGTTAGAGTTAGGGTTAGGTTTAGTGTTGAAGTTAGGGTTGGTGTAAGCAATACGGTTAGGGTTATGGTTCCTGTTTCGGTTTGTGTTTGGGTTAGGGTAAGAGTTACTGTTAGGGTTACAGTTAGGGTTGATTCAAGCATTATGTTTAGTGTTAAGTTTAGGGTTACTGTTAGGGTTGGGAAGAGGGTTAGGGTTAGAGATTTTTAGGCTTAGGGTTAAGCTTGGTGTAAGCCTCTGGGTGACGGTTGGGGTTAGGGTTTCAGGTCGGGTTAGGATTAGGGTTAGAGTTAGGGTTAGGTTTAGGATTATGATTTATGTTAGTGTTAGGGTTAGCCTTAGGGTTATGGTTAGGTTTAGAGAGTGTTAGGATTAGGTTTATTGTTGGTGTCCGCATTTGGGTTACCTTTGGGGTTAGGGTTAGTTTTTGTGTTTGGGTTAGGGTTAGGGTTAGGGTTAGTGTTAGAGTTAGGGAGTGTTAGGGTAAGGTTTATTGTTGGTGTAACCATTTGCATTACGGTTTTGTTTAGGATTAGGGTTGTTGTTTTTGTTAGGGTTAGAGTTAGGTTAGGATTTGTGTTAGAGTTAGGGTTATGGTTGGTGTAAGCATTAGGGTTAGGCTTAGATTAAGGCTTAGGGTTTGTGGTAGGGTTAGAGTTAGGGTTAGGGCTTGTGTTAGGTTTCGGGTTATTGTTAGGGTTGGTGCAGGCATAATGGCTAGGGTTAGGATTAGGGTTAGGGTTTGTGTAAGCATTAGGGTATCCTTATGGTTAGGCTTAGGGATTGTGTTAGGGTTAGGGTTAAGGTTAGGGTTAAGTTAGGTATTAGGGGTAGGGTTAGGGTGAGGGTGAGGTTTAGGGTTAGGTTTAGCGTTGTTGTAAGCATTAGGTTTATGCTTAGGTTTAGAGTTAGGGTTGGGATTACAGTTGGGTTAAGGTTTTGGTTAGGATTAGGGTTTGTTTCGGGTTAGGGTTTGGGTGAGGGTTAGGGTTTGTGTTAGCGTTAGTTTTAGGGTTGGTGTAAGCATTTTGGTTAGGGTTAGGATATGGTTAGGTTAGCTTTAGGGTTTGTGTGAGGGTTAGGATAAGGGTTAGGGTGAGATTGAGGATTAGGGTTAGGGTTAGGGTTGGTGTAAGCATTAGGTTTAGTCTTAAGTTTAGGGTGTGTGTTATGCTAGGGCTAATGGGTAGAGAGTGTTCGGGTTTATGTTAGTGTTGGTGTAAGCATTTCGGTTAAATGGGTTTAGGGTTAAGGTTAGGGTTTGTGTTAGGGTTAGGGATAGGGTTAGTGTTAGGGTTTGTGTCAGGGTTAGGATTAGGGTTGGTGTAAGTATTACCATTAGCTTTAGGGTTATGGACAGGTTTTGCGTTAGGGTTAGGATTAGCGTTGGTGTAAGCATTATGTTTAGAGTTAGGGTTAGTGTTAGGGTTAGGGTTATGGTCTGGGTTAGGGTTTGTGTTAGGTTTAGGGTTACAGTTAGGGTGAGATTGAGTTTTAGGGTTAGGGTTAGTGTTGGTGTAAGCATTAGGTTTAGGGTGTTGTTAGAGTTATTGTTGTGCTTAGAGGTAGAGTGTGTTACGGTTATGGTTAGTGTTGGTATAAGCATTTGAATACGATTGGGCTTAAAGTTAGGGTTAGGGTTTCTATTATGGTTAGGGTTAGATTTAAGTTTTGGGTGTGTGTTAAGGTTAGGGTTAAGGTTGGTGTAAACATTATGGTTAGGCTTAGGGTTAGACTTAGAGTTTGTGTTAGGGTTAGCATTACGGTGATGGTTATGTTTAGGGTTGGGGTGAGGGTTGGTGTAATCATTAGGTTTAGGTTTATGGTTAGGGTTTGTTTCAGCGTTAGGGTTAGGGTTAGGGTTTGTGTTCGGGTTAGGGTTTGTGTTAGGGTTGGTGTAAGCATTAGAGTTAGGGTTAGGGTTTGTGTTAGGGTTGGTGTAAGCATTAGGGTTAGGGTTAGGGTGAGATTTAGTGTTAGGGTTAGATTTAACGTCAGGGTTAGTGTTCGATTTAGGGTTAGAGTTAGGGTTAGTGTAGGAATTAGGGTTAGCGTTCCTTTTAGTGTTAGGGTTTGTGTTAGGGTTGGTGTAAGCATTAGGGTTTGGTTAGGGTTAGGGCTTGTGTTTGGGTTAGGGTTAGGGTTAAGGTTAGGGTTAAGTTTAGGTTTGGGTTGGTGTAAGCATTAGGTTTAGGGTTATGGTTTGTGTTAGGCTTATGGTTAGGGTTACGGTTTGTGTTAGGGTGAGGGTTATTTATAGGGATTGTGTTAGGGTTAATGTTAGGGTTTGTGTAAACATTAGGTTTAGGGTTAGGGTTTGTGTTAGGGTTAGTGTTATGGTCAGGGTTAGGGTTCGGTTAGGGTTAGGGTTTGAGTTTCTGTTAGGGTTAGTGTTAGTGTTAGGATTAGTGTTTTTGTAAACATTAGGTTTAGGGTTAGGGTTAGGGTTAGCGTAACGGGCCGGGTCCGGGTAAGGGTTATGGGTAGGGTTAGGGTTAGGGATAGGGTTAGGGTTTGTGTTAAGGTTAGGTTTTATTTTAGCGTTAGGGTTAGTGTGGTGTAAGCATTAGTGTTAGGGGTAAGGTTAGGGTTAGGATTAGAATTAGGGTCCAGGTAAGGGTTTGGTTTCGGGTTACAGTTAGGTTAGGGTTGGGGTTTGAGTTAGGGTTAGGGTTAGGTTCGGTGTAGCATTAGGGTTAGGGTTTGTGATAGTGTTCGGGTTAGGGTTTGTGTTAGGGTTAGGGTTAGGGTGAGATTGAGGTTTAGGGTTATTGTTGGAGTAAGCACTAGGTTTAGGTTTAGTGTTTGTGTTAGTGTTTGTATTAAGTTTGGTGTAATCATTAGGTTTTGTTTTAGTGTTAGGTTTTTGTCATTCTTAGGTTTAGGTTAAGGTTAGGGTTTGTGTTAGGGTTAGTGTTAGTGTTAAGGTTTGTATTATGGTTAGGATGAGATTGAGGTTTAGGGTTAGCGTTAGGGTTGATTTAAGCATTAGGTTTAGGGTTAGGTTTAGGTTGTGTGTTAGAGTTAGGGTTGGGCTTAGGGGTAGAGAGTGTTAGGGTTAGGGTTAGTGTTGGTGTAAGCATTTGGGTTACAATTGCAGTTAAGGTTAGGGTTAGGGTTTGTGTTATGGTTACGGTTAGCTTTAGGTTTTGGGTTCGTGTTAATGTTAGCGTTAGTGTTGGTGTAAGCATTATGGTTAGGCTTAGTGTTAGACTTAGGGTTTGTGTTATGGTTAGCATTAGGGTGAGTGGTAGGGTTAGGGTTTGTTTAATCATTAGGTTTAGGGTTAGGGTTAGTGTTTGGGTAAGGGTTAGTGTTAGGTTTAGGATTACGGTCAGGGTTAGGGTTCGGGTTAGGGTTAGAGTTAGGGTTGGTGTAAGAATTATGGTTAAAGTTATGGTTAGAGTTAGGGTTTGTGTTAGGGTTGGTGGAAGCATTAGGGTTAGGTTTAGGTTTAGGGTTAGGTTTTGTGTTAGGGTTAATGTTGGAGTTAGGGTTAGGGTTAGGGTTGGTGTAAGCATTAGGTTTAGGGTTAGGTTGAGCGTATGTGTTAGAGTTAGGCTTGGGCTAAGGGGTACAGAGTGTTAAGGTTATTGTTAGTGTTGGTGAAAACATTTGGTTTACGATTGGGGTTATGTTTAGGGTTAGTGTTTGTGTTAGGGACAGGGTTAGTGTTAGGTTTAGGGTTAGTGTTTGTGTTCGGGTTAGGGTTAGGGTTAGGGTTATTGTTAGAGTTTGGGATTGTCAGGGTTTAGTTTTTTCTTGGAGTAAGGATTTGGGTTACGGTTGGGGTTAGTGTTAGTGCTAGGGTTTGTGTTAGTGTTAGGATTACCTTATGGTTTGTGTTAGTTTTAGGGTTAGGGTTGGAGTAAGCATTAGGGTTAGGGTTAGGATAGGGTTAGGTTATGGTTAGGGTTTGTGTGAGGGTTAGGTTTAGGGTTAGGGTGAGATTGAGTTTTAGGGTTTGTGTTAGGGTTGGTGTAAGCATTGGGTTCAGGGTTAGGTTTAAGGTGTGTGTTTGAGTTCTGCTTGGGCTAAGGGGGATAGAGTGTTCGGGTTATTGTTATTGTTGGTGTAAGCAATTGTAATAAATTGTGTTTAGGGTTAAGGTTAGGCTTTGTGTTAGGGTTTTGGATATGGTTAAGGTTAGGGATTTGTCCTGTCCAGCAGGACAGTCAACGGGGTCGCAGCCACCTAGGAGAGAATGAAGGGACAAGAGACACAAAGAATGGACATCAAGACAGTAGGTCTGATCAAGCTGTCAGTTTATTGATTTCAACTGAGGGTTTTTATATTCTTCAGTAACTAAGGCTCAGGGAAAGAGAAGCTGGGACGCAAGCCATGGTCTCAAGACCGATTGTTCTTGAGCAGCCACCATATCAACAATAGTAACCAACATATCGACAATAGCGTAGGTAATCAGTAACAAGATGTTGGTAAGTACAGCATCAATCACATTCTGAAACAGTTGCTAGGAACAATTGAAGCTAAGCGTGTGATTAGTTTCATAACTTCTTTCCCAAGCATCTAGCCAACTGTCCCATAGGTCTATATTCAAAATGGCTTCAGTGTGGCTATACTGCACGGCTCCTGACATCTCCCCCTTTTTTCTATATATCAATGAAAGCGGCAAAAAGACAAAGGTTTGTGAAGCAAGATAAGCGCTGCCTGTCTTAGGTTCATTCTGAGGGACCCTCAGCTCTTACCTGTCTCTGGGCAGCCCTGCCAGTCATCCAGGGCTCCCTGTCTTAGGTTGGCGGGGTATCAGAAAGGTGCCCGTCATTGGCTAAACACTTATCCGGCAAAGGCTGTGCCCCATTCTATTAGACAAGCCTCTTTGAAGACTGGAGCCGCATGGCATGATGTGGGGGGTTATCACTTGGAGAGTCCCGTCAGATCTTATCCGTCTCTGATCACCTATTAACACATCATGCTCAGCCAAACTTGAGCGCTAGGATTTTCCACAGCCAGTGCCATCATGGCTTGTCCAATGACAACTTGCTCCCAGGCTTGCTGTTTGTGCATGCAGTACAGGAAGAGCATGGCAACTACTAGTGCAGCAACCATCGAGGTTTCTAAGGCCATAATCCTGCTCCATTCCTTGAACATGCAAGCTGCCAATTTAATGCCATTTAGAATAACTTCTCCTGACATGAGTGGAACTCGGGTCTCATTTATTTTAATTATACTGGTGGCTAACTGGTGAAATTTAGGAAGGCACTTGATCATTGTCCCTGGAGGTATTGATTGATTTTTATCACTCTGGCCAAAATATTGTGGACTTTTACTGGAGTGACACATATATGATGGTATATTGGGGAGTAGCTGACTGGTGAAATTCAAAAAGATATACTTAACAATGTACAAGTATTGTTGAAAATACAAACATTCAAGAATCTCATAACACTAACATTGTTACGTGTACACAAGACAGTTTTACCAGGAACCGGAGACCCTAACTGCCCATTATCCCATCTAGCTCCTACATTTCCAAACACAGAAATGGACCCCAGCTGCTTTTAGGGAAAAGGGACGCCGTCATCTGTTCTTAACTACTTCCTGCTGAGAGGGGGGCGTCGTTGGGTAACAGCAGCTGTAGGGGATCCATCTAGTGGTTCCTGATAGAAGGCAGAAGTCATTAGGTGTTCGATGTACATTCTGGCACTTGAAAGGTTTCTCTTTCTCGAAGTCTAAATAACAAGACATAATATAGTTAACTTTCCCAGCCTAGCAGGTTGTGAGTTCGATTAGCAGTTTGAACACTTGAGCTTCAGAACTTAGATGTAAAAGAACTGTTAGGTTTCAATCTTTGTCAGAGTAAACTTTAATTTAAGACTGTGGACTAGATTTACACCTGTCTAAATTAACTCCTTTAAGTCTCAAATTTTGGAACATATTCAATAAGCTCAATGGAATACATGAAACTTCTTTTAGCTGCATAAAATTGCTAACCTAGATCAATCAGAAGGCACAGTAACAATGTAAGGATTAGCATACAGCATCAGGATATAAGCCCATCACAGGACAGGTAAATGCAAACTGACTTCTTAGAGCAAAAGAGTTAAATATTCAGACCTAACCAAAACTGAGATGCTAAATCTTTATACTAAAATGCAGCAAGATGTACTATTACTTTTACTATAACTCTAAATATATGGTCCTGCATGGGAAGTCAGTGTACACAGTGACTCTAGTGGATTTAACAAATTAGCACTCTTATATGTGACGTCAGTTATCACCTGAGGCTCCAGACACGCAATGTTTAGGCTGTGGAAGCCTCTTGAATCAACAACAACTCCATTAGACCTGTCAACACACAAAGTGGAAGTTCTCTCCTCCATTGAGAGAAGAGCACAACCGTCCTTGATGGCTGCTTCTTTGCACTGGGGCGTGGACCACTGAGCTCCTTCACAGAGGGACACTCTTAGCAGCAGTGTCTTGGCATTCCACATCTGATATGTTTGCTCTCTTGCTGGCTCTCCTGTCAGATCAGAATGCCTTTTGGGCTGATTCTGAGGCCACTGAGTGCTTCTTAAAATGACAGTCTATGAGTCTGCTGTAAGAGCTGTTTCCCATGTTGGAGCATTTTAACATTCTCTGACATCTGAGTTATCATTAAACACTTGCATACATATACTCATATATTTTCCATCTAGCTTATGAGGATTTGGGCTCTCATGGCCAATCTTGAAACTGCACGCTAGCAGTAAGTCCATTTAAAATCGTGTAGAACTATTGAGCTGAATAGATCTTGTAGGTCCTAAGAAAACAGTAACAGACATGACTCTCTAAGAGCTTAATTATGCATCTATACATAATTTTAAAAAAGGATTTAGCTTAGCAATTTTCATTCATAAACGTGTACATGCATATCAGATAACACACATAAAACAAAACAGCTTTTATAACAGCTACTTGAGAATTCTGTTAAGTATGTTCAAGTTACCAATTGTTTAGAATTACATTTTGCTCTTAGTAATCTGAATAAACCATATCTATAGTTTACAATTAAACTTTAGCTTTAATGGATGCAATAGGCTTGCTGGAATCCTAGAAAACAAAATATCTATGTTTAGCGTTGTGATACCACCTGTAGGATTTTACACACTCTTGTGCTTTTTAGATTTAGCCATCCTGGCTTCCCACTGGCAAGGTTTCCCAATGTCTTTTCTGCAATCCCCTCTCACCCCCAATTTAATTTTTTTTTTAGATTTAATTAATTATTTGTCTCACAATTAACTTCATTAGCAGAAATATACAACCTTTGAAACACATTCTTCTGAGTTTGAGACTGTCAGGGGCCTATTTAGAAATTCCAGAACCAGAAGAGTTAAACCTATTAAATATGTCAAGAGTTCTTAAAATATCTGATCAAAGATTTCTCATAATATCCATTTATTTAGTCAGACTGATTCAAACAGCAATACATCAAAAAAATTTTTTTTATCACTTATAAATGATCACCCAAACATTTTAAAGTAAATACATACCAAAAAATACTCTTAAACACAGTTCTTTTAAATCATGAGAATTTAACAAAGACAATATACAGAACACAAGGGATTATCTAACTGAAAGGCAAAATGTATATTTCCTTAGTCAGTCACCAAAAGGGAGATATAACCTTAAACATGGGAATTAGTGCATAAAATCATCTCTTAACTGTTTAAGAACTGTAACAAACTCAAAGGTTGGAACAAGAATAGAGCTTACTGAAGCTGGATAGACAATTGACAAAGCTACCCATTAAACAGAGACTACCTAAAGTTCAATGTTTCAGTTTTTTTTTTCAATGCTTCAATTTCTTAACAGCTTTCAAAATTGGAGATATTTTTATTTTTAGGTATTTACTAGCATTGCTATGTATACACACTTCAAAAACTTTTTTTGAATACAGATATCAATTCTAACATCAGCATGTATTAGGTATTAATATTAAAGACTTGCACAATGTTGTAATAGTATCTTTAAAATTATAGCCAATTATATGTAAAGTTTACAAGATTCATTCCTCCACTTTTCTTAAAACATTTTCTTAATAAAAGGATACCAACTTTAAATACAATGGCTTTAAGCAATTTTCAATCATTTCTCATAATTCATGGAAACACATTTTAGCACAAATCCTCCTCAAAACTGGGAAAGAGAAGTTTTTTCAAACAGTCTTCTTCTAGCTGATTTGGAAATTTTTCCCTTTTAAAATGAAGGCAGATAAGAATCACCACAACAGGGACAAAGTCAAAGTCCCAAATTTTTCAAAAGGCAGACTCCAAGCATGTCCCTTCCTTGTTTTATGGCTGATGGGCCTGGAGCTTCCCCTAAGCTTCTGTTTTATTGAAGTCAAGAGAGCTGAAAAAACTTAAATTTAGCTGTTGTCTTGAGAGACTACCTTGGAATTTACTGAAGTTAGTTAACAGGTTTGGTTATCAATAAGATGAAAATTACTTTAAAGAAGACGTTAAAACACTGTTTTTCACAAAGAATCAGACTTCAACTCCATTGTTTTAAAGGCAAACATTCAGAAAATATACACATTATGACCCATTTTACTATACATCTTTAAAGAATTCGTTGTTCTCCTGCAAGGCAAAATTTCACATATTTCCTTGTAAGTAAGAACACAAGTAATTTACAATCTGGATCAATTTCATGAGTAGGAAACATTTTGACCAATGAACATAAATGCTCTTCTATTTTAATAGCATATATGATGCAAGAAATTTAGCATAATTTTGTAATATTGTGAGATTATAATCCAAATTATTTTAAATGACAAGTACATTATTTAAATTTTATCTCAATCTTTGAGAGTTCCAGGGATCCTACTAGAAGCCCCAAAGTCATGAGACTTGGTTTAAAACTCTGAAGAATTTAGAGGTCTAAATGAGTTAAACAAAAGTACCTTTAGCATTTAACTGAACATGTTGAATACTGTATGTTAGACTTAATCAATGCCAGGACAACACTATAAGCTGAAGACCAAACAGCAAGAAAATTACACACGAATTTTTTTCCAGTGGAGGTGGGGAGTCCGGTCTGGCCAGGTCCTGTTAAATTTGTTAGACCTCTCTAAAATTATTTACCAGGAGGGAGAAAAAGGGTTAGTCATGGTCCGTCCCATCTCGTCTGTCAGTCAGTCACACACACCCAATTCAGAACAAGAACAACAACTTAACAATTCAAGACAAAGACACAACTGGAGAAAGAATATGAAAACAAAATTTAGTTTTGTCCGGACAAAAATAATAGAACACCAAGAATATTGACAAAACAAATATAAGTACAAACACCAAACATGTCGAAACAGAGACATATAACTCTCAAACCTGTTGTAATTTCTAGACTCTTCTTCAAAATACTTTAACCTGGAGATATTTTATAAAACAAACACACATAGGTTCATCTCATGCTTTAAGTTAATTTAACAGTGGATTTGTATCACTCTTTATCAGATTACTTTTGTTAAGTCAAGTTACAGAACATGTTTTTCTTTTCTTTTTCTTTTTCTTTTTTTTTTCTTTTTTTTTTTTCTTTCTTTTTTCTTTCTTTTTTTTTTTTTTTTTTTTTAATAAACCTTAAGAGGCTTATCCTACCCTGTCTCTCTCAGCTAAGGGGTTGGGTAAAGAAGTGGGAGATGCATGCCTGAAAAGGACTCAATAAGGGCAGAGGTAAAAGGTGTCTGAGTGCCATAATCTTTCACTGCTTGCTTAATATTTTTTAGATCTTTAAACTGCAGAGGTTGATGTTCGCGGTGTGGTGTCCACCACCTCGTGCAGGGGTCTGAATAACAGGGCAGCATATTACACTATTCTTGGGGAGAGCTGAAGCCTCACTCTTACGGGGTTCTATTACAGGTTCCTCTTCTAGTAATGAGGCAGGGGCTGAAGGAGCTGCTGCTTCTGAAGCATAAGGTGGAGGTGGGTGAGTTGTCATGATTGACTATTAGTCTGAGAGCGTATAGTTTCTGGGGGCAGAGTGATCAAGGGGCTTGGCACTGGACTCTGCCTCCATATCTATAATGACAGAAGATGGTCGAGAACCAGGGGAAGGTGAGGGGATAGGTGTGGACAGCCGAGAGTGACTCTTTTTAAGAGATCGTTCTCCCTCAAAAGCCAGATTCTGTAAATCTGGATGTTGAGACTTAATCTTTAAAATATCATAAATCAAAATCCAATAATTAAAAGCAGTAACAGGAATTTTCTCAGATCCAAAAACCTCATAATAATCTTTAAAACAATCACCTACTCTACACCAAGTTTTCTCATCAATAGAACCGTCCTGGGGATGCCAGGAACAAATCAGACCAACAAAATCCAAAAAGGTTTTGAGGTCTTTCTTTTTCACCCTAATTCCTCGTGTCTTGAATGAATCTATAAGACCTTGAAAGAATAGGTCATGTTATGATAATGCTTGTCCCATCTTACCTTGGCTCCGTAAGATTTGCGCCGTGAATATTTCCCACGAGCTCGACTTCCGGCGGGTCAACCGTGAAACTGCTCAACCGGTGTTCCTTTCGACACCACGAGAGGCCTCTCCATGAATGATGGCACGGCGTTCTCTCTGTCGGTGGTCTGCACACATCCACGTTGGGCGCCAATTTGTCCTGTCCAGCAGGACAGTCAACGGGGTCGCAGCCACCTAGGAGAGAATGAAGGGACAAGAGACACAAAGAATGGACATCAAGACAGTAGGTCTGATCAAGCTGTCAGTTTATTGATTTCAACTGAGGGTTTTTATATTCTTCAGTAACTAAGGCTCAGGGAAAGAGAAGCTGGGACGCAAGCCATGGTCTCAAGACCGATTGTTCTTGAGCAGCCACCATATCAACAATAGTAACCAACATATCGACAATAGCGTAGGTAATCAGTAACAAGATGTTGGTAAGTACAGCATCAATCACATTCTGAAACAGTTGCTAGGAACAATTGAAGCTAAGCGTGTGATTAGTTTCATAACTTCTTTCCCAAGCATCTAGCCAACTGTCCCATAGGTCTATATTCAAAATGGCTTCAGTGTGGCTATAGTGCACGGCTCCTGACAGGGATTGTGTTAGGGTTAGGGTTAGGGTTGGTATAAGCATTAGGGTTAGGGTTACGGTTAGGGTGAGTGTTAGGGTGAGTTTTAGGATTAGGGTGAGGGTTCATGTATGCACTAGGTTTAGGGTTAGGGTGAGTGTTAGTGTTAGGATTATGGTCATGGTTAGGGTTCGGGTTAGGGTTAGGGTAAGTTTTGTGTTAGGGTTAGGGTTATGCTTGTTGTAAGAAATAGGTTTAGGGTAAGGGTTAGGGTTTGTGTCTGGATTACTGTTAGGGTTAGGGTTTGGGTTAGGTTTGGTGTAAGCATTAGGGTTAGGGTTAGGGTTACGGTCAGGGTTAGGGTTCGGGTTATGGTTTGGGTTAGAGTTAGGGTTGGTGTAAGCATTAGGGTTAGGGTTACAGTTAGGGTTAAGTTTTTTGTTAGGGTTATGGTTATGGTTAGGGTAGGGGCAAGCATTAGGTTTAGGGTTAGTGTTAGGGTTTGTGCTAGGGTTAGGAAGAGGGTTACGTTTAGAGATTGTTAGTGTTACGGTTAAGATTGGTGCAAGCCTTTGGGTGATGGGTGGGGTTAGTATTTCAGGTAGACTTAGGTTTAGGGAAGGGTTAGGGTTAGGGTTTGTGTTGAGGGTTAGGGTTAAGGTTAGGATTGGAATTTGTGTTAGGGTTAGGGTTAGCCTTAGATTTAGGTTTAGTGTTATGAAGTGTTAGGGTTAGGTTTATTTTTGGTGTAAACATTTGGGATCTATCTGGGCTTAAGTTTAGGGTTAAGGTATGTGTTAGGGTTCGGATTATTGTTACAGTTAATGTTAGAGTTAGGGAGTGTTTGGTTTATGGTTAGGGTTGGTGTAGGCATTTGGGTTATGGTTGAGGTTAGCGTTCCTGGTAGGTTTAGGTTTAGGGATAGGGTTTGGTTTAGGTACGGGATTGTTTTAGGGTTAGGATTAGGGTTAGGGTTAGGGTTAGGGTTTGTGTAAGGTTGGTGTAAACATTAGGTTTAGTGTTAAGGTTAGGGTTTGTGTTAAGGTTAGGGATAGGCTTAGGGTTAGAGATTGTTAGGGTTAGGGTTAGCTTGCTATAAGCCTTTGGGTTACGGTTGGGTAGGTTTTCAGGTAGGCTTAGTGTTAGGGTTAGGGTTAGGGTTTGTGTTAGGGTTAGAGAGTGTTAGGGTTAGGGTTACGGTTGAAGTAACCATTTGGGTTACGGCTGGGGTTAGGATTATGGTTTGTTTAGGGTTAGGGTAAGTGTAAGGGTTGGTGTAAGCATTAGGGTTAGGGTTAAGTATAGGGTTAATGCTGGGTACTGTCAGGGTTAGGGATCGGGTTAGCGTTAGAGTTAGGGGTGGTGCAAAAATTAGGGTTAGGGTTATGGTTAGGGTTCATGTTTGTGTTCGGGATAGGGTTATGTTTAGGTTTAGGGTTAGGGTTAGATTTGTGTTAGGGTTAGGGTTAGGGTTCGTGTAAGCATTATGGTTAGGGTTAGGGTTTGTGTTAGGGATAGTGTTAGGGTTGGTGTTAGCATTAGGTTTAGTGTTAGGTTTAGGGTGTGTGTAAGTGTTAGCGTTTGCTTAGGGGTAGAGAGTGTTAACGCTAGGGTTAGTGTTGTTGTGAGGGTTAGGGTTAGGGGTAGGGTTAGGTTTAGGATTTGTGTTGGTGTAAGCATAGGGGTCAGGGTTATGGTTAGGGTTTGTGTAGGGATAGGGTTAGGGTTAGGTTTAGGGTTATGGTTTGTGTTAGGGTTAGGGTTAAGGTTAGTGTTTGTGTTAGGGTTATTATAAGCATTGGTGTTAGGGTTAGGGGTACGATCAGGGTTAGGGTCGTGTTAGCATTAGTGTTAGGGTTGGTGTAAGTATTAGGGTTATTGTTACGGTCAGGGTTAGGTTTCGGCTTAGGTTTAGGGTTTGTGTTAGGTTTAGGGTTAGCGTTGGTGTAAGCATCATGTTTTGTGCTAGGGTTAGATTTAGGTTTTAGGGTTACGGTCTGAGTTAGAGTTTGGGTTAGGGTTGGGGTTAGGGTTCGGGTTAGGGTTTGTGTTAGGTTTAGTTTTAGGGTTTGTTTTACGGTTAGGTTTAAGGTGGGTGAAAGCATTAGGGTCATTTTTTGGCTTAGGGTTAGGTTTTGTTTTAGGGTTAGGGATAGATTTAGGGTTAGGTTTAGGGTTGACGTAATCATTAGGTTTAGGATTATGGTTAGGGTTTGGGTCAGGTCTGTGGTCAGAATTATGTTTAGGGTATGTGTTAGAGTTAGGGTTAGGGTTTCCGTTAGGGTTGATGTAAGCATTAGGGTTTGGCTTAAGCATTAGGGTTAGGATTAGGGTATGTGTTAGTGTTAGTGTTCGGGTTAGGGTTAGAGTTAGGGTTGGTGTAAGAATTAGTGTTATGGTTACGGTTAAGGTTAGGTTTTGTGTTAGAGTTGGTGTAAGCATGAGGGTTAGTGTTAGGTTTAGGGTTAGGGTTTTTGTCAGGGTTAGGGTTAGGGTTAACATTGGTGTAAGCATTAGGTTAAGCGTAAGGGTTAGGGTTTGTGTCAGGGTTAGGGTTATGGTTAGGGGAAGGGGGAGGGTTTGTGTTAGGGTTAATGTTAGGTTTAGGGTTTGTGTTAGGGTTAGTGTTAGGGTTGGTGTAAGCATTAGGGTTAGGCTTAGGATTAGACTTAGTGTTTGTGTTAGGGTTAGGATTATGGTTAGGGTTACGGTTAGCGTTGGTGTAAGCATTAGGTTTAGGGTAAGGGTTAGGGATTGTGTCAGGGTTAGGGTTAGGGTTATGGTTTGTGTCAGGATAGGGTTAGGCTTGGTGTAAACATTAGGGTTAGGGTGAGGGTTAGTGCTGGGTTAGGGGTACGCTCAGGGTAGGGTTCGGATTAGGGTTAGGTTTAGGGTTAGAGTTAGGGTTCGGGTTAGGGTTAGGGTTAGGTTTACGATTAGGGTTAGAGTTTGTGTTCGGGTAGATTACCGTTAGGGTTTGTGTTAGGGTAAGGGTTAGGGTTGGTGTAAGCATAAGGTTAGGGTTAGGGTAAGGGTTAATTATAAGGTTAGGGTTATGGTTAGCTTGAGATTGAGTTTTAGGGTTAGGGTTAGGGTGTGTGTTAGGCTTAGGGTTGGGCTTAGGGCAGATAGTGTTAGGGTTAGGGTTAGTGTTGGTGTAAGCCTTTGGGTTACGATTCGGGTTAGGGTTTGTGTTAGGGTTAGGGTTTTGTTTAGATTTAGGGTTAGGGCTTGTGTTAGGGTTAGGGTTAAAGTTGGTGTAGGCATTAATGTTAGGGTTAGGGTGAGGGTAAGGTTTAGGTTTATGGTTAACGATGGTGTAAGCATTAGGTTTAGGGTTAGAGTTAGAGTTAGGGTAAGGGTTACGGTCCGGGTTAGGGTTAGGTTTAGGTTTAGCTTTACGGATAGGGTTAGGGATAGTGTTTGTATTAGAGTTAGGGTTTTGGTTGGTGTAAGCCTTAAGGTTAGTGTTAGGGTTAGGGTTTGTGTTAGGGTTAGGTTTAGGGTTAGAGTTTGTGTTAGAATTAGTGTTAGGGTTATTGTGAGTGTGAAGTTTACGGTTAGGCTAGGGTTGGTGTAAGCATTCGGTTTAGGGTTAGGTTAGGGGGTGTTTAAGGGTTAGGGTTGGGCTTAGGGTTAGAAAAAGTTAGGGTTAACGTTAGTGTTGGTGTGAGCGTTAGAGTTAGTATTAGGATTATTGTTATGGTTTTGCTTGGTGTAAGCATTGGGGTCAGGGTTACGGTTAGTTTGTGTGTTGGGGTTAGTGTTAAGGTTAGGATTAGGGTTAGGGTTAGGCTTATGTTTTATTCAGGGTAAGGGTTAGGATTATGGTTTGTGTTAGAGTTAGGGTTAGCTTTAGGGTTAGTGTTAGGGTTAGGATACGGTCTGGGTTAGGGTTCGGGTTAAGTTTAGGGTTAGGGTTTGGGTTAGTGTTAGGGTTAGGGTTAAGGTTTGTGTTAGGGTTAGGGTTTGTGTTAGGGTTAGGGTTAGGGTTGGTGTAAGCTTTAGGTTTAGGGTTAGAGTTAAGGTTAGATTTATGGATGGGTTAGATTTGGGTTAGGGCAAGGGTTAGGGTTAGGGTTAGGGTTAGTGTTTGGTTTGTGTTAGGGTTAGGGTTTGTGTTAGGGTTAGGGTTAGTTTTGGTGTAAGCTTTAGGTTTAGGGTTAGGGTTAGGATAGGGTTAGGTTTAGGGTTAGGGTTAGGGTTATGCTTAGGGTGAGACAAAGGTTTAAGGTTAGGGTTAGGGTTGGTATAAGCATTTGCTTTAGGGTTAGGTTTAGGGTGTGTGTTAGTTAGAATTGGAGTTAGGAGCAGAGAGTGTTAGGGTTAAGGTTAGTGTTGGTGTAAGCATTTGGGTTACCATTGAGGTGAGAATTAGTGTTATGGTTAGGGTTAGGGTTACGGTTTGTGTTAGGGTTAAGGTTAGGGTTGGTGCAAGCAATAGGGTTAGTGTTTGGGTTAGAGTTTGTGTTAGGGTTACTGTTAGGGTTAGATTTAGGTTTAGTGTTTGGTTTGGTGTAATCATTAGATTTAGGGTAAGGGTTAGGGTTTGTGGCAGGGTTAGGGTTGTGGTTAAGGTTTGTGTTAGGGTTAGTTTTAGGGTTTGTGTTAGTTTTAGGGTTATGGTTAGAGTTAGAGTTAGTGTTAGGGTTTGGGTTAGGCTTAGTGTGAGATTGAGGTTTAGGGTTAGGTTTAGGGTTGGTGTAAGCATTAGGCTTAGGGTTAGGCTTAGGGTGTGTGTTAGGGTTAGGGTTTGGCTTAGGGGTAGAGAGTTTTAGGGTTAGGGTTAGTTTTGGTGTAATCATTAGGTATAGGTTTAGGGTAGGGTTTGTGTCATGGTTAGGGTTAAAGTTAAGGTTAGGGTTTGTGTTAGGGTTGATGTAAGCTTTAGGGTTAGGGTTAGGATTAGAGTTAGTGTTAGGGTTAGGGTGACGGTCAGGGTAGGGTTTCGGTTTAGAGTTAGAGTTAGCGTTGGTGTAAGCATTATAGTTAGGGTTACAGTTAGGTTTTGCGTTTGGGTTAGGGTTGGTGTAAGCATTATGGTTAGGGTTAGGGTTAGGGTTAGGTTTTGTGTTAGGGTTAGGGTAGGGGTTGGTGTAAGCATTAGGGTTAGGGTCAGGGTTGGTGTAATCATTAGGTTTTGTGTTAGGGTAAGGGTTTGTGTCAGGTTTAGGGTTAGGTTTAGGGTGTGTGTTAGGTTTACGCGTAGTTTATTGTTTGTGTTTTCGTTAGGGTTAGGGTTGGTGAAAGCATTAGGGTTAAGCTTAAGCTTAGGCTTAGGTTTTGTGTTAGGGTTAAGGTTAGGGCTAGATTTAGGGTTACGGTTAGATTTGGTGTAAGCATTACTTCTAGGGTTTGGGTTAGGGTTTGTGTCAGGTTATGGTTAGGGTCAGGGTTATGGTTTGTGTTAGGGTTAGGGTTAGGGTTTTTGTCATTTTTAGCTTTAGTGTTACGGTTTCTGTCAGGGTTAGGATTAGGGTTAGGGATAGGGATTGTGTTAGATTTGGTGTAAGCATTAGGGTTAGGGTTAGGGTTAGGGTTAGTGCTGGGTTAGGGGTACGATCAGGGTTAGTGTTCCTGTTAGCGTTAGAGCTGGGGTTGGTTTAAGCATGAGGGTTAGGGTTACGGTTAGGGTTAGGGTTTGAGTTACGCAATGTAAGGGTAGGGTTAGGGTTTGTGTAACCATTAGGTTTAGAGTTAGGGTTAGTGTTAGGGTTCGTGCAATAGTCAGGGTTAGGGTTCGGGGTAGTGTTAGAGTTAGGTTTGGTTTAAGCATGAGGGTTAGTGTTACAGTTAGGGTTAGGGTTTGAATTAGGGTTAGGGTAAGGGTTAGGGTTAGTGTTGGTGCAAGCATTAGGTTAGGGTTAGAGTTAGGGTTTGTGTCAGGGTTAGTTTTAGGGTGAGGGTTAGGGTTTAGTTAGGGTTAGTGTTTGGTTTAGGGTTTGGTATAGTGTTAGTGCAAGCATTAGGGTTAGGCTTAGGTTTAGGCTTAGGTTTTGTGTTAGGGATACAGTTAGGGTTAGGGTTTGGATAAGGTTTGGTGTAAGCATTATGGTCAGGTTTAGGGTTAGGGTTACGGTTTGTGTTAGGTTTAGTTTTAGGTTTGGTGTAAGCATGAGGGTTAGGGTTAGGGTTGGTGTAAGCATTAGGGTTAGGCTTAGGGTTAGGCTTAGATTTTGTGTTAGGCTTAGGATTAGGTTTAGGGTTAGGGTTAGATTTGGTGTAATCATTACTTCTAGGGTTAGGGTTAGGGTTTGTTTCAGGTTAGAGTTAGGGTTAGGGTTATGGCTTGTGTTAGGGTTAGGGTTAGGGTTTGTGTTAGGGTCACGGTTTGGGTTAGATTGAGGGTTAACGTTGGTGTAACCGTTAGTTTTAGGCTTAGGGTTAGGATAACGGTCCGGATTTGGGTTTGAGTTAGTGTTAGGGTTAGGTTTAGGTTTGGTGCAAGCATTAAGTTTAGGGTTAGGTTTAGGCTTAGGGTTTGTGTTAGGGTTAGGGTTAGGGTTTGTGTTAGGTTTAGGGTTTTGGTTCGGGTTAGCATCGGTGTAAGCATTAGGTTGAGGTTTAGGGTTAGGGTTAGGGTAAGGGTTAGGGCTTGGATTAGGGTTAATGTTAGGGTTATGGTTAGGTTTAGGTTTAGGTTAAAGGTTAGGGTTAGGGTTGATGTAAGCATTAGGTTTAGGGTTAGGCTAAGGTTTTGTGTTAAGGTTATGGTTATGGTTAGGATTTGGGTTAGGGTGAGGGTTAGCGTTGGTGTAAGCATTATGTTTAGGGTTTGGGTTAGAGTTAGATACAGGGTAATGGTCCGGTTTTCGGTTTAGTTTAGGGTTAGGGTTAGGTTTGTGTTAGGGTTTGTGTTAGGGTTAGAGTTATGGTTAGGGTGAGGGTGAGGTTTAGGGTTAGGGTTGGTGTAAGCATTAGGTTTAAGGTTAGGGTTTTTGTTAGGGTTAAGGTTACAGTCATTGTTGGGGTTCGCGTTCGTGTTAGGGTTAAGGTTTTTGTTATGTTTAGGGTTAGGGTTAGGGTTTGTGTCAGGGTCAGTTTTAGGATAAGGGTTAACGTTTAGTTAGTCTTAGGGTTAGGTTTAGTGTTTGGTATAATGTTAGGGATAGGTTTTGTGTATGCATTAGGGCTAGGTTTAGGGTTAGGCTTAGGTTTTGTGTTAGGATTATGGTTATGGTTAGGATTTGGGTTAGAGTGAGGGTTAGCGTTGGTGTAAACATTATGTTTAGGGTTTGGGTTAGAGTTAGATATAGGTTAATGGTCCGGTTTTCGGTTTAGTTTAGGGTTAGGGTTAGGTTTGTGTTAGGGTTTGTGTTAGGGTTAGAGTTATGGTTAGGGTGAGGGTGAGGTTTAGGGTTAGGGTTGGTGTAAGCATTAGGTTTAAGGTTAGGGTTATTGTTTTGGTTAGGGTTACAGTCATTGTTGGGGTTCGCGTTCGGGTTAGGGTTAGGGTTTTTGTTATGTTTAGGGTTAGGGTTAGGGTTTGTGTTAGGGTCAGGGTTCGGGTTACTGTTAGTGTTTGTGCTAGGGTTAGGGTTGGGGTAGTATATTGTTGGCATAGGAATTAGTGCTAGTGATAGGGTTACGGTTAGTGTTGGTGTGATCATTTGGATAATGATTTTGGTTAGGGTTCCAGGTAGGTTTAGGTTAATGTTACAGTTAGGATTAGGGTTTGTGTTAGGGTAAGGTTTAGGGTTAGGGTGAGCGTTGGTGAAAGCATTAGAGTTTGGGTTAGGGTTAGGGGTAGTTTTACGGCTTGTGTTATGGTTAGGGTTAGGGTTAGGGGTAGGGTTATGGTTAGAGTTCGGGTTAGTGTTAGGGTTGGTGGAAGCATTAGGTTTAGGGTTAGGGTTAGCATTTGTTTTAGGGTTAGAGTAGGCTTAGGGTTAGAGAGTGTTAGGGTTAGGGTTCGGCTTGTTGTAAGCATTTGGGTTACTTTTGGGGTTAGGGTTACAGGTAGGTTTAGGGTTAGGGTAAGAGTTAGGGTTAGGATTTCTGTTAAAGTTTGGGTTAGGGTTAGGGTTGGTGAAGGCATTAGGTTTATGGTTAGGGTTAGGGTTAGGGTGAGGTTTAGGGTTAGGGTTAGAATTAGTGTTAGGATTACTGTCCGTGTTAGGTTTGGGTTAGGTTTAGGGTTAGGTTTAGGGTTTGTGTTAGGGTTAGGCTTAAGCATTAGGGTTAGAGTTAGGGTTTGTGTTAGGGTTAGTGTTAGGGTTAGAGTTACGGTCAGGGAAAGGGTCATGGTTAGGGTTAGGGTCGGTGTAAGCATTAGTTTTAGGGTTAGGGTTAGGGATTTGTGTTAGGGTTAGTTTTAGGGTTAGGGTTCATGTTAGGTTTTGTGTTAGTGTTAGGGTTATGTTTTGGTTTGTGTTAGGGTTAGGGTTAGGGATGTTGTAAGCATTTGGGTTAGTCTTAGAGTTAGACTTACGGTTTGTTTTAGGGTTAGGGTTATGGTTAGGTTAAGGTTTAGGGTTAGATTTGGTTTATGAACTAGTTTTAGGGTTACGGTTAGTGTTTGTTTCAGGGTTAGGGTTAAGGTTTGGGTTTGTGTTAGGGTTAGGGTTAGGGTTAGGGTTTGGGTTTGTGTTACGGTTTTGGTTAGGGTTAGGGTTAGGGTTTGTGTTAGGGTGAGGGTTCGGGTTGGTGTAAGCATTAGGGTTAGGGTTAGGGTTTGTGTCAGGGTTAGGGTTAGGGTTAGGGTTAGGGTGAGGTTTAGGGGTAGGGGTAGGGTAGGTGTAAGCATTAGGCTTAGGGTTAGGGCTATTTTTTTGGTAAAGGTTACGGTCAGGGTTAGGTTTCGGGTTTGGGTTAGGGTTAGGGTTTGTGCTAAGTTTAGGGTTACGGTTACGGTTAGTGTTTCTGTTAGGGTTAGGTTTAGGTTTGGTGTTAGCATTAGGTTAAGGGTTAGGGTGAGTGTTTGTGTCAGGGTTAGAGTTAGGGTTAGGGTTAGGGTTTATATTAGGGTTAGGATTTGTGTTAGGGTTTGCGCAAGCTTCAGGTTTAAGATTAAGGTTACTGTTAGGGTTACGGTTACGGTCCAGGTTACGGTTAGTGTTAGGGTAGGTGGAAGCATTAGGTTTAGGGTTAGGGTTAGCATTTGTTTTAGGGTTAGTGTAGGCTGAGGGTTAGAGAGTGTTAGGGTTAGGGTTTGGCTTGTTGTAAGCATTGGGGTCACTTTTGGTGTTTGAGTCCCAGGTAGATTTAGGGTTAGGGTTAGAGTTATGGTTAGGGTTTGTTTTAAACTTAGGCTTAGGGTTAGGATTGATGTAAGCATTAGGGTTATGTTTAAGGTTAGGGTGAGGATGAGGTATAGGGTTAGGGTTAGAGTTAGGGTTACGGTTAAGGTTCGTGTTAGGTTTTGGGTTAGGTTTAGGGTTAGGGTTTGCGTAAGCATCAGGATTAAGATTAGGGTTATTGTTAGGGTAAGGGTTACGGTCCAGGTTACGGTTCGGGTTGGGTTAAGGTAAGGGTTTGGGTTAGTGTTAGGGTTAGGGCTACGGTCACGGTTAGGGTTAGGGTTAGGGTTAGGGTTAGGTTTGAGTTTTCTTTTAGGGTTAGGGTTATGGTTAGGCCTAGGGTTAGGGTTAGGGTTGGCGTAGGTATTAGTGTTAGGTTTATGGTTAGGGCTAGTGTTGGTGTGATCATTTGGATAACGATTGTGGTAATGGTTCCAGGTTTTTAGGGTTAATATTTGGGTTAGGGTTTTGGTTTGTGTTAGGGTTAGGGTTAGGGTGAGGGTTGGCGAAAGCACTAGGGTTTGGGAAAGTTTAAAGGTTAGGGTTCCTGTTTGTGTTAGGGTTAGGGTTAGGGTTACAGTTAGGGTTTGTGTTAGGGTAAGGGTTAGGGTTAGTGTAAGCATTAGGGTTAGGTTTAGGGTTAGGGTTAGTGTTAGGGTTAGTGTTAGGGTAGGGTGAGATTGAGGTTTAGGGTTACGGTTATGGTCGGTGTAAGCATTAGGGTTAGAGTTAGGGTTAGTGTTTAGGTTAGGGTTATGGTCAGGGTTAGGGTTAGGGTTCGTGTTAGGGTTGTGCTAATCTTAGGGTTACGGTTAGGATTAAGTTTTAGTTAGGGTTAGGATTAGGTTTGGTGTAAGTATTAGGTTTAGGGTTAGGTTAGGGTTTGTGTCAGCTTTAGGGTTAGGGTTAGGGTGTGTGTTAGGGTTATGGTTTGTGTTAGGATTGGTGTAAGCATTAGGTTTAGGGTTAGGGTTAGGGTTTGTGTCAGGGTTAGGGTTAGGGTTAGCGTTAGGGTTAGAGTTTGTGTTAGGGTTAGGGTTAAGTTTAGAGTTTGTGTTAGGGTAAGGGTTATAGTTGTTATAAGCCTTAGGGTTAGGCTTAGCGTTAGACTTTGTGTTTGTGTTAGTGTTAGGGTTTTGGTTTAAGGCTAGGGTTTATGTTAGGGTTAGGGATATGGTTGGTGTAAGCATTCGGATTAGGGTTAGGGTTATGGTTTGTGTTAGGGTTAGTGTTAGGGTTAGGGTTAGGGTTTGGTTTAGAGTTAGTTTAGGGTTATTGTAATCATTAGTTTTAGGTGTGGGGTTTGGGATTGTTTCAGGGTTAAGGTTAAGGTTATATTTAGGTTTTGTGTTATGGTTAGGGTTAGGGTTTGCGTTAGTGTTAGTGTAAGCATTAGGGTTAGGGTTAGGGTTTGAGTTAGGGTTAGGGTTAAGGTCAGGCTTAGGTTTCAGATTAGGTTTAGAGTTAAGTTTGATGTAAGCATTAGGGTTAGGGTTGCGGTTAGTGTTATGGTTTGTGTTAATTTTGTTGTAAGCAGTAGTGTTAGTGTTAGGTTTAGGCTTAGGGTTTGTGTCAGGTTTAGGGTTAGGGTTAGGGTTAGGGTTAGGGTTATGGTTACGTTTAGGGTTAGGGTTTTTTTTGGTGTAAGCATTACATTTAGGGTTAGGTTTAGTGTTTGAGTAGGATTAGGGGTACGGTTAGGGTTTGGGTTGGTGTAACCATTAGGTTTAGGGTTAGGATTAGTGTTAGTGTTACGGTTAAGGTTATTGTTCCGGTTAGGGTTAGGCTTAGGGTTAGGATTAAGGTTAGGGTTAGCGTTGGTGTAAGCATTAGGTTTAAGGTTTGGGTTAGGGTTATGGTAAGTGTTTGTGTTAGTGTTAGGTTTAGGTTGGTGTAAGCATTATGGTTAGGGTTAGGGTTAGTGTTAGGGTGAGGGTGAGGTATAGGGTTAGGGTTAGAGTTAGGGTTAGGGTTAAGGTTCGTGTTAGGTTTTGGGTTAGGTTTAGGTTTAGGGTTAGGGTTAGGGTTTGTGTTAGGGTTAGGGTTAGGGTTGGTGTAATCATTAGGGTTAGGGTTAGGGTTTGTGTTAGGGTTTGGGTTAGGGTTAGGGTGAGGGTGAGGTTTAGGGTTGGGGTAGGGTTGGTGTAAGCATTAGGCTTAGGGTTAGGGTTAGTGTTTTGGGTAGGGTTACGGTCAGGGTTAGGGTTCGGGTTCGGGTTAGGGATAGGGTTTGTGCTAAGGTTAGGGTTATGGTTAGTGTTTCTGTTAGCGTTAGGTTTTGGTTTGGTGTAAGCATTAGATTAAGGGTTAGGGTGAGGGTTTGTGTCAGGGTTAGAGTTAGTGTTAGGGTTAGGGTTTATATTAGGGATAGGGTTAGCGTTAGGTTTTAGGGTTAGGTTTTGCATAAGCATCAGGTTTAAGATTAGGGTTATTGTTAGGGTAAGGGTTACTCTCCGGGTTACGGTTCGGGTTGGGTTAAGGTAAGGGTTTGGGTTAGTGTTAGGGTTAGGGCTACGGTCACGGTTAGGGTTAGGGTTAGGGTTAGGTTTGAGGTTTGTGGTGGGGTTAGGGTTATGGTTAGTGTTAGGGTTAGGGTTAGGGTTGGCGTAGGTATTAGTGTTAGGTTTATGTTTAGGGCTAGTGTTGGTGTGATCATTTGGATAACGATTGTGGTAATGGTTCCAGGTTTTTATGGTTAATATTTGGGTTAGGGTTTTGGTTTGTGTTAGGGTTAGGGTTAGGGTGAGGGTTAGGGTGAGGGTTGGTGAAAGCACTAGGTTTTGGGTTAGGTTTAGGGTTAGGGTTCCTGTTTGTGTTAGGGTTAGGGTTAGGGTTACAGTTAGGTTTAGGGTTTGTGTTATGATTAGGATTAGGGTTAGAGTGGTGTAAGCATTATGGTTAGGGTTAGGGTTAGGGTTAGGGTAAAGGTTATTGCTTGTTAGTGTTAGAGTTAGGGTTAGGTTGATGGTGAGGTTTAGGGTTAGGGTTAGGGTTAGGGTAGGGTTGGTGTAAGCATTAGGTTTAGGTTTAGAGGTCTTGTTAGGGTTAGGGTTAATGGTCAGGGTTGGATTTCTTGTTCCGGTTAGGGTTATGGTTTGTGTTAGGTTTAGGGTTGGGGTTAGGGTTAGGGTTTGTGCTAGGGTTAGGATTAGGGTTGGTGTTAGGGTTAGGGTTAGGGTTAGGGTTAGGGTATGGGTTAGGGTTAAAGATAGGGTTAGGCTTATGGTTAGGGTGAGACTGAGGTTTAAGGTAAGGGTTAGGATTGGTGTAAGCGTTAGGTTTAGGGTTAGGTTTAGGGTGCTGTTAGGGTTGGCGTAAGCATCAGGTTTAAGGTTAGGGTTATTGTTAGGGTTAGGTTTTCCTTCCGGGTTATGTTTCGGGTTCTGTTTAGTGTAAGGGTTTGTGTTAGGGTTAGGATTAGTGTTAGGGTTAGGTCTACGGTCAGGGTTTCGTTAGGGTTTGTGTTAGGGTTAGGGATAGGGTTATTGTTAGGGTTTTCATAGGTATTAGTGTTAGGGTTATGGTTAGGGTTAGTGTTGATGTGATCATTTGGATAACGATTGTGGTAAGGGTTCCAGGTGGTTTAGGTTTAATATTTGGGTGAGGGTTGGTGTTTGTGTTAGGGTTAGTGTTAGAGTTAGGGTGAGGGTTGGCGAAAGCACTAGGGTTTGTGTGAGGTTTAGGGTTAGGGTTCCTGTTTGTGTTAGGGTTAGTGTTAGGGTTATATTTAGGTTAGGGTTTGTGTTAGGGTTAGGGTTAGGGTTAGGGTTAGGGTGATGTAAGGATTATGGTGAGGTTCAGGGTTAGGGTTAGGGTTATGGTTATTGTTTGTGTTAGTGTTAGAGTTAGAGTTAGGTTGATGGTGCGGTTTAAGGGTAGGGTTAGAGATGGTGTAAGCATTAGGTTTATGCTTAGGGGTCTTGTTAGGGTTAGGTTTACGTTCAGGGTTAGGTTTTTGGTTCGGGTTCGGGTTAGGGTTTGTGTTAGGGTTAGGGTTAGAGTTTGTGTTTAGGTTAGGGTTAGGGTTCGGGTTACGGTTAGGTTTGGTGCAAACATTAGGTTTAGGGTTAGGGTTAGTGTTTGTGTTGGGTTAGGAAGAGGGTTATGGTTAGAGATTGTTATGCTTAGGGTTCAACTTGGTGTAATCCTTTGGGTGGCTGGTGGGGTTAGGGTTTCGGGTAAGCTTAGGGTCAGCGTTAGGGTTAGGATTTGTGTTGATTGTTGGTGTAGTGTTAGGGTTAAGATTAGGATTAGAATTTGTGTTAGAGTTAGGGTTAGCCTTAGGTTTAGGGTTACGGTTAGAGAGTGTTAGGGTTAGGTTTATTGTTGATGTAAGCACTTGGGTTACGGTTGGGGTTAGGGTTAGAGTTAGGGTTTGTTTTAGGGTTCCTGTTTGTGTTAAGGTTAGTGTTAAAATTTTGGAGTGTTTCGGTTAGGTTTAGGGTTGGTGTAAGCTTTTGGGTTACGGATGAAGTTAGGGTTATAGGTAGGTTTAGGTTTAGGATTAGGGTTAGGGTTAGGTTCGGGTTTGTGTTAAGGTTAGGATTAGTGTTAGGGTTAGGGTTAGGGTTAGGGTTTGTGCTAGGGTTAGGATTAGGGTTGGTGTTAATGTTATGTTTAGGTTTAGGTTTAGGGTTACGGTTAGCGTTGGTGTTAGTGTTAGGTTTAGGGTGGTGTGAGCATTAGGGTTAGGGTTAGGGTTACGATCCGCTTTAGGGTTAGGGTTAGGGTTTGTGTTAGGGTTAGGGTTAGGGTTAGTGTTAGGGTTGGTGTAAGCATTAGGGTTAGGGTTAGGGTTAAGGTGTGGGTTAGAGTTAGGGTTAGTGTTTGTGTTACGGATAGGGTTTGGGCTAGGGTGAGATTGTGGTTTAGGTTTAGGGTTAGGGTTGGTGAAAGCATTAGGTTTAGGGTTAGGTTTAAGGTTTCTGTTAGGGTTAGGGTTAGGGTTATGGTAGAGAGTGTTAGGTTTAGGGTTAGTGTTGGTGTAAATATTTGAGTTACAATTGAGGTTTGGGTTAGGGTTAGGTTTCCGGTTTATGTTTGTGTTAGGGTTAGAATTAGGGTTAGAATTTGAGTTAGGGTTAGGGTTACGTTAGGGTTTATATTAGTGTTAGGGTTAGGGTTTGTGTTAGGGTTAGGGTTAGGTTTGGGTTTGTGTTAAGGTTAGGATTAGTGTTAGGGTTATGGTTAGGGTTTGGGTTTGTGAAAGGTTGGTGTATGCATTAGGATTAGGATTAGGGTTAGGGTTTGTGTTAGTGTTAGGGATAGGCTTAGGGTTAGAGCTTGTTAGGGTTAGGGTTAGGCTTGGTATATGCCTTTGGGTTACCGTTGAGATTAGGGTTTCAGGAATGCTTAGGGTTAGTTTTAGAGTTAGAGTTAGGGTTTGTGTTTGTTTTAGGGTTATGGTTAGGGTTAGAGTGTTATGGTTAAGGTTAGCGTTGTTGTAAGCATTTGGGTTACCGTTGGGGTTAAGATTAGGGTTTGTGTTAGGGTTTGGGTTAGGTTAGGGTTGGTGTAAGCATTAGGGTTAGGGTTAGAATTAGGTTTAGGGTTAGGGTTTTGGTTGGTGTAAACCTTGGGTTCAGGGTTACGGTTATGGTTTGTGTTAGGTTTAGATTTAAGGGTTTGTGTTAGGGTTATAGAGTGTTTGTGTTAGGGTTAGGGTTGGTGTAAGTTTTCGGGTTACAGTTGGGTTTAGGGTTCCAGGTAGGTTTAGGGTTAGTGTAAGGGTTAGTGTTAGGGTTTGTGTTAGGGTTATGGTTAGTGTTAGGATTAGGGTTAGGTATAGGGTTAGTGTAAGCATTACTGTTAGGGTTAGGGTTAGGGTTAGGTTTGGGTTTGTGTTAAGGTTAGGGTTAGGGTTAAGGCTAGATTTAGGGTATGTGTTGGTTGGTGTAAGCATTAGGTTTATGGTTAGGGATAGGCTAAGGGTTAGAGATTGTTAGGGTTATGGTTAGACTTGGTGTAAGCTCTTGGGTTACGGTTGGGGTTAGGGTTTCTGGTAGGCTTAGGGTTAGGTTTAGGGTTAGGATTACTGTTTTTGTTAGTGTTAGGGTTATGGTTAGGTTTAGAGAGTTTTAGGGTTAGGGTTAGGTTTGGTGTAAACATTACGGTTAGAGTTAGGGTTAGGGTTTGTGTTAGGGTAATGGTTAGGGTTCGGGTTAGGGTTAGGTTTGTATTAGAGTTAGGGTTAGTGTTAAGGTTTGTGTTAGGTTTAGGGTTAGCGTTGGTGTAAGCATTAGGTTTATTGTTAGGGTTAGAGTTAGTGTTAGGTTTACGATCTGGGTTAGGGTTTGGGTAGGGTTAGGCTTAGAGTTGGTGTAAGCATTAGGGTTAGAGTTAGGCTTAGGGTTAGGTTTTGTGTTAGGGTTCGGGTTAGGGTTAGGGTTAGGTTTAGGGTTGGTGTAATCATTAGGTTTAGGGTTAGGGTTAGGGTTTGTTTTAGGGTAAGTGTAAGGGTTAGGGTTTGGGTTAGGTTTAGGGTTTGTGTTAGGGTTAGTGTTAGGGTTTGTGTAAGCATTAGGGTTAGACTTACGGTTAGACTTAGGGTTTGTGTTAGAGTTTGCATTAGGGTTAGGGTTAGGTTTAGATTTAGTATAAGCATTAGGTATAGGGTTAGGGTTAGTGTTTGTGTCAGCGTAGGATTAGGTTTAGGGTTATGGTTTTTGTTAGGGTATGGGTTAGGGTTTGGGTTAGGGCTGATGTTAGCATTAAGGTTAGGGTTCGGGTTAGGGTTAATGTGTAGGAGGACATGGTGACCATAGAATGTCAGTGAGCACATGATTACAGTTGGTTGGATAATATTTGGAGGAGAATAACCATATGGCTACCTTAGGTATACCTTAGTGGATATCATTTGCATAAGAACAGTTGAGTGGAGAGTATGTATATGAGAACACCTGATGGAATATACAAGACAAAAGAGTTCCAAACAAAAGCATTGATGGTTTTGTTGATGAGCTCAATACTTTCCCCCTTATCCTGTATGGCCCTCAGTGTATAAAGTCTGATGCTACTAATAAACTACGGCTCTTGACCATCAGTCAGGGTCCACGCATGTTTTTATCAGCTCTGTGCACCAAGTCCGTCACTGTGGGACAGCGATAACTGGCGCCTGAACGGGGACTTGAAAGAAGAAAAGAAAGTGCAGCGGAGACCCCCACAGAAAGTGGTGAGTGGGACAATGGGCCAGAACCAGTGTAGGGCAGTCTTTTATCTCTCTTATGCAGAATTTTTTAGTGAAAAGTGGAACTAAGATAACTAGGCAGCAATTGCGTTCTTATTTAGAGCTTGTTAGTGAATATAATTTTTGGTCTCCAGATGAATGGACACTAGAAACTGGACTTAAGAATTTTACTCAGAAAAATGGTGAAAAGGCCAGAAGGATAGAAGATATTCAAGTTAGTTTTTGGATTATATAGGCTTTAATTAGAGCTATTATAATTTTAGAAGGGGAATCTGCAAGAAATTCCTCTAAGGGGAGGCACCCCCGAAATGTAGCTAAAAAAGAAGTGTTTCATAGTACGAACAAGGAAGAAAGAGAAAGGGAATCCTTAAGAGGCCCACCTAACAGGAAAGGACGCTGTAATATGGCTAAAAAAGAAACACCTCATAGTACAGATGAGGAGGATGGCCAAGAGGAGCCTGTGAGAGATTTCCCTAATGGGAGACGCCACCGTAATGTGGCTAGGAAACAAACGGTTTCTACTACAGATGAAAATGAGAAAGAATGTGTGAGAGACCCTCCCACGAGGAGATGCCACTGTAATGCACCTAAAAGAGAAACGCCTTATACTACAGATGTGGAAATTAGGAAAAGAAAACTTGGAAGATGTTACCATAATGTGACTGAAAATGAAATCAGAACTAAGAAAAAGAAAATTTTCAGTGTAAAACCACAGGATTTCTCTAGTGAGGTAAATGAGACTGGGATAAAGCAACAGTTAAATATCAGCCCATGCCGTCTTGCTCTTAAATCTGATCAAAAACGTTTCCAAGTGTCTGATGTTCCCCGGAGACCTCATGAGTTCCGATTGCTTTTTCCAATCATACTTATTCAAGAAAATAATCAACCTACCTATGAAAGCCTAGATGTTAATGCCATCATAGCTTTTAAAACGGCTTGCGTGTCCTATGGACCTACTTCTTCTTATGTGTGGGAATATTTAAATGGCTGGAGCCAGGGAGCAAACTGGATTCCTTATGATTTTGAAGTAATAGCAAAAATAGGGTTTTCTCCTTCTCAATATTTACAATGGAAAATGTGGAGAAGCGATATGGCTAAAGAAAAACTGCTGTCCTTAGGAGCATCAGGTCGGCAACTCCCTGGTGGGGGACAACTGACTTATGATATGTTGGTTGGAGATGGACAGTGGGTTACTACAGAGCAACAGATACAGCTACCTCAAGCTGCGCTCACGCATATACGAGACATAGCATTGTGGGCATGGGAGAAAATTGAGACTGGGTCTGAATTTGCAGGCAGTTATACAAAAGTCATTCAAGGAGCCAGAGAATCTTATGCTGATTTTGAAAGACATTTGACAGACTCCATTGAAAAACAAGTTAGGGGAGAAGGCACTAGGAAACTGTTGTTAAAGCAACTGGCCTTTGATAATGCGAATGAGGACTGCCAGGCTGTTATTCGTCCTATCAAAGAAAAAGAGGATCTTCTGGGTTACCTGAAAGCTTGTCGCAACATAGGGACATTTAAACACTGTGCCCGCCTAGCAGCACTTGAAACTTTTGCTATTCAAAAACAAATGAAGGCTAAATGTTTTAATTGTGGCAACCCAGGACACCTTAGAAAAGATTGCCGAAAGCTTCCTTCAACTCAAAAATACCATGCGGATACTTTTAACAATCACTCCCCTGGAATATGTCCTAAGTGCCGAAGAGGCCAACACTGGAAAAAAGAATGTAAATCCAAATTTGACCGTGATGGCAGATGCCTGTGGCCAGAAGACTCTGGGAGGGGTCAGCCCCAGGTCCCAAACATTCACAGGTTTACAAAACAGGAATCTGCAGAGAAGCTACAAACTTAAAACTGCCACTGTCTCATTGCCCCACCTGTGCTCCTCACCCTGCAAGTATAAATCCTGGAGGCTGAAATTCCAATCAGTTGTGGTGTATGCATGTTATTCATATAGCACTTTTTCCTATACAGCATTGCTTAATCATGTATACTAATTTTTAAGTACAAGTCTTTGTATTAAGTTAATTTTTATGTTCACTGTCTCATTACGTTCTCATTGCTTAAAATGAACAAAAGCAATGTTCTTGCTTTCAGGAGTGTTTGGGTGATGTCATTATATCATTATAAAGTGAATGTTTGCTGTTTTGTTTGTTAATGTACCCAAGTTGTAACCGCATGTCTTTTGAAATATTTTATAATGCTGAGGAAGCTGGCCTTCAGTTCAATGGCTAGCTTTCACAATAATCACCAATTTCAAGGTCTTTTGTTGTGGTAGATGTTTAGCAAACTGACTTCATCTGTATATCCATTGCAACTTTTGGGAGCTTGGAATGCAAAGAAGATACTAGGCTTTTGTAAATCTTGAGGGTTTTTGGGGGGGACATTTAATAAAAATGTGAAATTTTATCGTAAATAATTTGGTATAAAATTGAACTGGAACACTATTTGATTATTTCAAGGTATAAGTTAATGTGATATTCATTGTCTACAAAGTGTTTGCATGTATTAATTGCATGTATTAATGTAATTCTTGTGTTTTTGGCTGGTTATCAAATCTCATTGCCTTTAATGTGGGTTAGGCTTAGAGTTGGTGTAAGCATTAGGGTTGGGCTTAGGGTTAGAATTAGTGTTTGTGTTAGGGTTTGGATTAGGGTTAGGGTTAGGTTTATTTAGTATAAGCATTAGGTTTAGGGTTAGGGTTAGTGTTTTTGTCCGGGTAGGGTTAGGGTTAGGGTTATGGTTTTTGTTAGGGTATGGGTTAGGTTTTGTGTTAGGGCTGATGTAAGCATTAGGGTTAGAGTTCGGGTTAGGGTTAGGGTTAGTGCTGGATTAGTGATACGGTCAGGGTTAGGGTTTGGGTTAGCATTGGAGTTAGGGTTGGTGTAAGCATGAGGGTTATGGTTATGGTTAGGGTTTGTGTTAGGGTTAGGGTTAGGGTTAGGGTTTGTTTTAGTGTTAGGGTTAGGCTTGGTGTAAGCATTAGGTTAGGGTAAGGGTTAGGTTTAAAGATAGGGTTAGGGTTATGGTTAGGGTGAGACTGAGGTTTAAGGTAAGGGTTAGGATTGTTGTAAGCATTAGGCTTAGGGTTAGGTTTAGGGTGTTGTTAGGGTTGGCGTAAGCATCAGGTTTAAGGTTAGGGTTATTGTTAGGGTTAGGTTTTCCTTCCTGGTTATGTTTCGGGTTCGGGTTAGTGTAAGGGTTTGTGTTAGGGTTAGGAATAGTGTTAGGGTTAGGGCTACGGTCAGGATTAGTGTTAGGGTTAGGTTTGTGTTAGGGTTGGGGTTAGGGTTATGGTTAGTGTTAGGGTTGGCGTAGGTATTAGTGTTAGGGTTATGGTTAGGGTTAGTGTTGGTGTGATCATTTGGATAACGATTGTGGTAAGGGTTCCAGGTGGTTTAGGATTAATATTTGGGTGAGGGTTGGTGTTTGTGTTAGGGTTAGTGTTAGAGTTAGGGTGAGGGTTGGCAAAAGCACTAGGGTTTGTGTGAGGTTTAGGGTTAGGGTTCCTGTTTGTGTTAGGGTTAGTGTTAGGGTTATATTTAGGTTAGGGTTTGTGTTAGGGTTAGGGTTAGGGTTAGGGTTAGGGTGGTGTAAGCATTATGGTCAGGTTTAGGGTCCGGGTTAGGGTTATGGTTATTGCTTGTGTTAGTGTTAGAGTTAGGGTTAGGTTGATGGTGCGGTTTAAGGTTAGGGTTAGAGATGGTGTAAGCATTAGGTTTATGCTTAGGGGTCTTGTTAGGGTTAGGGTTACGTTCAGGGTTAGATTTTTGGTTCGGGTTCGGGTTAGGGTTTGTGTTAGGGTTAGGGTTAGAGTTTGTGTTTAGGTTAGGGTTAGGGTTCTTGTTACGGTTAGGTTTGGTGCAAACATTAGGTTTAGGGTTAGGGTTAGTGTTTGTGTTGGGTTAGGAAGAGGGTTATGGTTAGAGATTGTTAGGCTTAGGGTTAAACTTGGTGTAATCCTTTGGGTGGCTGGTGGGGTTAGGGTTTCGACTAAGCTTAGGGTCAGGGTTAGGGTTAGGATTTGTGTTGATTGTTGGTGTAGTGTTATGGTTAAGATTAGGATTAGGATTTGTGTTAGAGTTAGGGTTAGCCTTAGGTTTAGGGTTAAGGTTAGAGAGTGTTAGGGTTAGGTTTATTGTTGGTGTAAGCACTTGGGTTCCGGTTGGGGTTAGGGTTAGAGTTAGGGTTTATTTTAGGGTTAAGGTTAGGGTTAGGGTTAGTGTTAAAATTGTGGAGTGTTTGGGTTAGGTTTAGGGTTGGTGTAAGCTTTTGGGTTACGGATGAGGTTAGGGTTATAGGTAGGTTTAGGTTTAGGATTAGGGTTAGGGTTAGGTTCGGGTTTGTGTTAAGGTTAGGATTAGTGTTAGGGTTAGGGTTAGGGTTAGGGTTAGTGTTAGGGTTAGGTTAAGGGTTTGGTTTAGGGTTAGGGTTACGGTTTGTGCTAGGGTTAGGATTAGGGTTGGTGTTAGTGTTATGTTTAGGTTTATGTTTAGGGTTAGGGTTAGCGTTGGTGTTAGTGTTAGGTTTAGGGTGGTGTGAGCATTAGGGTTAGGGTTAGGGTAACGATCCGTTTTAGGGTTAGGGTTAGGGTTTGTGTTAGTGTTAGTGTTAGGGTTGGTGTAAGCATTAGGGTTAGGGTTAGGGTTAAGGTGTGGGTTAGGGTTAGGGTTAGGGTTTGTGTTAGGGATTAGTGTTTGGGCTAGGGTGTGATTGAGGTTTAGGTGTAGGGTTAGGGTTGGTGAAAGCATTAGGTTTAGGGTTAGGTTTAAGGTTTCTGTTAGGGTTAGATTTAGGGTTATGGTAGAGAGTGTTAGGTTTAGGGTTAGTGTTGGTGTAAGCATTTGGGTTACAATTGAGTTTAGGGTTAAGGTTAGTGTTCCGGTTTATGTTTGTGTTAGTGTTAGAATTAGGGTTAGGATTTGTGTTAGGGTTAGGGTTACGTTAGGGTTTATATTAGTGTTAGGGTTAGGGTTTGTGTTAGGGTTAGTGTTAGGTTCGGGTTTGTGTTAAGTTTAGGATTAGTGTTAGGGTTATGGTTAGGGTTAGGGTTTGTGTAAGGTTGGTGTAAGCATTAGGTTTAGGGTTAGGGCTAGGGTGTGTGTTAGGGTTAGGGATAGGCTTAGGGTTAGAGTTTGTTAGGGTTAGGGTTAGGCTTGGTATATGCCTTTGGGTTATGGTTGAGGTTAGGGTTTCAGGAAGGCTTAGGGTTAGTTTTAGAGTTAGAGTTAGGGTTTGTGTTCGTTTTAGGGTTATGGTTAGGGTTAGAGAGTGTTATGGTTAAGGTTAGCGTTGATGTAAGCATTTGGGTTACCGTTGGGGTTAAGATTAGGGTTTGTATTAGGGTTAAGGTTAGGTTAGGTTAGGGTTGGTGTAAGCATTAGGGTTAGGGTTAGGATTAGGTTTAGGGTTAGGGTTTTGGTTGGTGTAAACATTGGGTTCAGGGTTACGGTTATTGTTTCTTTTAGGCTTAGAGTAAGGGTTTGTGTTAAGGTTAGGGAGTATTTGGGTTAGGGTTAGGGTTGGTGTAAGTTATCGGGTTACAGTTGGGTTTAGGGTTCCAGGTAGATTTAGGGTTAGTGTAAGGGTTAGTGTTAGGGTTTGTTTTAGGGTTATGGTTAGTGTTAGGATTAGGGTTAGGTATAGGGTTTGGTGTAAGCATTACTGTTAGGGTTAGGGTTAGGGTTAGGTTCGGGTTTGTGTTAAGGTGAGGGTTAGGGTTAGATTTAGGGTATGTGTAAGGTTGGTGTAAGCATTAGGTTTATAGTTAGGGATAGGCTAAGGGTTAGAGATTGTTAGGGTTATGGTTAGGCTTGGTGTAAGCCTTTGGGTTACAATTGGGTTTACGGTTTCTGGTAGGCTTAGGGTTAAGTTAAGGGTTAGGATTACTGTTTTTGTTAGTGTTAGGGTTATGGTTAGGTTTAGAGAGTTTCAGGGTTAGGTTATGTTTGGTGTAAGCATTACGGTTAGAGTTAGGGTTAGGGTTTGTTGAGGGTAATGGTTAGGGTTCGGGTTAGGGTTAGGTTTGTGTTAGAGTTAGGGTTAGTGTTAAGGTTTGTGTTAGGTTTAGGGTTAACGTTGGTGTAAGCATTAGGTTTATTGTTAGGGTTAGAGCTAGTGTTAGGTTTACGATCTGGGTTAGGGTTTGGGGTAGGGTTAGGCTAGAGTTGGTGTAAGCATTAGAGTTAGGGTTAGGCTTAAGGTTAAGGTTTTGTGTTAGGGTTCGGGTTAGGGTTAGATTTAGGGTTGGTGTAATCATTAGGTTTAGGGTTAGGGTTAGGGTTTGTGTCAGGGTTAGATTTAGAGTTAGGTTTAGGGTTAGTGTTAGGGTTACGGTTAGGGTTTGTTTTAGGGTTGGTGTAAGCATTAGGTTTTGGGTTAGTGTTAGGGTTAGTGTTAAGGTTAGGGTTAGTGTTAGGGTTAGGGTTAGGGTTTGTGTAAGGTTGGTGTAAGAATTAGGTTTAGGGTTAGGATTAGGGTTTGTGTTAGGGTTAGGGATAGGCTTAAGGTTAGAGCTTGTTAGGGTTAGGGTTAGGCTTGGTATGTGCCTTTGGGTTACGGTTGAGGTTAGGGTTTCAGGAAGGCTTAGGGTTAGTTTTAGAGTTAGAGTTAGATTTTGTGTTCGTTTTAGGGTTATGGTTAGGGTTAGAGAGTGTTAGGGTTAAGGTTAGCGTTTTGTAAGCATTTGGGTTACCGTTGGGGTTAAGATTAGGGTTTGTGTTAGGGTTAAGGTTAGGTTAGGGTTGGTGTAAGCATTAGGGTTAGGTTTAGGTTTAGGGTTAGGGTTTTGATTGGTGTAAACATTGGGGTAAGCTTTAGGGTTAGGGTTTTTGTTAGGCTTAGAGTAAGTTTTTGTGTTAGGATTAGGAAGTGTTTGGATTAGGGTTAGGGTTGGTGTAAGTTTTCGGGTTACACTTGAGTTTAGGGTTCCAGGTAATTTTAGGGTTAGTGTAAGGGTTAGTGTTAGGGTTTGTCTTCGGGTTATGGTTAGTGTTAGGATTATGGTTAGGTATAGGGTTTGGTGTAAGCATCACTGTTAGGGTTAGGGTTAGGGATATGTTCGGGTTTGTGTTAAGGTTAGGGTTAGGGTTAGATTTAGGGTATGTGTAATGTTGGTGTAAGCATTAGGTTTATGGTTAGGGATAGGCTAAGGGTTAGAGATTGTTAGGGTTATGGTTAGGCTTGTTGTAAGCCTTGGGTTACGGTTGGGGTTAGGGTTTCTGGTAGGCTTAGTGTTAGGGTTAGGGTTAGGGTTATGGTTTTTGTTAGTGTTAGGGTTATGGTTAGGTTTAGAGAGTCTTAGGGTTAGGGTTAGGTTTGGTGTAAGAATTACGGTTAGAGTTAGGGTAGGGTTTGTTGAGGGTTAGGGTTAGGGCTCGGTTTTGGTTAGTGTTAGCATTAGAGTTAGGTTTAGGGTTATTTTAATCATTAGGTTTAGGGTAAGGGTTAGAGTTTGTGTCAGGGTTAGGTTTAAGGTTAGGTTTACGGATTGTGTTAGCGTTGGTGTAAGCATTAGCGTTAGGGTTGGGGTTACGGTTAGGGTTACAGTCAGGGTTAGGTTTCGGATTAGGGTTAGAGTTACAGTTGGGGTAAGCATTAGGATTAGGATTAGGGTTAGGGCTAGGGTTTGTGTTAGGGTTGGTGTAAGCATTAGTGTTAAGGTGAAGGTTACGGTTGGGGTTTGTGTTAGGGTAGGGCTTAGGTTTATGGTTAGGTTTATGGTTATGGTTAGGGTTAGGGTTAGGGTTGGCGTAAGCATTAGGTTTAGGCTTAGGGTTAGGATTTGTGTCAGGGTTAGTGTTAGGGTTTGTGTTAGGGATAGGGTTATGTTTAGGGTTAGGTTTAGGGTTAGGGTTAAATTTGTTGTAAGCATTACATTTCAGTTTAGGTTTTGTGGTAGCATTCGGACTATGGTTGGTGTAAGCATTAGAGTGAGGGTTATGATTAGTGCTGGTTTAGGTGTACGGTCAGGGTTAGGGTGAGGATTAGCGTTAGAGTTAGTGTTGGTGTAAGCATGAGGGTTATGTTTACAGTTAGGGTAATGGTTTGAGTTAGGGTTAGGGTTAGGGTTAGTGTTACGGTTTGTTTTAGGGTTAGGTTTAGGTTTAGGGTTAGGTTTCGTGTAATCTTTAGGTTTAGGGTGAGGGTTAGTGTTAGGGTTAGGGTTACGGGCAGGGTTAGAGTTCAGGATAGGTTTAGTGTTAGTGTTAGGTTTAGGGTTTGTGTTAGGGTTAGTACTACGGTTGGTGTAAGCATTAGGGTTAGGGTTAGAGTTAGGGTTAGTGTTACGGTTAGGGTTAGGATTAGCGTGAGATTGAGTTTTAGCGTTAGGGTTAGGGTTGGTGTAAGCATTAGGTTTAGGGTTAGGTTTAGGGTGTGTATTAGAGTTAGGAATGGGAGACTCGCAAGATGGCCAACATAGGAGGAAGACTGTGAGAGAGCTCACAGACAGAGAGGGCTAGAACGAGAGAAAATCATGCTGAAAGCCGCTGACCGACCCACTCGCAGATGCTGAAAGCCGCCGACCGACCCGCAGAGGCTGTTGCCATGAGGACAGGCGATGATCGGGACCTGCTGGCATCTGCTCACCCTGGTCACGAGGACCCGCCAAGACTCCCCCCCACTGCGGACACCAGGACCCAGAGTCACCGGGACCCGCCGGCATTCGCCCACCCTGGTCGCCAAGCCCCGCCGGGACCGCCGCAGCCTCCAGGTTCCAGCCGCCTACACCCGCCGAGACCAGCAACGGACGCAGTAGCCGGGAGATGCATCCGCGGCGAGGGTTCCCACCAGAGGAAGAGGCAAACTGCAGGAACCTGAGGTTTGAGTGATTTGGGTGGGGACAGTCGTGGGTTGGAGGCTTCGGGTGTTGGCCCCCCAGGGGCCTGCACAGAGCCTGAACACAATTGGTGCTCGTCTCCCCGCCCCTCCCCTCCCGAGACTCCAGCGTCTAGAGACACTGGGAGAGTGCCTTGAAACTGCCAAAGCTGTGTCTGGGAGAAAGGCAAAACGCACACTGAATACTCCCCTGTGCCTTTGCGGTCTGGCACTCAGCTGGGCAGTGCGATCCCACAGGAACACAAGCACGCCTCTGGGCCGGGCAGCCCCGTGCTAGCGCTGGGGCGGTCAGTCCCCTGCAAGCACTGGGGTGGGCGGGCCTGCTCAGGAGGCGCCTCCAGAGAGCACCTGGAACACCCCATTCCCTACAGTCCCGTGCTCCGAGCCTTGTGATCCTGCGCACAGGGGGCGCACACAGAGAGTGCCTTCACTCCCCCACGCCCTGTGGTAGCATACCTGTAGGGGACGAGCTGAGAGTGCGCTTTGAATCCGCTGGGCCCTGGAAGTGGCGCCCTGAGGTCCAGTGTTCTGGAGACGCACCAAAAGTGCCTTGAAAATTCCCACACCCTGCTACTCCATGCCTGCAGACTCTGATCTCTACAGGATAGTGCTTGGAGACTCCTCAGCACACTGGTGCCTAGGTCTCTCAAAAAAGAAACACTAACACAATGGGAAGAAATACCAGAAAAGGTAATGATCCAGATGAGAGTGCCAACACCCTACCAATAAAGAATCAAAAGCCAATGTCTATTTCGGAGATGCGAGATGAAGACATAGAAGATCTACCAGACAAGGAATTCAAAAAAATAATGTTAAAATATGTCAGAGACAATGAGAAGACCTGGGAGGACTTCAAGGAATTCAAGAACCACATAACCTCAGAAATACAACAAATGAAAAGTAAAATCCTTGACTTAGAGCACAAACTTGAAAGCCTAACCAACAGAACAAATACAACAGAGTAGAGGATCTCTGAAACGGAAGACACACAAAACGAACATACCCAGTTCATTAAACAGCTGGAGACAAGTCTGAACAAAGCCAATAAGACCATACAGGAAGTGAAAGACAACCTCAGAAAATCGAATATTAGGATTATTGGCCTTCCTGAAGGAGCGGAAAAAGAGTCAGGAATGCAAATGGTGCTCAACGAAATTATACAGGAAAACTTCCAAAACACTTGGAACATGAACCCAGCCCAAATCCAGGACGGTCAGAGGACTCCCAGCAGATATGACCCAAAGCGATCTTCACCCAGACATATGGTGCTCAAGTTCCACTCCAACGAAGACAAAGAAAGAATCCTGAGACAAGTACGAAGCAGAGAAAAGATCACATACCGGGGAAAACCAATCAGGATCACTGCTGACTTCTCTGAAGAGACTTTACAAGCAAGAAGAGAATGGACAAAGATCTTCCAAATCCTGAATCAGAACAACTGTCAACCAAGAATATTGTACCCAGCAAAGATCTCATTCGTATTTGAGAACGAAATCAAATACTTTCACAGCAAAGAGAAATTAGAAGAATATGCCAGCACAAAACCAGCTCTACAAAATCTCCTTAGAAATGCACTAAATCCAGAAAAAAAGGAGGTGAATCATAAGCAAAGATGGCAAACAGGAAGATCTCCCCACTAAAGTCCACACAAGGAAGGGCAATTACAAAGATATCAACACCCACAAAAACAAGTATGGCAGGGCAAAATCACAACCTCTCAATTTTAACTCTTAACACAAATGGCCTGAACTCACCAATCAAAAGACATAGATTAACAGAATGGATTATCAAACAGCACCCAACTATCTGTTGCCTACAAGAGACACATCTAACCAGAAGAGATTCGAAGAAGCTGAAAATGAAAGGTTGGAAACAGATATTTCATGCCAATGGACGAGAAAAAAAGGCCATGGTAGCTGTCTTAATTTCAGATGATGTGGACTTCAATCTGACACACATCAAAAAGGACAGGGAAGGACATTATATATTGGTGAAGGGACTGATCCATCAAGAAGTAATTACCATTGTGAACTTATATGCACCAAATTCAAACGCACCTTGCTACGTAAAGCAATTACTCACGGACTTAAGGGGAGACATAGATATACACACAATAATAGTGGGTGATCTTAACACCCCACTAACAACAATAGACAGATCAACAAAACAAAAACTCAACAAAGAAACAACAGAGCTCATACAAACAATAGAACAACTGGACTTGTTTGACATTTATAGAAATTTTTACCCTAAGGCCACAGATTATACATTTTTTTCAGCAGTGCATGGCACCTTCTCCAGGATCGACCACATGATAGGACACGAAGCAAACCTAAATAACTTCAAAAAGATAGGAATCATACCATGTACCCTCTCAGACCACCATGGAATGAAGCTGGAAATCAGCAATTCAAAATGCCCCAGGAAATACAGAAACTCTTGGAGGCTGAACGATATGCTATTAAACGAACAATGGATCAGAGAAGAAATTAAAGATGAAATCAAAAAATTTATGGAAACCAATGAAAACTCTGACACAACATTCCAAAATTTGTGGGACACTGCCAAAGCAGTGCAACGGGGTAAACTCATCGCAATTGGAGCTCATGTCAAGGCCCAAGAGAGACGCCAAATACAAGAACTAAACACACACCTCCAGGAATTGGAAAAACAACAGCAGAAGTGCCACACACACAATAGGAAACAAGAAATCATCAAAACAAGGGAGGAAATCAACCAGATAGAAATAAAAAAAAAATACACAAAATCAATGAATCAAAAAGCTGGTTTTTGGAGAAGATAAACAAGATAGACACCCCACTGGCCCGACTGACAAAGAAAAAAGCAAGAGAAAGCAAGAATTAACAGCATCAAAAATGAAAAAGGCAACATAACAACAGACACCGCAACCATTAAGGCCATAATTAGAAATTACTACAAAGCACTGTACTCCAACAAATCAGAAGATCACCAAGAAATGAAAAAGTTCTTAGACTTCTACCACCTGCCGAAACTTAGCCCAGAGGCAAAAAAACGACCTGAACAAACCCATAACTGAAGTAGAGATTGAATCAGTGATTAAAGACCTCCCAACAAAGAAAAGCCCAGGTCCAGACGGCTTCACTACAGAATTCTACAAAACATTCCGAACAGAACTGACCCCAATCCTCTACAAACTCTTCAAAACAATAGAAAAAGAGGCAACCCTTCCAAACTCATTCTATGAAGCCAACATTACCTTAATCCCAAAACCAGACAGAGAACTAACAGAGAAGGAAAACTACAGACCTATCTCTTTGATGAACATTGATGCTAAGATTCTCAACAAAATCCTAGCCAACAGAATTCAAAAACACATCAGACAGATCGTTCATCCAGATCAAGTAGGATTCATCCCTGGAATGCAGGGATGGTTCAACATTCGCAAATCCATAAATGTGATACACTACATACAAAAACTGAAAAACAGGAATCACATGATAGTATCAATAGATGCAGAAAAAGCTTTCGACAAAATCCAACACCACTTCCTACTAAGAACCCTAACCAAGGTAGGCATAGATGGAAAAATCCACAACATAATTAAAGCCATATATGAAAAACCCAACGCCAGCATCATACTGAATGGAGAAAAACTGGAACCCTTTCCACTGAGATCTGGAGCAAGACAGGGATGTCCACTTTCTCCACTACTATTCAACATAGTCCTAGAGGTACTCGCTGAGGCCATAAGACAAGAAAAAGAAATCAGAGGAATCCAAATGGGAAACGAAGAAGTCAAACTCTCACTATATGCAGATGATATGATTCTTTATGTAGAAGAGCCAAGAGACTCAATACAGAGACTGCTAGAACTTGTACGAGAGTTTGGTAGAGTGGCAGGGTACAAAATTAATGAACAAAAATCAACAGCCATAGTGTATGCGAACAGCCCCAAGATGGAAAAAGACTTAACCAGCAAGATACCATTCAAAATAACAGAGAAAAGTATGAAATATCTGGGAATAAATCTAACCAAAAATGTAGGAGACTTATTCGAAGAAAACTACAAACTACTTAAAAAAGAAATTGAACAAGACCTCAAAAGATGGAGTAACATCCCATGCTCCTGGATAGGTAAAATCAATATCATTAAAATGTCTATACTGCCAAAAGAAATTTATACATTCAACGCAATCCCAATCAAATTGCCCAAAACATTCTTCACAGATCTGGAAACAATGATCCAAAGGTTCATCTGGAAGCACAAAAAACCAAGGATAGCTAGAACCATCCTGAAGAACAGGAAGTTAGCAGGGGGAATCACAGTTCCAGACCTCTGGACATACTATAGGGCAGTGGTTATCAAAACAGCGTGGTACTGGCACAAAGATAGAGAGGAAGATCAATGGAGCAGAATAGAAACACCAGAAGGAAACCCACACAGATACAGCCAAATAATCTTTGACAAAAAGACAAACGACAACCCAGGCAAATGGGAAGGTCTGTTCAATAAATGCTGTTGGGACAACTGGTTAATAGCCTGCAGAAACAAAAAAATAGATCCACATCTCTCACCATACACTAAGATCAGATCTAAATGGATAACAGATCTAAACCTACATCCAGAAACCTTCAAACGTTTGGAAGAAAATGTTGGAAACACACTGCAACACTTAGGGGTAGGCCCTCACTTCCTAAAAAAGACTCCAAATGCAGTAGAAATCAAGACCAAAATAAACAAGTGGGACCTCATCAAACTAAGAAGCTTCTGTACAGCTAGAGAAACAATCAACAAAGTAAAAAGGCAACCCACAGAATGGGAGAAGATCTTCGCGCACGACATAGGTGATAGAGGGCTGATCTCCAGAATATACAAAGAGCTACAAAACAACCAAAAGGTCAAAACAAACAAGCCACTCAAGAAATGGGCACGGGAAATGGGCAAACACTTCACAAAGGAACAAACCCAAATGGCAAATAAACATATGAAAAAATGCTCAAGTTCCCTGGCAATAAGGGAAATCCAAATTAAAACATCAATGAGGTACCACCTAACGCCAGTAAGACTGGCCCACATGAATAAAAGCACCAACAACACTTGTTGGCGAGGTTGCGGGGAAAAGGGATCCCTACTCCACTGCTGGTGGGGCTGCAGGCTGGTACAGCCTCTATGGAAATCAGTATGGAGAATATTCAAACAACTCAAATTCAACATACCGTATGATCCAGCAATAGCACTCCTAGGAATATATCCACAACACCTGTTTTATGAGAAACCAACATGCACTCCTATGCTCATAGAGGCACAATCAGTAATTGCAAAAACATGGAAGCAGCCAAAATGCCCATCAACAGAGGATTGGATAAGAAAGCTATGGTTCATCTACTCCATGGAATACTACGCAGCTATTAAAAAAAACAAAATGCAATTCTTTGTGGCCAAATGGGCCAAACTGGAAACCATAAGGCTAAGGGAAATGAGCCAATCCCAAAAGGTTAAATACCACATGTTTGCCTTAATTTAAGATGATATGATGTTATGTATAACATGTTATGTTTTGAATGTTATATGTTGTGTATAAACTAAATTGAAGTATAGGTGAGGTGATCACAGAAGGTGGCTGGGAACCCGCATTTATTTTAACATATTGGTTATTCATTACTATGTCAATTAATTCCATAATGATGTAAATTTTTGCTGATGGTATGTTGGAGCTTTCAATTGACTGGGATAATACTCTGCTACCTCTGTCTTCAGACCAGAGAGGGTATACCTAAGAAGCCGTTGAACTTGACTGGACAATAAGATGCTGGACTCTTTTGCTATATGCTTGCAATGGGGGAATCTCAACTGAACTGGAGCTGTGGTTATGCAACAAGGTGGAGGAATCCACCATGGTGGGAGGGTTTGGGGAGTGGTGGGAGAACCCAAGTATCTATGTAACTGTGTCACATAATACAATGTAATTAATGAAGTTAAATAATAAAAAAAAAAGACAAAAAAAAAAGAGTTAGGGATGGGTTTCGGAGTAGAGACTGTAAGGGTTAGGGTTATTGTTGTAAGCATTTTGATTACGATTGTGGTCAGTGTTTGTTTTAGGGTTAGGTTTAGGGTTAGTGTTTGTGTTAGGGTTAGGGTTACGGTTGGTGTAAGACTTAGGGTTAGGGTTTGTGTTAGGGTTAGTGTTAGGTTTAGTTTTAGGGTTAGGGTTAGGTATAGAGTTATGGTTAGGGTTACTGTAATCATTAGGTTTAGCGTTAGTGTTAGGAATTGTATCAGGGTAGGGTGAAGGTTAGGGTTAGGGTTTGGGTTAGATTTGATGTAAGCATTAGGGTTAGTGTTAGGGTTAGTTTTAGGGTTAGGGTTTTGGTCAGGGTTGGGTTTCAGGTTAGGGTTAGAGTTAGCATTGGTGTAAGCCTTAGGGTTGGGTTTAGGTTAGGAATACGGTTTGTGTTAGGGTTAATTTTAGGGTTAGGATTCGCGTAAGCATTAGGTTTAAGGTTAAGGTTAGTGTTAGGATTGGTGTTACGGTCAGGGTTAGTTTTCGGGTTAGGGTAAGGGTTACGGTTAGGGTTAGGGTTTGTGTTAGGGTTACGTTTTGTTTTATGGTTAGGGTTAGGGTAAGGGTTAGGTTTAGGGTGAAACTGAGGTTTAGGGTTAGGGTTAGATGTAGGTTTAGGGGAAAGGTCCGAGTAAGGGTGAGGGTTACAGTTAGGGTTCGGATTAGTGTTAGGGTTTTTGCTGGTGTTAGGGTTAGGGTGCCGCAAGCATTAGGCTTAGGGTTAGGGTTAGGGTTACGGTGAGGGTTACAATCCGAGTTACAGTTTGGTTAAGGGTTAGGGTTAGATTAGGGTTAGGGTTTGTGTTAGTGTTAGGGTTAGGGTTAGTGTAAGCATAAGAGTTAGGGTTAGGGTTAGGGTTAGGAATAGGTTAGGGTTAGGGTTAGGGTTTATGTTATGGTTAGGATTATGGGTAGGGTGAGACTAAGGTTTAGGGTTAGGGTTAGGGTTGGTGTAAGCATTAGCTTTAGGGTTAGGTTTAGGGATAGGTAAGGGTTAGGTTTAAGGTTAGGGGTAGAGAGTGTTAGAGTTAGGTTTAGTATTGGTGTAAGCATTTGGATTACCATTGGGGTTTGGGTTAGGGTTTGTGTTAGGGTTAGGGTTAGGGTTAGAGTTACGGTTTGTTTTAGGCTTAGGGTTAGGTTTGGTGTAAGCATTAGGGGTAGGGTTAGGGTTAGGGTTTGTGTCATCGTTATTCTTAGTGTTAGGGTTTTGGGTTTGTGTTAGGGTTAGGGTTTTTATTATGGTTGGTTTAAGCATTAGGGTTAGGGTTAGGGTTTGGTTTAGGGTTAGGTTTAGGCTTGGTTTAGCCTTAGGTTAGGGTTGGTTTTAACTTTAAAGATATGGTTAGGGTTAAAGTTAGGGTGAGACTGATGTTTAGGGTTAGGGTGAGGATTGGTGTAAGCATTAGGTTTAGGATTAGGTTTAGGGTGTGTGTTAGGTTTAGGGTTAGGCCTACAGCGAGAGTGTTAGGGTTAGGGTTAGTGTTGGTGAAAGCATTTGGGTTACGATTGCGGTTAGGGTTTGTGTTAGGGTTAGGATTATTGTTAGTGTTAGTGTTACGGTTTTGGTTTCTGGTAAGGTTAGGGTTAGGGTTAAGGTTTTGTGTTAGGGCTGGGGGTAGGTTTAGGGTTAGGGTTAGATTTGGTGTAAGCATTACTTCTAGAGTTAGGATTTGGGTTTGTGTCAGGTTAGGGTTAGGGTTAGGGTTAGGGTTTGTGTTTGGGTTTGGGTTAGGGTGTTTGTTAGGGTTAGTGTTAGGGTTAGATTTAGGGTTAGCGTTGGTGTAATGGTTAGTTTTATGGTTAGGGTTACAATAACGGTTCGTATATGGGTTTGGGTTAGGTTTAGGGTTAGGGTTAGTGTTAGGGTTACGGTTAGGGTTTTGGTTAGGGTTACGGTACGGGTTAGAATTTTGGTTAGGGTTAGGGTTATGGTTTGTGTTATGGTTAGGGTTATTGTTGGTGTAAGCATTAGGGTTAGGGTTAGGGTAGAGTTTGTGTTTGGTTTAGGGTTAGGATTAGGGTGTGCGTTAGGTTTATTGTTGGGCTTAGGGGTAGAGAGTGTTAGGGTTATGGTTAGTGTTGGTGTAAGCATTTGGGTTATGATTGGGGTTAGGATTAGGTTTAGGGTTAGGGTTCAGTTTTGCGTTAGGGTCAGGGTTAGTGTTAGGTTTCGGGTTTGAATTAGGGTTAGGGAAGGGTAGGGTTTGCATTACGGTTAGGGTGAGAATTAAGGTTAGGGTTTGTGTTAGGGTTAGGTTTTTAATAATGGTTGGGGTAAGTATTAGGGTTAGGATAAGGTTTAGGGTATTGCTTTGTGTTAGGTTAAGGGTTAGTGTTAGGATTAGGATTAGGGTTTGTGTTAGGGTTAGGGTTAGGTTTAAGGTTAGTGTTAGGGTTAGGGTTATTTTTAGGTTTGGTGTAAGCATTAGGTTTAGGGTTAGGTTTAGGCTTAGGGTTTGTGTTAGGGTTAGGGTTTGTGTTAGGGTTAGAGTTAGGATTAGGGTTAGCATTGGTGTAAGCATTAGGTTGAGGGTTAAGGTTAGAGTTAGGGTTAAGTTAATGGTCCGGGTTAGGGTTAGGGTTTGGGTAAGGGTTAGTGTTAGGGTTAGGGTGAGTGTTTGTGTTAGGGTTCGGGTTAGGATGGTGTAAACATTAGGGTTAGTGTCTGTGTAAGCATTAGGGATACCTTCCAGGTTATGGTTGGTTTAGTGTAAGGGTTAGGTTTGGGTTAGGGTTTGTGTTAGGCTTAGTGTTAGGGTTAGTGTTAGGGTAATGGTTACAGTAAGGTTTAGGGTTTGTGGTAGGTTTGTTGTAGGCATTAGGATTAGTCTTAGGGTTAGGGTTAGGGTTAGGGTTTGTGTTAGGTTTGGTGTAAGCATTAAGGTTAGGGTTAATGTTAGGGTTATGGTTAGGGTTAGGTTTAGGGTAAGGGTTAGGGTAGAGGTGGTGTAAGCATTAGGTTTAGGGTTAGGGTTAGGGTTTGTGGTACGGTTAGTTTTACGTTTAGGGTTAGGGTTTAGTTAGGGTTAGGGGTAGGTTTAAGGTTTGGTATAGGGTTAGCGTTAGGGTTAGTGTATGCATTAGAGTTAGATTTAGGGTTAGGCTTAGGTTTTGTGTTAGGGTTATGGTTATGGTTAGGATTTGCGTTAGGGTGAGTGTAAGCGTTGTTTTGAGCATTATGTTTAGGGTTAGGGTTAGAGTTAGGTTTAGGGTTATGGTCCGGGTTAGGCTTTAGTTTAGTGTTAGGGTTAGGTTTGGGTTAGGGTTTGTGTTAGTGTTACAGTTAGGGTTATGGTGAGGGAGAGTTTTAGAGTTAGTGTTGGTGTAAGCATTAGGTTTAAGTTTAGGGTTATTGTTAATGTTAGGGTTACAGTCATTCTTCGGGTTCGCGTTCGGGTTAGGGTTAGCGTTAGGGTTATGGTTTGAGTTAGGGTTAGGGTTAGGTTTGCTGTTAGTGTTTGTGTTAGGGTTAGGGTTGGGGTTAGGGTTGGCGTAGGAATTAGTGCTAGGGTTAGGGTTACAGTTAGTGTTGGTGTGATGATGTATAACAATTGTGGTTAGGGTTTCAGGTTGGTTTAGAACAAAGTTAGGGTTAGGCTTAGGGTTTGTGTTAGGGTAAGGTTTAGGGTTAGGGTGAGCGTTGGAGAAAGCATTAGGGTTTGGGTTAGGGTTAGGATTAGGTTTCCGGCTTGTGTTAGGCTACGGTTAGGGTTAGGGTTAGGGGTATGGTTATGGTTAGAGTTCGGATTAGTGTTAGGGTTGGTGTAAGCATTAGGTTTAGGGCTAGGGTTAGCATTTGTTTTATGGTTAGGGTAGGCTTAGGGTTAGAGAGTGTTAGGGTTATGGTTTGGCTTGTTGTAAGCATTTGGGTTACTTTTGGGGTTAGGGTTCCAGGTAGGTTTAGGGTTAGGGTTAGGGTTTGTGTTATTTTTTGGGTTAGGGTTAGGGTTTGTGTTAGGGTTAGGGTTAGGGTGAGGTTTAGGGTTAGGTTAGGGTTGGTGTAAGCATTAGACTTAGGGTTAGGGTTAGTGTTTTGGTTAGGGTTACGGTCGGGTTAGGGTTCGGGTTCGGGTTAGGGTTAGCGTTTGTGCTAAGTTTAGGGTTACGGTTACGTTTAGTTTTCTGTTAGGGTTAGGTTTAGGTTTGGTTTAAGCATTAGGTTAAGGGTTAGGGTGAGGGTTCATGTCAGGGTTAGAGTTAGGGTTAGGGTTAGATTTATATTAGGGATATGGTTAGGGTTAGGGTTTGTGTTAGGGTTGGCATAAGCATCAGGTTTAAGATTAGGGTTATTGTTAGGGTAAGGGTTACGGTGCGGGTTACGGTTCGGGTTGGGTTAGTGTAATGGTTTGTGTTAGAGTTAGGGTTACTGTTAGGGTTAGGGCTACGGTCAGGTTTAGGGTTAGGGTTAGGGTTATGGTTAGGGTTTGTGTTAGGGTTAGGGTTATGGTTAGGGTTAGGGTTAGTGTTGGCGTAGTTATTAGTGTTAGTGTTAAATTTAGGGTTAGTGTTGGTGTGATCATTTGGATAACGATTGTGGTAATGGTTCCAGGTTTTTTAGGGTTAATATTTGGGTTAGGGTTTTGGTTTGTGTTAGGGTTAGGTTTAGGGTTAGGGTTAGGGTTAGGGTTGGCGAAAGCACTAGGGTTTGGGTAGCGTTAGGGTTAGGGTTCCTGTTTGTGTTAGGGTTAGGGTTACAGTTAGGGTTATGGTTTGTGTTAGGATTAGGGTTAGGGTTAGGGTGGTGTAAGCATTATGGTTAGGGTTAGGGTTAGCGTTTGGGTTAGGGTAAATGTTATTGTTTGTGTTAGTGTTAGAGTTAGGTTTAGGTTGATGGTGAGGTTTAGGGTTAGGGTTAGGGTTTGGGTTGGTGTAAGCATTAGGTTTAGTGTTAGGAGTCTTGTTAGGGTTGGGGTTACGGTCAGGGTTAGGTTTCGCGTTCGGGCTAGGGTTAGGGTTTGTGTTAGGGTTAGGGTTGTGGTTAGCGTTAGGGTTTGTGCTAGGTTTAAAATTAGTGTTAGGGTTAGCGTTAGGGTTTGTTTAAGGTTGGTGTGAGCATTAGGTTTAGGGTTAGGGTTAGGGTTTCTGTTAGGGTTAGGAATAGGCTTAGGGTTAGAGCTTGTTAGAGTTAGGGTTAGGCTTGGTATATGCCTTTGAGTTACAGTTGAGGTTAGGGTTTCATGAAGGCTTATGGTTATTTTTAGGGTTAGAGTTAGGATTTGTGTTCGTTTTAGGGTTATGGTTAGGGTTAGAGAGTGTTAGAGTTAAGGTTAGGGTTGATGTAAGCATTAGGGTTACCGTTGTGGTTACGATTAGGGTTAGTGTTAGGGTTAGGGTTAGTGTTATGGTTAGGGCTACAGTTAGGTTTAGGGTAATGGTTAGATTTAAAGATAGGATTAGGGTTATGGTTAGTGTGAGAATGAGGTTTAGATTAAGAGCTAGGATTGGTGTAAGCATTAAGTTTAGAGTTAGGTTTAAAGTGTGTGTTAGGGTTGGCGTAAGCCTCAGGTTTAAGGTTAGGATTATTGTTAGGGTTAGGATTTCCTTCCGGGTTATGGTTCGGTTTGTGGTTAGGGTAAGTGTTTGTGTTAGGGTTAGGTTTAGTGTTAGGGTTAGAGCTGCGGTCAGGGTTAAGGTTAGGGTTAGGGTTAGTGTTTGTGTTAGGGTTAGGGTTAGGGTTAGGGTTAGGTTTGGCATAGGTATTAGTGTTAGGGTTATGGTCAGGGTTAGTGTTGGTGTGATCATTTGGATAACGATTGTGGTAAGGCATCCAGGTGGTTTAGGGTTAATATTTGGGTGAGGTCTTGGGTTTGTGTTAGGGTTACAGTTAGGGTTATGGTGAGGGTTGGCGAAAGCACTAGGATTTGGGTTAGGTTTAGGGGTAGAATTCCTGTTTGTGTTAGGGTTAGTGTTAGGGTTACATTTAGGGTTAGGGTTTGTGTTAGCGTTAGGGTTAGGGTGGTGTAAGCATTATGGTTAGGGTTATGGTTAGGTAGGGTTAAGGTTATTGTTTGTGTTAGTGTTAGAATAAGGGTTAGGTTGATGGAGAAGTTTAGGGTTAGGGTTAGGAATGGTGTAAGCATTAGGTTTAGGGTAGGGGTCTTGTTAGGGTTAGGGTTACTGTCATGGTTAGGTTTTTGGTTCGGGTTAGGGTTTGATTTTTGTTAGGGTTAGGGTTGGGTTAAGGGTTAGGGTTTGTGTTAGGGTTAGGATAAGGGTTGGTGTTAGTGTTAGGTTTAGGGTTTTGTGAGCTTTAGGATTAGGGTTAGCGTTAGGGTTAGGGTTACGGTCCATTTTAGGGTTAGGGTTTGTGTTAGGGTTAGGGTTAGGTTTGGTGTAAGCATTACGGTTAAGGTTAGGGTTCGGGTTAGGGTTATGAAAAGGTTAGGGTTAAGGTTAGGGATTTGTTTAGGGCTAGGTGAGATTGAGGTTTAGGGTTAGGGTTAGTGTTTGTGTAAGCATTAAGTTTAGGGTTAGGGGTCTTATTCGGCTTAGGGTTACGATCAGGGTTAGGTTTCTGGTTTGGGTTAGGGCTAGAGTTGTGGTTTGTGTTAGAGTTAGGTTTAGGGTTTGGGTTCTGATTAGGGTTTGTGTTACGGTTATGTTTTTGGTTGGTGTAAGCATTAGGTTTCGGGTTAGGGTTACGGTTTGTGTCAGGGTTATTGTTAGGGTTAGGGTTACGGTTTGTGTTAGCATTAGGGTTAGGGTTATGTTTAGGGTTTGTGTTTTGGTTAGGGTTAGGGTTCGGGTTACGGTTAGGTTTGGTGCAAACATTAGGATTAGGGTTTGGGTTAGGGTTTGTGTTAGGTTTAGGAAGAGGGTTATGGTTAGAGATTGTTAGGCTTATGTTTAAGCTTGGTGTAATATTTTGGGTGGCGGGTAGGGTTAGGGTTCAGGTAGGCTTAGGGTCAGGTTAAGGGTTAGGGTTAGGGTTTATGTTGATTGTTGGTTTTAGTGTTAGGGTTAGGATTAGGATTATTATTTCTGTTAGATTTAGGGTTAGCCTTAGGTTTAGGGTTAGAGTTAGAGAGTGTTAAGGTTAGGTTTATTGTTGATGTATGCACTTGGGTTACGGTTAGGGTTAGTGTTAGCGTTAGGGTTTGTGTTAGGGTTCGGGTTAGGGTTAGGGTTAGTGTTAGAGTTATAGAGTGTTTGTGTTAGGGTTAGGGTTGGTGTAAGCTTTTGGGTTACAGTTGAGGTTAGGGTTCTAGGTAGGTTTAGGTTTAGGGTTTGTGATAGGGTTAGGTTCGGGTTTGTGTTAAGGTTAGGATTAGTGTTAGGATTAGGGTTAGGGTTTTTGTAAAGTTGAGGTAAGCATTAGGTTTAGGGTTAGGGTTAGGGTTTGTGTTAGGGTTAGGGATAGGCTTAGGGTTAGAGCTTGTTAGGGTTAGGGTTAGGTTTTGTATATGCCTTTGGGTTACGGTTGAGGTAAATTTTTCAGGAAGGCTTAGGGTTACTTTTTGGGTTAGAGTTACGGTTTGTGTTAGTGTTAGGGTTATGGTTAGGGTTAGAGAGTGTTAGAGTTAAGGTTAGGGTTGATGTAAGCATTTGGGTTAAAGTTGGGGTTAAGATTAGGGTTTGTGTTAGGGTTAGGGTTAGGTTAGGTTTGGTGTAAGCATTAGGGTTAGGGTTAGGTTTAGGTTTAGGGTTTTTGGTTGGTGTAAACATTGGGGTCAGTGTTAGGGTTAGGGTTTGTGTTAGGCTTAGGGTTAAGGTTTGTGTTAGGGTTAGGGAGTGTTTGGGTTAGTGTTACTGTTGGTGTAATTTTTCGGGTTACAGTTGGGTTTACGGTTCCAGATAGGTTTAGGGTTAGTGTAAGGGTTAGGGTTAGGGTTTGTGTTAGGGTTTGGGTTAGTGTTAGGGTTAGGCTTACGGTCAGGGTTAGCGTTCGGGTTAGGGTTGGTGTAAAAATTAGGGTTAGGGTTAGGGTTAGGGTTAGGGTTAGGGTTTGTGTTAGGTTTAGGGTTAGGGTTGGTGCAAGCATTAGGGTTAGGCTTATGGTTAAACTTAGGGTTTGTGTTAGGTTTAGGGTTAGGTTTAGGGTTATAATTAGGTTTAGGGTTAAGGTTAGATTTGGTGTAAGCATTAGGGTTAGGGTTAGGGTTAGGGTTAGTATTTGTGTCAGGGTTAGGGTTAGTGTTAGTGTTTGTGTTAGGATTAGGGTGGTGTAAGCATTAAGGTCAGGGTTAGGGTTAGAGTTAGAATTTGTATTATGTTTACGGTTAGGATTAGTGTGAGAGATAGTTTTAGGGTTAGGGTTAGGCCTGGTGTAAGCATTAGGTTTAGTGTTAGGTTTACGTTGTGTGTTAGGGTTAGGGTTCAGCTTAGGGGTAGAGAGTGTTGGGTTAGGTTTAGTGTTGGTGTAAGCATTTGGGTTATGATTGAGCTTAGGTTTAGGGTTAGGATTCGGGTTTGTGTTAGGGTCAGGGTTAGTGTTAGGGTTAGGGTTTGAGTTAGGGTTAGGTTTAGGGGTAGGTCTTGTGTTAAGGTAAGGGTTAGAGTTAGGGTTAGGGTTTGTGTTAGGGTTAGGTATAGGGTTATGTTTGGTGTAGGCATTAGGGTTAGGATTAGGTTTCGGGTTAGGGTTTGTGTTAGGGTTAGAGTTAGTGTTAGGATGAGGTTGAGGCTTAATAAAAGGGTTAAGGTTGGTGTAAGCATTAGGTTTAGGGTTTGGGTTAGGGTTATGGTTAGCATTGGTGTAAGCGTTAGGTTTAATGCTACGGATAGGGTTTGTGTCAGGGTTAGGGTTGGAGTTAGGATTAGGGTTGGGGTTTGTGTTAAGGTTAGAGTTAGGTTTATGGTTTGTGTTAGGGTTAGGACTAGGGTTGGTGTAAGCATTAGGGTTAGGGTTAGGGTTAGTGTTACGGTTAGGGTTAGGATTAGGGTGAGATTGAGGTTTAAGGTTAGGGTTGGTGTAAGCATTAGGTTTAGGGTCAGGTTTATGGTGTGTGTTAGGGTTAAGGCTGAGTTTAGGGGTAGAGACTGTATGGGTTAGGGTTATTGTTGTTGTAAGCAATTGGTTAGGATTGTGGTCAGTGTTTGTGTTAGGGTTAGGTTTAGGGTTAGGGTTTATGTTAGGGTTAGGGTTATGGTTAGGTTGAGACTAAGGTTTACGGTTAGGGTTAGGGTTGGTGTAAGCATTAAGTTTAGGGTTAGGTTTATGGTGTGTTTGAGGCCTAGGGTTGGGCTTAGGGGTAGAGAGTGTTAAGGTTAGGGTTATTGCTGTTATAAGCATTTGGGTTACGATTGTGGTCAGTATTTGTGTTAGGGTTACGTTAGGGTTACGGTTTGTGTTAGGGTTAGGGTTACGGTTGGTGTAAGCCTTTGCGTTAGGGTTAGAGTTTGTGTTTGGGTTGGTGTTAGGGTTAGGTTTAGGGTTAGGTTTAGGTATAGAGTTAGGGTTAGGGTTACTGTAATCATTAGGTTTGGGGTTAGTGTTAGGGATTTTATCAGGGTTAGGGTTAGGTTAGGGTTAGGGTTTGTGTTAGATTTGTTGCAAGCATTAGGGTTTGGGTTAGGGTTAGTTTTAGGGTTAGGGTTATGGTCAGGGTTGAGTTTCGGGTTAGGGTTAGAGTTAGCATTGGTTTAAGCATTAGGGTTGCGGTTACAGTTAGGGTTACGGTTTATGTTAGGGCTAGGGTTCGTTTTAGGGTTAGGGTTCATGTAAGCATTAGGTTTAGGGTTAGGATTAGTGTTAGGGTTAGTGTTACGGTCAGGGTTAGTTTTGGGCTTAGGGTTAGGGTTACGATTATGGTTAGGGTTTGTGTTAGCGTTACGGTTTGGGTTAGGTTTTGTTTTAGGGTTAGGGTTAGGGTTAGGTTTAGGGTGAAGCTGAGGTTTAGGGTTAGGGTTAGATGTAGGGTTAGGGTAACGGTCCGAGTTAGGGTGTGGGTTACAGTTAGTGTTCAGATTAGTGTTAGTGTTTGTGCTAGTGTTAGGGTTAGGGTGCGGCAAGCATTACGCTTAGAGTTACGGTTAGGGTTAGGGTTTGGGTTACAGAACGGGTTAGGGTTTGGTTTAGGGTTAGGGTTAGGTTAGGGTTAGGGTTTGTGTTAGGGTTAGGGTTAGGGTTAGTGTAAGCATTAGGGTTAGGGTTAGGGTTAGGGTTAGGAAAGGGTTAGGGTTAGGGTTTATGTTAGGGTTAGGGTTATGGTGAGGGTGTGACTAAGGTTTAGGGTTAGGGTTAGGGTTGGTGTAAGCATTAGGTTTAGGGTTAGGTTTAGGGATATGTTAGGGTTAGGTTTAGGGTTGGGGTAGAGAGTGTTAGAGTTAGCGTTAGTGTTAGTATAAGCATTTGGATTACCATTGGCGTTAGGGTTAGGGTTAGGGATTGTGTTATGGTTAGGATTAGTGTTACAGTTTGTGTTAGTGTTAGGGTTAGGGTTGGTGTAAGCATTAGGGTTAGGGTTAGGGTTAGGGTTTGTGTCAGGGTTATTGTTGGTGTTACGGTTTGTGTTATGGTTGTTGTAACCATTAGGTTTAGGGTGAGGGTTTGGGTTAGTTTTATTGTTAGGCTTACGGGCGTGGTTAGTGTTCGGGATAGGGTTAGGGTTAGGGTTGGAGAAAGAATTACGGTTAGGGTTAGGGTTAGGGTTTGTGTTTAGGTTGGTTTAAGCATTAGTTTTAGGGTTAGGGTTAGGGTTCTTGTTGGTGTGAGCATTATGTTAAGGTTTTGTGTCAGGGTTAGGCTTAGGGTTAGGTTTTGTTTTAGGGTTAGGGTTAGGGTTAGGTTTTGGGTTTGTGTTAGGGTTAGGTTTGGTGTAAGCATTAGGGTTAGGCTTAGAGTTAGACTTAGGGTTTGTGTTACGGTTAGGGTTAGGATTAGGGTTAGGATTAGGTTTAGGGTTAAGGTTAGATTTGGTGTAAGCATTAGTTTTAGCCTTAGGGTTAGTGTTTGTGTCAGGGTTAGAATTTTGGTTAGGGTGTGGGCTAGGGTTAGGGTTAGGGTTAGGGTTAGTGTTTGTGTTAGTGTTAGGTTTAGGGTGGTGTAAGCATTAGGGTGAGGGTTAGGGTTAGAGTTAGAGTTTGTATTAGGTTTGGGGTTAGGATTAGTGTGAGTTTGAGTTTTAGGGTTAGGGTTAGGCTTGGTGTAAGCATTAGGTTAGAGTTAGGGTTAGTGTTAAAGAGAGGGTTAGGGTTATGGTTAGGGTGAGATTGAGGTATAGGGTTAGGGTTATGATTGGTGTAGGCATTATATTTAGGGTTAAGTTTAATGTGTGTGTTAGGGTTAGGGTTAGTCTAGAGCGAGAGTGTTAGGGTTAGGGTTAGTGTTTTGTAAGTATTTGGGTTATGATTGGGGTTAGGGTTTGTGTTAGAGTTAGGATTAGGGTTACTGTTAGCGTTAGGGTTTGTGTTTCTGTTAGGGTTAGGGTTAGGGTTAAGGTTTGTGTTAAGGTTTGGGTTAGCATTGGTGTAAGCATTAGTTTTAGGGTTAGGTTTAGAGTTAGGGTTAGAGTTACGGTCAGGGTTAGGTTTTGAGTTAGGGTTAGGGTTAGTGTTAGGTTTAGGGTTAGGGTTTGTGTTATGGTTTGTTTTAGTGTTACGGTTAGGATTTGTGTTAGGGTTAGGGTTAGGGTTGGTGTAAGCATTAGGGTCGGGTTATGGTTAGGGTTAGGATAGGTTTAGTTTTAGGGTTAGGGTTTTGTTAGGGTAGGGTGAGACTAAGGCTTAGGGTTAGGGTTAGCGTTGGTGTAAGCATTATGTTTAGGGTTAGGTTTAGGGTGTGTGATAGAATTAGGATTGGATTTAGGGGAAGAGAGTGTTAGGGTTAGGGTTAGTGTTGGTATAAGCATTTTGGTTACCATTGGGGTTAGGGTTAGGGTTAGGTTTTGTGTTAGGGTTACGGTTAGGGTGAGGGTTAGTGTTACGTTTTGTGTTAGGGTTTGTGTTAGGCTTACTGTAAGGATTAGGTTTAGGGTTAGGGTTTGTGTTAGGGTGACAGTTAGGTTTAGGGTTAGTGTTAGTTGTGGTGTATTCATTATGTTTAGGGTTAGAGTTAGGGTTTGTGTCATGGTTAGGGTTACGGTTAGCGTTAGGGTTTGTGTTAGGGTTAAGCTTTGTATTATGGTTGGTGTTAGCCTTAGCGTTATTGTTAAGGTTTTCTTTAGTGTTAGTGTTAGGCTTACAGTCGGGGTTAGGGTTCAGGTTCGGGTTAGGTTTAGGGTTGGTGTAAGAATTAGGGTTAGGGTTAAGGTTAGGGTTAGGGTTAGGGTTAGGGTTGGTTTAAGCATTAGTTTTAGGGTTAGGGTTAGGGTTGGTGTAAGCATTAGGTTTAGTGTTAGGTTTACGTTGTGATTTAGGGTTTAGGGTTAGGCTTAGGGGTAGAGAGTGTTGGGGTAGGGTTGGTGCTGGTGTAAGCATTTGGCTTATGATTGAGGTTAGGTTTAGGGTTAGGGTTCGGGTTTGTGTTAGGGTCAGGGTTAGTGTTAGGGTTAGGGTTTGAGTTAGGTTTAGGGTTAGGGATAGGGCTTGTGTTAAGGTAAGGTTAGGGTTATGGTTTCTGTTAGGGTTAGGTGTAGGGTTAATTTTGGTGTAGGCATTAGGGTTAGGATTAGGTTTCGGGTTAGTGTTTGTGGTAGGGTTAGAGTTAGTGTTAGGGTGAGGTTGAGGCTTATGTTAAGGGTTAGGGTTGGTGTAAGCATTAGGTTTAGTGTTTGAGTTAGGGTTAGTGTTAGCATTGGTGTAAACATTAGGTTTAGGGTTACGGTTAGGGTTTGTGTCAGGGTTACGGTTAGAGTTAGGATTAAGGTTAGTGTTTGTGTTAAGGTTAGAATTAGGTTTATGGTTTGTGTTAGGGTTAGGACTAGGGTTGGTGTAAGCGTTAGTGTTAGGGTTAGGGTTAGTGTTACGGTTAGGGTTAGGAGTAGGGTGAGATTGAGGTTTAGGGTTACGGTTGGTGTAAGCATTAGGTTTAGGGTGTGTGTTAGTGTTAGGGTTGAGCTTAGGGGTGGAGACTGTAAGGGTTAGGGTTATTGTTGTTGTAAGCATTTGGGTTACGATTGTGTTCAGTGTTTGTGTTAGGGTTAGGGTTACGGTTTGTGTAAGCGTTAGGGTTATGGTTATGGTTAGTGTTATAGTTAGGGTTGGTGTTAGGGTTAGGGTTTAGGGTTAGGGTTAGGTATAGAATTAGGTTTAGGGTTACTGTAATCATTAGGTTTAGGGTTAATGTTAGGGATTGTATCAGGGTTAGGGTTAGGTTAGGGTTAGGGTTTGTGTTAGATTTGGTGTAAGCATTAGGGTTAGGGTTAGGGTTAGTTTTAGGGTTAGGGTTATGGTCAGTGATGCTTTTCGTGTTAGGGTTAGAGTTAGCGTTGGTTTAAACTTAGGGTTGCGGTTACAGTTAGGGTTACGGTTTGTGTTAGGGCTAGGGTTAGTTTTTGAGTTAGGGTTCATTAAGCATTAGGTTTAGGGTTAGGATTAGTGTTAGGGTTAGTGTTACGGTCAAGGTTAGTTTTGGGCTTAGGGTTAGGGTTACGGTTAGGGTTAGGGTTTGTGTTAGGGTTACCATTTGGGTTAGATTTTGCTTTAGGGTTAGGGTTAGTTTTAGGGTGCTATTGAGGTTTAGGGTTAGGGTTAGATGTAGGGTTAGTGTAAAGGTCCGAGTTAGGGTGTGGGTTACGGTTAGGGTTCAGATTAGTGTTAGGGTTTGTGTTAGTGTTAGGGTTAGGGTGCGGCAAGCATTAGGATTAGAGTTACGGTTAGGGTTAGTGTTTGGGTTACAGTCATGGTTAGGGTTTGGTTTAGGGTTAGGGTTATGTTAGGGTTAGCATTTGTGTTATGGTTAGGGTTTGGGTTAGTGTAAGCATTAGGGTTAGGGTTAGGGTTTATGTTAGGGTTAAGGTTATGGTTAGGATGAAACTAAGGTTTAGGGTTAGGGTTAGGGTTGGTGTAAGCGTTAGTTTTAGGGTTAGGTTTAGGGATTTGTTAGGGTTTGGTTTAGGGTTATGGGTAGAGAGTGTTAGAGTTAGGGTTAGTGTTGGTACAAGCATTTGTGTTACCATTGGGGTTAGGGTTAGGGTTAGGGTTTGTGTTAGGGTTAGAGTTAGGGTTAGGGTTACGGTTTGTGTTAGGGTTAGGGTTAGGGTTGGTGTAAGCATTAGGGTTAGGGTTTGGGTTTGTGTCAGGGTTATTGTTAGGGTTAGGATTAGTGTTTGTCTTAGGGTTAGGGTTTGTGCTATGGTTGGTGTAAGCATTAGGGTTAGTATTAGGGTTAGCGTTAGGGTTTGTGTTGTGGTTGGTGTAAGCATTAGGGTTAAGGTGAGGGTTTGGGTTAGTTTTATTGTTAGGCTTACGGGCATGTTCGGGATAGGATTGGGGTTAGGGTTCGAGTAAGAATTAGGGTTAGGGTTAGGGTTAGGGTTAGGGTTTGTGTTAGGGTTAGGGTTAGTGTTAAGGTTTGTGTTAGGGTTAGGGTTAGGGTTGGTGTAAGCATTAGGGTTAGGGTTTGGGTTTGTGTCAGGGTTATTGTTAGGGTTAGGATTAGTGTTTGTCTTAGGGTTAGGGTTTGTGCTATGGTTGGTGTAAGCATTAGGGTTAGTATTAGGGTTAGCGTTAGGGTTTGTGTTGTGGTTGGTGTAAGCATTAGGGTTAAGGTGAGGGTTTGGGTTAGTTTTATTGTTAGGCTTACGGGCATGTTCGGGATAGGATTGGGGTTAGGGTTCGAGTAAGAATTAGGGTTAGGGTTAGGGTTAGGGTTTGGGTTAGGGTTTTTAAGCATTAGTTTTACGGTTAGGGTTAGTGTTAGGATTAGTGTTAAGGTTAGGGTTGGGGTTTGGGCTAGGGTTTGGGTTAGGCTTAGGATTTGTGTTAGGGTTAGGATTAGGGTTAGGGTTAGGGTTAGCATTGGTGTAACCATTAGGTTTCGGATTACGGTTATAGCTAAGTTAGGGTAATGATCCGGTTTGTTGTTGTGAGCATTAGGTTTAGGTTTGTGTCAGGGTTTGGCTTAGGCTTAGGGTTAGGGTTTGTGTTAGGGTTATGGTTAAGTTTTGGGTTTGTTTTAGGGTTAGGGTTAGGGTTGTTGTAAGCATTAGGGTTACTCTTAGGGTTCGACTTAGGGTTTGTGTTACGGTTAGGGTTAGGATTAGGGTTAGGATTAGGTTTAGGGTTAAGGTTAGATTTGGTGTAAGCATCAGTTTTAGGGTTAGGGTTAGGGTTTGTATCAGGGTTAGAGTTTTGGTTAGGGTGTGGGTTAGGGCTAGGGTTTGTGTTAGTGTTAGGGTTAGGATGGTGTAAGCATTAGGGTGAGGGTTAGCCTAGAGTGAGAGTGTTAGGGTTAGGGTTAGTGTCAGTGTAAGCATTTGCGTTACGATTGGGGTTAGGGTTTGTGTTAGGGTTAGGATTAGGGTTAGTTTAGGGTTGGGTTTGGGTCAAGGTTTGTGTTAAGGTTTGGGTTAGCATCGGTGTAAGCATTAGTTTTAGGGTTAGGTTTAGAATTAGGATTAGAGTTACGGTCAGGGTTAGCTTTTGAGTTAGTGTTAGGGTTAGTGTTAGGGTTAGGGTTAGGGTTTGTGTTATGCTTTGTTTTAGTGTTAGGGTTAGGGTTTGTGTTTTTGTTAGGGTTAGTGTTGGTGTAAGCATGAGGGTCCGGTGAGGGTTAGGGTTAGGATAGGTTTAGTTTTAGGGTTAGGGTTTTATTAGGGTTAGGGTGAGACTAAGGTTTAGGGTTAGGGTTAGCGTTGGTGTAAGCATTAGGTTTAGGGTTAGGTTTAGGGTGTGTGATAGAGTTAGGATTGGATTTAGGGGTAGAGAGTGTTAGGGTTAGGGTTAGTGTTGGTATAAGCATTTTGGTTACCATTGGGGTTAGGGTTAGGGTTAGGGTTAGGGTTTGTGTTAGTGTGAGGGTTAGGTTTAGGTTTAGTGTCAGTTTTGGTGTAATCATTATGTTTAGGGTTAGAGTTAGGGTTTGTGTCATGGTTAGTGTTACGGTTAGGGTTAGGGTTTGTGTTAGGATTAAGCTTTGTATTATGGTTGGTGTTAGCATTAGGGTTATTGTTAGGGTTTGGGTTAGTGTTAGGGTTAGGCTTACGGTCAGGGTTAGGGTGAGGGTTTGGGTTAGGGTTAGCGTTGGTGTAAGAATTAGGGTTAGGGTTAGGGTTAGGGTTTGGGTTTGTGTTAGGTTTGGTTTAAGCATTAGTTTTAGGGTTAGGGTTAGGGTTAGGGTTGGTGTAAGCATTATGTTCAGGGTTTGTGTCAGGGTTAGGCTTAGTGTTATGGTTTGGCTTAAGGTTTGTGTTAGGGTTAGGGTTAGGTTTTGGGTTTGTGTTAGGGATAGGGTTAGGGTTGGTGCTAGCATTAGGGTTAGGCTTAGGGTTAAACTTAGGGTTTGTGTTAGGGTTAGGGTTAGGTTTAGGGTTAGAATTAGATTTAGGGTTAAGGTTAGATTTGGTGTAAGCATTAGTTTTTGGTTAGGGTTAGTGTTTATGTCAGGGTTTGTGTTAGGGTTAGGGTTACGGTTAGGGTTTGTGTTAGGGTTAGTGTGGTGTAAGCATTAGGGTAAGGGTTAGGGTTAGAGTTAGAGTTTGTATTATGTTTAGGGTTAGGATTAGTGTGAGACTGAGTTTTAGGGTTAGGGTTAGGCCTGGTGTAAGCATTAGGTTTAGTGTTAGGTTTACGTTGTGTGTTAGAGTTAGGGTTCGGCTTAGGGGTAGAGAGTGTTGGGGTTAGGGTTAGTGTTGGTGTAAGCATTTGGGTTATGATTGAGGTAAGGTTTAGGGTTAAGGTTCGGGTTTGTGTTAGGCTCAGGGTTAGTGTTAGGGTTATGGTTTGAGTTAGGGTTAGGGTTAGGGGTAGGGCTTGTTTTAAGGTAAGGGTTAGATTTAGGGTTAGAGTTTGTGTTAGGGTTAAGTGTAGGGTTATGTTTGGTGTAGGCATTAGGGTTAGGATTAGGTTTAGGGTTAGGGTTTGTGTCAGGGTTAGGGTTAGAGTTAGGATTAGGGTTAGGGTTTGTGTTAAGGTTAGAGTTAGGTTTATGGTTTGTGTTAAGGTTAGGACTAGGGTTGGTGTTAGCGTTAGGGTTAGGGTTAGGTTTAGTGTTACAGTTAGGGTTAGGACTAGGGTGAGTTTGAGTTTTAGAGTTAGGGTTGGTGTAAGCATTAGGTTTAGGGTTAGGTTTAGGGTGTGTGTTAGGGTTAGGTTTGGGCTTAGGGCTAGAGAGTGTTAGGGTTAGGGTTTTTGTTGTAAGCATTTGGGTTACGATTGTGGTCAGTGTTTGTGTTAGGGTTAGGGTTAGGGTTTGTGTTAGGGTTAGGGTTACGGTTGGTGTAAGCCTTTGGGTTAGGGTTAGGGTTAGTGTTAGAGTTTTGGTTGGTGTTAGGTTTAGGTTTAGGGTTAGGGTTAGGTATAGAGTTAGGGTTAGGGTTACTGTAATCTTTAGGTTTAGGGTTAGTGTTAGGGATTGTATCATGGTTAGTGTTAGGTTAGGTTTAGGGTTTGTGTTAGATTTGGTGTAAGCATTAGGGTTAGGGTTAGGGTTAGGGTTAGTTTTAAGGTTAGGGTTATGGTCAGTTTTGCGTTTCGGGCTAGGGTAAGAGTTAGCGTTGGTTTAAGCATTAGGGTTGCGGTTATTGTTAGGGTTATGGTTTGTGTTAGGGCCAGGGTTAGTTTTAGAGTTAGGGTTCATGTAAGCATTAGGTTTAGGGTTAGGATTAGTGTTAGGTTTAGTGTTACGTCAGTGTTAGTTTTGGGGTTAGGGTTAGGGTTACGGTTAGGGTTAAGGTTTGTGTTAGGTTTTGTTTTAGGGTTAGGGTTAGGGTTACGGTTAGGTTTAGGGTGAAACTGAGGTTTAGGGTTGGGATTAGATGTAGGGTTAGGGTAACGGTCCGAGTTAGGGTGTGGGTTACAGTTAGGGTTCGGATTAGTGTTAGGGTTTGTGTTATTGTTAGGGTTAGGGTGCGGCAAGCATTAGGCTTAGAGTTACGGTTAGGGTTAGGGTTTGGGTTACAGTCAGGGTTTGGGTTTGGTTTAGGGTTAGGGTTAGGTTAGGGTTAGGGTTTGTGTTAAGGTTAGTGTTAGGGTTGGTGTAAGCGTTAGGGTTAGGGTTAGGGTTAGGGTTAGGAAAGGGTTAGGGTTAGGGTTTATGTTAGGGTTAGGGTTATGGTTAGGGTGAGACTAAAGTTTACGGTTAAGGTTAGGGTTGGTGTAAGCATTAGGTTTAGGGTTAGGTTTAGGGATATGTTAGGGTTAGGTTTAGGGTTATGGGTAGAGAGTGTTAGAGTTAGGGTTAGTGTTGGTGTAAGCATTTGGATTACCATTGGGGTTAGGTTTAGGGTTTTTATTAGGGTTTTGGTTAGGGTTACGGTTTGTGTTAGGGTTAGGGTTAGGGTTGGTGTAAGCATTAGGGTTAGGGTTAGGGTTAGGGTTTGTGTCAGGGTTATTTTTAAGGTTATGGTTTGTGTTATGGTTTGTGTATACATTAGTGTTAGTATTAGGGTTAGCATTAGGGTTTGTGTTAGGGTGAGAATTTGAGTAATGGTTGGTGTAACCGTTAGGGTTAGGGTGAGGGTTTGGGTTAGTTTTTTTTTATCATTAATTATTATGCATTATGTGAGAGTTTCATAGGCTCTGGGAATCCCCCCACCCCTCCCCACGCCCCTCCCCCATGGTGGATTCCTCCACCTTGATGCAGTATTACAGTTCAAATTCAATCAAGATTCTTTCCTTAAAACATATACCAAGCATAGAGTCCAGCTAGTTTTTGTCCAGATGGGTTGAACAGTTTCTTGGGGAGACCATTTCTGGTCCAAAGTTAGAGCTGGTAGAATATCATCCCAGTCAATTAAGAGTCCCAATATAACATCAGCAGCAATTTGTAACATTATGGAATTGACATGGTTTTGCGTAACCAGTATGTTAAAAAAAAAAAAAAAAAAGCAAGTTCTTAACCACAACCTATGATTAGCTCATTGACATTTCAATTTTAGTTCATATACAGGAGCAGCTGCTATATACCTTAAAATGGCTATAAGGTACCATTCAGCTGTCTCGTGTCTATTTCATTTTAGTATTTAGCCATTTGTTGTGTTGAAGTATAATTTTGCTGATCTTGGCAGATTTTAGGATAATCTAGACTGGCTTGTAACTCTAACAAGACATTTGTCAACAGTTAAGGTGCAGAACATTTTTTTTTGGGGGGGGGGTGTGCAGGAAAGTCCCCAACACCATGGTGAAGAGTGACTAATCTTTGTGTCCTACCCAGCGAGGCATTAGCCAATCCATGCCAGCTCTTTCCTGTCAGATTCCAAGCTCTACTTTTTGTTGTTTGTCTATTTATTTTAGTTTTTTTTTTTAGTTTGTATGATTGTTTGTTTGCTATGAGGGGTTTTCGGAGCGATCCTGATGGTCATTGCAAGGGAGGGTGGGGGTCCAGAGGTGGAGCCAGGCTCGGTCCAGAGAAACTCTCCTCCCTGGTCCCGAGGGACGTTTGTTGTTCTTCTGTTTCTGCGGACTGCTCAGGGCTTCTGGTTGTCTTTCCGATGACGTTGGTTTCTGCGCGGTAGTGTTTGGACTTCTTCCATCCCCTGCGGGAGCTCCGGTTGGGGGTGGGTGACCTCAGAGTACTCGGCCTCCGAGGGCATCCAATTCCCTGTGGCCTCCTTGGCAGTTGGGATATAGTCCTTGTTGCTGGTATTAACAGTTTGTGGTGAAGGTCTGGGATTCTTCATGGTTGGGATCCAGGCTTTCTCCTTGCCATCTGCTCTACGCTGGAGTGCCCCCCTGCTCCACGCACATGACCTCCTGTTAAGAGGTTGTCAGGATTGCACCCGATTCCCCCCTCATGCATTGGTCTAGTAGTTTTACTATTGTTTAGTGCTGCTTTGAGTCTGTTGTCTATGAATTACCAGATTTGATCATGATAGGCTATATTATACTTTTTCCTCACTCTTTTTATGGTCCTGAAAGGCTTCCCTGCCCTCCCCCCATTACGGATTAACATAACATATTGAGGGTATAGTAGGTTTTACAGTTTTTCGATGTAGATCCTAAGTATTCTGACATTAATTGTTGGTTTATAGATTATATCGCATTATCTTATTGTATTGGATACAGGTTGTTAGAGATTGCAATAATATTACAATATACAGGTACTATCTTTCAGGTTGTCATCTTTTCATCTCAGATTAAGGCAAATATGTGGTATTTAACCATTTGGGATTGGTTCATTTCTCTTAGCATGATGGATTCCAGTCAGGCCCATTTGTCCACAAAGAACTGCATATCGTTTTTTTTAATGGCTGAGTAGTATTCCATAGAGTAGATGAACCATAGCTTCCTTATCCAGTCTTCTATTGATGGGCATTTTGGCTGCTTCCAGGTTTTTGCGATTGTAGATTGTGCTGCTATGAGCATAGGCGTGCATGTTGGTTTCTTGAGTAGGAGATCTTTTGGATATATTCCTAGGAGTGCTATTGCTGGATCATATGGCATGTTGATTTTCAGTTGTTTGAGTATTCGCCAAACTGATTCCCATAGAGGCTATACCAATCTGCAGTCCCACCAGCAGTGGAGAAGGGTTCCCTTTTCCCCACATCCTCGCCAACAAGTGTTGGTGGTATTATGTATGTGTGCCATCCTTACTGGAGTTAGGTGGTACCTCATTGTTGTCTTCATTTGGATTTCCCTTATTGCCAGGGAGCTTGAGCATTTTTTCATATGCTTATTTGCCATTTGGGTTTGTTCCTTTGTGAAATGTCTGCCCATTTCCCGTGCCCATTTCTTGAGTGGCTTGTTTGTTTTGACATTTTGGTTGTTTTGTAGTTCTTTGTATATTCTGGAAATTAGCCCTCTGTCACCTATGTCGTGCTCAAAGATCTTCTCCCATTCTGTGGGTTGCCTTTTTACTTTGTTGATTGTTTCTCTAGCTGTACAGAAGCTTCTTAGTTTGATGAGGTCCCACTTGTTTATTTTGGTCTTGATTTCTACTGCTTTTGGAGTCTTTTTTAGGAAGTGAGGGCCTACCCCTAAGTGTTGCAGTGTGTTTCCAACATTTTCTTCCAAAAGTTTGAAGGTTTCTGGATGTAGGTTTAGGTCTTTTATCCATTTAGATTTGATCTTAGTATATGGTGAGAGATGTGGGTCTATCTTTTTGTTTCTGCAGGCTATCAAGCAGTTGTCCCAACAGCATTTATTGAACAGACCTTCCCATTTGCTTGGATTGTTGTCTGTCTTTTTGTCAAAGATTAATTGACTGTATCTATGTGGATTACTGTCTGGTGATTCTATTCTGCTCCATTGATCTTCCTCTCTATCTTTGTGCTAGTACCACGCTGTTTTGATAACCACTGCCCTATAGTATGTCCAGAGGTCTGGAACTGTGATTCTCCCTGGATGGTTCTGGCTATTCGCGGTTTTTTGTGCTTCCAGATGAACCTTTGAATCATTGTTTCCAGTTCCATGAAGAATGTTTTGGGCAGTTTGATTGGAATTGCATTGAATGTATATATCGCCTTTGGCAATATAGACATTTTAATGATATTGGTTTTACCTATCCAGGAGCATGGGATGTTACTCCATCTTTCTAGGTCTTGTTCAATTTCTTTTTTAAGTGGTTTGTAGTTTTCCTCAAATAGGTCTCCTACATTTTTGGTTAGGTGAATTCCCAGATACTTCATACTTTTCTCTGTTATTTTGAATGATATTTTGCTGGTTAGCTCTTTTTCCAACTTGGGGTTGTTTGCATACACTATGACTGTTGATTTTTGTTCATTAATTTTGTACCCTGCGACACTACCAAACTCTCGTATAAGTTCTAGGAGTCTCTGTGTTGAGCCTCTTGGCTCTTCTATGTAAAGAATCATGTCATCTGCGTATAGTGAAAGTTTGACTTCTTCATTTCCAATTTGGATTCCTTTGATTTCTTTTTCTTGTCTTTTAGCCTCAGCAAGTACCTCTAGGACTATGTTGAATAGCAGTGGAGAAAGTGGACATCCCTGTCTTGTTCCAGATCTCAGTGGGAAGGGTTCCAGTTTTTCTCCATTCAGTATGATGCTGGCGTTGGGTTTTTCATATATTGCTTTGATTATGTTGTGGATTTTTCCATCTATGCCTACTTTGGTTAGGGTTTTTAGCAGGAAGTGGTGTTGGATTTTGTCAAAAGCTTTTTCAGCGTCTATTGATACTATCATGTGATTCTTGTTTTTCAGTTTTTGGATGTGGTGTATCATATTTATGGATTTCCTTATGTTGAACCACCCCTGCATTCCAGGGATGAATCCTACTTGATCCAGATGAATGATCTGTCGGATGATTTTTTGAATTCTATTGGTTAGCATTTTGTTGAGTATCTTAGCATCAATGTTCATCAGAGAGATAGGTCTGTAGTTTTCTTTCTCTGTAGGATCTCTGTCTGGTTTTGGGATTAAGGAAATGTTGGCTTTATAGAATGAGTTCGGAAGGGTTGCCTCTTTTTCTATTGTTTTGAAGAGTTTGTAGAGGATTGGGGTTAATTCTGTTAGGAATGTTTTATAGAATTCTGTAGTGAAGCCGTCTGGACCTGGGCTTTTCTTTGTTGGGAGGTCTTTAATCACTGATTCAATCTCTGCTTCAGTTATGGGCTTGTTCAGGTCCTTTGTTGCCTCTGGGCTAAGTTTTGGCAGGTTGTATAAATCTTAGAACTTTTCCATTTCTTGGTGATCTTCTGATTTGTTGGAGTACAGTGCTTTGTAGTAATTTCTAATTATGTACTTAAGGGTTGCAATGTCTGTTGTTATGTTGCCTTTTTCATTTTTGATGCTGTTAATTCTTGCTTTCTCTTGTTTTTTCTTTGTCAGTCGGGCCAACGGGGTGTGTATTTTGTTTATCTTTTCAAAAAAAACAGCTTTTTGATTCATTGATTTTGTGTATGTTTTTTTTTATTTCTATATGGTTGATATCCTCCCTTGTTTTGATGATTTCTTGTTTCTTGTTGTGTGTGGGGCTCATCTGCTGTTGCTTCTCCAATTCCTGGAGGTGTGTGGTTAGTTCCTGTATTTGGCGCCTCTGTTGGGCCTTGACATGAGCTCCAATTGCGATGAATTTACCCCGTAGCACTATTTGGCTGTGTCCCACAAGTTTTGGAATGTTGTATCAGAGTTTTCATTGGTTTCCATAAATTTTTTGATCTCATCTTTAATTTCTTCCCTGACCCATTGTTCGTTCAATAGCATATTGTTCAACCTCCAAGAATTTCTGTATTTCCTGGGGCATTTTGAATTGCTGATTTCCAGTTTCATGCCATGGTGGTCTGAGAGGGTACATTGTATGATTCCTATCTTTTTGAAGTTACTTAGATTTGCTTTGTGTCCTATCATGTGGTCGATCATGGAGAAGGTGCCATGTACTGCTGAAAAAAATGTATAATCTGTGGCCTTAGGATAAAAAGTTCTATAAATGTCAACCAAGTCCAGTTGCTCTATTGTTTGTATGAGCTCTGTTGTTTCTTTGTTGAGTTTTTGTTTTGTTGATCTGTCTATTGTTGTTAGTGGGGTGTTAAGATCACCCACTACTATTGTGTGCATATCTATGTCTCCCCTTAAGTCTGTAAGTAATTGCTTCAAGTAGCTAGGCGCATTGGGATTTGGTGCATATATGTTCACGATGATAATTGCTTCCTGATGGATCAATCCTTTCACCAATATATAATGTCCTTCTCTGTCCTTTTTGATGTCTGTAAGCTTGAAGTCTATATCATCTGAAATTAGGACAGCTACCCCAGCCCATTTTTTTCGTCCATTGGCGTGAAATATCTGTTTCCATCCCTTCACTTTAAATTTCTTAGAGGCTTTTCTGGTTAGATGTGTCTCTTGTAGGCAACAGATAGTTGGATCTTGTTTGATGATCCATTCTGTTAATCTGTGCCTTTTGATTGGTGAGTTCAGGCCATTTGTGTTAAGAGTCAATATTGAGATGGTGCAATTTTGCCCTGCCATACATATGTGTCTTTGTGGGTGTTGGTAACTGTGTAATTACCCCTCCTTGTGTGGGCTTTAGTGGGGAGATCTTCCTGTTTGCCATCTTTGCTTGTGGTTTGCCCCTGTTTTTTCTGGATTTAGCACATTTCTAAGGAGATTTTGAAGAGTGGTTTTGTGCTGGCATATTCTTCGAGTTTCCCTTTGCTATGAAAGTATCTGATTTCGTTCTCAAATACGAATGAGATCTTCGCTGGGTACATGAATCTTGGTTGACAGTTGCTCTGTTTCAGGATTTGGAAGATCTTTGTCCATTCTCTCCTTGCTTGTAGGGTCTCTTCAGAGAAGTCAGCAGTGATCCTGATTGGTTTTCCCCGGTATGTGATCTTTTCTCTGCTTCGTACTTGTCTTAGGATTCTTTCTTTGTCTTCGTTGGAGTGGAACTTGAGCACCATATGTCTGGGTGAAGATCGCTTTGGGTCATATCTGCTGGGAGTCCTCTGACCATCCTGGATTTGGGCTGGGTTCATGTTCCAAGTGTTTTGGAAGTTTTCCTGTATAATTTCGTTGAGCACCGTTTGCATTCCTGATTCTCTTTCTGCTCCTTCGGGCAGTCCCATAATTCTGATATTAGATTTTCTTAGGTTGTCTTTCATCTCCTGAATGGTCTTATTGGCTTTGTTCAGGCTTGTTTCTAGCTGTTTAATGAGCTGGGTGTGTTCATTTTGTGTGTCTTCGGTTTCAGAGATCCTCTCTTCTGCTGTATTTATTCTGTTAGTTAGGCTCTCAAGTTTGTGCTCTAAGTCAAGGATTTTGTTTTTGACTTGCTGTATTTCTGTGACTATGTGGTTCTTGAATTCCTTGAAGTCTTCCCAGTTCTTCTCATTGTCTCTGACAGCTTTTAACATTATTTTTTTGAATTCCTTGTCTGGTAGAGCTTCCATGTCTTGTTCTCGTATCTCTGAAATAGATATTGGCTTTTGGTGAGGTACTGGTTCTCTCGTCCGGATCATTGCCTTTTCTGAAGTTTCTTCTCATTGCGTTATTGTTTCTTATTGATTTCAGGGATGTATTCTCTGATTTGTTCATCTACAGTTTCTGGTCTTTGTGCAGTAGTTTGGAGTAGGTGTGAGTTCACTGCTTCCTCTAGGTTTACTTTTGAAGAATTTTTTTGAGTTCTATTGGAGACGTTTGGTGCGGGGGGATAGCTATATCAACCCCTGAATATCTATAACCCTCTGTAGCTTGGTTTCTGTAAGGTCTGTTGGTTAGACCTTTCGTCCTGTGTGCGTTTTCAGGGGTAGGGCTTAGTAGCAGTATTTTGTAGCTTCTGGGCTCCTTGTCTGTAGTTTTGGGGTGGATTTGGAAGACCCCTAGCGCCCCTCAGGCCTGTGGGGGAGTATGTGTCAGGCCGTCGGAAGCTCTAGCTATGTGTATCTGAGCCACTGTTTCAGGGCCTGCAGTTGTGGAGCTGCCCAACCCTGGCCTGATGTGAAACTCAGATGCTGGTGTGCTGAGGGGTTTGCCCAGAGGGATTCTTCAGAAGAATGCTGTTGTTGTGCTAGGGTAGTTTTCCTAGGGGGATCCCTCAGAGGAACCGTAGCAGCGCTCCCGCCGCAGGCGCGCACTGCTGGCGACCTCCTCTGTGGGGCCTCCGGCGTTCAGCAGTGAGAAGCTGTGCAGGCTCGCACCCCAGAAGTTGCTGCTGCACCGAGGGGTTTTACCGAGGCAGATCCCTCAGAGGAACTGAAGCAGCACTCCCTGTTGCAGGCGCTCGCTGCTGGCGCCGGCTGCTGGTGTCCGCCTCTGTGGGGCCACAGGCATTCAACAGTGAGAAGCTGTGCTGGCTTGTACCCCAGTTGCTGTTGTTGTGCTGGGGTAGTTTTCCTAGGGGGATCCCTCAGAGGAACCGAAGCAGCGCTCCCGCCGCAGGCGCACACTGCTGGCGGCCTCCTCTGTGGGGCCTCTGGCGTTCAGCAGTAAGAAGCTGTGCAGGCGCACACCCCAGAAGTTGCTGCTGCACTGAGGGGTTTTACCAAGGCAGATCCCTCAGAGGAACTGAAGCAGCACTCCCTGTTGCATGCGCTCGCTGCTGGCGCCCGCCACTGGTGCCCGCCTGTGTGAGACCACGGGCTTTCAGCAGTGAGAAGCTGTGCTGGCGCACCCCAGAAGTTGTTGTACTATGTGGTCTGCCTAGCGATGTCCAGTAGAGAGAGTTAAGCTGCGCAAGTCTCCTGCACCTTACCATTGGGGGACCTGTAGGAGCTCTATGCCCTGGCTCCCACACAAGTTGGAACGTTCAGTTCTCGCACAGCCTCAGACTGGGAGAATTCTGGGGGACGGGGGCACTGAGCAGGGACAGTCTCAGTATAGTTCTCTCAGGGAGCGAAAAGCCCAAAAACCGGTTTTTTTTTTTTTTCACCTCTGGCGCAAACACCTCTCTGGGTTCCTGTGCATCCCAGCGCCACAAAGTCGCCAAGCTAGGTGCCTCCAGGGGCCCGTGTTGCTGTCTCCAGCTGCCCTGGGTCCTCTGGGCTTCCCGCTGTTGCGCCCCCTTCCCGGGATGACTCACCACGTTTTAACCGGGTCTTTGTGTTTCCTGCATTCCTTCTCAGGATTTCTTCCGAACCATGTGTTTCTTCTTGGGTGCTCGATCTCCAGGGAGCTTCTGGCACTCCTTCCTGTGGTTCCTCAGTCCGCAGATCTCTCTCTAGCCGCGCCCTGTCACTCCTTCAGCGCCTCTCTTTCTATGCCCGTACTCCCAGGTCGGCCATTTTCTCTGCCTCAGTTTGGGTTAGTTTTATGTTAGGCTTACGGGCATGGTTAGGGTTCGGGATAGGGTTAGGGTTAGGGTTCGAGTAAGAATTAGGGTTAGGGTTAGGGTTAGGGTCTGTGTTAGGGTTGGTTTAAGCATTAGTTTTAGGGTTAGGGTTAGGGTTCTTGTTGGTGTGAGCATTAGGTTTAGGTTTTGTGTCAGGGTTAGGCTTAGGGTTAGGGTTTGTGTTAGGGTTAGGGTTAGGTTTTGGGTTTGTGTTAGGGTTAGGGTTAGGGTTGGTGTAAGCATAAGGGTTAGGCTTAGGGTTAGACTTAGGGTTTGTGTTATGGTTAGTGTTAGGGTTAGGGTTATGGTTAGGGCGAGACTGAAGTTTAGGGTTAGGGTTAGGGTTGGTTTAAGCATTAGGTTTAGGGTTAGGTTTAGGGTTAGGGGTAGAGAGTGTTAGATTTAGGGTTAATGTAGGTGTAAGCATTTGGGTTACCATTAGGGTTAGGCTTAGGGTTTTTTGTTAGGGTTAGGGTTAGATTTAGGGTTTGTGTTAGGGTTAGGGTTTGTGTTATGGTTGATGCAAGCATTAGGGTTAGTGTTAGTGTTGTGGGTTTGTTTTAGAATTAGGCGAACGAGCATGGTTAGGGTTTGGGTTATCGTTAGAGTTGGAGTAAGAATTAGGGTTTGGGTTAGGGTTAGGGTTTGTGTCAGAGTTAGTGTTATGGTTAGTGTTAGGGTTTGTGTTAGGGTTAGGTTTAAGGTTAGTTTTAGGTTTTGTCTTAGCGTTAGTGTAAATATTAGTGTTAAGGTTATTGTTAGGGTTAGTGTTACGGTTAGGGTTACGGTCAGGGTTAGTTTCCGGGTTATAGTTAGAGTTAGGGTTGGGGTAAGCATTAGGTTAGGGTTACGGTTAGGGCTAGGGTTTGTGTTAGGGTAGGGCTTAGGGTTAGTGTTAGGGTTACGGTTAGGGCTAGGGTTTGTGTTAGGGTAGGGCTTAGGGTTAGTGTTAGGGTTATGGTTAGGGTTTGGTTTAGGGTTAGGGTTAGGGTTATGGTTAGGGTTAGGTTTAGGATTAGGGTTGGTGTAAGCATTAAATTTTGGGTTAGGGTTAGGGTTCGTGTCAGTGTTAGTGTTAGGGTTAGTGTTAAGGTTAGAGTTAGGGTTAGGTTTAGTTTTATTGTTTTTCTTAGGGTTATGGTTATTGTTAGTGTAAGCATTATGATTAGGCAGGCTTAGGCTTAGCTTTTGCTTTAGGGTTAGGCTTAGGGTTAGGGTTTGGGTAAGGTTTAGGGTTAGGGTTAAATTTGTTGTAAGCATTACATTTAGGGTTAGTGTTAGGGTTTCAGTCAGGGTTAGGGATAGGGTTAGGGTTACGGTCCGGGTTAGGGTTTGGTTTAAGATTAGTGTCAGGTTAGGGTTAGGGTTTGTGTCAGAGTTAAGGTTAGGGTTAGGGGAGGTGTTAGGGTTAGGGTTGGTGTAAGCATTAGGTTTAGGGTTAGGGTTAGGGTTGTGTCAGGGTTAGTGTTAGGGTTACTGTTAGGGTTTGTGTTAGGGTTAGGGTTAGTTTTAGGGTTTGTGTTAGGGTTATGGTTAGTGTTAGTGTAATCATTAGGGTTAGTCAGGGTTAGGCTTAGGTTTTGTGTTAGGGTTAGGGTTCGGTTACGGTTTTGGTTAGGTTTAGGGTTAGGGTTAAATTTGGTGTAAGCATTACATTTAGGGTTAGGGTTAGGGTTTGTGTCAGCTTTAGGGTTAGGGTTAAGTTTAGGGTCAGGGTTAGGGTTTGGTTTAGGATTAGGTTTAGGTTAGGGTTAGGTTTTGTGTTAAGGTTAGGGTTAGGGTTAGATTTAGATTAGGGTTTGGGTTAGGGTTAGTGTTAGGGTTAGGGTTACGGTCAGGGTTAGGTTTCATGTTAGGGTTAGAGTTAGGGTTGTTGTTAGCATTAGGGTTAGGGTTACGGTTAGGGTTACGGTTTGTGTTAGGGTTACGGTTTGTGTTAGGGTTATGGTTAGGTTTAGGGTTAGGTTTCGTGTAAGCTTTAGGTTTAGGGTGAGGGTTAGTGTTAGGGTTAGAGTTACGGTCAGGGTTAGGTTTCCGATTATGGTTAGGGTTAGTGTTAGTGTTAGGGTTTGTGTTAGGGTTATGCTTTTGGTTAGGGTTAGTGTTAGGGTTAGCGTTGGTGTAAGCCTTAGGTTTAGGGTTACGGTTAGAATTAGGGTTAGGGTAACTGTCGGGTTACGGTGTGGTTAGGTTTAGGGTTAGGGTTAGGGTTTGAGTTACGGTTTGGGTTAGGGTGGGGTAGGCATTAGGGTTAGGGTTAGTGTTAGTGTTAGGGTTAGGGTTATGGTCCGGGTTATGGTTAGAGTTAGGTTTAGGTTTAGGTTAGGGTTAGGGTTTGTGTTATGGGTAGGGTTAGGGTTGCTGTAAGCATTAGGTTTCGGGTTAGATTTAGGGTTAGGATTAGGGTTTGTGTTAGACTTAGGGTTAGGGCGAGGATGAGGTTTAGGGTTCGTGTTGGTGTATGCATTTGTGTTATGATTGGGGTTAGGGTTAGGGTTAGGGTTCGTTTTTATATTAGGGTCAGGTTAAGGTTTAGGGTTATGGTTTGTGTTAGGTTTAGGGTTAGGCTTGGTGTAAGCATTAGGGTTAGGTTTAGGATTAGTGTTATGGTTAGGGTTAGGGTGAGATTGAGGTTTAGGTTTGGGTTAGGGTTGTTGTAAGCATTAGTTTTACAGTTAAATTTAGGGTGTGGGTGAGGGTTAGGGTTGGGCTTAGAGGCAGAGAGTGTTACATTTAGGGTTAATGTTGGTGTAAGAATTTGTGTTACAATAGGGGTCAGTGGTTTTTTTAGGGTTAGTGTTCGGGTTAGATTTGTGTTAGGGTTAGGGTTACGGTCAAGGTTAGGTTTCGGGTTAGGGTTAGAGTTAGTGTTGGTGTAAGCTTTAGGGTTAGGGTTAGGGTTAGGCTTATGATTTGTGTTAGGGTTAGGGTTAGGTTTAGGGTTAGGTTTCGTGTAAGCTTTAGTTTTAGGGTGAGGGTTAGGGTTAGGGTTAGGGTTACGGTCAGGATTAGGTTTCCGGTTAGGGTTAGTGTTATTGTTAGGTTTAGGCTTTTTGTTAGGGTAATGGTTAGGGTTAAGGTTAGGGTTATGTTTAGGGTGATCGTTGGTGCAAGCATTAGGTTTAAGTTTAGGGTTAGAGTTATGGTTAGGATAACGGTCTGGGTTTGGGTTTGGGTTAGGCTTCTGGTTAGGTTAGGGTTTGCGTTAGGGTTAGGGTTAGGGTAGGGTAGGCATTAGGCTTACCTTTGGGTTAGGGTTTGTTTTAGGGTCAGGGTTAGGGTTAGGGTTATGGTTTGTGTTAGGCTTAGGATTAGGTTAGGTTAAAGCATTAGGGTTAGAGTTAGGGTTAGTGATAGTTTTAGGGTCAGGGTTAAGGTGAGATTGAGGTTTAGGATTAGGGTTCAGGTTGGGTTAAGCATAGGGGTAGGGTTAGGTTTAGGGTGTGTGTGAGCGTTAGGGTTGGGCTTAGGGATAGAGAGTGTTTGGGTTCGGGTTAGTGTTGGTGAAAGCATTTGGGTTATGATAGGGGTCAGGGTTTGTGTTAGGGTTAGGGTTAGGTTTAGGGTTACGGTATGTATTAGGGTTAGCGTTACGGTTGGTGTTAGCCTTAGGGTTAGGGTTATGGTTATTGTTTCTGTTACTTTTTTTAAATTGTTTATTATTTAACTTCAGTAATTACATTGTATTATTGACACAATTACATAGATACTTATGTTCTCCCAACCCCTACCAAAACCCCCCCAGCATGGTGGATTCCTCCACCTAGTTGCATAACCACAGCTCAAATTAGTGTTAGCCTTATGGTTAGGGTTAGTGTTAGTACGATTGTGGTTTGGATGCCAGGAAGTGTTAGGGTTAATGTTAGGGCTAGGGTTAGGGTTAGCGTTTGTGTTAGGGTTAGGGTTAGGGTGAGGGTTGGTGAAAGCATTAGGTTTTGGCTTAGGTATAAGGTTAGGGTTTCGGTTTGTGTTAGGGTTAGAGTTATGATTAGGGTTACGGTTTTTGTTAGGGTTAGCGTTAGGGTAAGAATTTTGGTTTGTGTTAGGGTTAGGGTTAGGCTGGGGTAAGCATTAGGGTTAGGGTTAGGGTTAGGGTTAGGGTTAGGGTTAGGGTTACATTCCGGGTTAGGGTTTGAGTTAGGGTTAGTGTTAGGATTTGTGTTAGGGTTAGGGTTAAGTTTAGGGTTTGTATTAGGGTTATGGTTACGGTTAGTGTAAGCATTAGGGTTAGGCTTAGTATTAGGCTTAGGTTTTGTGTTAAGGTTATGGTTAGGGTTAGATTTAGGGTTAGGGTTAGATTAGGTGTAAGCATTGCATTTAGGGTTTGGGTTAGGGTTTGTGTCAGGGTTAGGGTTAAGGTTAGGGTTATGGTTTGTGTTAGGGTTAGGGTTAGGTTTGTAGTTTATGTTAGGGTTGGTGTAAGCATTAGTGTTTGGGTTAGGATTAGTGCTGGTTCAGGGGTAGGGTCAGGGTAAGGGTTAGGGTGAGATTGAGTTTTAGGTTTAGGGTTAGGGTTGGTGTAAGCATTAGGTTTAGGTTAGGGTTATTGTTAGGGTTAGGGTTATGGTAAGGTTTAGGGTTCAGGTTTGGGTTAGGGTTAGGGTTTGTGTTAGGGTTAGGGTTAGGGTTAGGTTTAGGGTTTGTGTTAGGGTTAAGATTAGGGTTATGGTTAGGTTTAGGGTTAGGGTTCACGTAGGATTAGTGTTAGCCTTAGGGTTAGGGTTAGTGTTAGTGTGATTATTTGGATAACCATTGTGGTTTCGGTTCCAGGTAGGGTTAGGGTTAATGTTAGGGTTAAGGTTAGGGTTAGCGTTTGTGTTAGGGTTGGGGTTAGGGTGAGGTTTGGTGAAAGCATTAGGTTTTGGCTTAGGTTTAAGGTTAGAGTTTCGGTTTATGTTAGGGTTAGGGTTATGATTAGGGTTAGGGTTTGTGTTAGGTTTAGGGTTAGGGTAAGTGTTTTGGTTTGTGTTATGGTTAGGGTTAGGTTGGGGTAAGCATTAGCGTTAGGGTTAGGGTTAGGGTTACGGACCGGGTTAGGGTTAGAGTTAGGGTTAGGGTTACGGTCCGTGTTATGGTTACGGTTAGGGTTAGGGTTAGGGTTTGTGTTAGGGTTAGGGTTAGGGTTTGTTTTAGGGTTAGGGTTAGTTTGAGATTGAAGTTTAGTGTTAGGTTAGGTTTGGTGTAATCATTAGGTTTAGGGTTAGGTTTAGGGTGTGTATTAGGGTTAGGGTTGGGCTTAGGGATAGAGAGTGTTAGGGTTAGGGTTAGTGTTGGTGTAAGCATTTGGGTTACGGTTAGTGTTAGCGTTTGAGTTAGGGTTAGGGTTATGGTGTGGTAAGCATTAGTGTTAGGGTTAGGTTTAGGGTTATTGTTAAGGTCTGGGTGAGGGTTAGTGTTAGGGTAGGGTTAGGTTAGGGTTAGGGTTTGTGTTATTGTTAGGGTTAGGGTAGGTGTAAGCATTAGGGTTTGGGGTAGAGTTAGGATGATGATTTGTGTTAGGGTTTAGGGTGAGGGTGAGCTTGAGTTTTAAGGTTAGGGTTAGCGTTGGTGTTAGCATTACGTTTAGGGTTAGGTTTAGGATGTGTGTGAGGGTTAGGGTTGGGCTTAGGGTAGAGAATGTTAGGGTTAGGGTTACTGTTGTTGTAAACATTTGCGTTATTATTGGGGTTAGGGTTAGGGTTAGGTTCGGGTTTGTGTTATGGTCAGGGTTTGGGTTATGGTTAGGGTTTGAGTTAGGGATAGGTGTAGGTGTAGGGTTTGTGTTAGGGTAGGTGTTAGCCTTAGGGTTAGGGTTAGGTTTAGGTTTAGGGTTTGTGTTAGGGTTAGAGTTTGGGTAAGGTATGGTGAGGTTTAGGGTTAGGGTTAGGGTTGGTGATAGCCTTAGGTTTAAGGTTAGGTTTATTATTAGGGTTGGGGTTACGGTCAGGGTTAGGCTTGGGGTTCGGGTTCAGGTCAGGGTTAGGGTTAGGGTTACGGTTAGGGTTAGGGTTTGTGTTAGGGTTATGGTTAGGGTTAGGGTTAGGGTTAAAGTTGGTGTAAGCATTCGGTTTCGGGATAAGGTTAGAGTTAGGGTTAGGGTAACAGTACGGGTTAGGGTTTGGGTTAGGGTTAGGGTTAGAGTTAGGATTTGAGTTATGGTTAGGGTTAGGGTGGGGTAAGCATTAGTGTTAGGTTTAGGGTTAGGGTTAAGTTTTCGGTCCGGGTTAGGGTTAGAGATAGGGTTAGGCTTAGGGTTTGCGTTATGATTATGGGTAGGGTTTTTGTAAGTATTAGGGTTATGGTTAGAGTTAGGGTTAGGGTTAGGGTTTGTGCTAGGGTTAGGGTTAGGGTGAGATTGAGTTTTAGAGTTACGGTTATGGTTGGTGTTAGCATTAGGTTTAGGGTTAGGTTTAGGGTGTGTGTTAGGGTTAGGGTTGGGCTTTGCGATAGATAGTGTTAGGGTGGTTATTGTTGGTGCAAGCATTTGCGTTGTGATTGGGGTTAGGTTTAGGGTTAGGGTAGGGTTTGTGTTAGGTTTAGGGTTATGGCTAGGGTAGGGTGAAGTTTAGGTTTAGGGTCAGGGTTGGTGTAAGCATTAGGTTTAAGGTTAGGGTAATTGTTGGGGTTAGGGTTCCGGTCAGGGTTACAGTTCGGGTTAGGGTTACGGTTTGTGTTAGGTTTAAGGTTGGCGGTTAGGGTTTGTGTTAGGAATAGGGTTAGGGTTAGTGTTTGTGTAAGTGTTAGGGTTAGGGTTATGGTTGGTGTAGGCATTAGTGTTAGCGTTAGGGTTAGGGTTAGTGTTGGTGTGATCATTTGGATAACAATTCTGGTTAGGGTGCCAGCTAGGTTTAGGGTTAATGTTAGGGTTTGGATTAGGGTTAGAGTTTGTGTTAGGGTTAGGGTTAGTGTGATGGTTGGTGAAACAATGAGGTTTTGGGTTACGATTTGGGTTAGGGTTCCGGTTTGTGTTAGGGTTAGGATTAGGGTTTTTGTTTGGGTTTTTCTTAGGGTTAGGGTTAGGGTTACGGTAAGGGTTTTGGTTTGTGTTACTGTTATGGTTAGGGTGCGGTAAGCATTAGGGTTAGGGTTAGGGTTTGGGTTAGGGTTATGGTTAGGATTAGGGTTACGGTCCAGGTTAGGGTTAGGTTAGGGTTAGTGTTTGTGTTATTATTAGGGTTTGGGTTGGTGTATTAGGGTTAGGGTTAGAGTTAGGCTTAGGGTTCTGGTTTGTTTTAGGGTTAGGGATAGTGTGAGATTGAGGTTTAGGTTTAGGTTTAGGGTTAGCGTTAAGTTTTCGGTCTGGGTTAGGGTTAGAGTTAGGCTTAGGCTTAGGGTTTGTGTTATGATTAGGGTTAGGGTTGGTGTAAGCATTAGGGTTTGAGTTAGAGTTACGGTTAGGGTTAGGGTTAGGGTTAGGGTTTGTGTTAGGGTTAGGGTTAGGTTTATGGTTAGGGTTAAGGTTAGGGTTCGCGTAGGCATTAGTGTTAGCGTTAGGGTTAGGTTTAGTGTTGGTGTGATCATTTGGATAACGATTGTGGTTAGGGTTCCTGGTAGATTTGGGGTTAATGTTAGGTTTAGGTTTAGGGTTAGGGTTAGGGTGAGTGTTGGTGAAAGCATTACTGTTTGTGTTAGGTTTAGGGTTAGTGTTAGAGTTTGTGTATGAGTTAGAGTTAGTGTTAGGATTAGGGTTTGTGTTAGGGTTAGGGTTAGGGAGGGGTAAGCATTAGGGTTAGGGTTCGCGTAGGGTTTACGGTCCGGGTTCTGGTTAGAGTTAGGGTTAGGGTTATGTTAGGGTTAGGGTTTGTGTTATTGTTAGGATTAGGGTAAGGTTGAGGTTTAGGTTTAGGTTTAGGGTTGGTTGAAACATTAGGTTTAGGATTAGTTTCAGTGTGTGTCTTAGTGTTAGGATTGGGCTTATTGTTACAGAGTGTTAGGTTAAGGTTAGTGTTGGTGTAAACATTTGTGTAACAATTCGGGTCGGGGTTTGTGTTAGGTTTAGGGTTAGGGTTATGATTTGAGTTAGGTTTCGCGTTTGTGTTATGGCCAGGTTAGGGTTAGGGTTAGGGTTAGCATTGGTGTAACCATTAGGTTTCGGATTAGGGTTATAGCTAAGTTAGGGTAATGATCCGGTTTATGGTTTGGGGTAGCGTTAGGGTTATGGTTAGGGTTAGGTTTTGTGTTAGGGTTAGGTTTAGGGTGGTGTAAACATTAGGGTTATAGTTATGGTTAGGGTTACTGTTAGGGTTTGTTTTAGGGTTAGGGTTAAGGTGAGATTGAGGTTTAGTGTTAGGATTAGGGTTGGTGTAAGCAGTAAGTATCTGGTTAGCTTTAGGGTGTGTGTTAGGGTTACGGTTGGGCTCAGGAATAGAGAGTGTTAGGGTTATTGTTAGTGTTGGTGTAAGCATTAGGGTTAGGGTTAGGTTTAGGGTTCGGGTTTTTGTTATGGTCAGGGTTATGTTTAGGGTCAGGGTTATGGTTAGGGTTGTTTTAAGCATTAGGTTTATGGTTAGGGTTTGGGTTAGTGTTAGGGTTAGAATTAGGTTTAGGGTTTGTGTTAAGGTTAGGGTTAGGGTTATGGTTGGTGTAAGCATTAGGGTTATGATTAGGTTTAGGGTTAGGGTTTGTGTTAGTGTTAGAGTTAGTTTTAGGGTTTGTGTTAGGGTAATGTTTAGGGTGAGGGTGTGGGTTAGGATTAGGGTTAGGACTGGTGTAAGCTTTATGTTTAGAGTTAGTTTTAGGGTGTGTGTTAAGGATAGGTTTTGGCTTAGGGGTAGAGAGTGTTAGGGTGAGGGTCAGTAGTTGGTGTGAGGATTAAGGTTAGTATTAATTTTATTGTTCAGTTTTGGGTTGGTGTAAGCATTCGGGTCAGGGTTAGGGTTATGGTTTTTGTTAGGGTTAGGGTTACGTTTAGGGTTAGGGTTTGTGTTGGGATTAGGGATGTTTGGGTTAGGGTTAGGGTTTGTGTAAGTTTTCGGGTTACAGTTGGGTTTAGGGATCCAGGTAGGTTTAGGTTTAGTGTAAAGGCTAGGGTAGGGTAGATGTTAGGGTTAGTGTAGGGTTATAATTAGGGTTAGGGTTAGGTTTGGTTTAAGCATTAGGTTTAGGGTTAGGGTTTATTGTTTCTTTTATGTTAGGTTCAGGGTGCGGGTTAGGGTTATTGCTCGGGATAGGGATAGGGTTAGGTTTGGAGTAAACATTTGGGTAAAGGTTAGGTTTAGGGATAGGGTTTATGTTAGCGTGAGGGTTAGGGTTTGTGTTAGGGTTGGTGTATGCATTTGGTTTATGGTTAGGAATACGGTTAGTGGTAGGGTAAGGGTTATTTTTATAGTTATGGTCAGGCTTGGTGAAAGCATTTGGGTTACAGTTGGGGTTAGGATTCCAGGTAGGCTTAGGGTTAGGGTTAGGTTTAGGGTTTGTGTGAGGATTAGGAAAACGGTTAGGGTTTGTGTTAAGGTTCAGGTTAGAGGAAGGATTAGTGTTAGAGTTAGGGAGTGTTTGGATTAGGGCTAGGGTTGGTGTAAATATCTGGGTTACAGTTGGAGTTTGGGTTCCAGGTAGGTTTAGCGTTAGGTTTAGGGTTATGGTTAGGGTTCGGGTTTGTGTTATGTTTATGGTTAGGGTTAGGGTTAGTGTTTGTGTTAGAGTTAGGGTTAGGTTTAGGGTAAGGGTTTGTGTTAGAGTTAGGGTTAGTTTTAGGGTGAGGGTGAGGTTTAGGGTTAGGGTTAGCGTTCGTGTAAGCATTAGGTTTAGGGTTAGTGTTAGAGTTGGGGTTCATGTTACGGTGCGGGTTAGGGTTTGAGTTAGAGTTAGGATTAGGGTTCGGGTTATGGTTAGGGTTTGTGTTATTGTTAGGGTTAGGGTTGGGTTAAGCATTACGGTTAGGCTTAATGTTAGGGTGAGTGTAACGTTTAGGATTAGGGTTAGGGTTGGTGTAAGCATTAGTTTTAGGGTTGGTTTAGGGTGTGTGTTAGGGTTAGGGTTCAGCTTAGGGGTAGAAAGTGTTAGGGTTAGGGTTAGGGTTTCGGTTGGTGTAAGCATTAGGTTTAGGTTTAGGTTAAGGGTGTGTGTTAGGTTTGGGTTTGGCTTGGGGTAGAGAGTGTTAGGGTTAGGGTTAGTGTTTAGGTTGCTGTAAGTATTGGGGTCAGGGTTAGGGTTTTTGTTAGCTTTAGGGTTAGGTTTTGTGTTAGTGTTAGGGAGTGTTTGGGTTAGGGTTATAGTTGCTGTAAGCATTCGGGTTAGAGTTTGGTTTAGGATTCCAGGTAGGTTTACGGTTAGTGTAAGGGTTAGGGTTAGGGTTAGGATTAGGGTTACAGTTAGGTTTGGTGTAAGCACTATTGTTAGGGTTAGGGTTAGGTTTAGGGTGAGGGTTAGGTTTAGGGTAATGTTGGTGTAAGCATTAGTGTTAGGGTTAGGTTTAGGGTTAGTTTTAGGGTTTGTGTTATGTTTAGCGTTCGGGTTAGCGTTAGGGTTATGTTTAGGGTTAGAGTTAGGCTTAGTGTTAGGTTTAGGTGTAGTTTTTGGTTTAAGGTTGGTGTAATATTAGGGTTAGGTTTAGGTTTAGGTTTAGGGTTTAGGTTACAGATAGGGTTAGTGTTAGTGTTAGGGTTAGTGTTAGGGTGAGGGCTAGTTTTAGGTTAGGGTTGGTGTAAGCATTAGGGTTAGGGTTAGGGTGAGAGTTACACTTACGTTTAATGTTAGCCTTAGTGTTGGGGTGAGTTTTAGGTTTAGGCTTTGGTTTAGGGTTAGATATAGGGTTATGGTCAGAATTAGGGTTAGGGTGAGGGTTAGGGTTAGTTTCATGTATGGTTGTAAGCATTAGGTTTAGGGTTAGGGTTATGGTTAGGTGTTATCGGGTATGGCTAGTTTTTGGGTAATGGTTAGGTTTAGGGTTGATGTAAGTATAATTTTTATTGTTAGGGTTATGGTGAGATTTAGGGTTAGGTTTAGGGTGAGGGTGAGGGTTAGCGTTAGAAGTTGTGTTAGCATTAGTGTTAGGGTTAGGGATTGTGTTAGTGTTAGGGTTAGGGTTAGGGTTAGAGAGTGTTATGGTTAGGGCTGGTATAAGCATTTGGGTTACGTTTGGTTTAGTTTTCCAGGTAGGCTTTGAGTTAGGGTTAGGTTTAGGGTTTGTGTTAGGGTTAGTTTAGTTTTAGGTTTAGGGATGGTGTAAGCATTAGGGTTATGGTTAGAGTGAGGTTTAGGGTTAGGGTTAGTGTTAGGGTTGGTTTAGGTTTGGTGTAAGCATTAGGTTGAGGGTTAGGGTTAGGATTTGTTTTAGGTTTAGGGTTAGGCTTAGGTTTGATAGTGTTACGGTTAGGGTTAGGGATGGTGTAAGCATTGTGTTACTGTTGGGGTTAGGGATCAAGGTTGGTGTAGGGTTAATTATACGGTTAGGGTTAGGGTTAGTTTTTTGTTAGGGTTAGGGTTAGGGTTAGGGTTGGTGTAAGCATTAGGGTAGGGTTAGGGTTAGGATTTGTGTTAGGGTTAGGGTTAGTGGTAGGGTTAGGGTTAGGGTTGGTGTAAGCATTGTGTTACTGTTGGGGTTAGGATTATTGTTCGGGTGAGGGTTAAATTTAGGGTTAGGGTTCGTATAACCATTAGTGTTATGGTTAGGTTTAGTGTTAGGATTAGGGTTACAAAGTGTTTGGGTTTGAGTTAGTGTTTGTGTTATGGTTTGAGTTAGTGTTAAGTTTGGGGTTAGAGTTTGGGTTCTTGTAAGCATTTGAGTCATGGTTAGGTTTAGGGTTTGTGATAGGGTTAGAGTTAGGGTTAGGGTTGCAGTTAGGGGTAGGGTTAGAGTTAGCTTTACGATTAGCGTTAGGGTTATGATTAGGCTTAAGGTTAGGATTAGGTTACAGCTAGGTTTAATGTTAGGGTTTGGCTTATGGTCAGGGTTAGGGTTACGGTGAGGGTTATTGTTAGTGTTAACTTTGGTGTAAGCATTATGGTTAGGGATAAGGTTAGGGTTAGGTGTTCTGGGTTAGGGTTAGGGTTTGTGTTCGGGTTGGGTTTAGGGTTGGTCTAAGTATTAGAGTTAGTCTTGGGGTTAGGATTCAAATTTGTGTTAGGGTTAGAGTTAGGGTGAGGGTGATGGTATGGTTAGGGTTAAGGTTAGGTTTGGTGTAGGCATTAGGTTTAGAGTTATGGTTATGTTTTGTGCTTGTGTTAGTGTTAGGGTTAGGTTTAGGGTTATCGTTAGGGTGAGGCTTAGGGTTAGTGTTAGGTTTAGGGTTAGTTCTAGGTTGGGGTTGGTGTAAGCATTAGGGTTAGGTTTAGAATTAGGGTTACAGTTAGGTTCAGTGTTAGGTTGGTGCTTTGGTTAGGGTAGAGTTAGGGTTACAATTAGGGTTAGGGTTACATTAGGTAAAGGTTAGATTTAGGGTTAGGGTTAGGGTTGGTGTTAGGGTTAGTGTTAGGGTTAGGGTTATGGTTAGGGATAGAGAGTGTTAGGGTTATGGTTAGTGTTGGTGTAAGCATTTGGGTTAGGGTTGTGGTTAGGGTTCCACGAGGGTTTAGGTTTAGGGTAAAGGTTAGGGTTAGGGTTTGTGTTAGAGTTAGGGTTTGGTTAGGTTTTGTGTTAGGGTAGGTGAATGTATTAGGGTTAGGGTTAGGGTTAGGGTTAAGGTTAGTGTTATGGTTAGCGCTATTGTCAGAGTTAGTGTTCGAGTTAGGGTTAGAGTTAGAGTTTGGATTAATCTTATTATTATTCTTAAGGTAAGGGTTAGGTATAGGATTACAGTTACGTTTAATGTTAGGCTTAGTGTTAGGGTGAGGGTTACGGTTCTGTGATATGGGTTAGGGTTAGGGTTTGGGTAAGGGTTAGGTTTAGGGATGGTGTAAGCATTAGTGTTAGTATTAGGGTTAGGGTTATGTTTAGTGTTAGGGTTAGGATGAGGTTTAGGGTTAGGGTTAGCGTTAGAGTTAGGGTTGGTGTAAGCATTAGGTTTAGGGTTAGGGTTAGTGTTTTTGTTAGGGTTAGGGATAGGCTTAGAGTTAGAGCTTGTTAGGGTTAGGGTTAGGCCTGGTGTAAGCCTTTTCGAAACGGTTAGGGTTAGGGTTACAAGTAGGCATAGGGTTAGGTTAGGGTTTGTGTCATGGTTACGGTTAGGTTTTGGGTTAGTTATTGTGTTAGGGTTAGGGTTAGGGTTAGGGTTTGTTTTAGGGTTCGGGTTAGGGTTGGGGTAGGGTCAGTGTCACAGTTTGGATTAGCCTTAGAGTTAGGGTTGTTGTAAGCATTAGTGTTAGTGTTAGGGTCAGGTTTAGGGTTAGAGTTAGGGTTAGAGTTAGGATTAGGGTTAGGCTTGGTGTAAGCATTAGGTTTAGGGTTAGGGTTAGGGTTTGTGTTAGGATTAGGGATAGGCTCTGAGTTAGAGAGTGTTCGGGTTAGGGTTTGGCTTGGTGTAAGCCTTTGGGTTACAGTTGGTTTTAGGGTTTCAAGCAGGGTTAGGGTTAGGATTAAGGTTAGCGTTAGGATTTGTGTTAGGGTTATGGGTATGGTTAGGGTTAAAGAGTGTTACGGTTAGGATTACGGTTGGTGTAAACATTCGGGTTACGGTTGGGTTTATGGTTCAATGTAGGTTTAGGATTACTGTTACGGTTAGGGTTAGGATTAAAGTTAGGGTTAGAGTTAGGGTTAGGGTTGGCGTAGGCATTAGTGTTAGGGTTAGGGTTAGGGTTAGTGTTGATTTAATCATTTGGATAACTATTGCTTCTTGGGTTCCAGGTAGGTTTAGGTTTAGGGTTAGGGTTAGGGTTTTTGTTTGTGTTAGAATTAGGTTTAGTCTTAGGGTTAGTGTTAGTGTCAGGGTTAGAGCTAGAGTTAGGGTTAAGGTTATGATTATTTTTAGGGTAAGGATTAGGTATAGGGTTACAATCACGTTTAATGTTAGACTTAGTGTTATGGTCAGGGTTAGGTTTAGGCTTTGTTTTCGGGTTTGAGTTAGGGTCAAGGTCAGTATTAGGATTAGGGTGAGGGTTAGGGTTAGGGTTAGGGTTAGGGTTAGGGTTGGTGTAATCATTTGGATAACAGTTGAGGTAAGGGTTGCAAATAGGTTTAGGGTTAATGGTAGAGTTAGGGATAGGGTTAAGGTTAGGGTTAGGGTTAGGTTTTGTGTTAGGGTTAGGGTTAGGGTTAGGGTTTGTGTAAGGGTTAGGGTTAGGGTTGGTGTAAGCATTAGTTTTAGGGTTAGGGTTAGGGTTTTGGTTAGGGTTTGTGTTAGCATTAGATTTACGGTCAGGATTAGGGTTCAGTTTAGGGTTAGAGGTTTAGTTAGTGTTAAGGTTATGATTAGACTTAAGGTAAAAATTAGGTATAGATTTACAGTTACGTTTAATATTAGAATTAGGTTTAGGGTTAGGGTTACGGTTAGGTGTTATGGTTTCAGGTTAGGGTTTGTGTAAGTGTTATGTTTAGGGTTGGTGCAAGCATTAGTGTTAGTATTAAGGTTAGGGTGAGGGTGAGGTTTAGGGTTAGGGTTAGTGTGAGGGTTAGGTTTAGGGTTATTTTTGGTGTAAGCATTATGTTTAGGGTTAGGGTTCAGGTTTGTGTTAGGGTTTGGGTTAGGGTTAGGGTTAGGGTTTGGGTTGGTGTATGCATTAGGGTTAGTGTTATGCTTAGGGTATGTGTTAGGGTTAGGATTAGGGTTAGTGTTAGGTTTAGGGAGTATTTGGGTTAGGGTTAGGTTTGGTGTAAGCATTTGGGTTATGGTTGGTGTAAGGATTCCAGGTATGTTTACGATTAAGCTTATGGTTAGTATTATGGTTTGTGTTAGAATTAGGTTTAGTGTTAGTGTTAGGGATATGGTTAGTGTTAGTGTTAGGGTTACAGTTAAGGTTAGGGTTATGATTAGGCTTAAGGTAAAGATTAGGTATTATTACAGTTACGTTTAATGTTAGACTTAGGGTTAGGGTGAGGGTTAGGTTTTGGCTTTGGTTTAGGGTTAGAGTTAGGGATAAGGTCAGTGTTATTGTTAGGTGGAGGGTTAGGGTTAGGGTTAGTGTTGGTGTAATTATTTGGATTACCTTTGGAGTTAGGGTTACAGGTTTAGGGTTAATGTTAGGATTAGGGTTAAGGTTTGTGTTAGGGTTAGATTTAGGTTTAGGTTTAGGATTGGTGTGAGCTTTAGGGTTAGGGTTATCGTTAAGTTTAGGTTTTACATTAGGCTTAGTTGTAGGTTTAGGGTTAGGGTTAGAGTTAGGGGTAGGGTTTGTGTTAGCGTAAGGATTAGGGTTAGGGTTAATGTTTGTGTTATGGTTAGGGTTAGGCTTAGGGTTAGAGAGAGTTAGGGTTAGGGTTAGGGTGAGCGTGATTTTTACGGTTAGGTTTGGTATAAGAATTAGGTTTAGGGTTAAGGTTAGGTTTTCTGTTAGGGTTGGTGCAAGCATTAGGGTTAGTGTTAAGGTTATGGTTAGAGTTAGGGTTAGGGTTATGGTCCGGGTTCAGTTTTGGGTTAGGCTTAGGTTTAGGGTTTGGGTGAGGGTTATTGTTAGGTTTGGTATAAGCATTAGGGTTATGGTTATGGGTATGGTTAGGATTTGTGTTATGGTTATGGTTAGGGTTAATGTGAGATTGATGTTTAGGGTTAGTGTTAGATTTTGTGTAAGCATTATGTTTAGGGTTTGGTTTAGGGTGTGTTTTACTGTAAGGTTTTGGCTTTGCGCTAGAGAGTGTTAGGGTTAGGGTTATGGCTGGTGTAAGCATTTGTTTTAAGATTGGGGTTAGGGTTTGTGTTAGGGTTAGGGATTGTGTTAGGGTTAGGGTAGGGGTTAGGTTTTGGGTTGGTGTAAGCATTAGCTTTAGTGTTAGTGTTAGTATTAGTGTTACGGTTAGGGTTACTGTCAGTGTTAGGGTTCTGGTTAGGGTTAGGTTTAGGGTTTGTCTTAGGGTTAGGTTTAGTGTTAGGGTTAGTTTTTGTGTTAGGGTTAGGGTTAGAGTTTGTGTTAGGGTTAAGGTTAGGGTTGCTGTAAGCTTTTGGGTTAGGGTTATGGTTATGTTTTGTTTTAGTGTTAGGGTGAGGTAGAGGTTTCGTGTTATTGTTAGGGTTGGTGTGTGCATTAGGTTTAGGGTTAGGTTTAGGGTGTGTGTTAGGTTTAGGGATGTGCTTTGGAGTAGAGAGTGTTAGGGTTAGGGTTATTGTTGGTGTAAGCATTTGAGTTATGATTTTTGTTACGGTTAAGTTTAGGATTTGTGTTAGGGTAGGGTTAGTGTTAGGGTTAGCCTTTGTGTTAGGGTTAGGGTGAGGTTTAGGGTGAGGTTTTGGGTTAGGTTTAGAGTTAGTGTTAGGGTTGGTGTAAGCATTAGGTTTAAGGTTAGGGTTAGGGTTTGTGTCAGGGTAGGGGTAGAGTTATGATTTGTGTTAGGGTTAATGTTAGGGTTAGTGTTTGTGTTAGGGTTGGTGTAAGCATTAGGTTAAGTGTCCGGGTTAGGGTTTGGGTTAGCATTAGGGTTAGGGTTAGGTTTAGTGTTTGTGTAATGGTTACGGTTAGGGTTAGGTTTTGAGTTAGGGTTAGTTTTGGTGTAAGCATTAGGTTTAGGGTTAGGGGTAGGGTTAGGGTTTGTGTAATGGTTAGGGTTAGGGTTAGGATAAGATTTAGGTTTAGTTTTAGTGTTAGGTTTGGTGTAAGCATTAGGTTTAGGGTTCGGTTTAGGGTGTGTATTATTGTAAGGTTTGGGTTTTGCGGTAGAAAGTGTTAGGGTTATGGTTATTGTTGCTGTAAGCATTTGTTTTACAATTGGGCTTTGCGTTAGTGTTAGGGTTTGTATTAGGTTTAGGGTTAGGGTTTGTGTTAGGGTTTGGGTTAGGATTAGGGTTGGTGTAATCATTAGGTTTAGGTTTAGGGTTAGGTTTTTTGTCAGCATTAGGGATAGGCTTAATGTTATGGTTTGTGTTAGGGTGAGGGTTAGGGTTAGAGTTTGTGTTAGGGTTGGTGTAAGCATTTGTTTTACCATTTTGTTTAGGTTTAGGAAGAGGTTTAGGGTTAGGGTTCTGTCAGGGTTAGGGTTAGGGTTAGTGTTAGTGTTTGTGTTAGGGTTGGTGTAAGCATTAGTGTTAGGGTTAGGGTTAGTGTTAGGTTTTGTGTCTTGGTCATGGTTAATGTTTGGGTTAGGGTTTGAGTTATGGTTGATGTTAACATTAGGGTTAGGGTTAGTTTTTGGGTTTGTATTAGGGTTAGGGTTTGGTTTAGGGTTGGTGTAAGCATTAGGTTTAGGGTTATGTTATTGTTAGGGTTAGGGTTACTGTCAGGGTTAGGTTCAGGTTAGCCTTAGGATTAGGGTTTGTGTCTGGGTTAGGGTTAGGTTTAGCGTTGGTGTAAGAATTAGGTTTAGGGTTATGGTTAACATTAGGGTTAAGGTTACGGTCCGTGTTCGGTTTTGGGGTAGTGCCAGGGTTAGTGTAGGGTTAGGGTTAGGGTTTGTGTTAGGGTTAGGGTTAGATTTAGGGTTAGGGATTGTGTTAGGGTTAGGGTTAGGTTTAGGGTCAGGTTTCGTCTTAGGTTTACAGTAGGGTTAGGGTTGGTGTAAGCATTAGGGTTATGGTTAGGGTGAGGATTTGTGTCAGGGTTACGTTAGAGGTATGGTTTGTGTTAAGTTTAGTGTAAAGGTTAGGGTTTGTTTTAGGGTTGGTTTAAGCATTAGGGTAAGGGTCCTGTTTAGGGTTTGGGTTAGCTTTAGGGTTATAGTTAGGGTTAGTTTTAGGGTTTGTGTTATGGTTAGAGTTAGGGTTAGATTTAGGTTTAGGGTTAGTTTTTGGGTTTGGGATAGGGTTGGTGTAAGCATTAGGTTTTGGGTTAGTGTTAGTGTTAGGGTTAGGGTCACTGTCAGGGTTAAGGTTAGGGTTAGGGTTAGAGTTCTTTTTTGGGTTACGGTTAAGGTTTGGTTTAGGGTTTGTGTTAGGACTAGGATTACGGTTTGGGTTAGGGTTAGGTTTGGTGTTAGCATTAGGGTTTGGGTTAGGGGTATGGTTAGGGCGTGTTATGGTTAGGGTTACGGTTAGGGTGAGATTGAGGTTTAGTTTTAGTGTTAGGTTTCATGTAAGCATTAGGTTTAGGGTTCGGTTTACGGTGTGTTATTGTAACGTTTGGGCTTTGCGGTAGAGAGTGTTAGGGTTAGGGTTATTGTTGCTGTAAGCATTTGTTTTAAGGTTGGGGTTAGGGTTAGGGTTAGGGTTTGTATTAAGGTTAGGGTTTGTGTTAGGGTTAGTGATAAGGTTGGGGTAAGCATTAGGTTTAGGGTTAGTGTTAGTGTTATGGTTAGGGTTACTGTCAGGGTTAGGGTTTTTGTTAGGCTTAGTGTTAGGCTCTGTGTTAGGGTTAGGGGTATGGTCAGGGTTAGGGTTCGTGTTAGCGTAAGAAATAGCGTTGATGTAAGCATTAGGTTTCGGGTTATGGTTAGAGTTAGGTTTAGGGTTACAGTCCGGGTTCGGTTTTGGGTTAGGGTTTGTGTTAGGGTTGGTTTTTGTGTTAGGGTTGGTGTAAGCATTAGGGTAAGTGTTACGGTTAGGGTGAGGGTTAGTGTTAAGTTAAGGGTTAAGGTAAGCCTTAGGTCTATGTTTAGGGTTAGTTTAGAGTTATGGTTACTTTCATGGTTAGCGTTCGGGTTTGGGTTAGGGTTAGTTTTTGTGTTAGGGTTAGGGGTAGGGGTCGGAATTATGTTAGGGTTAGCGTTGGTGTAAGCATTAGGTATAGGGTTAGGGTTAGAGATGGGGTTAGGTTTAGGGTCCGGGTTAGTGTTTGTGTTAGCGTTAGGGTTAGGCTTAGGGTTAGTTTTAAGGTTTGTGAAATTTTTAGTGTTAGGGTTAGTGTTAGGGTTAGCGTTTGTGTTACGTTTATGGTTAGGGTTAGGGTGAGTTGAGGTTTAACGTTAGGGTTAGGTTTGGTGTACGCAATTAGGTTAATGTTTCGTTTAGGGTGTGTGTTATTGTAAGGTTTGGGCTTTGCGGTAGAGAGTGTTAGGGTGAGTGTTATTGTTGGTGTAAACAATTGTTTTACGATTGGAGTTATGGTTAGGGTTGGGTTTCTGTTATGGTTATGGTTAGGGATAGAGTTTGTGTTAGGGTTAGGGTTAGGGTTTTTGTAAGCATAAGGGTTAGATTTAGGGTTAGGGTTAGGGTTTGTGTTAGGGTTGATGTAAGGATTAGTGTAGGTTTACGTTAGGGTTAGGGTTAGGGTTAGTTTTAGTGTTATGGTCAGGGTTAGGGTTAGGGTTAGAGTTAGCGTTGGTGTAAGCATTAGGGTTATGGTACGGTGAGGGCTGGATTTGTTTTGGGGTTGGTGTAAGCATTTGGGTTTGGGATAGGTATAGGGTTAGGGTTAGCGTTTGTGTTAGGGGCAGGATTAGGGTTATGGTTGGAGTTGGTATAAGCATTAAGTTTAGGATTAGGGTTACGGTTTGTGTCAGGGTTAGGGGTAGGATTAGGTTTAGGGTTTGTGTTAGGGTTAGGGTTAGGGAAAGGATTATGGTTTGTATTAGTGTTAGGATTACCGTTCTTTTAAGCATGTTTGTTAGGGTTAGGGTTGGGATTTGGTGTAGAGTGTGTTAGGGTTAGGGTTAGTGTTGATGTAATAATTTGTTTTCGATTGTTGTTAGGGTTAGGTTTAGGGTTTGTGTTAGGGTTAGGGTTAGTGTTAAGGTTAAGGTTTCTGTTAGGGTTAGGTTTAGTGTTAGGTTTAGGGTTAGGTTTTGGGTTAGGTAGAGTTAGTGTTAGGGTTGGTGTAAGCATTAGGTTTAGGGTTAGGGTTAGGGTTTGTGTCAGGGTTAGGGTTAGAGTTATGATTTGTGTTAGGGTTAATGTTAGGGTTAGAGTTTGTGTTAGGGTTGGTGTAAGCATTAGGTAAGATTCCGGGTTGGGATTTGGGTTAGCATTAGGATTAGCGTTAGGGTTAGGTTTAGGGTTTGTTTTAGGGTTACGGGTAGCGTTAGGGTTAGTGTCAGGGTTAGGTTTTGGGTTAGGGTTAGGGTTGGTGTAAGCATTAGGTTTAGGGTTAGTGTTAGTGTTAGGGTTAGGGTTACTGTCAGGGTTAGGATTCGGGTTAGGGTTAGGGTTTTTGTTCGGGTTAGGGTTAGGGTAGGGTTATAATTTGTGTTAGGGTTTGGGTTAGCGTTGGTGTAAGCGTTAGGTTTCGGATTATGGTTATAGTTAGGGTTAGGGTTACGGTCCAGGTTCAGTTTTGGGTTAGGGTTAGGGTTAGGGTTTGTATTAGGGATAGGGTTAGGGTTAAAGTTTGTGTTAGGGCTATTGTTAGGGTTAAGGTTAGGTTTGGTGTAATCATTAGGATTAGGTTTAGAGTTAGGGTTTTTGTCAGGTTTAGGGTTAGGCTTAATGTTAGGGTGTATGTTAGGGTTATGGTAATGGTTAGGGTTAGGGTTTGTTTTAGGGTTGGTGTAAGCATTAGTGTTAAGGTTAGGGTTAGGGTTAGTGTTAGGTTTAGTGTTACGGTCAGGGTTAAGAATTGGGATATAGTTAGAGTTGGTGTTAGCATTAGGGTTATGGTTAGGGTTAGGGTTAATTTTGTGTTAGGGTTATGGTTTGTGTTAGGTTTAGTGTTAGGGTTAGGGTTTGTGTTAGAATTTGTGTTAGCATTAATTTAGGGTTAGTGTTAATGTTAGGGTTAGTGTTACTGTCAGGGTTAGGGTTCGGGTTAGGGTTTTCGTTAAATTTAGGGTTGGTGTAAACATTAGGTTTAGGGTTAGGTTTAGTGTTAGCGTTAGTGTTACTGTCAGGGTTAGGGTTCGGGTTAGGGTTTTCATTAAATTTAGGGTTGGTATAAGAATTAGGTTTAGGGTTAGGTTTAGTGTTAGGGTTAGTTTTACTGTCAGGGTAAGGGTTTGGGTTAGGGTTTGTGTTAGGGTTAGGGTTAGCTTTTGTTTTAGGGTTAGGGTTATCGTTGATGTAAGCATTAGTTTAAGGATTATGCTTAGAATTAGGGTTAGGGTTACGCTCGGGTCCGGTTCTGTGCTAGGTTTAGGGTTACGGTTAGAGTTAATGTTAGGGTTTGTGTCAGAGTTAGGGTTAGGTTTATGGTTTATATTAGGGTTACGGTTAGGTTTAGGTTTTGTGTTAGGGTTGGTGTAAGCATTAGGGTAAGGGTTACGTTTAGGGTTAGGGTTTGTGTTAGGGTTCGGATTAAGATTGCTGTCAGCATTAACTTTAGGGTTGGGGTTAGGGTTTCTGTTTGGAATAGGGTTAGTGTGAGATTGTGGTTTTGGATTTGGGTTAGGGTTGGTGTATGCATTATGTTTAGGGTTAGGTTTAGGGTATGTTTAAGTGTTAGGGTTAGGCTTAGAGTTTAGAGTGTTATGATTAGGGTTAGTGTTGGTTGAAGCATTTCGGTTACGATTGGAGTTAGGGTTAGTTTTAGGGTTTGTGTTATGGTTAGAGTTAGTGTTAGGGCTAGGGTTTGTGTTAGGGTTAAGGTTAGGTTTAGGGTTAGGTTTCAGGTTAGGTTTAGAGTTAGGGTTAGTGATGGTGTAAGCATTAGGTTAGTGGTTAGGGTTAGGGTTTGTGTCAGGGTTACGATTATCGTTATGGTTTGTGTTAGGTTTATTGTGAGGGTTAGAGTTAAGTTTAGGGTAAGGGTTAGGGTTAGGATTAGGTTTTTGGTTACGGTTAGAGTTGGGTTTTGCATTAGGTTTAGGGTTAGGGTTAGTGTTATTGTTATGGTTACTGTCAGAGTTTGGTTTCGGGTTAGGATTATGGTTAAGGTTTGTGTTAGGGTTAGGGTTAGGGTTTCTGTTATGTTTAGGGCTAGCCTTGGTGTAAGCATTTTTTTTAGGGTTATGGTTAGAGTTAGGTTTAGGTTTATGGTCAAGATTCCGTTTTGATATAGGGTTAGGGTTAGGGTTAGTTTTAGGTTTAGGGTTAGGGTTTGTGTTAGGGTTACGGTTAGCGTTGGTGTAAGCATTAGGTTAAGGTTTATGGTTAAAGTTAGGGTTAGGGTCACGCTCCTGGTTCGGTTTGGGGTTAGGGTTAGGGTTAGGTTTATGGTTAGGGTTTGTGTCAGGGTTAGGGCTAGGGTTATGGTTTGTGTTAGGGTTAAGGTTAGGGTTAAACTTGGTGTAAGCATTAGGGATAGGCTTATGGTTAGGCTTAGGGTTTGTCTTAGGGTTAGGGTTCGGGTTAGGTTTTGGGTTAGGTTTAGGGATGGTGTAAGCATTAGGTTTTGTGTTAGTGTTAGGGTTAGGGTTAGATTTAGGGTTATTGTCAGGGTTAGGGTTCGGGTTAGGTTTAGGTTAAGGGTTTGTGTTAGGGTTAGGTTTAGGGTTAGGGTTTATGTTAGGGTTTGTGTTAGGGTTATGGTTAATGGTAGGAATTAGGGTTAGGGTTGGGTTTTGGATTAGGTTTAGGGTTGGGTTAAGCATTAGGTTTTAGGTTAGTGTTAGTGTTAGTGTTAGGGTTACTGTCAGGGTTAGGGTTCGGGTTAGGGTTAGGGTTTGTGTTAGGGTTACTGTCAGTGTTAGGATTAGGGTTTGTGTTAGGGTTAGGGTTAGAGTTGGTGTAAGCATCAGGTTAGGGTTATGGTTAGATTTAGGGTTAGGGTTACGGTTCGGGTTTGGTTTTGGGTTATTGTTAGGGTTAGGGTTAGGTTTGGGGATAGTATCCAGGTTAGGGTTAGGGTTAGGGTTAGGTTTAGGGTTAAGGTTAGGGTTTGGGTTAGGGTTAGGTTTGGTGTAAGCATTAGCTTTAGGGTTCGGTTTAGGGTGTGTATTATTATAAGGTTTCCGCTTTGCGGTAGAGTGTTAGGGATAAGGTTATTGTAGGTCTAAGCATTTGTTTTGCGATTGGGGTAAGGGTTAGGGTTTGTTTTAGGGTAAGGTTTACGGTTAGGTTTTGTGTTAGGGTTAGGGTAAGAGTTTGTGTAAGCATTTGGGTGAGGTTTAGGGTTAGGGTTTTTGTCAGATTTGGGGTTAGGGTTTGTGTTAGGGTTGGTGTAAGCATTAGTGTTAAGGTTAGAGTTAGGATTAGTGTTAGGTTTAGTGTTACGGTCAGGTTTAGGGATAGTGTTAGTGTTAGAGTTGGTGTAAGCATTAGGGTTATGGTTAGGGTTAGAGTTAGGGTTTGTATTAGGGTTAGTGTTAGGGTTATGGTTTGTGTTAGGTTTAGTGTTAGGGTTAGGGATTGTGTTAGGGTTGTTGTAAGCTTTAGGGTAAGGGTCAGGGTTTGGGATTGTGTTACTGTTAGGGTTAGGGTTATGGGTAGAGGTAGGGTTAGGGTTAGGGTTTGTGTTAGGTTTAGGGTTGGTGTAAGCATTAGGATTAGTCTTAGGGTTAGTGTTAGGGTTATGGTTACTATCAGGTTTAGGGTTCGTGTTAGGGTTAGGTTAAGGGTTTGTGTTAGAGTTAGGGTTAGTGTTAGAGTTAGGGTTTTTTAGGATTAGTGTAAACGTTGGTGTAAGCATTAGATTAAGGGTTATGGTTAGAGTTAGGGTTAGATTTACGCTGCGGGATTGGTTTTGGGTTAGGGTTAGGGTTAGGGTTATGGTTAGGGTTTCTGTCAGGGTTACTGTTATTGGTAGGGTTAGTGTTAGGGTTTTTGTAAGCATTAGATTAAGGGTTACGGTTTAGGATTAGCGTTTGTGTTAGGTTTAGGGTTAGGGATAGGGTTGGTGTTAGTGTTAGGGTTAGGTTTAGGGTTTGTGTTAGGGTTAGGGTTGGGATTTGGAGTAGAGAGTGTTAGGGTTAGTGTTAGTGTTGATGTAAGCATTTGAATTACGTTTGGGATAAGGGTTATGTTTAGGGTTTGTGTTAGGGTTAAGGTTAGTGTTAAGGTTAGGGTTTGAGTTAGGGTTAGGGTTAGGTTTAGGGTTAGGTTTCGGGTTAGGTTTAGAGTTAGTGTTAGGGTTGGTGTAAGCATTAGGGTTAGTGTTAGGGTTAGGGTTTGTGTTAGGGTTGGTGTAAGCATTAGGGTAAGGGTACTGGTTAGGGTTAGGGTTACTCTTAGGGTTAGTGTTGTGGTTAGGGTTACGGTTAGGGTTTGTGTTAGGGTTACGGTTACGGTTAGGGTTAGGTTTGGGTTTAGGGTTTGGGTTAGTGTTAGTTTTGGTGTAAGCATTAGGGTTTGGGTTAGGGGAAGGTTTCGGGTTTGTGTTATGTTTAGGGTTAGGGTTTGGGTTAGTGTAGTTTAGGTGTAAGCATTAGGGTTTGGGTTAGGGTAAGATTCAGGTTTGTGTTATATTTAGGGTTAGGGTTAGGGTTAGATTTAGGTTTAGTTTTAGTGTTAGGGTTTGTGTTAGGTTCAGAGTTAGGGATAGGGTTGGTGTTAGTGTTAGGGTTCTGTTTAGGGTTTGTGTTAGGTTTAGGGTTAGTTTTGGTGTAAGCATTAGGGTTAGGCTTAGGGTTTGGTTAGGGTTTGTGTTAGGGTTAGGGTTGGGGTTAGGTTTTGGGTTAAGTTTAGGGTTGGTGTAAGCATTAGCTTTAGTGTTACTGTTAATATTAGTGTTACGGTTAGGGTTACTGTCAAGGTTAGAGTTCGAGTTAGGGTTAGGTTTAGGGTTTGTGTTAGGGTTAGGTTTAGGGTTTGGGTTATGTTTTGTGTTAAGGTTAGGTTTAGAGTTTGTGTTATGGTTAGGGTTATGGTTGATGTAAGCTTTTGGGTAAGGATTATGGTTATGGTTTGTGTAGGATTTGGGTCAGATTGAGGTTTTGTGTTATGGTTAGGGTTGGTGTATGCATTAAGTTGAGGGTTAGGTTTAGGGTCTTTCTTAGGGTTAGGGTTGTGCTTTGGAGTAAAGAGTGTTAGGGTTAGGGTTAGTGTTGGTGCAAGCATTTGAGTTACGATTGTTGTTAGGGTTAGGTTTAGGGATTGTGTTAAGGTTAGGGTTAGTGTTAGGGTTAGCGTTTGTGTTAGGGTTAGGGCTAGTTTTAGGGTTAGGGTGAGGTTTCAGGATTGGTTTTGAGTTAGTGTTAGGGTTGGTGTAAGCATTAGGTTTTGGGTTAGGGTTAGGGCTTGTGTCAGGGTAGGGGTAGAGTTATGGTTTGTGTAGGGTTAGTGTTAGGGTTAGGGTTTGTGTTATTCTTGGTGTCAGCATTAGGGTAAGTGTCCGGGTTAGGGTTAGGGTTAGCGTTAGGGTTAGGGTTAGGGTTAGCTTTAATGTTTGTGTAATGGTTACGGTTAGGGTTAGGGTTAGGGTTAGGGTTATGTTTTGGGTTAGGGTTTGTTTTGGTATAAGCATTAGGGTTAGGGTTATAGGTAAGGTTAGGTTTGCGTTATGGTTAGCGTTAGGGTTAGGATAAGATTTAGGTTTAGTTTTAGTGTTAGGTTTGGTGTAAGCATTAGGTTTAGGTTTCGGTTTAGAGTGTGTATTATTGTAAGGTTTGGGCTTTGCGATAGAAAGTGTTAGGGTTAGGGTTATTGTTGCTGTAAGCATTTGTTTTACAATTGGGCTTTGCTTTAGGGTTAATGTTTGTATTAGGTTTAGGTTTAGGGTTAGGGTTTGTATTAGGGTTAGGGTTAGGATTAGGGTTGGTGTAAGCATTAGGTTTAGGTGTAGGGTTAGGTTTTTTGTCAGGGTTATGGATAGGCTTAATGTTAGGGTTTGTGTTAGGGTGAGGGTTAGGGTTAGGGTTTGTGTTACGGTTGGTGTAAGCATTTGTTTTACCATTTTGTTTGTTAGGGTTAGGTAGAGGGTTAGGGTTAGGGTTAGGGTTCTGTTAGGGTTAGGGTTAGGGTAAGTGTTAGTGTTTGTGTTAGGGTTAGGGATAGGGTTAGGGTTTCTGTTAGGGTTGGTGTAAGCATTAGTGTTAGGGTTAGTGTTAGGTTTTGTGTTACGGTCATGTTTAAGGTTAGGGTTAGGGTTAGAGTTATGGTTTGTGTAAGCATTAGGTTAGAGTTAGAGTAAATGTTAGTGTTTGTGTTATGCTTAGGATTAGCGTTGGTGTAAGCATTAGGTTTAAGGTTAGGGTTAGATTTAGGGTTAGGTTTAGGTTCCGGGTTACGGTTTGTGTTAGCGTTATGGTTAGAGTTAGGGTTAGATTTAGTGTTTGTGTTCGGATTAGGGTTAGGGTTTGGGTTAGGTTTAGGGTTTGGTTTAGGGTTAGATTTAGGGTTGGTGTAAGCGTTAGGGTTAGGGTTAGGGGTAGGGTTAGGGTTTGTTTTATGGTTATGGTTAGGGTTATTGTGAGATTGAGGTTTAGGGATAGTGTTAGGTTTGGTGTAAGCGTTAGATTTAGGGTTTCATTAGTGTGTGTTATTGTAAAGGTTGGTGTTTGCTGTACAGAGTGTTAGGGTTAGGGTTATTGTTGGTGTAAGCATTTATTTTGGTTTGGCGTTTGGGTTAGGGTGTGTGTTAGGTGTTTTGCGTTAGTATAGGGTTAGGGTTTTTGCAATCATTAGGGTAAGGTTTATGGTTAGGGTTAGGGTTCCTGTTAGGGTGAGGATTAGGGTTATGTTTAGGGTTAAGGTTAGGGTTAGGGTTAGGGTTAGGGTTAGGGTTGGTGTAATCATTAGGTTTAGCTTTAGGGTGAGGGATTATGTCAGGGTTATGGTTAAGGTTAGTTTTTAGATTTATGTTAGGATTAAGATTAGGGTTAGGGTTTGTGTTAAGGTTAGGATTAGGGCTATGGCTTGGATTGGTGTAAGCATTAGGTTTATAATTAGGGTTATGGTTTCTGTCAGGTTTAGGGTTAGGTTTAGCATTAGGGTTAGGGTTTGGGTTACGGTTAGGGTTTGTGTTAGGGTTAATGTTAGCTTTGGTTTAAGCATTAGGTTTACAGTTATGGTTAGAGTTAAGGTTAGGGTTACGGTCCGGGTTCGCTTTTGGGTTAGGGTTTGGGTTAGGGTTAGGTGTTGTTTTAGGCTTAGTATTTGGGTTAGGGTTAGGGTTAGGGTTTATGTTAGGCTTAGGGTTAGGGTTGCTGTAAGCATTAGGGTTACGCTAATGGTTAGGGTTAGGTTTAGGGTTAGGGTTAGGTTCCGGGTTAGGTTTAGAGTTAGGGTTAGGTTTGGTGTAAGCATTAGGTTTAGGGTTAGGGTTACGGTTTGTGTCAGGGTAGGGTTAGGGTTATGGTTTTGTTACGGTTTGTGTTAGTGTTAGGGTTTGTGTTAGGGTTTGTGTAAGCAGTAGGGTAATTGTCCGGTTTCGGGTTTGGGTTATCATTACGGTTTGGGTTAGGGTTAGGTGTAGGGTTTGTGTTAGGGTTACATTCAGTGTTAGGGTTAGGGTTAGGGTTAGGTTTTGGGTTATTGGTAGAGTTGGTGTAAGCATTTTGTTTAGGGTTAGGGTTAGTGTTAGGGTTAGTGTTACTGTCAGGGTAAGGGTTCGGGTTAGTGTTAGGGTTAGGGTTTGTGTTAGGGTTAGGGTTAGTGTTAGGGTTAGGGTTAGCTTTAGCATTTGAGTTACGGTTACGGATAGGGTTAGGGTTATGGTTATGGTTAGTGTTAGGGTTTGTGTCATATTTAGGGTTAGGGTTATGGTTTGTGTTAGGATTAGTGTTGGGGATAGGGTTGGTGTTAGGGTTAGGTTTAGGGTTAGGGTTTGTGTTAGGATTAGGGTTAGTGTGGGTTTAAGCATTCGGGTTCTGGTTCTGGTTAGAGTTAGGTTTAGGGTTACTGTCCGGGTTCTGTTTTGTGTTAGGATTAGGGTTAGGGTTAGGGTTAGGGTTGTGGTTAGTGTCTGATTTAGGGTTTGGGTTAACTTTAGGTTTAGGGTTAGGGTTAGTGTTAGGGTTGTGTTAGTGTTACGGTTAAGGTTAGTATTATTGTTAGGGTTAGGTTTTGGGTTAGGATTAGTTTTGGTGTAAGCATTAGGATTAGGGTTAGGGTAGGGTTCGGGTTTGTGTTATGTTCAGGTTTAGGGTTAGGGTGAGATTTAGGTTTAGTTTTAGTGTTGGGTTTGGTGTAAGCATTAGGTATAGGGTTTGGTTTAGGGTGTGTGTTATTGTAAGGTTTGGCTTTGCGGTAGAGAGTGTTAGGTTTAGGGTTGTTGTTGGTCTAAGCATTTGTTTTACGATTCGGGTTAAGGTTAGGGTTACGGTTTGTATTAGGGTTAGGGTTAGGGTTTGTGTTAGGGTTAGGGTTAGGTTATGGTTAGGGTTAGCGTTTGTGTTAGGGTTAAGTTTCGTGTTAGAGTTAGGGTTGGTGTAATCATTAGGTTTAGGGTTAGGGTTAAGGTTTTTGTCAGAGTTCGGGTTAGGGTTCATGTTAGGGTTTGTGTTAGGATGGGGTTAGGTTTAGGGTTTGTGTTATGGTTGTTGTAAGCATTAGTGTTAGTGTTATACTTACGGTTAGTGTTAGGTTTAGTGTTACGGTCAGGGTTAGGGATATTGCTAGAGTTAGAGTTGGTGTAAGCATTACGGTTATGGTTAGGATCAGGGTTAGGGTTTGTGTTAGGGTTATGGTTAGGTTTAGGGTTATGGTTTGTGTTAGGGTTAGTGTTAGGCTTAGGATTTGTGTTAAGGTTGGTTTAAGCATTTGTTTTATGATTTTGTTTAGGTTTAGGTAGAGGGTTAGGGTTAGGGTGAGGGTTTCTCTCAGGGTAAGTGTTAGGGTTAGTGTTAGTGTTTGTGTTAGGGTTAGGGATAGGGTTAGGGTTTGTGTTAGGGTTTTTGTAAGCATTAGTGTTAGGGTTAGGGTTAGTGCTTGGTTTAGTGTTTTTGTCATGGTTAAGGTTAGAATTAGGGTTAGAGTTATGGTTGGTGTAAGCATTCGGGTTAAGGTTAGGGTTTGAGTTTGTGTCAGGGTTAGAGTTAGGGTTATGGTTTGTGTTAGGGTTAGTGTTAGGGTTTAGTTTTAGTGTTAGGTTTGGTGTAAGCATTAGAGTAAGGGTCAGGGTCAGGGTTTGGGTTAGGTTTATGGTTGGTGTAAGCATTATTTCTAGCATTAAGGTAGTGTTAGTGTTAGGGTTACTGTGAGGGTTAGGGTTCGAGTTAGGGCTAGGGTTAGGTTTTGTGTTAGGGTTAGGGTTAGGGTTAAGGTTAGGGTTTGTGTTTGTGTTAGGGTTAGGGTTTGCGTTGGTGTAAGCATTAGGTTAACGGTCATGGTTAGAGTTAGGGTTAGGGTTACGCTCCGGGTTCGGTTGCAAGTTAGGGTTAGGGTTAGGGTTATGGTTTGTGTCAGGGTTAGAGTTTGGGTTATTATTTGTGTTAGGATTAGGTTTAGGTTTAGTGTTAGGGTTTGTGTTAGGGTTGGGTTCTGGTTAGGGTTAGAGTTAGGCTTTGTGGTAGGGTTAGGGTTAGGGTTAGCGTTATTGTATGCATTAGGTTTAGGGTTATGGTTATTGTTAGGGTTAGTGGTACGGTCCGGGTTCGGAATTGGGTTAGGGTTAGAGTTAGGGTTAGGCTTTGTGTTAGGGTTAGGGTTAGGATTTGTGTTAGTGTTAGGGTTAGGTTGAGTTAGAGATTTAGGGTTAGGGTTAGGGTTCGAGTAAGCATTAGGTTTAGGTTTAGCTTTAGGGTTAGGGTTAGGGTTAGGGTTAGTGTTACAGATATGGTTTGTGTTAGAGTTAGTGTTAGGGTTAGGGTTTGTGTTAGGGTTGGTGTAAGCGTTAGGGTAAGGGTCCGGGTTAGGGTTTTGGTTAGTGTTTAGGTTAAAGTTTAGGTTAGGTTTAGTGTTTCTGTTAGGGTTACGATTTAGGTTAGGGATAAGGTTAAGATTAGGGTTATTGTTTGGGTTAGGGTTAGGGTTGGTGTAAGCATTAGGTTTAGGGTTAGGGTTACTGTTAGGGATAGGGTTACTGTAAGGTTTAGGATTCGGTTTAGAGTTAGGTTTAGGGTTTGTGTTAGGTTAAGGGTTAGTGTAAGGGTTACAGGTTTGTATTAGGGTTTGGTATTATGGATAGGTTTAGGTTTTGAGTTAGGGTTAGGGTTGGTATAACCATTAGGTTTAGGGTTAGTGTTACTGTTAAAGTTAGGTTTACTTTCAAGGTTAGGTTTAATGTATGGGTTAGGGTGAGGGTTTGTGTTAGGGTTATGATTTGCATTGGTTTAAGCATTAGGTTTAGAGTTATGGTTAGACTTAGGGTTTGGGTTTTGGTCCGGGTTCGGTTTTGGGTTAGCGTTAGTGTTAGTGTTAGGCTTAGGTGCCGGGTTAAGGTTACGTTAGCCTTAGGGTTATGGTTAGTGTTATGGTTAGGGTTTGTGTCAGGGTGAAGGTTAGTGGTATGGTTTGTGTTAGGGTTCTGGTTTGTTCAGGGTTAGGTTTAGGGTTAGGGTTTGTGTTAGGGTTAGGGTTAGGGTTGATGTAAGCATAAGGGTTAGAGTTAGAGTTAAGTTTAGGGTTAGGGTTACGGTTTGTGTTAAGGTTAATCTTAGGGTTTGGGTCAGGATTAGGATTTTAATTAGCGTTAGTTTTAGGGATAGGATTAGGTTTAGGTTTAGGGTTATGGTTAGTGTTAGGGTTAGGGTTTGTGTTATGGTTGGTGTAAACATTAGGGTAAGGGTCCTGGTTAGGGTTTTGGTTAGAATTAGTTTTAGGCTTAGGGTTAGGCTTAGGGTTTGTGTTAGTGTGCGGGTTAGGGTTAGGTTTAGAGTTAGGGTTAGGGTTGATGTAAGCATTAGGTTTAGGGTTAAGAGAGTGTTAGGGTTAGGGTTACTGTCAGGGTTAAGGTTAGGGTTAGGGTAAGGTTCGGTTTTGGGTTAGGGTTAGGGTTAGGGTTAGATTTTCTGTTAGGGTTAGGGTTAGCGTTAGGGTTAGGGTTAATGTTAGGGTTAGGGTTAGTGTTTGTGTTAGGGTTATGTGTTAGGGTTAGGGTTATGGTTAGTGTTAGGGTTTGTGTTAGGGTAGGGGTTAGGGTTAGGGTAAGGGTTAAGGTTAGGTTTGGTGTAAGCATTAGGTTTATGGTTAATTTTAGGGTTTGTGTCAGGGTTAGGGTTAGTGTTATGGTTATGGTTTGTGTTAGGGTTAGACTTAGGTTTAGGGTTTGTGTTCTAGTTGGTATAAGCATTAGGGTTAGTGTTAGGCGTAGGGTAAATATTTGTGTTAAGATTAGGGTTAGTGTTAGGGTGAGATTGAGGTTTAGGGATAGTGTTAGATTTTGTGTAAGCAGTAGGTTTAGGGTTCGTTTTAGGATGTGTTTTATTGTAAGGTTTGGTCTTTGCAGTAGAGAGTGTTAGGGTTAGGGTTATGGTTGGTGTAAGCATTTGTTTTATGATTGTGGTTAGGGTTTGTTTTAGTGTTGTGTTAGGGTTAGGGAATGTGTTAGGATTAGTGTAAGTTTAGGGTTTTTGTTAGGGTTGGTGTAAGCATTAGGGTAAGGGCAAGGGATAATGATTGGGTTAGAGTTAGGGTTGGGTTAGGCGTAGTGTTAGGGTTAGTGTTTGGGTTAGGTTCAGGGTTGGTGTAGGCATGAGTTTGGAGTTTAGGGTTAGTGTTAGCGTTAGGCATACTGTCAGGGTTAGGGTTAGGTTTAGGGTTTGTGTTAGGGTTAGGGTTAGTGTTAGGGTTAGGGTTTGTGTTAGGGTTAGGGTTAGCGTTGGTGTAAGCATTAGGTTAAGGGTTATGGTTAAAGTTAGGGTTACTGTTACGGTCCGGGTTTGGTTTGGGGTTAGGGTTAGGGTTAGGGATAGGGTTAGGGTTAGGGTTTCTGTCAGGGTTAGGGTTAGTGTTATGATTTGTGTTAGAGTTAGGGTTAGGGTTAGGGTTTGTGTTAGGTTTGGTGTAAACATGAGGGTAAGGATTATTGTTAGGAGTACGGTTTGTGTTAGGGTTAGTGCTAGCTTTAGGGTTGGTGTAAGCATTAGGGTTAGGCTTAGGGTTAGGCTTAGGGTTTGTGTTAGGGTTAGGATTGGGATTTAGGTTGTGGGTTATGTTTAGGGTTGGTGTAAGCATTAGCTTTAGTGTTAGTTTTAGTGTTACGATTAGGGTTACTGTCAGGGTTCGGGTTCAGGTTAGGGTTAGGTTTTGTGTTATGGTTTGAGTTAGGGTTAGCGTTTGTGTTTGGGTTAGGATTAGGGTTGTTGTAAGCATTTGGGTTAGGGTTATGGTTAGGGTTTGTGTTAGGGTTAGGGTGAGTTTGAGGTTTAGTGTTATGGTTAGGGTTAGTGTATGCGTTAGGTTTAGGGTTAGGTTTAGAGAGTGTTTTACCATTAAGGTTGTGCTTTGGAGTAGAGAGTGTTAGGGTTAGTGTTAGTGTTGGTGTAAGCATTTGAGTTACGATTGTTGTATGGGTTAGGTTTAGGGTGTGTCAGGGTAGGGTTAGAGTTATGGTTTGTGTTAGGGTTAGTGTTAGGGTTCGGGTTTGTGTTAGGGTTGGTGTAAGCATTTGTTTTATGATTTTGTTTAGGGTTAGGTAGAGGGTTAGGGATAGGGTTAGGGTTTGTGTCAGGGTTAGGGTTTGGGTTAGTGTTAGTGTTTGTGTTAGGGTTAGGGACTGGGTTAGAGTTTGTGTTAGGTTTGGTGTAAGCATTAGTGTTAGGGTTAGGGTTAGTGTTAGGTTTAGTGTTACAGTCATGGTTAAGGTTAGGATTAGGGTTAGAGTTTTGGTTGGTGTAAGCATTAGGTTGAGGGTTAGGGTTAGTGTAATGTTAGGGTTACTGTCATGGGTAGGGTTCAGGTTAGGGTTAATGTTTGTTTCTGGGTATGGGATACGTTTTTGGTTCAGGATAGGGTTAGCGTTGGTGTAAGCATTAGGTTTAGGGTTATGGTTAGAGTTAGGGTTAGGGTTACAGTCCGGGTTCGGTTTTGGGTTAGGCTTAGAGTTAGGAGAGGGTTAGGGATAGGGTTAGTGTTAGGGTTATGGTAAGGGTTACGTTAGTGTTATGGTTTTTTTTTAGGTTAGTGTAAGGGTTAGGGTTTGTGTTAGGGTTCGTTTAAGCATTAGGGTAAGGGTTTAGGGTTTGGTTAGCGTTAGGGTTAGGTTTAACGTTAGGTTTAGGGTTTGTGTTAATGTTAGAGTTAGGGTGAGGGTTAGGATTAGGGTTAGGTTTTGGATTAGGGTTAGGGTTGGGGTAAGCATTAGGTTTAGGGTTTGTGTTAGTGTTAGGATTAGGGTTATTTTCAGGGTTAGGTTTAGGGTTAGGGTTAGGGTTAGGGTTTGTGTTAGAGTTAGGGTTAATGTTGCTGTTTGCATTAATGTTCTGGATATGGTTGGAGTTAGGGTTAGGGTTCTGGTGAGTGTTCGGTTTTGGGTTAGGTTTAGGGTTAGGGTTGCGGTGAGTGTCGTTGTGGGTTTTGGGTTATCGTTAGGGTTAGTGTTAGGGTCAGTGTTAGTTTTTGTGTTAGGGTTACTGTTACTGTTAGGGTTAGGTTTAGGTTTAGGGATAGGGTTTGGTTCAGGGTTAGGGTTAGGGTTAGTTTTAGCGTTGGTATAAGCATTAGGTTAAGGGTTATTGCTAAAGTTAGGGTTAGGGTTACCCTCCGGGTTTGGTTTGGGCTGAGGGTTAGGGTTAGGTTTACCATTAGGGTTACGTGTTGTGTTAGGGTTAGTGTTCGGGTTAGAGTTAGGTTTGGTGTAGTCTTTAGGTTTAGGTTTAGTGTTAGGGTTTTTGTCAGGGTTCGTGATAGGGTTCGTGTTAGGGTTTGTGTTAGGGTTAGGGTTAGAGTTAGGGTTAGGGATTGTGTTAGGGTTAGGGTTAGGTTTTGGGTTATGTTTCGTGTTAGGCTTACAGCTAGGGTTAGGGTTGGTGTACGCATTAGGGTTAGGGATAAGTTTAGGGTTTGTGTCAGGGTTAGGTTAGAGTTATGGTTTGTGTTAAGGTTAGTGTAAGGGTTATGGTTTGTGTTAGGGTTGGTTTAAGCATTAGGGTTAAGGGTCCGGTTTAGGGTTTGGGTTAGCGTTAGGGTTAGGTTTAGGGTTAGGTTTGGGGTTTGTATTATGGTTAGAGTTAGGGTGAGTGTTAGGTTTAGGGTTAGTTTTAGGTTAGTGTTAGGATTAGGATAAGCATTAGGTTTAGGGTTAGTGTTAGTGTGAGGGTTAGTGTTACTGTCAGGGTTAGGTTTAGGGTTAGGGTTTGTGTAAAGGTTAGGGTTAGCGTTGGTGTAAGCATTAGGTTTCTGGTTATGGATAGAGTTAGGGTTAGGGTTCCAATGCGGATTCGGTTTTTGGTTATGTTTAGGGTTAGGGTTAGGGTGAGGGTTTTTATTAGTGTTAGTGTTAGCGTTTGTGTTAGGGTTAGGGTTAGGGTTGGTGTAAGCATTAGTGTTAGGTTTAGAGTTAGGTTTAGGGTTTGTGTTAGGGTTAGGGGTAGGGTTGGTGAAAGCATTAGGGTTAGGTTTAGGGATAGGGTTAGGGTTTGTCTTAGGGTTAGTGTTCAGGTTAGAGTTTGGGTTTGGTGTAATCTTTAAGTTTAGGTTTAGGGTTAGGGTTTTTGTCAGGGTTTGGGATAGGGTTCGTGTTAGGTTTTGTGTTTTGGTTAGGGTTAGTGTTTGTGTTAGGGTTGTTGTAAGCATTAGTGTTAGTGTTAGGGTTAGGGTTAGTGTTAGGTTTAGTGTGATGGTCAGGATTAGGGATAGGGTTAGAGTTAAAGTTTGTGTAAGCATTAGGGTTATGATTAGGGTTCGTGTTAGTGTTTCTGTTAGGGTTAGGGTTAGGGATTGTGTTAGGGTTGGTGTGAGCATTTGTGTTAGTGTTAGGTTAAAGTTAGATTTAGTGTTACGGTCATCGTTAAGATTAGGGTTAGGGTTAAGGTTAGGGTTGGTGTAAGCATTAGGTTAAGAGTTAGTGTTAGTGTTAGGGTTAGGGTTAATATCAGGGTTAGGGTTCAGGCTAGGATTTTTTCTCGGGTAGGGTTTTTGTTTTGGTTAGGGTTAGGGTTAGGGTTAGCGTTGGTGTAAGCATTAGGTTGAGGGTTATGGTTAGAGTTAGCGTTAGGAATACGGTCCGTTTTCGGTTTTGGGTTCGGGTTACAGTTAGGATAGGGTTAGGGATAGGGTTTGTGTAAGGGTTATGCTTAGAGTTAGGGTTAGTGATTGTGTTAGGGTTAGGGTTGGGGTAAGGTTTCAGGTTAGGTTTACAGCTAGGGTTAGGGTTGGTGTAAGCATTAGTGTTTCGGTTAGGGTTAGGGTTTGTGTCAGGGTTAGGTTAGAGTTATGGTTTGTGTTAAGGTTAGTGTAAGGGTTAGGGTTTGTCTTAGGGTTGGTTTAAGCATTAGGGTAAGGGACCGGTTTAGGGTTTGGGTTAGGGTTAGGGTTAGTGTTAGTGTTAGGGTTAGGTTTATGGTTTGATTTAAGGTTAGAGAAAGGATGAGGGTTAGGGTTAGGGTTATTTTTGGGTTAGGGTTAGGGTTAGGGTAAGCCTTAGGTTTAGTGTTTGGGTTAGGGTTAGGGTTAGCATTGGTGTAAGCATTAGGTTTAGGGTTACGGTTAGGGTTTGTGTCAGGGTTAGGGTTAGAGTTAGGATTAGGGTTAGGGTTTGTGTTAAGGTTAGACTTAGGTTTATGGTTTGTGTTAGGGTTAGGACTAGGGTTGGTGTAAGCATTAGGGTTAGGGTTAGGTTTAGGGTTAGGGTTTGTGCTAAGGTAAGAGAAAGGCTGAGGGTTAGGGTTAGGGTTATTTTTGGGTTAGGGTTAGGGTTGGTGTAAGCATTAGGTTTAGGGTTAGTGTTAGTGTTAGGGTTAGGGTTACTGTCAGGGTTAGGGTTAGGGCAGGGTTAGGGTTAGGGTTTGTGTTAGGGTTAGGGTTAGCACTGGTGTAAGCATTACGGTTCTGGTTATGGTTAGAGTTAGGGTTAGGGTTCCGTTGCGGATTCTGTTTTTGGTTAGGGTTAGGGTAGGGTTAGGGTTAGGGTTATGGTAGTGGTTAGTGTCCGATTTAGGGTTTGGGTTATCATTAGGGTTAGTGTTAGGGTTAGTGTTAGGGTTTGTGTTAGGGTTACGGTTATGATTATGGTTAGGGTTAGGGTTAGGGTTTGGGTTAGGGTTATTTTTGGTGTAAGCATTAGGGTTTGGGGTAGGGGTAGGTTTCGGGTTTGTGTTAGGGTTAGGGTTAGGGTTAGGGTGAGATTTAGGTTTAGTTTTAATGTTAGGTTTGGTGTAAGCTTTGGTTTAGGGTTCGGTTTAGGGTGTGTGTTATTGTAAGTTTTGGGCTTTGCAGTACAAAGTGTTAGGTTTAGGGTTATTGTTGGTGTAAGCATTTGTTTTATGACTGGGGTTAGGGTTAGTGTTAGGGTTTTTATAAGGGTTAGGGTTAGGGATAGCGTTTGTGTTAGGGTTAGTGTTACAGTTGGTGTAAGCATTAGGGTGAGGTTTAGGGTTAGTGTTAGGGTTTGTGTTAGGGTTAGGGTTTGGTTTAGAATTAGGGTTTGTGTAATCATTAGATTTAGGTTTAGGGTTAGGGTTTTTGTCCGGGTTAGGGTTAGGGGTCGATTTAGGGTTTGTGTTAGGGTTAGGGTTTGTGTTAGGGTTGGTGTAAGCATTAGTGTTAGTGTTAGGGTTTGGGTTAGTTTTAGGTTTAGTGTTATGTTCATAGTTAAGGTTAGGGTTAGGTTTAGAGTTATGGTTGGTGTAAGCATTAGCGTTAGGGTTAGGGTTTGGGTTTGTATTAGATCTAGGATTAGGGTTAGGCTTAGTGTAAGCATTAGGTGAAGGGATAGGGTTAGAGTTAGGGTTAGGGTTAGTGTCAGGGTTAGGGTTCAGGTTAGTGTTAGGGTTAGGATTTGTGTCAGGGTTAGGGTTATGGTTTTTGTTAGGGATAGTGTTAGCGTTGTTGTAAGCTTAGGTTTAGGGTTATGGTTAGAGTTAGGGTTAGGGTTACGGTCCGGGTTCGGTTTTGGGTTCGGGTTAGGGTTAGCGTAGGGTTAGGATTAGGGTTTGTGTTAGGGTTAGGGTTAGAGTTAGGGTTAGGGATTGTGTTAGGGTTAGGGTTAGGTTTAGGGTTATGGTTCGGGTTAGGTTTAGAGTTAGGGTTAGTGTTGGTGAAAGCATTAGGGTTAGGGATAGGGTTTGAGTTAAAGTTGGTGTAAGCATTAGGGTTATGCTTAGGGTTAGGGTTAGTGTTTGTGTTAGGGTTAGGGTTAGGGTTTGTGTTAGGGTTGGTGTAAGCATTAGTGTTAGGGTTAGGGTTAAAGTTAGGTTTAGTGTTACGGTCATCGTTAAGGTTATGGATAGGTTTAGAGTAATGGTTGGTGTAAGCATTAGCGTTAGGGTTAGGGTTTTGGTTTGTATCAGGGTTAGGGTTAGGGTTAGGGTTGGTGTAAGCATCAGGTTTAGTGTTAGGGTTAGTGTTAGGGTTAGGGTTACTGTCAGGGTTAGGGTTCAGGCTATGATTTGTGTCTGGCTTAGGGTTAGGATTTTGGTTAGTGTTAGGGTTAGCGTTGGTGTAAGCATTAGGTTGAGGCTTATGGTTAGAGTTAGCGTTAGGAATACCGTCCCTTTTCGGTTTTGGGTTCGGGTTACGGTTAGGATAGGGTTAGGGATAGAGTTTGTGTTAAGGTGAGGGTTAGAGTTAGGGTTAGGGATTGTGTTAAGTTTAGGGTTAGTTTTAGTGTTAGGTTTCGGGTTAGGTTTACAGCTAGGGTTAGGGTTGGTGTACGCATTAGGGTTTGGGTTAGCGTTAGGGTTTGTGTCAGGGTTAGGTTAGAGCTATGGTTTTTGTTAAGGTTAGTGTAAGGGTTAGGGTTTGTGTTAGGGTTGGTTTAAGCATTAGGGTAAGGGTCCGTTTTAGGGTTTGGTTAGCGTTAGGGTTAGGTTTAGGATTGGTGTAAGCTTTAGGGTTAGGTTTAGGGTTAGGGTTAGGGTTTGTGTTAGGTTTAGGGTTCGGGTCAGAGTTAGGGTTGGTGTAATCTTTAGGTTTAGGTTTAGGGTTAGGGTTTTTCTCAGGGTTTGGGATAGGGTTCGTGTTAGGGTTTGTGTTAGGGTTAGGGTTAGGGTTTGTGTTAGAGTTGTTGTAAGCATTAGTGTTAGTGTTAGTGTTAGGGTTAGGGTTAGTGTTAGGTTTAGTGTGACGGTCAGGGTTTGTGTTAGGGTTAGTTAAAGTTGGTGTAAGCATTAGGGTTATGATTAGGGTTAGGGTATGTGTTTGTGTTAGGGTTAGTGTTAAGGTTTGTGTTAGGGTTAGGGTTAGGGTTTGTGTTAGGGTTGGTGTAAGCATTAGTGTTAGGTTTAGGGTAAAATTTAGGTTTAGTGTTATGGTCATCGTTAAGGTAAGGGTTAGGGTTAGAGTAATGGTTGGTGTAAGCATTAGGTTTAGGGTTAGTGTTAGTGTTAGGGTTATGGTTACTGTCAGGGTTAGGGTTAGGGTTAGGGTTTGTGTTAGGGTTAGCGTTAGCGTTGGTGTAAGCATTAGGGTTCTGGTTATGGTTAGAGTTGGGTTTAGGGTTCCGGTGCGGATTCGGTTTTGGGTTAGGGTTAGGGTAGGGTTAGGGTTAGGGTTAGGACTAGGGTTGTGGTAGGTGTCCGGTTTAGGGTTTGGGTTATCGTTAGGGTTAGTGTTAGGATTAGTGTTAGGGTTTGTGTTAGGGTTACGGTTACGTTTATGGTTAGAGTAAGGGTTAGGGTTTGGGTTAGGGTTAGTGTTGGTGTAAGCATCAGGGTTAGGGTTAGGGGTAGGGTTCAGTTTTGTGTTATGGTTAGGGTTAGGGTTAGGGTGAGATTTAGGTGTAGTTTTAGTGTTAGGTTTGGTGTAAGCATGAGTTTTAGGGTTCGGTTTAAGGTGTGTATTATTTTAAGGTTTGGGCTTTGCGGTACAAAGTGTTAGGGTTAGGGTTATTGTTGGTGTAAGCATTTGTTTTACGATTGGGGTTAGGATTAGGGTGAGGGTTTGTATTAGGCTTAGGGTTAGGGTTTGTGTTAGGGTTAGGGTTAGGGTTTGTGTAATCTTTAGGTTTAGGTTTAGCGTAAGAGTTTTTGTCAGGGTTCGGGTTAGGGTTCGTGTTAGGGTTTGTGTTAGGGTTAGGGTTTTGGTTAGAGTTTTTGTAAGCATTAGTGTTACTGTTAAGGTTAGGGTTAGGTTTAGTGTGACGGTCAGAGTTAGGAATAGGGTTAGAGTTAAAGTTGGTGTAAGCATTAGGGTTATCATTAGGGTTAGGGTTAGTGTTTGTGTTAGGGTTAGGGTTAGCGTTAGTGTTAGGGTTTGTGTTAGGGTTAGGGTTAGTGTTAGGGTTATGGTTAAGGTTAGGGTATGGTTTAGGGTTAGTTTTGGTGTATGCATTTTGATTAGGGTTAGTGATAATGTTCGGGTTTGTGTTATGGTTAGGGTTAGGGTTAGGGTGAGATTTAGATTTAGTTTTAGTGTTAGGTTTGGTGTAAGCATTAGGTTTAGGGTTCAGTTTAGGGTGTGTATTATTGTAAGTTTTGGGCTTTGCAGTAGAGAGTGTTAGGTTTAGGGTTATTGTTGTTGTAAGCATTTGCTTTACTACTGGGGTTAGGGTTAGTGTTAGGGTTTTTATAAGGGTTAGGGTTAGGGATAGCGTTTGTGTTAGGGTTAGTGTTACAGTTGGTGTAAGCATTAGGGTGAAGTTTAGGGTTAGTGTTAGGGTTTGTGTTAGGGTTAGGGTTTGGTTTAGAATTAGGGTTTGTGTAATCATTAGGTTTAGGTTTAGGGTTAGGGTTTTTGTCAGGGTTAGGGTTAGGGGTCGTTTTAGGGTTTATGTTAGGGTTAGGGTTTTTGTTAGGGTTGGTGTAAGCATTAGTGTTAGTGTTAGGGTTTGGGTTAGTCTTATGTTTAGTGTTATGTTCATAGTTAAGGTTAGGGTTAGGTTTACAGTTATGGTTGGTATAAGCATTAGATCTAGGATTAGGGTTTGGGTTTCTATTAGATCTAGGATTAGGGTTAGGCTTAGTGTAAGCATTAGGTGAAGGGTTAGTGTTAGAGTTAGGGTTAGGGTTACTGTCAGGGTTAGGGTTCAGGTTAGTGTTAGGGTTAGGATTTGTGTCAGGGTTAGGGTTATGGTTTTTGTTAGGGATAGTGTTAGCGTTGTTGTAAGCTTAGGTTTAGGGTTATGGTTAGAGTTACGGTTAGGGTTACGGTCCGGTTTGGTTTTGGGTTCGGGTTAGGGTTAGCATAGGGTTAGGGTTAGGGTTTGTGTTAGGGTTAGGGTTAGAGTTAGGGTTAGGGATTGTGTTAGGGTTAGGGTTAGGTTTAGGGTTATGGTCCGGGTTAGGTTTAGAGTTAGGGTTAGTGTTGGTGTAAGCATTAGGGTTAGGGATAGGGTTTGAGTTAAAGTTGGTGTAAGCATTAGGGTTATGCTTAGGGTTAGGGTTAGTGTTTGTGTTAGGGTTAGGGTTAGGGTTTGTGTTAGGGTTGGTGTAAGCATTAGTGTTAGGGTTATGGTTAAAGTTAGGTTTAGTGTTACGGTCATCGTTAAGGTTATGGATAGGTTTAGAGTAATGGTTGGTGTAAGCATTAGCGTTAGGGTTAGGGTTTTGGTTTGTATCAGGTTTAGGGTTAGGGTTAGGGTTGGTGTAAGCATCAGGTTTAGTGTTAGGCTTAGTGTTAGGGTTAGGGTTACTGTCAGGGTTAGGGTTCAGGCTATGATTTGTGTCTGGCTTAGGGTTAGGATTTTGGTTAGGATTAGGGTTAGCGATGTTGTAAGCATTAGGTTGAGGCTTATGATTAGAGTTAGCGTTAGGAATACCGTCCGTTTTCGGTTTTTGGTTCGGGTTACGATTAGGATAGGGTTAGGGATAGAGTTTGTGTTAAGGTGAGGGTTAGAGTTAGGGTTAGGGATTGTGTTAAGGTTAGGGTTAGTTTTAGTGTTAGGTTTCGGGTTAGGTTTACAGCTAGGTTAGGGTTGGTGTACGCATTAGGGTTTGGGTTAGCGTTAGGGTTTGTGTCAGGGTTAGGTTAGAGCTATGGTTTTTGTTAAGGTTAGTGTAAGGGTTAGGGTTTGTGTTAGGGTTGGTTTAAGCATTAGGGTAAGGGTCCGTTTTAGGGTTTGGTTAGCGTTAGGGTTAGGTTTAGGATTGGTGTAAGCTTTAGGGTTAGGTTTAGGGTTAGGGTTAGGGTTTGTGTTAGGTTTAGGGTTCGGGTCAGAGTTAGGGTTGGTGTAATCTTTAGGTTTAGGTTTAGGGTTAGGATTTTTCTCAGGGTTTGGGATAGGGTTCGTTTTAGGGTTTGTGTTAGGGTTAGGGTTAGGGTTTGCGTTAGAGTTGTTGTAAGCATTAGTGTTAGTGTTAGGGTTAGGGTTAGTGTTAGGTTTAGTGTTACGGTCAGGGTTAGGGATAGGGTTAAAGTTGGTGTAAGCATTAGGGTTATGATTAGGGTTAGGGTTAGTGTTTGTGTTAGGGTTAGGGTTAAGGTTTGTGTTAGGGTTAGGGTTAGGGTTTGTGTTAGGGTTGGTGTAAGCATTAGTGTTAGGTTTAGGGTAAAATTTAGGTTTAGTGTTATGGTCATCGTTAAGGTAAGGGTTAGGGTTAGAGTAATGGTTGGTGTAAGCATTAGGTTTAGGGTTAGTGTTAGTGTTAGGGTTATGGTTACTGTCAGGGTTAGGGTTAGGGTTTGTGTTAGGGTTAGCGTTAGCGTTGGTGTAAGCATTAGGGTTCTGGTTATGGTTAGAGTTAGGTTTAGGGTTCCGGTGCGGATTCGGTTTTGGGTTAGGGTTAGGGTAGGGATAGGGTTAAGGTTAGGATTAGGGTTGTGGTAGGTGTCCGGTTTAGGGTTTGGGTTATCGTTAGGGTTAGTGTTAGGATTAGTGTTAGGGTTTGTGTTAGGGTTACGGTTACGTTTATGGTTAGAGTAAGGGTTAGGGTTTGGGTTAGGGTTAGTGTTGGTGTAAGCATCAGGGTTAGGGTTAGGGGTAGGGTTCAGGTTTGTGTTATGGTTAGGGTTAGGGTTAGGGTGAGATTTAGGTGTAGTTTTAGTGTTAGGTTTGGTGTAAGCATGAGTTTTAGGGTTCGGTTTAAGGTGTGTATTATTTTAAGGTTTGGGCTTTGCGGTACAAAGTGTTAGGGTTAGGGTTATTGTTGGTGTAAGCATTTGTTTTACGATTGGGGTTAGGGTTAGGGTGAGGGTTTGTATTAGGCTTAGGGTTAGGGTTTGTCTTAGGGTTAGGGTTAGGGTTGGTGTAAGCATTAGGGTTAGGTTTAGGGTTAGGGTTAGGGTTTGTGTAATCTTTAGGTTTAGGTTTAGCGTTAGAGTTTTTGTCAGTGTTAGGGTTAGCGTTCATGTTAGGGTTTGTGTTAGGGTTGTTGTAAGCATTAGTGTTAGTGTTAGGGTTAGTGTTAGTGTTAGGTTTAGTGTGACGGTCAGAGTTAGGAATAGGGTTAGAGTTAAAGTTGGTGTAAGCATTAGGGTTATCATTAGGGTTAGGGTTAGTGTTTGTGTTAGGGTTAGGATTAGCATTAGTGTTAGGTTTTCTGTTAGGGTTAGGGTTAGTGTTAGGGTTATGGTTAGGGTTAGGGTTTGGTTTAGGGTTAGTTTTAGTGTAAGCATTAGGGTGAGGGTTAGGGGTAAGGTTCGGGTTTGTGTTATGGTTAGGGTTAGGTTTAGGGTGAGATTTAGATTTAGTTTTAGTGTTAGCTTTGGTGTAAGCATTAGGTTTAGGGTTCGGTTTAGGGTGTGTATTATTGTAAGTTTTGGGCTTTGCAGTAGAGAGTGTTAGGGTTAGGGTTATTGTTGGTGTAAGCATTTGTTTTACGATTGGGGTAAGGGTTAGTGTTAGGGTTTTTATAAGCGTTAGGGTTAGGGATAGCGTTTGTGTTAGGGTTAGTATTACAGTTGGTGTAAGCATTAGGGTTAGGTTTAGATTAGGGTTTGGGTTTGTATTAGGGTTAGGTTTCGGGTTAGAATTAGGGTTTGTGTAATCATTAGGTTTAGGTTTAGGGTTAGGGTTTTTGTCAGGGTTAGGGTTAGGGGTCGTGTTAGGGTTTGTGTTAGGGTTAGGGTTAGGGTTAGGGTTTGTGTTAGGTTTGGTGTAAGCATTAGTGTTAGTGTTAGGGTTAGGGTTAGGGTTAGTGTTAGGTTTAGTGTTACGGTCATAGTTAAGGTAGCGGAAGGGTTAGAGTTATGGTTGGTGTAAGCATTAGTGTTAGGTTTAGGGTTTGGGTTTGTATTAGGTTTAGGGTAGGGTTAGGCTTAATGTAAGCATTAGGTTAAGGGTTAGGGTTAGTGTTAGGGTTAGGGTTACTGTTAGTGTTAGGGTTAGGGTTAGGGTTTTTGTCTGGGTTAGGGTTATGGTTTTGGTTCTGGATAGGATTAGCATTGGTGTAAGCATTAGGTTTAGGGTTATGGTTAGAGTTTGTGTTAGGGTTACGGTTCGGCTTCGGTTTTGGGTTTGGAATAGGGTTAGAGTAGGGTTAGGGTTAGAGTTTGTGTTAGGGTTATGATTAGTTTTATGGTCATGTTTCGGGTTATGTTTACAGCTAGGGTTAGGGTTGTTGTAAGCATTACTGTTTGGGTTAGGGTTAAGGTTTGTGTCAGGGTTAGGTTAGAGTTATGGTTTGTGTTAAGGTTAGTGTAAGGGTTAGTGTTTGTGTTAGGGTTGGTTTAAGCATTAGGGTAAGGGTCCGGTTTAGGGTTTGGGTTAGCGTTAGGGTTAGGGTTAGGTTTAAGGTTTGTGTTATGATTAGTTAGGTTGAGGTTTAGAGTTAGGGTTAGTTTTTGGTTAGGGTTAGGGTAAGCATTAGGTTTAGGGTTAGTGTTATTGTTAGGGTTAGGGTTACTGTCAGGGTTAGGTTTAGGGTTAGAGTTAGGGTTTGTGTTAGTGTTAGGGTTAGTTTTGGTGTTAGCATTAGTGTTCTATTTATGTTTAGAGTTATTGTTAGGATTCAAGTTCGGATTCGGTTTTTGGTTAGGTTTAGGGTTAGCGTTAGGGTTTGTGTTAGGGTTAGTGTTAGGGTTAGGGTTTGGTTTAGGGTTAGTTTTGGTGTAAGCATTAGGGTTAATGTTAGGTGTAGTGTTAGGGTTTGTGTAATGGTTAGGGTTATGGTTAGGGTGAGATTTAGGTTTAGTTTTAGTGTTAGTTTTGGTGTAAGCATTAGGTTTAGGGTTCGGTTTCGGGTGTGTATTATTGTATGGTTTGGGCTTTGCCCTATAGAATGTTAGGTTTAGGGTTATTATTTTTGTAAGGTTTTGTTTTGCGATTGGGTTTAGGTTTATGGGGAGGGTTTGTATTAGGGTTAGGGTTTGAGTTAGGGTTAGGGTTAGGGTAGGTTTAGGTTTAGGGTTAGGGTTGGTGTAATCATTAGGTTTAAGTTTAGGGTTAGGGTTTTTGTTAGGGTTAGGGTTAGGCTTAATGTTAGGGTTTTTGTTAGGGTTAGGGTGATTGTTAGGGTTTGTGTTAGGGTTGGTGAAAGCATTTGTTTTATTATTGTGTTTAGGGTTAGGTGTAGGGTTAGGCTTAGGGTTAGGGTTAGTGTCAGGGTTAGGGTTAGTCTTAGTCTTAGTGTTTTTGTTAGGGTTAGGGATAGGGTTAGGGTTTTTTGGTAGGGTTGGTGTAATCATTAGTGTTAGGGTTAGGTTTAGTGTTAGATTTACTGTTACGGTCATGTTTAGGTTTAGCGTTAGGGTTAGAGTCATGGTTTTGTTAAGCATTAGCGTTAAGGTTAGGGTGAGGATTTGTATTAGGGTTAGGGTTAGGGTAAGGTTTGGTGTAAGCATTAGGTTTAGGGTTCATGTTAGTGTTAGGGTTAGGGTTACTGTCAGTGTTAGGGTTCAGGTTAGGTTTAGGGTTTGTGTTAGGGTTAGGGTTAGATTTAGGTTTAGGTTTCGATTTGGTTTAGAGTTTGGTTAGGGTTGGTGTAAGCATTAGGGTTAGGGTTAAGGTTAGGGTTTGTGTCAGGGTTATGGTTAGAGTTTGTGTTAGGGTTAGTGTAAGGGTTAGGTTTTGTGTTAGGGTTGATGTAAGCATGAGGGTAAGGGTCCGGTTTAGCGTTTGGGTTAGCGTTAGCGTTATGATTAGGGTTAGGTTTAGGGTTTGTGTTATGGTTAGAGTTAGGTTGAGGGTTAGGGTTAGGTTTTGGGTTAGGGTTAGGGTTGGGGTAAGCATTAGGTTTAGGGTTAGTGTTATTGTTTGGGTTAGGGTTACTGTCAGGTTTAGGATTAGGGTTAGGTTTAGGGTTAGGGTTAGGGTTAGGGTTTGTGTTAGGGTTACGTTTAGGGTTATCGTTGGGTTAGGATAGGACTAGGTTTATGGTTTGGGTCTGGGTTAGTTTTGGTGTAAGCATTAAGGTTAGCGTTAGTGGTATGGTTACGGTTTGTTATGGTTGGGGTTAGGGAGACATTGAGGTTTAGTTTTAGTGTTAGGTTTGATGTAAGCATTAGGTTTAGGGTTCGGTTTAGGGTGTGTTTTATTGCATGGTTTGGGCTTTGCGGTAAGTGTGTAGGGTTAGGGTTATTGTTGGTGTAAGCATGTGTTTTATGATTGGGGTTAGAGTTAAGTTTAGGGTTTGTTTTAGGGTTAGGGATAATGTTAGGGTTAGGGTTGGTGTAAGCATTAGATTTAGGGTTAGGGTAAGTGTTAGGGTTAGGGATACTGTCAGGGTTAGGGTTCAGGTTAGGGTTAGGGTTAGGGTTTGTGTCTGGGTTAGGGTTATGGCTTTGGTTAGGGTTAGGGTTAGCGTTGGTGTAAGCATTAGGTTTAGAGTTTTGGTTAGAGTTAGGGTTAGGGTTACGGTCCGTGTTCGATTTTGGGTTAGGGTTAGGGTTAGGTAGGGTTAGGGTTTGTGTTAGGGTTAGGTTTAGAGTTAGGGTTAGGGTTGGTGTAAGCATTAGCATTAGGGTATTTGGTAGGGTTTGGGTCACGGTTATGGTTAGAGATTGTGTTAGGGTTAGTGTAAGGGATAGGGTTTGTGTAACTGTTGGTGTAAGCATGAGGGTTAGGGTCCGGTTTGAGGTTTGGGTTAGCTTATGGTTATTTCTAGGGTTAGGTTTAGGATTTGTGTTATGGTTAGAGTTAAGTTGAGGGATAGGTTTAGGTTTTGGTTTAGGGTTATGGTTGGGCTAAGCATTAGGTTTAGGGTTAGTGTTAGTGATAGGGTTAGGGTTGCTGTCAGGTTTATGGTTAGGTTTAGGTTTAGGGTTAGGGTTAGTGTTAGCGTTTGTGTTAGGGCTATGGTTAGGGTTAGCGTTGGGTTAGGGATAGGACTAGGTTTATGGTTTGGGTCAGGGTTAGTTTTGGTGTAAGCATTAGGGTTAGTGTTAGTGGTATGGTTACGGTTTGTTATGGTTATGGTTAGGGTTAGGGTTAGGGAGAGATTGAGGTTTAGTTTTAGTGTTAGGTTTGGTGTAAGCATTAGTTTTAGGGTTCGGTTTAGGGTGTGTATTATAGTAAGGTTTGGGCTTTGCGGTACAAAGTGTTATGGTTAGGGTTATTGTTGGTGTAAGCATGTGTTTTAAGATTGGGGTTAGGGTTAGGGTTAGGGTTTGTATTGGGGTTAGTGTTAGGGTTTGTGTTAGGGTTAGGGTTTGGGTTGGTGTAAGCATTAGGGTTAGGTTTAGGGTTAGGGTTAGGGTTTGTGTTATGCCTAGCGTTAGGCTTATGGTCAGAGTTAGGGTTAGGGTTAGGGTTGGTGTAATAATTAGGTTTAGGTTTAAGGTTAGGGTTTTTGTCAGGGTTAGGGTTAGGCTTAATGTTAGGGTTTTTGTTAGGATTAGGGTTAGGGTTAGGGTTTGTGTTAGGTTTGTGTAAGCATTAGTTTTACGATTTTGTTTAGGGTTCGGAAGAGGGTTAGGGTTAGGGTTTATGTCAGGGTTAGTGTTAGGGTTAGTGTTAGTGTTTGTGTTCGGGTTAGGGTTAGTGTAAGGTTTAGTGTTGCGGTCATGGTTAAAGTTAGGGTTAGGGTTAGAGTTATGATTGGTGTAAGCTTTAGGGTAAGGGTTAGGGTTTGTGTTTGTATTAGGGTTAGGGTTAGGGTTAGGGTTGGTGTAAGCATTAGATTTAGGGTTAGGGTTCAGGTTAGGGTTAGGGGTACTGTCAGGGTTAGGGTTCAGGTTAGGGTTTGGGTTAGTGTTTGTGTTAGAGTCAGGGATAAGGTTTTGGTTAGGGTTAGGGTTAGCGTTGGTAAAAGCCTTAGGTTTAGGGTTATGGTTAGAGTTAGAGTTTGTTTTAGGGTTAGGTTTAGAGTTGTGGTTGGTGTAAGCATTAGGGTTAGGGTTAGGTTTAGGTTTATATTTCGGGTTACTTTTAGAGTTAGGGTTAGGGTTGGTGGAAGCATTAGGGTTAAGGTTAGGATTTGTGTCAGGGTAGGCTAGAGTTATGGTTTGTGTTAACGTTAGTGTAAGGGTTAGGGTTTGTGTTAAGGTTGGTGTAAGCATTAGAGTAAGGGTGCAGTTTAGGGTTTGGGTTAGCGTTAGCGTTAGGGTTAGGGTTAGGGTTAGGTTTAGTGTTTGTGTTATGGTTAGAGTTTGGGTGAGTGTTATGGTTAGGGTTAGGTTTTGGTTTAGGGTTAGGGTTGGGGTAAGCATTAGGTTTAGGGTTAGTGTTAGTGTTAGGGTTAGAGTTACTGTCAAGGTTAGGGTTAGGGTTAGGGTTAGGGCTCGTAATTCTGGTTAGGGTTAGCGTTGGGTTAGGATTAGGACTAGGGTTACGGTTTGGGTTAGGGTTATGTTTGGTGAAAGGATTAGGGTTAGGGTTAGTGGTATGGTTAGGGTGTTTTATGGTTAGGGTTATTGTTAGGGTGAGATTTAGGTTTAGTTTTAGTGTTAGCTTTGGTGTAAGCATTAGGTTTAGGGTTTGGTTTAGGGTGTGTTTTATTGTAAGGTTTGGGCTTTGCGGTAGAGAGTGTTAGGGTTACGGTTATTGTTGGTGTAAGCATTTGTTTTATGATTGGGGTTAGGGTTAGACTTAGGAATTTTATTAGGGTTAGGGTTAGGGTTAGGTTTTGTATTAGGGTTAGGGTTGGTGTAAGCATTAGGGTTAGATATAGGGTTTGGTTAGGGTTTGTGTTAGGCTTAGCATTAGGGTTATGGTCAGGGTTAGTGTTAGGTTTAGGGTTGGTGTAATCATTAGGTTTAGGTTTAGCGTTATGGTTTTTGTCACGGTATGGGTGAGTGTTCATGATTTGGTTTGTATTAGGGTTATGGTTAGCATTAGGGTTTGTGTTAGTGTTGGAGTAAGCATTAGTGTTAGGGTTAGGTTTAGGGTTAGTGTTAAGTTTAGTGTTACTGTCAGGGTTAGGGTTGGGTTAGAGTTAGCGGAAGTGTAAGCATTAGGGTTATGGTTAGAGTTTGTGTTATGGTTAGTGTTAGGGTTATTGTTTGTGTTAGGGTTGGTGTTAGCATTAGAGTAAGGGTCCGGGTTAGAGTTTGGGTTAGCGTTAGGGTTAGAGTTGAGGTTAGGGTTTGGTTTAGGTTTAGGGTTGGTGTAAGCATTAGGGTTAGGGTAAATGTTACTGTTAGGGTTAGGGTTAGTGTTCTGGTTTTGGTTCGGGTTCGGGTTAGGGTTAGGGTTTGTGTTGGGGTTCGGGTAAGGGTTAGGGTTTGTGTTACGGTTAGGGTTAGCATTGGTATAAGCATTAGGTTGAGGGTTATGGTTAGAGTTAGGGTTAGGGTTACGCTCCAGGTTCGGTTGCGGTTTAGGGTAGGGTTAGGGTTTGTGTCAGGGTTAGGGTTAGTGTTATGGTTTTTGTTAGGGTTTGGGTTAGCGTTAGGTTTAGGGTTAGGGTTAGGGTATGTGTTAGGGTTATTGTTAGGATTAAGTTTAGGTTTAGGGGTCGGTTTAGGGTTAGGGTTGTTGTAAGCATTAGGGTTAGGGTTAGGGTTTGTGTTTGGGTTACGGTTAGGGTAAGTCTTAGGGTCAGGGTTAGGGTTTGGGTTAGCGGTAGAGTTGGTGTAAGCATTAGGTTTAGGGTTATGCGTAGGGTTAGTGTTTGTGTTATGATTACGGTTAGGTTTAGGGTGAGATTGAGATTTAGTTTTAGTGCTAGGTTTGTTGTAAGCATTAGGTTTAGGTTTAGGTTTAGGTTGTGTGTTATTGTAAGGTTTGGGCTTTGATGCAGAGAGTGTTAGGGTTAGGGTATTGTTGGTGTAAGCATTTGTTTTACGATTCTTGTTAGGCTTAGGGTTAGAGTTTGTATTAGGGTTAGGGTTAGTGTTTGTGTTAGGCTTAGGGTTAGGTTTGGTGTAAGCATTAGGGTTAGGTTTAGGGTTAGGGTTAGGGTTTGTGTTAGGGTTAGGGTTAGGGTTAAGGTGATTGTTAGGTTTGGTGTAATCATTCGGTATAGGTTTAGGTTTAGGGTTTTTGTCAGGGTTAGGTTTAGGGTTAGGGTTTGGGTTTGTTTTAGGGTTAGTGTTAGGGTTTGTGATACGGTTAGTGTTGGTGTAAGCATTAGGTTTAGGATTAGTGTTAGGGTTAGGGTTACTGTCACGGTTAGTGTCCGGGTTCGGGTTAGATTTAGGGTTTGTGTTAGGATTAGGTTTAGCGTGAGGGTTAGGTTAGGGTTTGGGTTGATGTAAGCATTAAGGTCAGGGTTAAGGTGAGGGTTAGGGTTAAGGTTTGAGTTAGAGTTAGAGTTAGAGTTAGCGTTGGTACAAGCATTAGATTTAGTGTTAGGGTTAGAGTTAGGGCTAGAGATATGGCTTGTTGAGGGTTTCGGTTAGCGTTAGGGTTAGGGATAGAGTTAGTTTTAGGATTTGTGTTGTTTTTAGGGTTAGTGTTAGGGTTAGTGTTACGATTGGTTAGGGTTAGAGTTTTGGTTAGGGTCAGGGTTGGTGTAAGCATTAGTATTAGGGATAGAGTTAGTTTTAAGGTTAGGTTTTGTATTATGGTTAGGATTACGTTTAAATTGAGATTGTTGTTTAGGGTTAGTGTTAGGGTTGGTGTAAGCATTAGGTTTACGGTCAGGTTTAGGGTGTGTGTTAGGTTAAATGTTGGACTTTGGGGTAGAGAATGTTACGGTTAGGGTTAGTGTTAATGTAAGCATTAGTTTTTGATTTTGGTTAGGGTTAGGGAGAGTGTTAGAGTTAGAGTTAGGGTTTGGGTTTGTGTTAGGGTTAGGGTTAGGGTTAGTGTAAGAATTAGCGTTAGGTTTAGGGTTATGGTTAGGATTTGTGTTAGGGTAAGTTTTAGGGTTAGGGTTAGTGTTAGGCTTAGGGTGAGGATTAGGGTTGGTGTAATCATTAGGTTTAGGGTTAGTGTTTCTGTCAGGGTTAGGGTTAGGGTTTGTGTTAGGTTTGGTGTAATCATTAGGGTAAGGGTTAGGGTTAGTGTTTGTGTTAGGGTCAGGGTTTGGGTTGGTGTAAGCATTAGGGTTAGGCTTAGGGTTAGGCTTAGGGTTTGTGTTAGTGTTAGAGTTAGGGTTAGGGTTTGTGTTACGGTTAGGGTTATTTTTATTGTTAGGGTTAGGGTTTGTGTAAGCATTAGGGTTAGGGTTAGGGTTAAGGTTATGGTTTGTGTTAGGGTTAGAGCTAGGGTTAGGGTTTGTGTTATGGTTGCTGTAAGCACTAGGGTTAGGGTAAGTGCTAAGGTTAGGCGTAAGGTCAGGGTTAGGTTTAGGGGTAGGGTAAAGTTAGGTTTTGTTTTAGGTTTGGGTTCTTTTTAGGGTTAGGGTTACGCTTTGTGTTAGGGTTAGGGTTAGGGTTAGCGTTGGTGTATGTATTAGGTTTAGGATTATGGTTAGAGTTAGGTTTATGGTTACGGTCCAGGTTCGGTTTTGGATTAGGGTTAGGGTTAACGTTAGGATTGGTGTTAGTGTTTCGGTTAGGGTTAGGGTTGGTGTAAGCATTTGATTTAGGTTTAGCGTTAGTGTTAGGGTTAGGGTTACTGTAAGGTTTAGGATTCGGGTTAGAGTTAGGGTTAGGGTTAGGGTTTGGGTTAGCGTTGGTGTAAGCAGTAGGTTAAGGTTATAGTTAGAGTTAGGGTTAGGGTTAGGGTCCAGGTTCGGTTTTGGTTTAGGTTTAAGGTAGGGGTTAGGGTTAGGGTTAGGGCTTGTGTCAGAGTTAGGTTTAGTGTTAGAGTTTGTGTTAGGGTTAGGGTTGGTTAAACATTAGGGTAAGGGTTACAGTTAGGTTTAGGGTTTGTGTTATGGTTTTGGTCAGGTTTAGGGTTCGGGTTAGGGTTCAGGTTTGTGTTAGGGTTAGTGTTAGAGGTTATGGTTAGATTAGGGTTTGTGTTAAGGTTATCGTTAGGGTTTGGTTTAGGTTTAGGGTTTATGTTAGGGTTAGGGTTAGTGTTGGTGTATGCATTAGGTTTAGGGTTATGGTTAGAGTTAGGATAAGGGTTACGGTCCGGGTTCGGTTTTGGGTTAGGGTTAGGTTAGGGTTAGCGTTTGTGTTACGGTTAGGTTTAGGGTTTGTGTTAGGCTTAGGGTTAGGGTTGCTGTAAGCATTAGGGTTAGGTTACTGTTAGGTTTTGTGTCAGGGTTAGGGTTAGGTTAGGGTTAGATAGAGGTTTAGGTTAGGGTTAGGTTTGGTGTAAGCATTAGGTTTAGGGTTAGTGTCAGGGATTGTGTCAGGGTTAGGGTTAGGGTTAGGGTTATGGTTTGTGTAAGGTTAGTGTTTGGGTAGGTTTTGTGTTAGAGTTGGTGTAAGCATTAGTGTAAGGGTCCGGTTTAGGGTTGGTATAAGCATTAGGGTTAGGTTACGGGAATAGTTAGGGTTTGGGTTATGGTTAGGGTTAGGGTTAGGGTGAGATTGAGGTTTAGGGTTAGTGTTAGATTTTGTTTAAGCATTATGTTTAGGGTTCTTTTTAGCGTGTGTTTTATTGTAATGTTTGGGCATTGCGGTAGCTAGTGTTAGGTTTAGGGTTATGTTCGTGTAAGCATTTGTTTTACGATTGGGGTTAGGGTTTGTGTTATGGTTTGTACTAAGCTTAGGGATGTGTTAGAGTTAGGGTTAGCGTTAGGTTTATAGTTTGGTTTAGGGTTGGTGTAATCATTAGGTTTAGGGTTAAGGTAGTGTTAATGTTAGGGTTACTGTCAGGGTTAGGCTTCTGGTTACAGTAGGGTTAGGGTTTGTGTTAGGGTTAGAGTTAGGGTTAGGGTTTGTATTAGGGTTAGGGTTAGCGTTTGTGTAAGCATTAGGTTTAGGGTTATGGATAGAGTTAGGGCTAGGGTTATGGTCCAGGAATGGTTTTTGGTTAAGGTTAGGTTAGTATTAGTTTTAGGGTTCGGGTTAGGTTTTCGGTTAGCGTTAGTGTTATGGTTAGGGTTAGTGTTAGATTTTGTGTTAGTGTTATGGTTAGGGTTAGGATTAGGGTTAGGGATAGGGTTAGGTTTAGGATTAGGGTTAGGGTTTGTGTTAGGGTTATGGTTAGGGTTAGGGTTTGTGTGAGGGTTATGGGTTAGGGTTAGGGTTGGGTTAGTGTCAGGGTTTTGTTACTGTTACGATGAGTGTTAAGGTTAGGGTTTGTGTAAGCATTAGGGTTAGGGTTGGGCGTAGTGTTGGGGTTTGTGTTATGGTTAGGGTTAGGGTGAGATTGTGGTTTAGTTTATTGTTAGGTTTGGTGTAAGCATCAGGTTTAGGGTTCGGTTTAGGGTGTGTGTTATTGTAATATTTGGGCTTTGAGGTAGAGAGTGTTAGGGTTAGGGTTATGGTTGGTGTAAGCATTTGTTTTGCGATTGGGGTTTGGTTTAGGGTTAGGGTTTGTGTTAGGGTTAGGGTTAGGGTTAGAGTTGGTATAAGCATTAGATTTACGTTTAGGGTTATGGTTAGGCTTCCCGTTACGGTTACTGTTAGGGTTAGGGTTAGGGTTAGTTTTAGGGTTAGGGTTGGTGTAATCATTAGGTTTAGCGTTAGGGTTTGTGTCAGGGTTAGGATTAGGTTTAGTGTTAGAGTTTGTGTTAGGGGTTCAGTCATTTTTAGAGTTAGGGTTAGGGTTGTGTTAGGGTTAGCGTTAGTGTTCGGTTAGGTTTAGGATTTTTGTTAGGGTTAGGGTTATCGCCGGTGTATGCATTAGGTTTAGGGTAATGGTTAGAGTTAGGGTAAGGGTTAAGGTCCGGGTTCGGTTGTGGGTTAGGTTTAGGTTAGGGTTAGGGTTTGTGTTAGGGTAAGTGTTAGGGTTTGTGTTAGGCTTATTGTTAGGGATGCTGTAATCATTAGGATTAGGTTAGTGTTAGGGTTTATGTCAGGGTTAGTGTTTGGGTTAGGGTTATGTTTTGTGTTAGAGTTGGTTTGTATTAGGGTTTGGGTTAGCATTGTTGTAAGCATTAGGTTAAGGTTATGGTTAAAGTTAGGGTTAGGGTTACGGTCCAGGTTCGGTTTTGGGTTAGGGTTAGATTTAGGGTTTGGGTTAGGGTTAGTGTTAGGGTTGGTATAACCATTAGGGTTAGGGTTAGGGGTAGGTTCAGGATTTATGTTATGGTTAAGGTTAGGGTGGGATTGAGTTTTAGGGTTAGTGTTAGATTTTGTGTAAGCATTATGTTTAGGGTTCCGTTATGGTTTGTTTTATTGTAAGGTTTGGGCTTTGCGATAGAGAGTGTTAGTGTTAGGGTTATAGTTGGTGTAAGCATTTGTTTTACGATTGGTTGAGGGTGTGTGTTAAGGTTTGTGTTAGGGTTAGGGTTTGTGTTAGGATTAGAGTAGTGTTTATGTAAGCATTAGGGTAAGGTTTAGGTTTAGGGTTATGGTTAGGGTTTGAGTTAGGGTTAGGGTTAGGGATAGTGTTAGGGTTAGGGTTAAGGTAGGGTTATGGTTAGGGTTAGAATTAGTGTTCAGGTTAGGGTTAGTGTTAGGGTTGGTGTAAGCATTACTGTAAGGGTCCGGGTTAGGGTTTGTGTGGGATTATGGTTAGGGTTAGGTTTAGGGTTTGTGTTAGAGTTATGGTTAGTGTTAGGGTTAGGGTTAGGATTAGGCGTAGCGTTTGGTTTAGGGTTAGTGTTGGTGTAAGCATTAGTTTTATTGTTAGTATCAGTGTAGGGTTAGGATTACTGTCAGGGTTAGGGTTCGGGTTAGGGTTAGGGTTAGGGATAAGGTTAAGGTTAGGGTTAGGGTTTGTGTTAGGGTTAAGGTTAGCGTTGGTGTAAGCATTAGGTTAAGTGTTATGGTTAGAGTTATTTTTAGGGTTACGCTTCGGTTTCATTTTTGGGTTATGGTTATGGTTAGGGTTTGGGTTAGGGTTAGGGTTAGGTTTAGGGTTGGTGTAAGCATTTTGTGTAAAATTTGGTTTACTTTAGAGTTAGGGTTACTTTCAGGTTTTGTGTTCGGGTTAGGGTTGGGGTTAGTTTTTGTGTAAGGGTTAGGGTTATGGTTAGGGTTTGTGTTAGGGTTAGGGTTAGCGTTGGTGTAATCATTAGGTTTAGGGTTAGGGGTAGATTTAGGTTTAGGGTTAGGGTCCGGGTTAGAGGTTGAGTTAGCTTTATGGTTAGGGTTAGAGTTAGTGTTTGTGTAAGGTTTAGGGTTAGGGTTAGGGTTAGGGTTTGTGTAAGCATTAGCGTTAGCGTTAGGAGTAGAGTTTGGGTTTGTGTTATGGTTAGGGTTAGGGTGAGATTGAGGTTTAGTTTTAGTGTTAGATTTGGAGTAAACATATGGTTTAGGGTTCGTTTCAGGATGTGTGTTATTGTAAGGTTTGGGCTTTGTGGTAGATTGTGTTAGGTTTAGGGTTATTGTTGGTGTAAGCATTTGTTTTACGATTGGGGTTACGGTTAGGGTTAGGGTTTGTATTAGCGTAGGGTAAGAGTTAGGGTTTGTTCTAGATTTAGGGTTAGGATTGGTGTAAGCATTAAGTTAAGGTTTATTGTTAGTGTTAGGGTTTGTGTTAGGGTTAGGGTTAGTGTTAGCGTTGACTTAGGGTTAGTGTAATCATTAGGTTAAGGTTTAAGGTTAAGGTTTTTGTCAGGGTTAGGGATAGGGTACATGTTAGGGTTTGAGTTAGGGTTAGGGTTAGGGTTCGGGTTCGGGTTAGGGTTAGGGTTACGATGAGCGTTAGGGTTTGTGTTAGGTAGGTTTAGGGTTAAGATTGGTGTAACCATTAGGTTTAGGGTTAGGATTAGTGTTAGTGTTATGGTGACTTTCAGTTTTAGGGTTCTGGTTCGAATTAGGGTTAGGGTTTGTGTTAGAGTTAGGGTTAGCGTTTTTTAGGTTTAGGGTGAGGGTTTTGTGTTAGGATTATGGTTAGCGCTGATATAATCCTTAGGTTTAGCGTTATGGTTAGAGTTAGGGTAAGCGTTAGGGTCCGGTTTGGGTTTCGGTTAGCATTAGGGTTAGTGTTAGGATTAGGTCTAGCGTTTGTGTAATGGTTATGGTTAGGGTTAGGGTTAGGGTTTGTTTTAGGGTTAGTGTTAGGGTTAGGGTTTGATGTAAGCATTAAGGGTAGGGTTGTTGTAAGAGTTAGCGATTCTGTTAGGATTAGTGTTTGCGTTAGGGTTAGGGTTGGTGTAAGCATTAGGTTTAGGTTTAGTGTTAGTGTTAGGGTTACTTTCAGTATTAGGGTTAGGGTTAGGGTTTGTGTTAGGTTTTGTGTTAGGGTTAGAATTAGATTTTCAGTTAGGGTTAAGCATTAGGTTAAGTGTTGGGGTTAGAGTTAGGGTTAGGGTCAGGGTTAGGGTCCAGTTAAGGTTTTGTTTAGCGTTAGGTTAGGGTTCGGGTTAGGTTTAGGGTTTGTGTTATGGTAAAGGTAAGGGTTAGGGTTAGAGTTAGGGTTAGGGTTATGGTTAGAGTTTGGGTTAGGGTTCGGGTTGGTGTAAGCATTAGTGTTAAGGATAGGGTTAGGTTTAGGGTTAGGGTTTGTGTTATGGTTAGGGTTAGGGTTAGACTGAGATTGTAGTTTAGGGTTATTGTTCGGGTTGGTGTTTGGATTAAGTTTATGGTTAGGTTTTAGTGTTTGTGTTAGGGTAAGGGTTGGACTTTGTGGTAGCAGTGTTACTGTTGAGGTTAGTGTTTGTGTAAGCATTTGTGTTAGGATTTCGGTTAGGGTTAGGAAGAGGGGTAGGTCTAGGGTTTTTGTTAGGGTTAGGGTTTGTGTGGAGTAAGCATTAATTTTAGGTTTAGGGTTATGGTTAGGGTTTGTGTTAGGGTTACTGTTGGGGTTATTGTTAGGGTTAGGGTTAGTTTTAGGGTTAGGGTTAGTGTAATCATTAGGTTTAGGTTTAGGGTTTGTGTAATGGTTAGGGTTAGGGTTAGTGTTAGGGTTTGCGTTAAGGTTAGGGTGAGATTTATTGTTTTTGTTAGGGTTGGTGTTAGCATTAAGGTTGGGTTAGACTTATTGTAAGTTTTAGTGTTATCGTCATGGTTAAGGTTAGGGTTAGGGTTAGTGTTAGGGTTGGTGTAAGCATTAGGGTTAGGTTTAAGGTTATGTTTTGTGTTAGGGTTAGGGTTAGGCTTAGGGGTACGGTCAGGTTTAGGATTCGGGTTATGGTTAGTGTTAGGGTTTGTGTTAGTGTTAGCGTTAAGGTTAGGGTTAGGGTTGCGTTTAGTGATAGGGTTTGTGTTAGGGTTAGCTTTAGAGTTAGGGTTTGTGTTAGGGTTAGGTTTAGAGTGAGTAGAGGTTTAGGTTTAGTGTTAGGGTTGGTGTAAGCATTCGGTTTAGGGTTAGTGTTAGGGTTTGTGTCAGTGTTAGGGTTAGGCTTATGGTTTGTGTTACGGTTAGTGTCAGGGTTAGGGTTTGTGTTAGGTTTAGGATTAGGGTTAGTGTTAGAGTTAGGTTTAGGGTTGGTGTAAGCATTAGGTTTAGGGTTAGGTTTAGTTTGGAGTTAGGGTTACTTTCAGGTTAGGGTTAGGGTTAGGGTTAGTTTTTGTGTAAGGGTTAGGGTTAGAGTTAGGCTTTGTGTTAGGGTTAGAGTTAGTGTTGGTGTAAGCATTAAGTTTAGGGTTAGGGTTAGAGTTTGGGTTAGGGTTAGGGACCGGGTTAGGTTTTGGTTTAGCGTTAGGGCATTAGTGCTAGAGTTAGGGTTATGATTTGGTTTAGGGTTTGTGTTAGGCTTCGGGTTAGCGTTGATGTAAGCATTAGTTTTAGGGTTAGTGTTAGAGTTGGGTTAGGGTTAGTGACCGGGTTAGGGTTTGGTTTAGCGTTATGGTTAGGGCTTGGGTTATGGTTTGGTGTAGTGTTCGGGTTAGGGTTAGGGTTAGTGTTGGTATAAGCATTATTTTTATGGTTAGAGTTATGGTTAGGGTTTGTGTTATGGTTATGGTTATCATTACGGTGAGATTGAGTTTTAGGGTTAGTGTTAGGTTTGGTGTAAGCATTAGGTTTAGGGTTCGGTTTTGGATTGTTAGTGTAAGATTTGGAATTTGCTGTAGAGAGTGTTAGGGTTAGGGTTATTGTTTGTGTAAACATTTGTTTTATGATTGGGGTTAGGGTTGGGGTTAGGGTTAGGGTTAGGGTTTGTGTTAGGGTTAGGGTGAGGTTTTGTGCTAGTTTTAGAGTAAGGGTTAGTGTTGGTGTAAGCATTAGGGATAGGTTTAGGGTTAGGTTTAGGGTTAGGGTTTGTGTTAGGGTTATGATTAGAGTTATGGTTACGGTTGGTGGAAGCATTTGGGTTTAGGTTTAGGGTTATGGTTTGTGTCAGGGTTAGGGTTAGGGTTAGCGTTAGGGATATGGTTAGGGTTAGTGTTAGGGTTTGTGTTAGGGTTACATTTAGGGTTAGGGTTAGGGTTAGTGTTAGGGTTTGTGTTAGGGTTAGAGTTAGGGTTAGGGTTGGTGTAAGAATTAGGTTTAGGGTTAGGGTTAGGGTTTGTCAGGGTTAGGGTAAGGGTTATGGTTTGTGTTAGGGTTTGTGTTAGGGTTAGGGTTTGATGTAAGCATTAAGGTTAGAGTTGCTGTGAGCATTAGCGATTCTGTTAGGATTAGTGTTTGGGTTAGGGTTAGGGTTGGTTTAAGCATTAGGTTTAGTGTTAGTGTTAGGGTTAGGGTTACTTTCATTGTTAGGGTTCGGGTTAGGGTTTGTGTTAGGGTTAGAGTTAGAATTTCAGTTAGGGTTAAGGTTAGCGTTGGTGTAAGTATTAGGTTAAGTGTTGGGGTTAGAGTTAGGGTTAGGGTTAGGGTTGGTGTAAGCATTAGGTTTAGGATTAGGTTTAGGATTTGTGTTAGGGTTGGGGTTAAGTTTAGGGTTTGTGTTAGGTTGAGGGTTAGGTTTGGTCTAAGCATTAAGGTAAGTTTTAGGTTAGGGTTAGGGTTTGTGTTATGGATAGGGTTAGGGTTAGGGTTAGGGTTAGGATTTGTGTTAGGGTTAGCTTGAGGGTTACGTTAGGGTTAGGGTTGATGTAAGCATTAAGGTCAGGGTTAAGGTGAGGGTTAGGGTTAGATTATGGTTGGTATAAGCTTTAGGGTTAGGGTTACTGTTAGGGTTAGGGTTTGTGTAAGGGATAGGGTTACGGTTCGTGTAAGCCTTATGGTTAGTGTTAGGGTTAGGGCTTGTGTTAGGGTTAGAGCTAGGGTTAAATTTAGGTTAGGGTTCGTGTAACCATTAGTTTTATGGTTAAGGTTAGGGTTTGTGTCAGGGTTAGTGTTAAGATTAGTGTTAAGCTGTGTTAGATTAGGGTTAGGGTTTGTGTTAGGGTTGGTGTAAGCATTAGGGTTAGGGTTATGGTTAGGGTTATGGTTTTTGTTAGGCTTGTGTAAGCGTTAGTGTTAGGGTTAGGGTATGTGTTAGGGTTAGTGTTAGTGTTAGGGTTAGGGTTATGGTTATGGTTAAGGTTTGGGTTATGGTTGGTGTAAGCATTAGGTTTAAGCTTAGGGTTAGTTTTTGTGTCAGGGTTAGGGTTAAGGTTAGGGTTAGGTTTAGGTTTAGGGTTAGGGTTAGTGTTAGAAATCGTGTAATCATTAGGTTTAGGGTTAGGGTTAGTGTTATTGTTAGTGTTACAGTCAGGTTTAGGGTTACGGTTAGTGTTAGTGTTTCTGTTAGTGTCAGTTTTATGGTTAGTTTAGGGTTGGTGAGCGTCCGTGTAACCGTTAGGTTTAGGGTTAGGGTTAGAGGTATGGTTATGGTTAGGGTTAAAGTGAGGGTGAGGTTTCGGGTTAGGGGTAGCGTTGGTGTAAGCATTAGGTTTAGGGTTAGGGTAAGTGTTAGGATTATTTTTACGATCAGGTTTAGGGTTCTGTTTGGCGTAGGGTTAGAGTTTGTGTTAGGGTTAGGGTTAGGGTTAGGGTTATAGTTTGTGTTAAATTTAGGGTTAGGGCTGGTGTGAGCATTAGGGTTAGGTTTAGGGTTAGGATAGGGTTAGGTTTACGGTTAGGGTTTGTGTTAGGTTTAGAGCATTAGAGTTAGGGTTAGGGTTAGTGTTATGTTAGGGTTATGGTCAGGTTTAGGTTTCGGGTTAAGGTTAGAGTTATGGTTGGTTAGGGTTAGGGTTTCTGTTAGGCTTGGTGTAAGCCTTAGGGTTAGGGTTAGAGTTTGTTTTAGGGTTAGTGTTAGGGTTAGTGTTAGGGTTAGGGTTAGGGTTACGGTTAGGCTTAAGGTTAGGATTTGTATTAGGGTTAGGGTTACGATTTGTATCAGGGTTAGGGTTAGGATTAGTGTTTGTTTTAGAGTTAGAGTTTGTTTAAGGGATAGGGTTACGGTTGGTGTAAGCCTTAGGGTTAGGGTTAAATTTATTGTTAGGGTTCATGTAACTCTTAGGTTTATGGTTAAGGTTAGGGTTTGTGTCAGGTAAGGGTTAAGTTTAGTGTTAGGGTGTGTTAGGTTAGGGTTAGGGTCTGTGTTAGGGTTGGTGTAAGCATTAGGGTTAGGGTTAGGGTTAGTGTTAGGGTTAGTGTTACGGTCAGGGTTATGTTTCAGGTTAGGGTTAGAGTTAGGGTTGGTGTAAGCATTAGGGTGAGGGTTACGGTTAGGGTTATGGTTTTTGTTAGGCTTGGTGTAAGCCTTAGTGTTAGGGTTAGGGTATGTGTTAGGGTTCGTGTTTGGGTTAGATTTAGGGTTAGGGTTATGGTTGGTGTAAGCATTTGGTTTAGGCTTAGGGTTAGTTTTTCTGTCAGAGTCAGGGTTAAGGTTAGGATTATGGTGTGTGTTAGGGTTAGGGTTAGGTTTGCGGTTTGTGTTAGGATTAGGGTTAGTGTTAGTGTAAGGGTTAGTGTAAGTATTAGGGTTACGGTTAGTGCTGGGTTAGGGGTATGGTCATGGTTATGTTTCAGGTTAGCGTTGGAGTTAGGGTTGGTGTAAGCATGAGACTTAGAGTGATGGTTAGGGTTAGGTTTTGTGTTAGGTTTAGGGTTAGGGTTAGTATTAGGGTTAGGAGTTGTGTAATCATTAGATTTAGGATTAGGGTCAGTGTTAGGGTTAGTGTTACGGTCAGGGTTAGGGTAACGGTTAGTGTTAGTGTTTGTGTTAGGGTTAGTGTTATGGTTAGTGTTAGGGTTGGTGAACGTTGGTGTAACCATTAGGTTTAGGGTAAAGGTTAGTGGTATGGTTAGGGTTAGGGTTACTGTTAGGGTTAGGGTTAGGGTGAGGGTGAGGTTACAGGTTAGTTTTAGGTTTGGTGTAAGCATTAGGGTTAGTGTTAGGGTTACGGTCAGGGTTAGGTTCTGGTTGGGGTAGGGTTAGGTTTTGTGTTCGTGTTAGGGTTAAGGTTAGGATTAAGGTTACGGTTTGTGTTAGGTTTAGGGTTAGGGCTGGTGTAAGCATTAGGGTTAGGTTTAGGGTTAGGATAGGGTTAGGTTTAGGGTTAGGGTTTGTGTTAGGGTTGGTGTAAGCATTAGGATTTGGGTTAGGGTTATTGTTATGTTAGGGTTGCGGTCAGGTTTAGGTTTCGGGTTAGGATTAGAGTTAGAGTTGGTGTAAGCTTAAGGGATAGGGTTAGGGTTTTGTTTAGGGTTGGTGCTAGTATTAGGGTTAGGGTTTGGCTAGGGTTAGGGTTTGTGTCAGGGTTTGTTAGGGTTAGGGTTATTGTTATATTAGGGTTAGGGTTAGGGTTAGGGGTAAGGTTACTGTTAGGTTTGGTGTAAGCATTACGTTTAGGTTTAGTTTGAGGGTTTGTGTCAGGGTTATGGTTAGGGTTAGGGTTACTGTTTGTGTTAGGTTAGGGTTAGCTTAGGGTTTGTGCTATGGTTAGGGTTAGTGTGGGTTTAAGCGTTAGGTTTAGGCTTAGGGTTAGACTTAGGTTTTGTGTTAGAGTTAGGTTTAGGGTTAGGGTTAGAATTCTTGTAAGCATTACATTTCGGGTTAGGTTTTGTTTCCGGGTTATGGCTAGGGTTAGTGTTAGGGTTAGGGTTGTGGATTGTTTAGGGTTAGTGTTAGTATTAGGGTTGGTGTTAGGGTTGGTGTAAGCATTAGTGTTCGGGTTAGGATTAGTGCTGAGCTAGGGGTAAGGCCAGGGTTAGGGTTCGTGATAGTGTTAGAGTTAGGGTTGGTGTCAGAATTAGGGTTAGTGTTAGGTTTAGGGTTTGTTTAAATGTTAGGGTTGGGCGTTGGTGTAGAGAGTGTTAGGGTTAGGGTTAGTGTTGTTGTAAGCATTTGGGTTATGATTGAGTTTAGGCTTTGTGTTAGGGTTTGGGTTAGTGTTAGGGTTAATGTTTGTGTAAGGGTTAGGGTTACGGTTGGTGTAAGCATTAGTTTAGGTTTAGGGTTAGGGGTTTTGTTAGGGTTAGGGTTAGGGTTAGGGTTAGGGTTGGAATTAAAGTTAGGTTTAGGGTTGGTGTATCATTAAGTTTAGGGTTATTAGGGTTTGTGTCATGGTTAGGGCTTATGTTAGTATTAGGGTTTATTTTAGGGTTAGGTTTAGGTTTAGGTTTTGTGTTAAAGTTCGTGTAAGCATTAGGGTTAGATTACGGTGAGGGTTAGTGTTAGGGTTAGGGTTATGGTCAGGGTTAGGTTTCGGATTAGGGTAGGAGTTCGGGTTGGTGTAAGCATTAGGTTTAGGGTTACGGTTAGGGTTAGGGTTTGTGTTAGGGTTGGTGTAAGCATTATGTTAGGGTTAGGTTTAGTGCTAGGGTTTGTGTTAAGGTTAAAGTTAGGATTAGGGTGAGGGTGAAGTTTAGTGTTAGGGTTAGGGTTATTGTTAGGGTTGGTGTAAGCATTAAGTTTAGGCTTAGGGTTAGCCTTTGTGTCAGGGTTAGTGTTAGGGTTCGTGTTAGGGTTTGTGTTAGGTTTAGGGTTAGGTTTATTGTTTGATTAGCGTTAGGTAAGGGTTGGTGTAAGCATTAGGGTTAGTCTTAGGGTTAGGCTTACGTTTTGTGTTAGGGTGAGGTTTAGGGTTAGGGTTAGGTTTAGGGTTATGGTTAGGGTTAGAATTCTTAAAAGCATTACTTTTAGTGTTAGGGTTAGGGTTTTTCTCAGTGTAAGGATTAAGATTGGTGTATCCATTAAGGTTAGGGTTAGGGTTAGTGTTAGGGTTAGTGTTACGGTTTGGGTTAGTGTTAGGTTTTGTGTTAGGGTTTGTGTTAGGGTTAGGGTTAGGGTTAGCGTTCGTGTAACCATTAGGTTTAGCTATAGGGTTAGAGGTAGCGTTTGGTTTAGCGTTAGGGTGAGGGTTAGGGTTAGGGTTGGTGTAAGCATTAGGTTTAGGGTTAGGGTTAGTGTTAGGTTTAGGGTTAAAGTCAGGATTAGGGTTCTGGTTGGGACAGGGTTATGGTTTGTGTTAGGGTTAGGATTAGGTTTAGGGTTTGTGTTAGGGTTAGGTTTGGTTTAAGCATTAGGAATAGGGTTAGGTTTTGTGTTAGGGTTAGGGTTAGGGTTAGATTTAGGGTTAGGGTTGGTGTAATCATGAGGTTAATGGTTTGTGTTAGGGTTTGTGTCAGGATTAGGGTAAACATTAGTGTTATGGTTTGTGTTATGGTTAGGGTTAGGGTTAGTGTTTGTGTTAGGGTTGGTGTAAGAATTTGGGCTAGGGTTATGGTTAGTGTTAGTGTTAGGGTTACTGTCAGGATTATTTTCGGGTGTGAGTTAGAGTTGGTGTAAGCATTAGGGTTGGGGTTACGGTTAGGGTTAGGGTTTGTGTTAGGGTTGGTGTAAGCCTTAGGGTTAGGGTTAGGTTTCGGGTTAGGGTTTGTATTAGGGTTAGTTTTTGTGTTAGGGTTAGCGTTAGGGTTAGGGTTAGTTTTATTGTAAACATCAGGTTTAGTCTTAGGGTTAGTTTTTGTGTCATGGTTAGTGTTAATGTTAGGGTTAGGGCTTCTGTTAGGGATAGGGTTAGCTTCAGGGTTTCTGTTAAGGTTTTGGTTAGGGTTAGTGTTAGGGTTAGTGTAATTATTAGGGTTAGGGTTAGGGTTAGTGTTGGGTTAGGGGTATGGTCAGGGGTATGTTTCGGGTTAGCATTAGAGTAGGGGTTGTTGTAAGCATGAGACTTAGGGTGACGGTTTTGGTTAGGGTTTGTGTTAGGTTTAGGGTTATGGTTAGTGTTAGGATTAAGGTTAGGAATGGTGTAACCATTAGATTTAGGGTAACGGTTAGTGTTAGGATTAGTGTTGCTGTCAGGGTTAGGGTTACGGTTAGTGTTAGGGTTTTTCGTTAGGGTTAGTGTTAGGGTTAGGGTTAGGGTTAGGGTCAGGGTTAGGGTGAGCATTGGTGTAACCATTAGGTTTAGGTTAGGGTTTGTATTAGGGTTCGGTTAGAGGTAGAGTTAGGTTTAGTGTTAGTTTTAGGATGAGGGGTAGGGTTAGCGTGTGGGTGAGGTTCAGGGTTAGGGTTAGGATTGGTGTAAGCTTTAGGTTTAGGGTTAGGGTTAGTGTTGGGGTTAGGGTTATGGTCAGGGGTAGGGTTCTGGTTGGGTTAGGGTTAGGGTTGTGTTAGGGTTAGGGTTAGGGTTGGTGTAAGGTTTAGGGTTAGGGTTAGGGTTAGGATAGAGTTAGGTTTAGGGTTAGGTTTTGTGTTAGGTTTAGGGTTAGGGTTAGGGTGAGACTTAGTTTTAAGGTTAGCGATAGGTTTGGTGTAAGCATTACGTTTAGGGTTAGGTTTAGAGTGTGTGTTAGAGTTAGGGATGGGCTTAGGGTTAGTGAGTGTTAGGGTTAGGTTTAGGGTTGGTGTAAGCATTTGGGTTAGGATTGGCATTAGGGTTAGGGATAGGGTTAGTGTTAGTATTAGGGTTAGGGTTAGTGTTAGTGTTAGGGTTAGGGTTAGGATTAGGTTTGGTGTAAGCATTAGTGTTAGGGTTAGGGTTAGTGTTAGGGTTAGAGTTACGGTCTTGGTTATGGTTGCGTTAGGTTTAGATTTATGGTTGGTGTAAGAATCAGGGTTAGGTTTATGGTTATGGTTAGGGTTTGTGTTAGGTTTGGCGTAAGCATTAGTGTTAGGGTTGGGGTTAGGGTTAAGTTTATGGTGGTTTGGGGTTAGGGTTAAGTTTAGGGTTAGGTTTAGGGTTAGGTTTAGGTTTAGCGTGAGATATAGTTTTAGGGTTATGGTTACGGTTGGTCTAAGCATTAGGTTTATGGTTAGCTTTAGGGTGTGTGTGAGGGTTAGGGTCGGGCTTAGGTGTAGAGATTGTTAGGGTTAGGGTTAGTGTTGATGTAAGCATTTGGGTTACGATTGGCTTTAGGGTTTGTGTTAGGGTTAGGGTTAGGGTTAAGGTTAAGATTAGGGTTTGTGTTAGGGTTAGGGTTACAGTTGTTGTAAGCATTAGGGTTAGGGTTAGGGTTGGTGTTTGTGTTAGGGTTGGTGTATGCATTAGGGTTAGGTTTGGTTAGGGTTAGATTTAGAGTTAGGGTTAGGATTGGTGTACTCATTAGCTTTAGGGTTACGGTTAGGGTTCGTGTCAGGATTAGGGATAAGTTCAGTGATAGGGTTTGTGTTAGGGTTAGGGTTAGGGTTTGTGTTAGGGTTGGTGTAAGCATTAGGGTTAGAGTTAGTGTTAGTGTTACCTTTTGGGTTATGGTCAGGGTTAGGTTTCGGGTTAGTGTTAGAGTTAGGGTTTGTGTAAGCATTAGGGTTAGGGTTATGGTTAGGGTTAGGGTTTGTGTTAGGTTTGGTGTAAGCATTAGTGTTAATGTTAAGGTTAGTGTTTGTGTTAGGATTAGTGTTAGGGTTAGGGTTAGGGTTAGGGTTATGGTTAGGGTTAGGGTTAGCGATAATGTTGGAATAAGCGTTAATTTTATGTTTAGAGTTAGCGTTTGTTTCAGGGTAAGGGTTAGTGTTAGGGTTTGTGTAAGGCTTAGGGTTAGGCTTTGGTTTTGTGTTAGAGTTAATTTTATGTTAGGGTTAGGGTTAGGTTTAGCGTTAGTTTTCGAATTCTTGTAAGCATTACTTTTTTTTTGCTAATATTTATCTTTTTTTGGAGTTTAATTCATTATATTCTCTTTTTTTCTTTTTTTAATTTTATTTTTTACTTATTAATTACATTGTATTATGTGACACACTTTCATATTTTCTTGGATTCTCCCCACCCCTCCCCAAACCCTCCCACCATGGTGGATTCCTCCACCTTGTTGCATAACCACAGTTCAAGTTCAGTTGAGATTCCCCCATTGCAAGCATATAGCAAACATAGAGTACAGCATCTTATTGTCTAGTCAAGTTCAACGGCTTCTTAGGTATACCCTCTCTGGTCTGATGACAGAGGCAGCAGAGTATCATCCCGATCAATTAAAAGCTCCAACATAGCATCAGCAAAAATTTACATCGTCATGGAATTAATTGACATGGTAATGAGTAACCAATATGGTAAAAGTAAATGCGAGTTCTTATCCACCTTCTGTCATCACCTCATTGACATTTCAATTTTGGTTTATACACAACATATAACATTCAAAACATAACTTGTTATACATTACGTCGAGTCATCTTAAATTAAGGCAAACATGTGGTATTTAACCTTTCGTGATTGGCTCATTTCCCTTAGCATTATGGTTTCCAGTTTGGCCCCTTTGGCCACAAAGAATTGCATTTTGTTTTTTGTAATAGCTGAGTAGTATTGCATGATGAACCATAGCTTTCTTATCCAATCCTCTGTTGATGGGCATTTTGGTTGCTTGCATGTTTTTGCAATTACTGATTGTGCTGCTATGAACATAGGAGTGCATGTTGGTTTCTCATAGAACAAGTGTTCTGGATATATTCCTAGGAGTGCTATTGCCGGGTCATATGGTATGTTGTATTTGAGTTGTTTGAATGTTCTCCATACTGATTTCCATAGAGGCTTTGCCAGCCTGCAGCCCCACCAGCAGTGGAGTAGGGTTCCCTTTTCCCCGCAACCTCGCCAACAAGTGTTGCTGGTGCTTTTATTCATTTGGGCCAGTATTACTGGCGTTAGGTGATACCTCATTGATGTTTTAATTTGGATTTCCCTTATTGACAGGGAACTTGAGCATTTTTTCATATGTTTGTTTGCCATTTGGGTTTGTTCCTTTGTGAAGTGTTTGCCCCGTTCCCGTGCCCATTTCTTGGGTGGTTTGTTTGTTTTGACATTTTGGTTGTTTTGTAGCTCTTTGTATATTCTGGAGATTAGCCCTCTTTCACCTATGTCGTGTGCGAAGATCTCCCATTCTGTGGGTTGCCTTTTTACTTGTTGATTGTTTCTCTAGCTGTGCAGAAGCTTCTTAGTTTGATGAGGTCCCAATTGTTTATTTTGGTCTCAATTTCTACTGCTTTTGGAGTCTTTTTTAGGAAGTGAGGGCCTACCCCTAAGTGTTGCAGTGTGTTTCCAACATTTTCTTCCAAAAGTTTGAAGGTTTCTGGATGTAGGTTTAGGTCTTTTATCCATTTGGATTTGATCTTAGTATATGGTGAGAGATGTGGGTCTATCTTTTTGTTTATGCAGGCTATCAACCAGTTGTCCCAACAGCATTTATTGAACAGACCTTCCCGTTTGCCTGGGTTGTCGTTTGTCTTTTTGTCAAAGATTATTTGGCTGTATTTGTGTGGGTTCCCATCTGGTGTTTCTATTCTGCTCCATTGATCTTCTTCTCTACTTTTTTTGTGCCAGTACGAGGCTGTTTTGATAACCACTGCCCTATAGTATGTCCAGAGGTCTGGGACTGTGATTCCCCCTGCTAACTTCCTGTTCTTCAGGATGGTTCTAGCTATTCGTGTTTTTTTGTGTTTCCAGATGAACCTTTGAATCATTGTTTCCAGATCTGTGAAGAATGTTTTGGGCAATTTGATTGGGATTGCGTTGAATGTATATATTTCTTTTGGCAGTATAGACATTTTAATGATATTGATTTTACCTATCCAGGAGCATGGGATGTTACTCCATCTTTCTAGATCTTGTTCAATTTCTTTTTTAAGTAGTTTGTAGTTTTCCTCAAATAGGTCTCCTACATTTTTGGTTAGGTTAATTCCCAGATACTTCATGCTTTCCTAGTTACTTTGAATGGTATCTTGCTGGTTAGATCTTTTTCCAAGTTGGGGCTGTTAGCATACACTATGGCTGTTGATTTTTGTTCATTAATTTTTACCCTGTCACTCTACCGAACTCTTGTATAAGTTCTAGTAGTCTCTGTGTTGAGCCTTTGGCTCTTCCATATGCTGAATCATGTCATCTGCATATAGTGAAAGCTTGACTTCTTCATTTCCCATTTGGATTCCTTTGATTTCTTTTTCTTGTCTTATGGTCTCAGCGAGTACCTCTAGAACTATGTTGAATAGCAGCGGAGGAAGCGGACATCCCTGTCTTGTTCCAGATCTCAGTGGGAAGGGTTCCAGTTTTTCTCCATTCAGTATGATGCTGGCATTGGGTTTTTCATATATTGCTTTGATTATGTTGTGGATTTTTCCATCTATGCCTACCTTGGTTAGGGTCTTTAGCAGGAAGTTGTGCTGGATTTTGTCGAAAGCTTTTTCTGCATCTATTGATACTATCATGTGATTTTTGTTTTTCAGTTTTTGGATGTGGTGTATCACATTTATGGATTTCCGAATGTTGAACCATCCCTGCATTTCAGGGATGAATCCTACTTGATCCGGATGAATGATCTGTTGGATGATTTTTTGAATTCTATTGGCTAGCATTTTGTTGAGAATCTTAGCATCAATGTTCATCAAAGAGATAGGTCTGTAGTTTTCTTTCTCTGTAGGATCTCTGCCCTTTTTTGGGATTAAGGTAATGTTGGCTTCATAGAATGAGTTTGGAAGGGTTGCTTCCTTTTCTATTGTTTTGAAGAGTTTGTAGAGGATTGGGGTTAGTTCTGTTCGGAATGTTTTGTAGAATTCTGTAGTGAAGCCGTCTGGACCTGGGCTTTTCTTTGTTGGGAGGTCTTTAATCACTGATTCAATCTCTGCTTCAGTTATGGGTTTGTTCAGGTTGATTGCTGCTTCTGAGCTAAGTTTTGGCAGGTTGTGTGAGTCTAAGAACTTTTCCCTTTCTTGGTGGTCTTCTGATTTGTTGGAGTACAGTGCTTTGTAGCAATTTCTGATTATGTTCTTAATGGTTGTAATGTCTGTTGTTATGTTGCCTTTTTCATTTTTGATGCTGTTAATTCTTGCTTTCTCTTGTTTTTTCTTTGTCAGACGGGCCAGCGGGGTGTCTATTTTGTTTATGTTTTCAAAAAACCAGCTTTTTGATTCGTTGATTTTGTGTATGTTTTTTTTTTTTTATTTCTATCTGGTTGATTTCCTCCCTTGTTTTGATGATTTCTTGTTTCCTGTTGTGTGTGGGGCTCATCTGCTGCTGCTTTTCCAATTCCTGGAGGTGTGTGGTTAGTTCCTGTATTTGACGTCTCTCTTGGGCCTTGACATGAGCTCCAATTGCGATGAGTTTACCCCATAGTACTGCTTTGGCAGTGTCCCACAAGTTTTGGAATGTTGTATCAGAGTTTTCATTGGTTTCCATAAATTTTTTGATCTCATCTTTAATTTCTTCTCTGACCCATTGTTCGTTTAATAGCCTATTGTTCATCCTCCAAGAGTTTCTGTATTTCCTTGGGCATTTTGAATTGCTGATTTCCAGTTTCATTCCGTGGTGGTCTGAGAGGGTACATGGTATGATTCCTATCTTTTTGAAGTTATTTAGATTTGCTTTGTGTCCTATCATGTGGTCGATCCTGGAGAAGGTGCCATGCACTGCTGAAAAAAATGTATAATCTGTGGTCTTAGGATAAAAAATTCTATAAATGTCTACCAAGTCTAGTTGTTCTAATGTTTGTATGAGCTTTGTTGTTTCTTTGTTGAATTTTTGTTTTGTTGATCTGTCTATAGTTGTTAGTGGGGTGTTAAGATCGCCCACTATTACTGTGTGTGTATCTATATCTCCCCTTAAGTCTGTAAGTAGTTGCTTCACGAAGCTAGGCGCATTGGAATTAGGTGCATATAAGTTCACAATTGTAATTACTTCTTGATGTATCAGTCCCTTCACCAATATATAATGTCCTTCTCTGTCCTTTTTAATGCCTGTCAGCTTGAAGTCTAGGTCATCTGAGATTAGAACAGCTACGCCAGCCTTTTTTTCTCGTCCATTGGCATGAAATGTCTTTTTCCATCCTTTCACTTTAAATTTCTTACAGGATTTTCTGGTTAGATGTGTCTGTTGTAGGCAACATATAGTTGGGTGCTGTTTGATGATCCATTTCGTTAATCTATGCCTTTTGATTGGTGAGTTTAAGCCATGTGTGTTTAGAGATAATATTGAGAGGAATTGGTTTTGGGCTGCCATGAGTGTAAGTGTGCAAGTGTGTATTTGCGACTATTAAAGTTTTTGATTGGTTGACTTTTCTTGTATGGATTTTAGAGGGGAGGTATTCCCATTTGCCATCTTTGATTTTGGTTTGTATTTTTTCTTTCTGGGTTTAGCACCTTCCTGAGGAGATTTTCCAGAGCTGGTTTCGTGTTGATGTATTCTTCGAGTTTCTGTTTACTGTTGAAGTATTTGATTTCATTCTCAAATACAAATGAGAGCTTTGCTGGGTACATTATTCTTGGTTGGCAGTTGTTTTGTTTCAGGATTTGATAGGTTTTACCCCATTCTCTCCTTGCTTGGAGCGTTTCTTCTGATAGGTCGGCTGTGATCCTGATTTCCCTTCCCCTGAAAGTAATCTTATCCTTTTTTCTTACTTGTCTTAGAATGGTTTCCTTGTATTCGCTTGAAGGTAGCTTGAGGACCACATGTCTGGGAGACGATTTGTTTGGGTCGTATCTACTGGGGGTTCTTTGTCCTTCCTGGATTTGTGCTGGATTTATATTTCCAGTATTCTGGAAGTTTTCCTGTATTATCTCATTGAGCACCCGTTGCAAGCCTGTCTCCTTTTCCACTCCTTCGGGAAGACCTATTATTCTAATATTTGATTTTTTGAGGTTGTCTTTCATTTCCTGTATGGACCTATTGGCTTTCTCTAGATTTGTCTCCAACTGTTTGATGAGCTGCTGCCTTTCATTCTGATTGTCTTCCAATTCTGATATTCTGTCCTCTGCTGTGTTCATTCTGTTGGTTAGGGTTTCAATTTTGTGCTCTATATCGAAGATTCCCTTTTTGACTTGATTTATTTCTGCAGTGATATGGTTTTCGAATGCCTTAGACTCTTCCCAGCGCTTTTCACTCTCTCTGATGAATTTCATCATTAGTTTCTTAAAGTCCTTATCTGATAGTTCCTCTATGTCTTCATCTTGCATCTCAGATATTGGGATTAGTTTTTGGTTGTATTCGGAGAAAGTGCTTGATCTTCCCTCTGGGTCATTGCTTTTTCTGATACTTCTCCTCATTGTGTTTTTGCTTCTTGTTGTTTTGAGATTTTAGCGTTGATTCAGCTGAGCCGGCTCTGGTTTGGGGTCTCCGGCTGAGCCCACCAGGGCTTACTGCCTGAGTCACCAGCTGCTTTCAGGGTCTGTAGATCACAGCCCCGAGCTGGGTCAGGAGGCTTTGTGGGCCAGCCCTAGTGCCAGGCCCCTTCCCCTGTGGCTCCCTCTCAAAGGCGGTGCCCTACAGATTCACTCTGCTGAGCCTCGCCTGGGCTTTGGGTCACAAGGCTAATACAGCGGGGGTCTCTGCCTCAGTGCTGAGCCGAGACTCTCCTTCAGGGCTTGAGGTTAGCACAGCAAAGGCTCCTGCTGCTGGAAGCCTGAAATCCCCAACCCTGGGCTGTGCTGGGCTTGAAATCTCCGAGGCCCCAGTGCCAAACTCGGAAGCTCTGCTCCACTGAGGGCTGCAACACAGCAGGCAGGTCTTTCCGAGCGGGCTCCTGCTGGGAAAACCTGTCTGGCCAGTTCAGCTGAGCCTGCTCTGGTCTGGCCTCTCTAGCTGAGCCCAGCTGGGGACTCTGCCCTAAATAAGCCACTTTCTCAGCTGCACTCTCTCAAGGGTGGAAGCGGATCTCTGATAGGCACAGAGCCCTTGAGGTGAGATGTGCTCCCACTAGTCTGCTCCTCTGCCCAGGACGTGAGGCCCTGTCGAGCCTTGCCCAGCCTCTGGGGCTACGGGCGAGTTGAGCAACAAGATCCACGGACTCTCTCGCAGCCAGTCCACAGCTCGGAGCAGATATGGGGATCTCTGAGCCCCAGTCCCACAGCGCTGCTCCTGTTCCCTCTGCACTCTCCCACAGCCGCTGAGCAGCGGGTAGGCAAGCCTCTGGGAAATCTCCCCTGCTTGTCCTCCACTTCTGCAGGGATGATGCACCCAATGATTAGTCCAGTAGCCTCCTCTGGGGGCTCCTGCCTTCCAGGGGACTGGTGCCCCTGTCGGTGTGGGCGCCTATCCTTCCAGCCGCCTCTGTTTTCCCTGGGGCGGTTGAGCCTCTGCTGCCTTCCCCCGGCCTGGGATCGTGACTCACCATGTTTCTCGCAGCGTGCTGTATTTTCTTTCCTACTTTTTGCGGCTGTTCCATCACGCTGTGTAGATCTTCTTGCTTTAGTGAACTCCAGTGACCTTCTTGCTCTTCTCCCTACAATTTCGCGCCTCCTGGCCTGTTTCTCTGCTGCATCGGCTCACCTCCTTCCCTACTCCACCCTACACCAGCTCTCTGCAGTCGACCATCTTTTTTCGAATCCTAAGCATTAATTTTAGGGTTAGGGTTAGGGTTTGTGTCAGGGTTACGGTTAGGTTTAGGGTTATGGTTTGTGTTAGGGTTGGTTTAAGCATTAGTGTTAGGGTTAGGGTTAGGGTTAGTGCTGGTTAGGTGTACGGTCAGGGTTAGTTTTCGGGTTAGCGTTAGACTTAGGATTGGTGTAGGAATTAGGGTTAGGGTTAAGGTTAGGGTTAGGGGTTGTGTTAGGGTTGGTGTAGGCATTAGTGTTAGTGTTAGGGTTAGGGTAAGGGTTTGTGTTAGGGTTAGAGTTGGGGTTAGGTTTAGGGTGAGATTGAGGTTGAGGGTTAGGATTAGGGTTGGTGTAAGCGTTAGGGTTAGGGTTAGGTTTAGAGTGTGTGTGAAGGTTAGGGTTGGGGTTCGGGGTAGAGAGTGTTAGGGTTAGGGTTATTGTTGGTGTAAGCATTTGGGTTACGATTGCGGTTATGGTTAGGGTTAGTGTTAGTGTTAGGGTTAGGGTTAGATTCAGAGTTAGGGTTAGGGTTGGTGTAATCATTAGCTTTAGGGTTAGGGTTAGGGTTTGTGTCAGGGTTAGGTTTAAGGTTAGTTTTAGGGTTTGTGTTAGGGTAGGGTTTGTGTTGGGGTTGGTGTAAGCATTAGGGTTATGGTTAGGGGTAGTGTTAGGGTTAGGGTTACGGTCAGGGTTAGGTTTCAGGTTAGGGTTAAAGTTAGGGTTGGTGTAAGCATTAAGGTTAGGGTTACGGTTAGGGTTAGCGTTTGTGTTAGGTTTGGTGTAAGCATTAGTGTTAGGGTTTGTGTTAGGGTTAGGGTTTGTGTTAGGGTTAGGGTTAGGGTTGGTATAAGCATTAGGGTTTAGGCTTAGGGTTACGATTAGGTTTTGTGTTAGGGTTAGGTTTACGGTTAAGATTAGGTTTAGGTTTAGGGTTAGGGTTAGAATTCTTGTAAGCATTACATTTAGGGTGAGGTTTAGGGTTTGTGTCAGGGTTAGGGTTAGGGTTAGGGTTAGGTTTTGTGTTAGGGTTAGGGTTAGGGTTAGGTTTTGTGTTAGGGTTAGTGTTAGTGTTAGTGTTAGGGTTAGGGTTAGGTTTAGGGTTAGGGAGGGTGTAAGGATTAGGGGTAGGGTTAGGGTTAGGGTTATTGTTAGGTTTAGGGTTAAGGTCTGGGTTAGGGTTTGTGTTAGGATTGGTGTAAGCACTATGGTTAGGTTTAGGTTTAGGGTTAGTTCTTGTGTTAGGGTTGGTGTAAGCATTAGGGTTTGGTTTAGGTTTAGGGTTAGGGTTTGTGTTAGGTTTAGGGTTAGAGTTAGTGTTAGTGTTAGGGTTAGGGTGAGATTGAGGTTTAGGGTTTGTGTTAGGGTTGGTGTAAGCATTAGTGTTAGTGTTAGTGTTAGGGTTAGGGTTTGTGTTAGGGTTAGGGTTGGGGTTAGGTTTAGGGTGAGATTGAGGTTGAGGGTTAGGATTAGGGTTGGTGTAAGCTTTAGGGTTAGGGTTAGGTTTAGAGTGTGTGTGAAGGTTAGGGTTGGGGTTCGGGGTAGAGACTGTTAGGGTTTGGGTTATTGTTGGTGTAAGCATTTGGGTGACGATTGGGGTTATGGTTAGGGTTAGTGTTATGGTTAGGGTTAGGGTTAGATTTAGAGTTAGGGTTAGGGTTGGTGTAATCATTAGCTTTACTGTTAGGGTTAGGGTTTGTGTCAGGGTTAGGTTTAAGGTTAGTTTTAGGGTTTGTGTTAGGCTAGGGTTTGTGTTGGGGTTGGTGTAAGCATTAGGGTTAGGGTTAGGGGTAGTGTTAGGGTTAGGGTTATGGTCAGGGTTAGGTTTCAGGTTAGGGTTAAAGTTAGGGTTGGTGTAAGCATTAAGGTTAGGGTTACGGTTAGGGTTAGCGTTTGTGTTAGGTTTGATGTAAGCATTAGTGTTAGGGTTTGTGTTAGGGGTAGGGTTTGTGTTAGGGTTAGGGTTAGGGTTAGGGTTAGAATTCTTGTAAGCATTACATTTAAGGTGAGGGTTAGGGTTTGTGTCAGGGTTAGGGTTAGGGTTAGGGTTAGGGTTAGGGTTTGTGTTAGGGTTAGGGTTAGGGTTAGGTGCTGTGTTAGGGTTAGGGTTAGTGTTAGGGTTAGGGTTAGGGTTAGGGAGGGTGTAAGCATTAGGGGTAGGGTTAGGGCTAGGGTTATTGTTAGGGTTAGGGTTAAGGTCTGGGTTAGGGTTCGCGTTAGGGTTAGATTTAAGGTTCATGTAAGAATTAGGGTTAGGGTTACGGTTCGGGTTAGGGTTTGTGTTAGGATTGGTGTAAGCACTAGGGTTAGGTTTAGGTTTAGGGTTAGGGTTTGTGTTAGGGTTCGTGTAAGCATTAGGGTTAGGTTTAGGTTTAGGGTTAGGGTTTGTGTTAGGGTTAGTGTTAGGGTTAGTGTTAGGGTTAGGGTGAGATTGAGGTTTAGGGTTTGTGTTAGGGTTGGTGTAAGCATTAGGTTTATGATTAGGATTAGGTTGTGTGTGAGGGTTAGTGTTCGGTTTAGTATTAGAGACTTTTAGGGTTATTGTTAATGTTGGTGTAAGCATGTGGGTTACGATTGGCATTAGGGTTTGTGTTAGGGTTAGGGTTAGGTATAGGGTTAGTGTTTGTGTTAGGGTTAGGGTTACAGTTGGTATAAGCATTAGCGTTAGAGTTAGGTTTTGTGTAAAGGTTAGGTTTAGTGTTAGGGTTAAGGTTAGATTTAGAGTTAGGGTTAGAATTGGTGTAATCATTAGTTTTAGAGGTAGGGTTAGAGTTTTGTTTCAGGGTTAGGGTTAGGTTTAGTGTTGGGGTTAGGGTTAGGTTTAGGGTTTGGTTTAGTGTTAGGGTTAGAATTGTATTAAGCAGTACTCATAGGGTTAGGGTTTGTGTCAGGGTTAGGGTTTGTGTTAGGGTTATGGTTTGTGTTAGCTTTAGGGTTAGGTTTAGGGTTAGATTTAGAGTTAGTGTTTGGGTTGGTGTAATCATTAGGTTTAGTGTTAGGGTTAGGGTTTGTGTGAATTTTAGGGATAAGGTTAGTGTTAGGGTTTGTGTTAGGGTTAGAGTTAGGGGTAGGGTTTGTGTTAGTGTTGGTGTGAGCATTAGGGTTAGGGTTAGGGATTACGGTCAGAGTTAGGTTTCGGGTTAGTGTTAGAATTACGTTTCGTGTAAGCTTTAGGGATAGGGTTATGGTTAGGGTTAGGGTTGGTGTTATGGTTGGGGTAAGCATTTGTGTTAGGTTTAGAGTTAGGGTTAGGGTTTGTGTTAGGGTTAGTGTTAGGGTTAGGTTTAGGGTTAGGTTTATGGTTAGAGTTAGGGTTAGGGTTAGGGTTAGAGTTAGGGTTGGTACAAGCATTAGGTTTAGACATAGGGTTATCGTTTGTGTCAGGGTTAAGGTTAGGGTTAGCGTTTATATTATTGTTAGGTTTAGGTTTAGGATATGTGTTTGTGTTAGGGTTGTATAAGCATTAGTGTTAGGTTTAGGTTTAGGCTTAGGTTTTGTTTTAGTGTCAGGTTTAGGGTTAGGGTTAGGTTTAGGTTTAGGTGTAAGGTTAGAATTCTTGTAAGCATTAATTTTAGGGTTTGGGTTAGGGTTTGTGTCAGGGTTACGGTTAGGTTTATGGTTTGTGTTTGGGTTAGGTTTAGGGTTAGTGCTGGGTTAGGGGTACGGTCAGGGTTAGGGTTCGGGTTAGCGTTAGAGTTAGGGTTGGTGTAAGCATGAGGGTTAGAGTTACAGTTAGTGTTAGGGTTTGTGTTAGGGTGAAGGTTAGGGTTATGGTTAGGGTTAGGATTGGTGTAACCATTTTGTTTAGGATTAGGTTTAGTGTTAGCGTTTGTGTTTGGGTTAGAGTTAGGGTTAGGGTTAGGGTGTGTGTGAGGTTTAGGGTTAGGGTTATGGTTGTTGTAAGCATTAGGTTTAGGGTTAGGGTTAGTGTTAGGGTTAGGGTTATGGCTAGGGTTAGGGTTCTGGTTGGCTTAGGGTTAGGGTTTGTGCTAGAGTTAGTGTTACGTTTAGGGTTAGGGTTTGTGTTACGATTAGGGTTATGGTTGGTGTAAGCATATTGATTAGGGTTAGATTTAGGGTTTTTGTTAGGGTTACGGTTAGGGTTAGGGTGATTTAGTGTTAGGGTTAGGGTTGGTGTACTCATTAGCTTTAGGGTTAGGGTTAGGGTTTGGTTCAGTGTTAGGGATAAGGTTAGTGTTAAGGTTTGTGTTCGGGTTAGGGCTATGGTTAGGGTTTGTGTTAGGGTTGTTTTAAGCAGTAGGGTTAGGGTTATGGTTTGGGTTTAGGTTATGGTTACGGTCAGTTTTAGGTTTCAGGTTAGTGTTAGATTTAGGGTTGGTCTAAGCATTAGGGTTAGGGTTAAGGTTTGATTTAGGGTTGGTGTAACCATTAGTGTTTGGTTTAGGTTTAGGGTTAGGTTTATGTTAAGCATTATGGTTAGGGTTAGGGATAGGGTTGGTGTAAGCATTAGCTTTAGGGTTAGGTTTAGCGTTTGTTTCAGGACTAGTGTTTGGGTTAGGGTTACGGTTTGTGCTGGCTTAGGGTTAGGCTTAGGGTTTGTGTTAGGGTTAGGGTTAGTGTAGCTTTAAGCATTAGAGTTAGTCTTAGGGTTTGGCTTAGGTTCCGTGTTAGGGTTAATTTTAGGATTAGTGTTATGGTTAGGTTTAGGGTTAGGGTTAGAATTCTTGTAAGCATTACTTTTAGGGTTAGGGTTAGGGTTTGTGTCAGGGTTATGGTTATGGTTAGGGTGCTGGGTTAGCTGTACGTTCAGGGTTAGGGTTCGGGTTAGCGTTAGAGTTAAGATTGGTATAATCGTTAGGATTAGAATTACGGTTAGGGGTAGGGTTTGTGTTAGGGTTGGTGTAGGCATTAGGTTTAGGGTTAGGGTTAGGGATAGAGTTTCTGTTATGGTTAGGGTTAGAGTTAGAATTAGGGTTAGTGTTAGTGTTAGGGTTAGGGTAGATTTTGGTTAACGTTTAGAATTAGGGTTGGTGTAATCATTAGGTTTAGGGTTAGGTTTATGGTGTGTGTGAAGGTTAATGTTGGGCTTCAGAGTAGAGAGTGTTAGGGTTAGGTTTAGTGTTGGTGTAAGCATTTGGATTATGATTAGGGTAATGATTAGGGTTAGGGTTTGTGTTAGAGTTAGTGTTTGGTTTAGGGTTAGTGTTAGTGTTATGCTTAGGTTTAGGGTTAGTGTTAGTGTTAGGGTTGGTGCAAGCATTAGGTTTAGACATAGGGATATCGTTTGTGTCAGGGTTAGGGTTAGGGTTATCGTTTGTATTAGAGTGAGGGTTAGGTTGAGGATTTGTTTTTGAGTTAGGGTTATGGTTGGTATAAGCATTAGTGTTAGGCTTAGGGTTAGGCTTAGGTTTTGTTTTAGTGTCATGTTTATTGTTAGGGTTAGAATTCTTGTAAACATTAATATTAGGGTTAGGGTTAGGGTTTGTGTTAGGGTTGCTGTAAGCATTAGGGTTAGGGTTAGTGTTAGTATTAAGGTTAGGGTTACGGTCATGGTTAGGTTTCAGGTTATGTTTAGAGTTAGGTTTGGTGTAATCATTAGGGTTAAAGTTATGGTTAGGGTTAGGGTTTGTGTTAGGGTTGATGTAAGCATTAGTGTTTGGGTTAGGGTTAGGGTTAGTGTTTGTGTTAGGATCAGTGTTAGGGTCAGGTTTAGGGTTAGGGTTAGGTTTATGGTTAGGGTTAGGGATAGGGTTGGTGTAAGCATTAGGTTTAGGTATAGGTTTAGCGTTTTTTCCAGGTTAGTGTTAGGGTTAGGGTTACGGTTTGTGTTAGGCTTAGGGTTATGCTTAGGAATAGGCTTAGGTTTTTTCTTAGGGTTAATTTTAGGGTTAGGGTTATGGCTAGGTTTAGGGTTAGGGTTAGAATTATTGTAAACATTTCTTTTAGGTTTAGGGTTTGTGTCAGGGTTACGGTTAGAGTTAGGGTTATGGTTTGTGTTAGGGTTGGTTTAAGCATTCGGGTTAGGGTTCTGGTTAGTCTTAGGGTTAGGGTTGGTGTAAGAATTAGGGTTAGGGTTACGGTTAGGGATAAGGTTTGTGTTATTGTTTGTGTTGGCATTAGGTTTAGGGTTAGGGTTAGGATTAGGGTTTGTGTTAGGTTTAGTGTTGGGTTTAGGATTAGGGGTAGTGTTAGGCTTTAGGTTAAGGTTACGGTTAGGGTTAGAGTTAAGGTTCGTGCAAGAAGGTTAGCGTTACAGTTAGGGTTACGGTAGGATTCGGTTTTGTGTTAGGGATAGGTTTAGGGTTAAGATTAGGGTTAGGTTTAGTGTTAGGGTTAGAATTCTTGTAAGCATTACTCTTAGGGTTAATGTTATGGTTTGTGTCAGGGTTAGGGTTCGTGTTAGGGTTATGGTTTGTGTTAGGTTTATGGTTAGGGTTAGGTGTTGTGTTATGGTTAGGATTAGAGTTAGTTTAGGGTTAGGGTTAGGGTTAGCGTTAGGGATGGTGTAAGCATTATGGTTAGTATTAGGGTTAGGGTTAGTGTTAGGGTTAGGGTTACGGTCAGGGTTAGGGTTCGGGTTAGGGTTATACTTAAGGTTGGTGTAAGCATTGGGGTTAGGGTTTGTGTTAGTGTTGGTGTAAGCATTAGGATTTGGTTTAGTGTTAGTTTTAGAGTGTGTGTTAGCATTAGTGTTAGGGTTAGGGTTAGGTTGAGATTGAGGTTTAGGTTTAGGGTTAGGGTTGTGTAGGCATTAGGTTTAGGGTTAGGTTTAGTGTGTGTGTGAGGGTTATCGTTGCGCTTAGGGTTAGAGAGTGTTAGGGTTATTGTTAGTGTTGGTGTAAGCATGTGGGTTACGATTGGGGTTATGTTTTGTGTTCGGGTTAGGTTTAGGTTTGGGGTTAGTGTTTGTGTTAGGGTTAGGGTTACAATTGGTGTAAGCGTTATGGTTTGTGTTAGGGTTATGCTTTGTGTTAGGGTTGGGGTTAGGGTTTGAGTTAGAGTTGGTGTAGGCATTAGTGTTAGGGTAAGTGTTAGGATTAGTGTTATGGTTAGGGTTACGGTCAGGTTTAGGTTTCGGGTTAGGGATAGAGTTAGGTTTGGTGTAATCATTAGGGTTATTGTTACGGTTAGGGTTAAAGATTCTATTAGGGTTGCTGTAAGCTTTAAGGTTAGTGTTAGGGTTAGTTTTAGGGTGAGGTTTAGCGTTAGTGTTATGGTTATGGTTATGGTTAGGGTTAGGGTTGGTGTAGGCATTAGGTTTAGGTTTAGGGTTATGGTTTGTGTCAGTGTTAGGGTTAGTGTTTGTGTTTGGGTTAGCGTTAGGTTTAGTGTTTGTGTTAAAGTTAAGTTTAGGGTTGTTGTAAGCATTAGGGTTAGACTTAGGGTTAGTCTTATGTTTTGTGTTAGGGTTAAGTTTAGTGTTAGAGTTAGGGTTAGGGTTAGGGTTGGGGTTAGGGTTAGTGTTATGGTTAGGATTAAGGTGAGATTGAGGTTTAGGGTTTTTTTAAGGTTGGTGTAAGCATTAGGTTAAGGGTTACGTTTAGGGTTTGCGTGAGGGTTAAGGTTAGGGTTAGGGTTAGCGAATGTTAGGGTTATTGTTATTGTTGGTGTAAGAATGTGGGTAACGTTTGGGGTTAGGGTTTGTGTTAGGATTAGATTTAGGGAAAGGATTAGGGTTAGGGTTTGTGTTAGAGTTAGGGTTACAGTTAGTGTAAGCATTAGGGTTAGGGTAAGGGCTAGGGTTTGTGTTATTGTTAGTGTTAGGGTTAGTGTTAAGGTTAGATTTAGAGTTCCGGTTAGGATTGGTGTAACCATTAGTTATAGGGTTAGCGTTAGGTTTTGTTTCACGTTAGGGTTAAGGTTAGTGTTAGGGTTTGTGTTAGGGTTAGGATTAGTGTTTGTGTTAGGGTTGGTGTAAGCATTAGGGTTAGGGTTAGAGTTAGGGTTAGTGTTACGATTAGGGTTACGGTCAGGGATAGGTTTCTGTTAGGGTTGTTGTAAGCTTTAGGGTTAGTGTTAGGGTTAAGTTTATGGTTAGGTTTAGCTTAAGGTCATGGCTAGGGTTAGGGTTAGGGTTTGTGTTAGGGTTTGTCTATGCATTAGGGTTAGGGCTAGGGTTAGGTTTAGTGCTAGGGTAGGGGTACGGTCAGGGTTAGGGTTCGGGTTAGCGTTAGAGTTAGGGTTGGTGTAAGCATGATGGTTAGGTTTAGGGTTACGGTTAGGATTTGTGTTAGGGTTAGAGTTAGGTTTAGGGTTAGGATAGGTGTAACCATTATTTTTAGGTTTAGGGTTAGTGTTAGGGTTAGGGTTACGGTCACCGTTAGGGATCGGGTTATGGTTAGGGTAAATGTTTGTGTAAGAATTAGGGTTAGGATTACGGTTAGGGTTAGGGTTTGTGTTTGGGTTGGTGTAAGCATTAGGGTTAGGGTTATAATTAGGGTTAAGGTTTCTGTTAAGGTTGGTGTAAGCTTTAAGATTAGTGTTAGTGTTACGTTTAGGGTTAGGGTTAGCGTTAGTGTCATGGCTAGGGTTAGGGTTGGGGTTAGGGTTGGTGTAGGCATTAGGTTTAGGTTTAGGGTTAGGGTTTTTGTCAGGGTTAGGGTTAGGGTTACAGGTTGTGTTAGGGTTAGGTTTAGGTTTAGGGTTTGTGTTAGGGTTAAGGTTAGGGTTGGTGTAAGCATTAGGGTTAGACTTACGGTTAGTCTTATGTTTTGTGTTAGGGTTTGGTTTAGTATTGTGGTTAGGGTTAGGGTTATATTTAGGGTTAGGGTTAGAATTCTTGTAAGTATTACTTTTAGGGTTAGGATTTGTGTCAGAGTTAGGGTTAGGGTTAGGGTTAGGGTTATGGTTTGTGTTAGGTTTAGGGTTTTGTTTAGGGTTTGTGTTAGGGTTGGAGTAAGCATTACGGTTTGGGTTAGGGTTAGGGTTAGTGCTGGGTTAGGTGTACGGTCAGGGTTAGGGTTCGGGTTAGCTTTAGAATTAAAATTGGTGTAAGCATGATGGTTATGGTATGGTCAGGGTTAGGGTAGGGTTTGTGTTATGATTATGGTTAGGGTTAGGATTCGTGTAACCATTAGGTTTAGGGTTAGGGTTAGTTTTAGGGTTAGTGTTACGGCCAGGGTTGGGTTTGGGTTGGGTTAGATTTTGGGTTGGTTTAATTAGGGTTAGGGTTAGGGTTTGTGTTAGGGTTAGGGTTAATGATAGGGTTAAGGTTAGGGTGAGTTTGAGGTTTAGGGTTAGAGTTGGTGTACACATTAGGTTTAGGGTTAGGTTTAGGGTGTGTGTGAGGGATAGGGTTGGGCTTAGGGGTAGAGAATGTTAGGGTTAGTATTAGTGTTGATGTAAGCATTTGGGTTACAATTGATGTTAGGATTAGGGTTGTGGTTTGTGTTAGGGTTAGGGTTACGGTTGATGTAAGCATTAGGGTTAGGGTTAGGGTTTTTGTTAGGGTTAGGTTTAGGGTTACGGTTGGATTTAGAGTTAGGGTTGGGTTTGGTGTAATCATTAATTTTAGTGTTAGGGTTAGGGTTTGTGTCAGTTTTAGGATTAAGGTTAATGTTAGGTATAAGCTTAGGGTTACGTTAGGTTTATGGTTTGTGTTAGGGTTAGGGTTAGGGTTAGGGTTGGGTTAGGGGCACGGTCAGGGTTAGTGTTCGGGTTAGCGTTAGATTTGGTGTAAGCATGATGGTTATGTTAGGGTTAGGGTTATGGTCAGGGTGAGGTTTCGGGTTAGCGTTAGAGTTAGGGTTGGTGAAACCATTATGTTTAGGGTTAGGGTTAGTGTTAGGGTTAGTGTTACGGCGAGGGTTAGGGTTCGAGCTTTGGTTATAGGTAGGGTGGTTTAAGAATTCAGGTTACGGTTAAGGATAGGGTTAGTGTTTGTGTTAGGTTTGGTGTAAGCATTAGGGTTAGGGTTAGGGTTAGAGTTAGGGTTTGTGTTAGGGTTAGAGTTGGTGTTAGGGTTAGTGTTAGTGTTAGGGTTAAGGTTAGGGTGAGATTGAGGTTTATGGTTAGGTTTAGGGTTGGTTTAAGCATTAGGTTTAGGGGTAGGTTTAGGGTGTGTGTGAGGGTTAGGTTTGGGCTTAGGGTTAGAGAGTGTTAGGGTTTGGGTTAGTATTGGTGTAAGCATTTAGGTTACGATTGATGTGAGGGTTTTTTTTTAGGGTCAGTTTTAGGATTAGGGATAGGGTTTGTGTTAGGGTTAAGGTTACGGTTGGTATAAGCATTAGGGTTAGGGTTAGGCTTTGTGTTAAGGTTAGGATTAGGGTTAGTGTTAGAGTTAGATTTAGAGTTAGGGTTAGGGTTAGTGTAATAATTAGGTTTAGGGTTAGTCTTATGGTTTGTGTCCGTTTTAGCATTAAGTTTACCAATAGGGTTAAGGTTTCTGTTAGGTTTGGTGTAAGCTTTAGGGTTAGTGTTACATTTAGGTTTTGGGCTAAGGTTAGTATTAGGGTTAGGTTTCCGTCAGGGTTAGGTTTTGGGTTAGTGTTAGAGCTAGGGTAGGTGTAAGCATTAGATTTATGGTTAGTGTTAGGTTTGGGGTTAGCGTTAGGGTTAAGGTTTTGTTTAGGGTTAGGGTTAGGGTTAAGGTTAAGTTTAGTGTTAGGTTTGGTGTAAGATTAGGTTTAGGTTTATGGTTAGGGTTTCTGTCCGGATTAAGTTTAGGGTTAGGGCTAGGATTTGCGTTAAAGTTAGGGTTAGGTTTAGGGTTTGTGTTAGGGTTAGGGTTAGGGTTGGTCTAAGCATTAGGGTTAGGGTTAGGGTTAGGCTTAGGTTTTGCGTTAGGGTTAGATTTTGGGTTAAGGTTAGGGTTAGGGTTAGGTTTAGGGTTTTTGTTAGAATTCTTCTTAGCATTACTTTTAGGATTAAGTTTAGGGTTTGTGTCAGGGTTTGTTTTTGGTTAGTGTTATGTTTTGTGTTAGGGTTAGGGTTGGGCTTGGTTTTAGGGTTGATGTAAGCATTAGATTTAGTGTTAGGGTTATTGCTGGATATGGGGTACGGTCAGGGTTAGGGTACGGGTTAACATTAGAGTTAGGGTTGGTGTAAGCATGAGGGTTAGGTTAACTGTTAGGCTGAAGGTTTGGTTAGGGTTAGGTTAGGGTTAAGGTTACGATTGGTGTAACCATTAGGTTGAGGGTTAGCGTTAGTGTTAGGGATAGAGTTACAGTAAGTGTTTGGGTTCGGGTTAAGGTTAGAGTTAGGGTTGGTGTAAAAATTAGGGTTTGGGTTATGATTAGTGTTACGGTTTGTGTTAGGGTTGGTGTAAGCATTAGGGTTAGGGTTAGGGTTAAAATTTGTGTTAGGGTTTGGTTTAGGGTTAGGGTTAGGTTTAGTGATAGGTTTAGGGTTAGGGTGAGATTGAGGTTAGGGTTAGGGTTAGGGTTGTGAAGGCATTACGTTTAGGGTTAAGGTTAGGATGTGTGTGAGGGTTAGGATTGCGCTTAGGGGTAGAGAGTGTTAGGTTTAGGGTTAGTGTTGGTGTAAGCTTGTGGGTTACGATTGGGGTAAGGGTTTTATTTAGGCTTAGGGTTAGGGGTATGGTTATAGTTAGGGTTAGGGTTAGGGTTTGTTTTAGGGTTAGGGTTACGGTTAGTGTAAGCATTAGGGTTAGGGTTAGCGTTTGGTTTTGTGTTACGGTTAGGATTAGGGTTAGGGTTAGAGTTAAGGTTAAATTTAGAGTTAGGTTTAGGGTTGGTGTAATCAATAGTTTTAGGGTTAGGGAAACGGTTTGTGTCAGGGTTAGAGTTAAGTTTATGTTAGGGTTTGTGTTAGGGATAGGGTTAGAGTTTGTGTTAGGGTTCGTGTAAACATTAGGGTTAGGGTAAGGGTTAGGGTTAGTGTTAGGTTTAGGGTTACACTCAGGGTTAGGTGTCGGTTAGGATTAGAGTTAGGGTTTTTTAAGCATTAGGGTTAGGGTTACGGTTAGGGTTAAGGTCTGTTAGGGTTGGTGTAAGCTTTAGGGTTAGTGTTATTGTTAGGTTTAGGGTTAGGGTTAGGGTTATGGTTATGGCTAGGGTTATGGTTAGTTTTAGGGTTTGTGTAAGCATTAGTTTTAGGTTCAGTGTTAGGAGTTGTGTCAGGGTTAGGGTTAAGTTCAATGTTAGGGTTGGTGTAATCATTAGGGTTAGGCTTAGGGTTAGTCTTAGGTTTTGTGTAGGGTTAGGTTTATTGTTATGCTTACTGTTAGGGTTAGGGTTAGGTTTAGCGCTAGGGTTAGAATTCTTGTAAGCCTTTCTTTTAGGGTTAGGGTTAGGTTTTGTGTCAGGGTTAGGGTTAAGGTTAGGGTTATGGTTTGTATTAGTGTTAGGGTTAGGGTTAGGGTTTGTGTTAGGCTTGATGTTAGCATTAGGGTTAGGGTTAGGTTTAGGGTTAGGGTTAGTGCTGGGTTAGGGTTACGGTCATGGTTAGGGTTCGGGTTAGCATTAGAATTAGGGTTGGTGTAAGCAGGATGGTTATGTTTAGGGTTAGGGTAGGGTTTGTGTTAGGGTTAGGGTTAGGGTTAGGGTTAGGATTGGTGCAATCATTAGGTTTAGGCTTAGGGTTAGTGTTAGGGTTAGTTTTACGGCCAGGGTTTGGGTTCGGGTTAGTTCTGGAGTTTGGCTCGGTTTAAGAATTAGGGTTAGGGTTATGGTTAGTGTTAGGTTTGTGTTAGGGTTGGTGTAAGCACTAGGGTTATGGTTAGGGTTATGGTTAGGGTTTGTGTTAGGGTTAGGGATAATGATAGTGTTAAAGTTAGGTTGAGATCGAGGTTTATGGTTAGGGTTAGGGATGGTGTAAGCGTTACGTTTAGGGTTAGGTTTAGGGTGTGTGTGAGGGTTATGGTTGGGCTTAGGAGTAGAGAGCGTTAGGGTTAGGGTTAATTTTGTTGTAAGCATTTCGGTTACGATTGGGATTAGGGTTAGGGTTAAGGTTATGGTTTGATTTAGAGTTAGGTTTAGGGTTGGTGTAATCCTAAGATTTAGGGTTAGGTTTAGAGTTTGTGTCAGTTTTAGGGTTAAGTTTAGTGTTACTGATAGGTTTAGGGTTAGGGTCGGGTTTATGGTTTGTGTTAGGGTTAGGGTTAGGATAAGGGTTTGTGTTACGGTTGGTGTAAGCATTAGGGTTACGGTTAGGGTTTGTGTTAGTGTTAGGGTTAGGGTTTTGGTTAGTGTTGGTTAGGGTTGTGGTTTGTGTTAGGGTTAGGGTTAGCATTTGTTTTAGGTTTAGTGTTACGGTTGGTGTAAGCATTAGCGTTAGGGTTAGGCTTTGTATTAGTGTTAGCATTAGAGTTAGGTTTAGGGTTGGTGTAATCATTAGGTTTATTGTTAGGATTAGTGTTTCTGTCAGTTTTAGGGTTAAGGTAAGTGTTAGGGATAGGGTTAGGATTAGGGTTTGGGTTAGGGTTAAGTTTAGAGTTGCTGTAAGCTTTAGGGTTAGGCTTTGGGTTAGTCTTAGGTTTTGTGTTAGGGTTAGGTTAGGGTTAGGGTTAGGGTTAATTTTACGTTAGGGTTAAAATTCTTGTAAACATTACTTTTAGGATGAGGGTTAGGGTTTTTGTCAGGGTTACAGTTAGGGTTAGTATTATGGTTTGTGTTAGGGTTAGGGTTAGGGTTAGGGTTTTGTTAGGGTTGGTGTAAGCATTAGGGTTAGGGTTAGGGTTAGTTTTAGTGCAGGGTTAGTGTTACGGTCAGCTTTATTTTTCGAGTTAGCGTTAGAGTTATGGTTGGTGAAAGCATGATGGTTATGGTTAGGGTTAGGTTAGGGTTTTTGTTAGGGTTAGGTTTAGGGTTAGGATTGGTGTTAGCATTAGGTTTAGGGTTAGGGTTAGTGTTAGGGTTAGGATTACGGTCAGTGTTAGGGTTCAGGTTAGGGTTATAGTTAGGGTTGGTTGAAGAATTAGGGTTTGGGTTACGGTTTGAGTTTGGGTTTGTGTTAAGGTTTTTAAGCATTAGGGTTAGGTTAAGGGTAGGGTTAGGCTTAGGGTTTGCGTTAGGGTTAGAGTTGGGGCTAGGGTTAGGTTTAGTGTTGGTGTTAGGGTTTAGGTGAGCATGTGGTTTAGGGTTAGGGTTAGGGTTGTGTAAGCATTAGTTTTAGGTTAGGTTTAGGGTGTGTGTGACGGTTAGGGTTGGACTTAGGGGTAGAGAGTGTTAGGGTTATGGTTAGTGTTGGTGTACGCATTTGGGTTACGATTTGGTTGAGGTTTTGTGTTAGGGTTAGGGTTAGGGTTAATGTTAGAGTTAGTGTTTGTGTTAGGGTTAGTGTTACGGTTGGTGTAAGCATTAGGTTAAGGTTAGTGTTTATGTTAGGGTTAGAGTTATGGTTAAGGTTAAGGTTAGATTTAGAGTTAGAGTTAGGGTTGGTGTAATCATTCAGTTTAGTGTTAGGGTTTGGGTTTGTGTCAGTTTTAGGGTTAAGGTTCGTGTTAGTGTTTGTATTAGGGTTAGGGTTAAGGTTTATGTTAAGCTTGGTGTAAGCATTAGGGTTAGGGTTAGGCTTAGGGTTTAGGGTTAGTCTTAGGGTTAGTGTTACGGTTAGGGTGGGTTTTCGGGTTAAGATTAGAGTTAGGGTTGGTGTAGCATTACTGTTAGGGTTAGGGTTAGGGTTAAGTTTTCTGTTAGGGTTGGTGTAAGCTTTCGGGTTAGTGTTAGGGTTAGGGTTAGGGTGATTAGGGTTTTGTTTATGGTTAAGTTTAGGGTTAGGGTTAGGGTTAGGGTTGGTGTAAGCATTAGGGTTAAGCTTAGGATTAGGCTTAGATTTTGAGTTAGGGTTAGGCTTAGCAATAGGGTTAGGGTTAGTGTTTTGTGTAGGGTTAGGGTTAGAATTCTGTAAGCATTATTTGTAGGGTTAGATTGAGGGTTTATGTCAGCGTTAGGGTTAGGGTTAGGGTTTGTGTTAGGGTTAGTGTTTGTGTTAGGGTTGGTGTAAGCTTTAGGTTTAGTGTTAGGGTTAGGTTTATTGCTGGGTTAGGGGTACGGTCAGGGTTAGGGTTCGGCTTATCATTAGTGTTAGTCTTGGTGTAAGCATGAGGGTTAGTGTTACGGTTATGTTGAGGTTTTGTGTAAAGGTTAGGGTTAGGGTAAGAGTTAGGATTGGTGTAACCATTAGGTTTAGGGTTAGGGTTAGTGTTAATTTTAGGGTTACGGTCAGAGTTATGTTTCGGGATATTTTTAAAGTTAGGGTTGTGTAAGAATTAGGTTTAGGGTTACAGTTAGGGTTAGGGTTTGTGTTAGGGTTGGTGCAAGTTTTAGGGTTAGGGTTAGGGTGATTGTTTGGTTTAGGGTTAGGTTTAGGGTTTTGTAAGCATTAGGTTTATGGTTAGGTTTAAGGTGTATGTGAGGATTAAGGTTGCCCTTAGGGGTAGAGAGTGTTAGGGTTATGGTTAGTGTTCGTGTAAGCATTTGGGTTACAATTGGGTTTAGGGTATGTGTTAGGGTTAGGGTTAGGTTAGGGTTTTGTTAGGATTAGGATTAGAGTTAGGGTTAGGTTTAGATTTTGAGTTAGGTTTAGGGTTGGTGTAATCATTAGGTTTAGGTTTAGGGTTAGGGTTTTTGTCTGAGTTAGTTTTAAGTTTAGTGTTAGGGTTAGGGTTAAGGTTAGGGTTTGTATTAGGGTTGGTGTAAGCATTAGGGTTAGGGTTAGAGTTAGGATTAGTGTTAGGGTTCGGGTTACGATCAGGGTTAGGTTTTGGTTTAGGGTTAGAGTTTGGGTTGGTGTAAGTATTAGAGTTAGGGTTTCGATTAGGGTTACGGTTTGTGTTAGGCTTGGTGTACACATTAGTGTTAGGGTTAAAGTTAGGGTTTTTGTTAGGGTTAGTGTTAAGGTTAGGGTTAGGTTTATGGTTTGGGTTAGGGTTAGGGTTGGTGTAAACCTTAGTGTTAGGGTTAGGGTTATGCTTAGGTTTTGTCTTTGGATTAGGATTAGCTTTAGTGTTAGGGTTAGGGCTAGGTTTAGGGTTAGAATTCTTGTAAGCAATACTATTAGGGTTAGGGTTAGGATTTGTGTCAGGGTTAGGGTTAGGGTTAGGGTTAGGGTTTGTGTTAAGGTTAGGGTTAGGGTTAGGATTAGTGTAACCATTGGATTAAGATTTAGGGTAAGTGTTAGGGTTAGGGTTACGGTCAGCGATAGGGTTCGGGTTAGGGTTAGAGTTAGGGTTGGTGTAAGAATTTGGGTTAGTGTTATGCTTAGGGTTAGGGTTTTTGTTAGGGTTGGTGTCAGCATTTGGGTTAGGGTATGTGTCAGGTTAAGGTTGGGAGTAGGATTAGGGTTAGTGTTAGGGTTAGGGTTCGGGTGAGAGTATGTTTAGGGTTAGGTTTATTGTTGGTGTAAGCATTAGGTTTAGAGTAAGGTTTAGGGTGTATGTGATTGTTAGGGTTGGGGTTAGGGTTTAAAGAGTTTTAGAGTTATCGTTAGTGTTGAGTAAGCATTGGGTTACGATTTGGGTTAGATTTTGTTAGGGTTAGGGATAGTTGTAGCGTTATGCCTTGTGTTAGGGTTAGGATTATGGTTGGTGGAAGCTTTAGGGTTAGGGTTATGGTTAGTGTTTGTGTTAGTGTTAGGATTAGAGTTAGGTTTAAGGTTAGATTTAGAGTTAGGGTTAGGGTTGTTGTAATTATTAAGTTTAGGGTTAGGGTTAGGCTTTGTTTTAGGGTTAGGGTGAGGTTAGTGTAAGCATTAGCGATAGGGTTAGGGTTACCTTAGGGTTAGGATTAGGATTTGTGTTTGGGTTAGGGTTAAGGTTAGGGTTAGTGTTTGTGTTAGCGTTAGGGTTAGGGTTGGTGCAAGCATTAGTTTTAGTGTTAACGTGAGGTTTTCTTTCAGGGTTAGTGCTAGGGTTAGGGTTAGGGGTTGTATTAGTGTTAGGGTTAGGGTTTGTGTTAGGGTACGTGTAAACATTACAGTTAGGGTGAGGGTAGGTTTAGTGTGATGGTTAGGATTATGGTCAGGGTTAGAGATCGGGTTAGGGTTAGAGTTAGCTTTGGTGCAAGCTTTAGGGTTAGGGTTATGCTTAGGTTTATTGTTTATGTTAGGGTTAGGGTTAGCGTTAAAGTTAGGGTTAGGGTTAGGGTTAGATTTGATTCAAGCATTAGGTTTAGGGTTAAGGTTAGGGTTTGTGCTAGAGTTAGGAAGAGTTTTATGGTTAGAGGTTGTTAGAGTTAGGGTTAAGTTTGGTGTAAGCCTTTGGGTGAATGTTACGGTTAGGGTTTCAGGTAGGCTTAGCGTTAGGGTTTTGTTAGGGTTAGAATTAGTGTTGAGAGTTAGGGTTAGGGAAAGGATTAGGATTAGGATTTCTGTTAGGTTTATGGTTAGCCTTAGGGTTACGAATAGGGTTAGAGAGTGTTAGAATTAGGGTTATTGTTGGTGTAAGCAATTGGGTTACAGTTGTGGTTAGGTGTAGTGTTAGGGTTTGTGTTAGAGTTCGGTTTCGGGTTAGGGTTAGTGTTAGAGTTAGGGAGTGTTTAGGTTAGTGCTACTGTTGGTGTAAGCAATTGGGTTACGGTTGAGTTTAGGGTTCCATGTAGGTTTAGGTTTAGGGTTAGGGTTAGGTTCAGGTTTGTGTTTAGGTTAGGGTTACTGTTAGGGTTAGGGTTGGTGTAAGCATTAGGGTTAGGGTTAGGGTTATTATTTCTGTTAGGGTTAGGGTTAGGGTTAGGGTGAGTGTGAAGTTTTGGGTTAGGCTTGGTTCGTGTAAGCATTAGGTTTAAGGTTAAGTTTAAGGTGTGTGTTAGGGTTAGGGTTGGGCATAGGCTTAGAAAGTGTTATCTTAGGTTTAGTGGATTTGTGAGGGTTTAGGTTAGTATTAGGGTTAGTGTTAGGGTTTGGGTTGGTGTAAGCATTGGAGTGAGAGTTAGGGTTAGGGTTAGGGTTAGGGTTAGTGTTTGGCTTAGGGGTACGGAGGGATTAGGATTCGGGTTAGCGTTAGAGTTATGGTGGGTGTAAGCATTAGGGTTAGGGTTAGGGTCAGGGTTAGTGTTACTGTTAGGATTAGGGTTAGGGTTTGTCTTAGGGTTAGGGTTAGGGTTAGGGTTTGTGTAAGGGTTAGGTTTTGGGTTAGGGTTAGGTTTTGTGTCATGGTTAAGGTTGGGGTTAGGTTTAGGGATTATGTTAGGCTTAGGGTTAGGTTTCGGTTTTGTGTTTGGGTAATTGTTAGTTTTGGTGTAAGCATTATGGTTTGTCCTATGGTTTTGGTTACGGTTTGTGTTAGGGTTAGGGTTAGGGTTAGATTAGTGTTAGGGTTAGGGTTAGATTTGGTGTAAGCATTACATTTAGGGTTAGGGTTAATGTTTGTGTCAGGATTAGGGTTAGGGTTAGGTTCTTGGTTTGTGTTAAGGTTAGGGCTAGAGTTGGTGTAAGCAGTAGGGTTAGGGTTAGGGTTAGGGTTAGGGTTTGTGTTAGGGTTAGGGTTAGGGTGGTGTGAGCATTAGGGTTAGGGTTAGGGTTAGGGTTAGGTTTAGTGTTACGGTCCGGGTTAGGGTTTGGGTTAGGGTTAGGGTTAGGGTTTGTGTTAGGGTTTGGGTTAGAGTTGGTGTAAGCATTATGTTTAGGGTTAGGATTAGGGTGTGTGTTAGGGTTAGGGTTCGGCTTAGGTGTAGTTAGTGTTAGGGCTAGGGTTATTGTTGGTGTAAGCATTTGGGTTATGATTGAGGTTAGGGTTAGAGATAGGGTTCGGGTTAGGGTTCGGGTTTGTATTATGGTCAGGGTTAGGTTTAGGGTTAGGGTTTGTGTTAGGGTTAGGGTTAGTCATTGTGTTAGGGTTGGTGATAGCCTTAGGGTTAGAGTTAGGGTCCGGGTTAGGGTTAGGGTTAGGGATCCTGTTAGTGTTAGTGTTAGTGTTGGTGTAAGCATTAGGATAAGGGTTGCGGTTAGGGTTAATTTTTGTGTGAGGGTTAGGGTTACGGTTTGGGTTAGGGTTAGGGTTAGGGATGATCCAAGCATTATGCTTAGGGTTAGGGTTAGGGTTTGTGTTAGGGTTAGGCTTAGGGTTAGTTTTAGGGTTAGGGTTAGATTTGGTGTAAGCATTAGGTTTAGGCTTAGGGTTAGGTTTAGGTTTAGGGTTAGGGTTTGTGTCAGGGTTAGGGTTAGGGTTGGTGTAAGCATTAGTGTTAGGGTTAGATTTAGGTTTAGGGTGTGTGTTAGGTTTAGGGTTAGTGTGAGATTGAGGTTTAGGGTTAGGGTCAGGGTTGGTGTAAGCATTAGGTTTATGGTTAGGTTTAGGGTTTGTGTTTTGTTTAGGGTTGGGCTTAGGGTAGAGCGTGTTAGCCTTAGGGTTATTTTTGGTGTAATGATTTGGGTTATGACTGCGGTTAGGGCTAGGGATAGGGTTCCGGTTAGGGTTCTTGTTTGTGTTAGGGTAAGTGTTAGGATTAGGGTTAGAGTTAGGGTTAGGGTTAAGGTTTGTGTTAGGGTTAGCGTTAGGGTTGGTGTAAGCATTAGGTTTAGGGCTAGGTTTATTGTGTGTGTGATGGTTAGGGCTGGTCTTAGGGATAGAGCTAGTTTTAGATTTTGGGTTGGTGTAAGCATGAGTGTTAGGGCTACGGTTAGAGTTAGGGTTTGTGTAGGGTTATGGTTAAGGTTAGTGTTTGTACTAGTGTTACGGTTACGGTTGGTGTAAGCATTAGGGTTAGTGTTTGTGTTAGTGTTAGGGTTAGGGTGAGATTGAGGTTTAGGGTTAGGGTGAGGGTTGGTGTAAGCATTAGGTTTACCGTTAGGTTTAGGGTGTTTGTTACGTTTATAATTGGGCTTAGGGTAGAGCGTGTTAGCCTTAGGGTTATTTTTGGTGTAAGCATTTGGTTATGATTGGGGTTAGGGATACTGATAGGGTTCCGTTTAGGGTTCTTGTTTTTGTTAGGGTTTGGGTTAGGATTAGGTTTAGCGTTAGTGTTATGGTTGTTTAAGGGTTTGGGTCAGGGTTGGTGTAAGCATTAGGTTTAGGGCTAGGTTTATTGTGTATGTGAGGGTTAGGGATGGTCTTAGGGGTAGAGCGTGTTAGGGTTATGGTTAGTGTTTGTGTAAGCATTTGGGTTAAATTGGGGTTAGGGTTTGTGTTAGGGTTAATGTTAGGTTTAGCGTTTGTGCTAGGGTTGGTGTAAGCATTAGGGTTATGGTTAGTGTTAGTGCTCGGTTAGGAGTATGGTCAGGGTTAGGGTTCAGGCTAGTGTTAGAGTTCGGGTTGGTGTGAGCATGAGGGTTAGGGCTACGGTTAGGCTTAGGTTTTGGGTTAGGGTTAGGGTTAAGATTAGTGTTTGTACTAGTGTTAGGGTTACAGTTGATGTAAGCATAAGGGTTTGGGTTAGTGTTTGTGTTAGGTTTAGGGTTAGGGTTAAAGTTAGGGTTAGATTTAGAATTAGGGATAGAGTTGGTGTAATCATTAGGTTTAGGGTTAGGCTTAGGGTTTGTGTCAGGTTTAGGGTTAAGGTTAGTGTTAGGGTTTGTGTTAGGGTTAGGGTTAGGGTTTGCATTGGGGTTGTTGTAAGAATTAGGATTAGGGTTAGGGTTAGTGTTACTATTAACGTTAGGGTTTCGGTCAGGGTAAGGTTTTGGGTAAGGGTTAGAATTATGTTTGGTGTAAGCATCAGGGTTAGCGTTACGATTAGGGTTAGAGTTTGTGTTAGGGTTGGTGTAAGCATTAGGTTTATTATTAGGGTTAGGGTAATGGTTAGAGTTAGTGTTATGGTTAGGGTTAGGATTAGGGTTATGGTTAGGGTTAGGGTTAGGGTTGGTGTAAGACTTATGTTTAGGTTTAACGTTAGCGTTTGCATCAGGGTTAGGGTTAGGGATATGGTTTTTGTTTGTGTTAGGGTTAGGGTTAGCTTTAGGGTTTTAGTTAGGGTTAGTGTTAAGCTTAGGTTTAGGCTTAGGTTTTGTGTTAGGGTTATGTTTAGGGTTAGGGTGATGGTTAGGGTTAGTGCTGGGTTAGGGGTCCGGTAAGGGTTAGTTTTTGGGTTAGGGTTAGAGTTTGCGTTGGTGTAAGCATTAGGGTTACGGTTAGGGTCAGGGTTTGTGTCAGGTTTGGTGTGAGTATTAGAGTTAGGGTTAGGGTTAGGGTTTATGTTAGGGTTAATGTTAGAGTTAAGTTTAGGTTTAGGTTTATGGTTAGGGTTAGGCTTAAGGTTTGGGTTATGGTTGGTGTAAGCATTAGGTTTAGGCTTAGGGTTTGCGTTTGTGTCAGGGTTAGGGTTGGGTTAGGGTTAGGGTTTGTAGTTGGGTTAGGGTTAGGTTTAGGGTTTGTGGTAGGATTAGGGTTATGGTTCGTATAAGCATTAGGGTTAGGCTTAGTGTTAGGGTTAGGATTTGTGGTAGGGCTAAGTTTAGGGTTAGGGTTAAGTTTGGTGTTTAGGGTTAGAGTTAGGTTTAGTGTTAGGGTTGTTTTAAGCATTAGGTTTAGGCTTAGTCTTCGCCTTTGTGTCAGGGTTAGAGTTAGGGTTACTGTGTGTGTTAAGGTTAGGGTTAGTTTTAGGGTTTGTGTTAGGGTTAGGGTTAGGGCTGGTATAAGCATTAGGGTTAGGCTTAGGGTTAGGCTTAGGTTTTATGTAAGGCTTATGTTTAGGGTTAGGGTTAGGGTTAGGGTTATTGCTGGGTTAGAAGTACTGTCAGTTATAGGTTTTGGGTTAGCGTTAGAGTAAGTGTTGGTGTAAGCATGAGGGTTAGGTTTTACCGATTGGGTTGGAATGGGTTAGGGTTAGGATTTGTAACCATCAGGTTCAGGGTTAGGGTTAGTGTTAGGGTTAATGTTAGGGTTAGGTTGAGATTGAGGTTTAGGTTTAGGGTTAAGGTTGGTGTAAACATTAGATTTAGGGTTATGTTTAGGGTGTGTGTGAAGGTTAGGGTTGCGCTTAGGGGTTGAGAGTGTTAGGGTTAGGGTTATGGTTGGTGTAAGCATTTGTGTTACGATTGGGGTTAGGGTTTGTGTTAGTGACAGGGTTAGGGTTAGGGTTAGGTTTAGGGTTAGGGTTTGTGTAAGGGTTAGGATTACGGTTGGTGTAAGCATTAGGGTAAGGTTTAGGGTTAGTGTGAGGGTTTGTGTTACGGTTATGGTTAGGGTTAGCCTTAAATTTAGAGTTAGGTTTAGGGTTGGTGTAATCATCAGGTTTAGCGCTGGGTTAGGTTTTGTGTCATGGTTAGGTTGAACGTTAGTGTTAGGGTTTGTGTTAGGGTTAGAGTTAGGGTGAGGTTTTGTGTTAGGGTTGGGGTAAGCATTAGGGTTATGTTCAGGGTTAGGGTTAGTGTTAGGGTTAGGGTTACGGTCAGGGTTAGTTTTCGGGTTAGGTTTAGAGTTAGCGTTGGTGTAAGCATTAGGGTGCGGGTTAAGGTTATGGTGAGGGTTTTTGTTAGGGTTGGTGTGAACATTAGGGTTAGGGTTATGTTTAGGGTGTATGTTAGGCTTAATGTTATGGTTAGTGTTATGGTTAGGGTTATGGTTAGGGTTAGGCTTAGGGTTTGGGTTAGGGTTGGTTTAAACATTAGGTTTAGCCTTACGGTTAGCATTTGTGTCATGGTTAGGGTTAGGATTAGGATTAGAGTTTGTGTCAGGGTTAGGGTTAGGTTTAGGGTTTGTGTTAGGGTTATGGTTATGGTTATGGTTGGTATAAGCATTAGGGTTAGGCTTAGGGTTAGGCTTAGGTTTTGTGTTAGAGTTAGGTTTAGTGTTAGGGTTAGGGTTAAGTTTAGGTTTAGGGTTGTAATTCTTGTAAGCATTACTTTTGGGTTAGAGTTAATGTTTGTGTCAGGGTTAGGGTTAGGGTCACGGTTATGGTTTGTGTTAAGGTTAGGGTTAGGGTTAGTCGTAGGGTTGATGTAAGCATTATGGTTAGTGTTTGGTTAAGGTTAGGGTTAGTGCTGGGTTAGGGTTAGGGTTACACTTCGGGTTATCATTAGAGTTAGGGTTATTGTAAGCCTAAAGGTTTTGGTTACGGTTAGGGGTGGAGTTTGTGTTAGGGTTATGCTTAGGGTTAGTTTTAGGGTGAGGTATGGTGTAACCATTAGGGTTAGGGTTAGGGTTAGTGTTAGGGCAAGTACTGCGCTCAGGGTTAGTGTTAAGGTTAGTGTTAGGGTTTGTGTTAGTTTAGGTTTAGATTGAGGGTTAGGGTTAGCTTTGGTGTAACCATTAGGTTTAGGGTTAGGGTTAGAGGTAGGGTTAGGGTTAGGCTTAGGGTTAGGCTTAGGTTTTGCGTTAGGGTTAGGTTTAGGGTTAGGGTTAATTTAATTTTACGGTTAGGGTTAAGGTTTGTGTTAGGGTAGAAGTAAGCATTAGGTTTAGGGTTAGGGTTAGTGTTAGGGTTAGTGTTAGGGTTTGTGTTAGCGTTAGGTTTAGGGTGAGGGTTGGTGTAAGAAATAGGGATAGGGTTACGAATAGGTTTGGGTTTGTGTTAGGGTTGCTGTAAGCATTACGGTTAGGGTTAGGGTTAGGTTTAGCATTTGTGGTAGGGTTAAGGTTGTGGTTATGATTAGGGTTAGTGTTAGTGTTAAGGTTATTGTTTGTATTAGGTTTAATGTTAGGGTTAGTTTTAGGGTAAGGGTTATGGTTAGGGTTAGGTTAGCGTTACGGTTGAAGTTAGCATTAGGTTTAGGTTTAGTGTTAGCTTTTGTGTCAGGGTTAGGATTAGGGTTAGGGCTAGGGTTTGTGTTAGGGTTAGGGTTAGGTTTAGAGTTTGTGTTAGGGGTAGGGTTAGGGTTGTTATAAGCATTAGGATTAGGCTTAAGTGTTAGGCTTAGGTTTTGTTTTAGGGTTAGGTTTAGGGTTAGGGTTAGAATTCCTGTAAGCATTACATTTAGGTTTAGGGTTAGCGTTAGGGTTAGGGTTTGTGTTAGGGTTATGGTTAGGGTTTGTGTTAGGGTTAGGGTTAGGGTTAGCATTGGTGTAACAATTAGATTTATGGTTAGGGTTATAGGTAGGGTGAGGGTAACTGGGTTAGTGTTTTGGATAGAATTAGAGTTAGTGTTACGGTTTATTTTAGCGTTAGTTATAGGGCAGTGTAAGCATTAGATTTAGGTTTAGGGTTAGGGATAGTGTTTATGTTAGGTTTAGGGTTATGTCTGGTGTAAGCATTAGGTTTAGGGTTATGGTGATGGTTAGGGTTAGGGTTTGTGTTAGGTTGAGACTGAGGTTTAGCGTTAGGTTTAGTGTTGGTGTACGTATTAGGTATAGTGTTAGGTTTAGGGTGTGTGTTAGAGTTAGGGTTGGGCTTAGGGGTAGAGAGTGTTAGGGTTAGGGTTAGTGTTGTTGTGATGGTTAGGGTTAGTATTAGGGTTAGGGTTAGGGTTTGGGTTGGTGTAAGTGTTGGGGTCATCGTTAGGGATAGGGTTTGTGTTTGGATTTGAGCTAGGTTTAGGGTTTCTGTTAGGGTTAGGGTTAGGCTTTGTGTTAGGTTTAGGGTTAGGGTTAGGGTTAGGTATAGGGTTAGGGTTAGATTTGGTGTAAACATTACGTTTAGGGTAAGGGTTAGGATTAGTGTCAGTGTTAGGGCTAGGGTTGTGCTTATGGTTTGTGTTAGGGTTAGGGTTAGGATGAAGATTGTTGTAAGCATTAGGTTTTGGGTTAGGATTAGTGTTAGTGTTAGTGTTACGGTCAGGGTTAGTGTTCGGGTTGGGGTTAGTGTTAGGTTTAGTGTTAGGGTTTGTGTTAGGTTTGGGGTTAGTGTTAGGGTTAGCATTGGTGTTAGCATTAGTTTTAGGGTTAGGGTTAGAGTTTGGGTTAGGGTTAGGGTTACTGTTAGGTTTAGGGTTAGGGTTAGTGTTTGTGTTAAGTTTAGGGTTAGGGTTAGTGTTTGTGTTAGGGTTAGGGTTAGGGTTGGTGTAAGCATTAATGTTAGGGTTAGGGTTAGGCATAGTGTTTGTGTTAGGGTTAGGTTTAGGGTTAGGATGAGACTGAGGTTTAGGTTTAGGGTTGGAGTTGGTGTAAGCATTAAGTTTAGGGTAAGGGTTAGGATGTGTGTTAGCGTAAAGGTTGGGCGTATGGGTAGAGAGTGTTAGCCTTAGAATTGGAGTTAGGGTTAGGGTTAGGGTTCAGGTTGGTGTTCGGGTTTGTGTTAGGGTCAAAGTTTGGGTTAGGGTTAGGGTTTAACTTTGGTTTAGGGGTAGGGGTATGGTTTGTGTTATTTTTAATGTTAGATTTATGTTGAGGGTGAGGTTTACGGTTAGGGTTAGGTTTGGTGTAAGCATTAGGTTTAGAGTTAGGGTTAGTGTTAGGGTTCTGGTTATGGTCAGGGTTAGGGTTAGGGTTCGGGTTAGGGTTAGGGTTTGTGTCACGGTTAGGTTTAGTGTTCTTGTAAGCATTAGGTTTAGGGTTAGGGTGAGGGTTTGTGTCAGGTTAGGGTTAGGGTTAGTGTTTGTGTTAGTGTTAGGGTTAGAGTTTGTGTTAGGGTTGGTTTACGCGTTAGGGTTAGATTCAGTTTTAGTGTTCGTGTTAGGGTTAGGGTTCGGGTCAGGGTTAGGAATCGGGTTAGGGTTAGAGTTAGGGTTGCTGTAAGCATTAGGGTTAGGGTTACGGTTCGTGTTAAGGTTTGTGTTAGGGATAAGGTTACGGTTAGTTTTTGGGTTAGGGTTGTTGCGAGCATTATGTTTAGGGTTAGGGTTAGGGTTACTGTTAGGGTTAGGAAGAGGGTTAGGGTTAGAGATTGTTAGGCTTAGGGTTAAGCTTGATGTAAGCCTCTGGGTGACAGTTTTGGTTAGGATTAAAGTTACGGTTAGGGTTAGGATTATGATTTGTGTTAGGGTTAGGTTTAGCATTAGGTTTAGGGTTAGGGTTAGAGAGTGTTAGTGTTAGGTTTATTGTTGGTGTAAGCATTTGGGTTGCGGTTGGGGTTAGGGTTAAAGTTATGGCTTGTGTTAGGGTTCGGGTTAGGGTTCGGGTTTGGTTTAGAGTTAGGGAGTGTTAGGGTAAGGTTTATTGTTGGTTTAAGCATTTGCATTACGGTTTGGTTTAGGGTTAGGGTTAGGGTTTGTGTTAGGGTTAGTGTTAGGTTAGATTTTGTGTTAGGGTTAGGGTTAGGATTGGTGTAAGCATTAGGGTTAGAATTAGGGTTAGGCTTAGGGTTCGTGTTAGGGTTAGGGTTAGGGTTAGGGTTAGGGCTTGTGTTAGGGTTCGGCTTAGGGTTACGGTTGGTGTAGGCATTATGGCTAGGGTTAGGGTGAGGGTGAGTTTTAGGGTAAGGTTTAGCATTGGGGTTAGCATTGGCTTTATGCTTTGGGTTAGAGTTAGGGTTAGGGTTACGGTCTGGGATAGGGTTTTGGTAAGGATTAGGGTTAGGATTAGGGTTTGTGTTATGTTAGGGTTTGGGTTGAGGTTAGGATTTGTGTTAGGGTTGATGAAAGCATTAGGTATTGGGTTAGGGTTAGGGTTAGGGTTAGGGTTAGGATTATGATTTGTGTTAGGGTTAGGATTAGCAATAGGGTTATGGTTTTGTTTAGAGAGTGTTAGGGTGAGGTTTATTGTTGCTGTAAGCATTTAGGTTACGGTTGGGGTTAGGGTTAGGGTTAGGGTTTGTTTTAGGTTTCGGGTTAGTTATAGGGGTAGTGTTAGAGTTAGGCATTGTTAGGGTAAGGTTTATTGTTGGTGTAAGCAATTGGATTACTCTTGGGGTTATGGTTAGTGTTTGGGCTTGTGTTAGGGTTCTGGTTAGGGTTAGGGTTGGTGTAGGCATTAGGGGTAAGGTTGGGTGAGGGTGAGGTTTAGGGTTAGGTTTAGCATTGGTGTAAGCATTAGGTTTATCTTAGGTTTAGAGTTAGCGTTAGGGTTACGGTTTGGGTTAGGGTTTTGTTTAGGATTAGGGTTAGGGTTATTGTTAGGGTTTGTGTTAGGTTAGGGTTTGGGTTAGGGTTAGGGTTTGTGTTAGGGTTAGGGTTAAATTTGTGTAAGCATTGGGTTAGGGTTAGGATAGGGTTAGGTTATTGTTAGGGTTTGTTTTACTGTTAGGGTTAGGGTTAGGGTGAGACTGAGATTTTAAGTTAGGGTTATTGTTGGTGTAAGCATTAGGTTAAGGGTTAGGTTGAGGGTATGTGTTAGAGTTAGCTTGGGTTAAGGGGTATAGAGTGTTAGGGTTATTGTTAGTGTTGGTGTAAGCATTTGGGTTACGATTGGGGTTAGGTTTAGGGTTTGTGTTTGTTTAGGGTTAGGGTTATGGTCAGGGTTTGTGTTAGGGTTAGTGTTACGGTTGGTGTAAGCATTAGGGTTCAGGTTAGGGTTAGGATTTATTTTAGTGTTTTGCTTAGGGTTATTTCAGAGTTAGGTTTATGGTTAGGGTTTGTGTTAGGGGTAGGATTATGGTTAGGGTGAGACTGAAATTTAGGTTAGGTTTAGGGTTGGTATAAGCTTTAGGTATAGTGTTAGGTTTAGGGTGTGTGTTAGAGTTATGGATGGGCTTAGGGGTAGAGAGTGTTAGGGTTAGGTTTAGTGTTGGTGTAAGCATTTGGGGCATGATTGGGGTTAGGGTTAGTGTTAGGGTTAGGGTTAGGGTTAGGGTTACGGTTAGGGTTAGGGTTAAGGTTGGTTTACTCATTAGGTTTAGGGTTAGGGTTAAGGTTTTTGTCAGGATTATGGTTATGGTTATGGTTAGGGTTAGGGTTAGGGTTGCTGTAAGCCTGAGGTTTAGCTTTAGGGTTAGCGTTTTTGTCAGCGTTGTGGTTAGTGTAAGGGTTAAGGTTTGTGGTAGGGTTAGTGTTTGGTTTAGGGTTTGTGTTAGGGTTAGAATTGGTATAAGCATTAGGGTTAGGCTTAGGGTTAGGCTTAGGTTTTGTGTTAGGGTTAGGTTTAGGGTTAGGGTTAGAATTCTTGCAAACTTTACGTTTAGGGTTTGGGTTAGGGTTTGTGTTAGGGTTACGGTTAGGATTAGGATTAGGGTTAGGGTTTGTGTTAGGGTTGGTGTAAGCATTAGGGTTAGGTTTAGGGTTAGGGTGAGTGCAGGGTTAGGGGTACAGTCAGGGTTAGGTTTCGGGTTAGCGTTAGAGTTAGTGCTGAGGTAAGCATGAGGTTTAGGGTTACATTTAGTGTTATGGTTTGTGTTAGTGTTAGGGTTAGGCTTAGGGTTAGGGTTAGGATTGGTGTAACCTTTGGGTTTAGGGTTAGGGTTAGTGTTAGAGTTAGGGTTACAGTCAGGGTTAGGGTTCGGCTTAGGGGTAGAGTTAGGTTACGTGTAAGAATTGGGATTAGGGTTATCGTTAGGCTTTGGGTTTGTGTTTGGGTTGGTGTAAGCATTAGGGTTAAGGTTAAGGTTAGACTTAGGGTTTGTGTTAGGGTTAAGGTTGGGGTTAGGATTAAGGTTAGTGTTAGGGTTATGGTTAGGGTGAGATTGAGGTTTAGGGTTAGGGTTAACGTTGGTGTAAGCATTAGGTTTAGGGTTAGTTTTAGTTTTATGGTTAGTGTTACGGTCAGGGTTAATGTTCAGGTCAGGGTTAGTGTTATGGTTACGGTTAGGGTTTGTGTTTTGTTAGTGTTAGGGTTAGTGAGAGGGTTAGCGTTCGTGTTAGCATTAGGTTTAGGATTAGTGTATGAGTTAGGATTAGGGCAACGGTCCGCGTTAGGGTTACGGTTATGTTTTGGGTTAGGGTTTGTATTAGGGTTAGGGTTATTGTGGTTAAGCTTTAGGGTTAGGGTTAGTGTTAGGGTTACGGTCCGGGTTAGGGTTTGGGTTAGTTTTATGGTTCGGTATAAGGTTAGGGTTTGCGTAACTTTTAGAGTTAGGGTTAGGGTTTGTGTTATTGTTAGGTTTAGGGTTAAGGTTAGGGTTAGAGTTAGGGTTGGTGTAAGAATTAGGGTTATGGTTACGGTTAGGATTTGAGTTTAGGTTAGGGTTGGTGTAAGCATTAGGGTTTTGGTTAGTGTTAGGTTTTGTGTTAGGGTTAGGGTTGGTGTTAGGATAAGGGTTAGTGTTAGGGTTAGGGTTAGGGTTAGGGTGAGATTGAGGTTTAGGGTTAGGGTTAATGGTTAGTGTAATCATTAGGTTTAGGGTTAGGTTTAGGGTGTGTGTTAGGGTTACGTTTCGGCATAGAGGTAGAGAGTGTTAGGGTCAGGGTTAGTGTTAGGGTAGGGTAGTGTCATGGTTAGGTTTCGGGTTAGGTCTAGAGTTAGGGTTGGTGTAAGCATTAGGGTTAGGCTTAGGGTTAGGCTTAGGTTTTGTTTTAAGGTTAGGGTTTGGGTAAGGGTTAGGTTTAGTTTTAGGGTTAGAATTCTTGTAAGCATTAATTTTAGGGTTAGGTTTAGGGCTTGTGTCAGGGTTATGTTTAGGGTATGGTTTTTGTCAGGGTTAGGGTTAGGATTAGGGGTTGTGTTAGGGTTGGTGTAAGCATGAGGGTTTGGGTTAGGGTTAGGGTTAGTGCTGGGTTAGGGGTACAGTCAGGGTTAGTGTTCGGGTCAGTGTTAGAGTTAGGGTTGATGTAAGCATGAGGGTTAGGGTTACGCTTAGGGCTAGGTTTGTGTTAGGGTTAGGGTTAGGGTTAGGATTGGTGTGACCATTAGGTTTAAGGTTAGGGTTAGTTTTAGGGTTAGTGTTACGGTAATGGTTAGCCATAGGGTTACGGTTAGGGTTAGAGTTTGGTTAAGGTTTTTTGTTGGTGTAAGCATTTGGATTACTGTTGGGGTCAGGGTTAGGGTTAGGGTTAGTGCTAGGGTTCGGGCTAGTGTTGGAGTTAGTGTTAGGTTCGTGAGGTTTTGGTTTAGGGTTAGGGTTGTTGAAAGCATTTGGGTTATGGTTCTGGTTAGGGTTCCATGTAGGTTTAGGTTTATGCTTAGAGTTAATGTTAGGTTCGGATTTGTGTTAAGGTTAGCATTAATGTTAGGGTTAGGGTTAGGGTTAGGGTTAGGGTTGGTGTAAGCATTAGGGTTAGTGTTAGGTTTAAGTTGTGTGATAGGGTTAGGGTTGGGCTTGGGGTAGAGAGTGTTAGGGTTAGGGTTAGTGTTGTTGTGAGCGTTAGGGTTAGTATTTGGGTTAGGGTTAGGGTTTGGGTTGGTGTAAGTATTTAGGTCAGTGTTAGGGTTATGGTTTGTGTTTGGATTTGGACTAGGGTTAGGGTTTCTGTTAGGGTTAGGGTTAGGGTTAGGGTTAGGGTTAGTGTTAGGAATGCTAAGCATTATGGTAAGTGTTATGGTTAGTGTTAGGGTTAGGGTACGGTCAGGGTTAGGGTTAGGGTTAGGGTTATGTTTGGTGTAAGCATTGGGGTTAGGGTTGGGACTAAGTTAGGGTTCGTGTTAGGGTTAGGGTTAGCTTTAGGGTTATGGTTAGGGTTGCTATAATCATTAGGTTTAGGTTTATGTTTTATGTAGGGTTATGGTTAGGGTTATTGTTTGGGTTTGTGTAAGCATTAGGGTTAGAGTTAGGTTTAGGGTTAGGGTTAGGGTTACAATCAGGGTTAGGGTTCGGGTTATGGTTAGAGTTAGGGTTAGGATTTGTGTTAGGGTTAGTTTAAGCATTAGAGTTAGGGATAGGCTTTGTGTTTGGTTTATTGTTAGTTTTAGGGTTAGGTTTAGGGTTAGTGTTAGATTTGGTGTAAGCATTACGTTTAGGGTAAGGGTTAGGATTTGTGTCAGTGTTAGGGCTAGGGTTGTGTTTATGGCTTGTGTTAGGGTTAGGGTTAGTGTTACGGTTAGGGTTAGTGTTAGGGTTAGGGTTAGTGTTACGTTTAGTGTTAGGGTTTGTGTTAGGTTTCGGGTTAGGGTTAGGGTTAATGTTGGTGTTAGCATTAGTTTTAGTGTTAGGGTTAGGTTTAGGGTCCGGGTTAGGGTTTGGGTTAGGGTTAGGGTTATGGTTGGTGTAAGCATTAGTGTTAGGGTTAGGATTAGAGTTAGGGAGTGTTAGGGTAAGGCTTATTGTTGGTGTAAGCATTTGCATTACGGTTTGGTTTAGGGTTAGGGTTTGTGTTAGGGTTAGTGTTAGGTTAGATTTTGTGTTAGGGTTAGGGTTAGGATTGGTGTAAGCATTAGGGTTAGGATTAGGGTTAGGCTTAGGGTTAGTGTTATGGTTATTGTTAGGGTTAGGGTTAGGGATTGTGTTAGGGTTCGGGTTAGGGTGATGGTTGGTGTAGGCATTACGGCTACGGTTAGTGTGAGGGTGAGTTTTAGGGTATGGTTTAGCGTTGGTGTAAGCATTGGCTTTATGCTTAGGGTTAGAGTTTCAGTTAGGGTTACGGTCTGGGATAGGGTTTCGGTAAGGATTAGGGTTAGGGTTAGGGTTTGTGTTAGGTTAGGGTTTGGGTTAGAGTTAGGATTTTTATTAGGGTTGATGTAAGCATTAGGTATTGGGTTAGGGTTAGGGTTAGGGTTAGGGTTAGGATTATGATTTGTGTTAGGGTTAGGGTTAGCCTTAGGGTTATGGTTTTGTTTAGAGAGTGTTAGGGTTAGGTTTATTGTTGGTGTAAGCATTTGGGTTACGGTTGGGGTTAGGGTTAGGGTTAGGTTTTGTGTTAGAGTTCGGGTTAGGTATAGGGATAGTGTTAGAGTTAGGCAGTGTTAGTTTAAGGTTTATTGTTGGTGTAAATATTTGGATTACCATTTTGGTTAGGGTTAGGGTTTGGGCTTGAGTTAGGGTTCGGGTTCTGGTTAGGGTCGGTGTAGGCGTTAGGGGTAGGGTGAGGGTGAGGGTGAGGTTTAAGGTTAGGTTTAGCGTTGGTTTAAGCATAAGGTTTATGCTTAGGGGTTAGAGTTAGTGTTTTGGTTACGGTCTGGGTTAGGGTTTTGGTTAGGATTAGGGTTAGGGTTTGGGTTAGGTTAGGATTTGGTTTTGGGTTAGGGTTTGGGTTAGGGTTTGGGTTAGGTTTGGTGTAAGCATTAGGGTTAGGGTTAGGATAGGGTTAGGTTAGGGTTAGGGTTTGTTGTAGTGTTATGGTTAGGGTTAGGGTTAGGGTTAGGGTTAGGGTGAGATTGAGGTTTATAGTTAGGGTTAGGGTTGGTGTAAGCATTAGGTTTAGGGTTAGGTTGAGGGTGTGTGTTAGAGTTACTTGGGCTAAGGTGTACAGAGTGTTAGGGGTATTGTTAGTGTTGGTGTAAGCATTTGGGTTACGATTTGGTTTAGGGATAGGGTTAGTGTTTGTTTAGGGTTAGGGTTGGGGTTAGGGTTAGGGTTTGTGTTAGGTTTCGGGTTAGGGTTAGGGTTAATGTTGGTGTTAGCATTAGTTTTAGTGTTAGGGTTAGGTTTAGGGTCCGGGTTAGGGTTTGGGTTAGGGTTAGGGTTATGGTTGGTGTAAGCATTAGTGTTAGGGTTAGGATTAGAGTTAGGGAGTGTTAGGGTAAGGCTTATTGTTGGTGTAAGCATTTGCATTACGGTTTGGTTTAGGGTTAGGGTTTGTGTTAGGGTTAGTGTTAGGTTAGATTTTGTGTTAGGGTTAGGGTTAGGATTGGTGTAAGCATTAGGGTTAGGATTAGGGTTAGGCTTAGGGTTAGTGTTATGGTTATTGTTAGGGTTAGGGTTAGGGATTGTGTTAGGGTTCGGGTTAGGGTGATGGTTGGTGTAGGCATTACGGCTACGGTTAGTGTGAGGGTGAGTTTTAGGGTATGGTTTAGCGTTGGTGTAAGCATTGGCTTTATGCTTAGGGTTAGAGTTTCGGTTAGGGTTACGGTCTGGGATAGGGTTTCGGTAAGGATTAGGGTTAGGGTTAGGGTTTGTGTTAGGTTAGGGTTTGGGTTAGAGTTAGGATTTTTATTAGGGTTGATGTAAGCATTAGGTATTGGGTTAGGGTTAGGGTTAGGGTTAGGGTTAGGATTATGATTTGTGTTAGGGTTAGGGTTAGCCTTAGGGTTATGGTTTTGTTTAGAGAGTGTTAGGGTTAGGTTTATTGTTGGTGTAAGCATTTGGGTTACGGTTGGGGTTAGGGTTAGGGTTAGGTTTTGTGTTAGAGTTCGGGTTAGGTATAGGGATAGTGTTAGAGTTAGGCAGTGTTAGTTTAAGGTTTATTGTTGGTGTAAATATTTGGATTACCATTTTGGTTAGGGTTAGGGTTTGGGCTTGAGTTAGGGTTCGGGTTCTGGTTAGGGTCGGTGTAGGCGTTAGGGGTAGGGTGAGGGTGAGGGTGAGGTTTAAGGTTAGGTTTAGCGTTGGTTTAAGCATAAGGTTTATGCTTAGGGGTTAGAGTTAGTGTTTTGGTTACGGTCTGGGTTAGGGTTTTGGTTAGGATTAGGGTTAGGGTTTGGGTTAGGTTAGGATTTGGTTTTGGGTTAGGGTTTGGGTTAGGGTTTGGGTTAGGTTTGGTGTAAGCATTAGGGTAAGGGTTAGGATAGGGTTAGGTTAGGGTTAGGGTTTGTTGTAGTGTTATGGTTAGGGTTAGGGTTAGGGTTAGGGTTAGGGTGAGATTGAGGTTTATAGTTAGGGTTAGGGTTGGTGTAAGCATTAGGTTTAGGGTTAGGTTGAGGGTGTGTGTTAGAGTTACTTGGGCTAAGGTGTACAGAGTGTTAGGGGTATTGTTAGTGTTGGTGTAAGCATTTGGGTTACGATTTGGTTTAGGGATAGGGTTAGTGTTTGTTTAGGGTTAGGGTTGGGGTTAGGGTTAGGGTTTGTGTTAGGGTTAGGGTTATGGTTGGTGTAAGCATTAGGGTTAGAATTATGGTTAGGGTTTGTGTCAGGGTTAGAGAAAGGGCTAGGGTTTGTATTAGGGTTACGGTTATGGTATGTGTTAGGGTTGGTGTAAGCATTATTGTTAAGGTTATGCTTAGTGTTAGGGATAGGATTACGATCAGGGTTGGTTCAGGTTATGTTTAGAGTCAGGGTTTGTGTTAGGGATAGGGTTAGGTTAGGGTTTATGTTAGGGTTAGAGTTAGGATTGGTGTAGTATTAGGGTTCGGCTTAGGATTTGTGTTAGGGTTAGGGTTCAGTTTAGGGTTAGGGCTTGTGTTAGGGTTCGGGTTAGGGTTAGGGTTGGTGTAGGCATTAGGGTTCGGGTTAGGGTGAGGGTGAGGTTTAGGGTTAGGTTTAGCGTTGGTGTAAGCATAGTGTTTATGCTTAGGGTTTGAGTTAGTGTTAGGGTTACGGTCTTGGTTAGGGTTTTGGTTAGGATTAGGGTTAGAGTTAGGGTTAGGTTAGGGTTTAGGTTAGGGTTAGGGTTTGTGTTAGGGTTAGGGTTAGCGTTGGTGCAAGCATTAGGGTTAGGGTTAGGATAGGGTTAGGTTAGGGTTAGGGTTTGTTTTAGGGTTAGGATTAGGGTGAGATTGCGTTTTGTGGTTAGGATTAGGGTTGGTGTAATCATTCGGTTTAGGGTTAGGTTGAGTGTGTGTTAGAGTTTGCAGGCCCCGGTCTCCCAAGGATTAACTCCACAGCTTAGCTTGTTTCTCAGAGCATAACAGGATTGGTAATTTTGGCCTGATACATATAGCCACTGGCTTAACCGCAAGTTCCTGCTTCCTATTTGTCAAGTTATCTGCCAGGGGATTGGATAAAACTCAAGGGATTTAGGGTGGCCACTAGAGGATTGGATAAACACTGGGAGGAACTGAAGGGATTTAGGGTTGCCACTACTGGGAGGAACTGAAGGGATTTAGGGTGGCCACTACTGGGAGGAGCTAAGCAGAGTATAAAAGAAAGTCTGGAGTTGCAATAAAGATCAATCTGTCATCGATCGGCATTCGGTGTACTGCGTGTTGTCTTGTCTCTCTGCGTTGTCTGCGTTGCAACCCTAGTCCCTCCGCTCGGCTCGGGGTACGTGGCGACGAGGGTGTTGCCAACATCTGGAGGTTCCCACCGAGATTGAGAAAGAGAGGATACGACGAAGGGTCGTCCCAAGAGTCTGGCCAGCTGATTCAGGTAAGTGGGACGTATTGTAAGTCTCTCCTAAACTGGTAGGAGAGGGAGGTTCATTTTGAAATATAGTCAGGTTTTGGATTTATTTTGAAATAGAGTTAGGTTTTAGACTTATTTTGAAATATAACTAGGTTTTGGATTTATTTTTTAAGTTTTCGATTTATTTTGAAGTATAGTCAGGTTTTAGATTTATTTTGAAGTATAGTTAGGTCTTGGTGTTTAATTTATCCGGTGAAAAGGACGATAAAATGGGTTCTGCCTTCTCCCGGGATAAATTGGCCACCGAGCTTGAAGAACTTCTACGTCAACTGGGGATGCCAGTTAAATTTAAAATGATTAGAAATTTTGTTAAAGCCATTCAATCTAGCAGTCCTTGGTTTATTGTTTCAGGCAACTTGAATATTCCCGATTGGGAACAGGTTAAGGCCAATTTACAATCTTGTTTACAAAAAGACCCAGATAATTTCCCCATTGTTAACTTTTCTTTGTGGCGCTTAGTCCGTGATTCATTATTTACTGATAAAGTGAAAGTTGAGAGACAGTTAAGAGAAGTACAGACTACTTTTGAAGGAATCCAGAGGTGGGAAGTTCTACGGTCCTTGGAAGCCTGGAACGAGGTGGCCTCGAGTGAAACCACCCCGAGTGAGACCTCTTCTTTAGAGGAGAGTGAGGTCTCTTCTTTAGAGGAGAGTGAAGCCTCTTCTTCAGATGAGAACGAGGCCTCTTCCTCGGAAGAGAGTGAGGACAAACGAGATGAGGAGGCTTTCTTAAAGCGGAAAATTAAGGATAAAGAGAAGGTTTTCTTAAAGCGGGAAATTAGGGACATTAAAAGAAAGTTAAAGAAAGCAGGAATAGGTGCATGTTCCTCTGGCAAACTGTCCAGTTCCAGACCACCACCATATGCCCCTAATTTTGTGACCCCTACCGCTCCTCCTGAGGAGGAAGCCACGGGCCATTCACCCAATAATTACCCCACACGGCCATGGAATGACGGCCTCACTGATCAGCCGGTGGGTGGGGTTCGATGCTTCCCTGTAATAGAGGTCCCAGTTCGAGGGGGTCCCCCTCGCCGGGAGCATCAGCCCCTTCAATTTAAAGACCTCAAAAATGTAAAGCAGGCTGTTAAAGATTATGGTGCCCAGGCACCCTTTACTCTTGCACTCATAGAATCCTTTTCGAGTTTGAATCTTACTCCTAGTGATTGGATGCAATTGTGCCGCTCTGCTCTCGATGGTGGTGACTTTCTCCTATGGAAAGGGGATTTTCAAGATAGGTGCAGCTTTTTTGCTGAGCAGAACGCAGCTGGGGGACATGCAGATCGAAGCCTTGAAATGCTTACTGGCACTGGACCTTTTGAGGGCATCCAACAACAAGTTAATTATGACCTAGGAGTTTATGCACAGATAGCAAATGCAGCCCTTGGAGCCTGGAAGGCCTTACCTAATGCTAATACAGGAGACCAGCTTTCCAAGGTCTTGCAAGGCCCTACAGAACCTTTTCAAGAATTTGTGGACCGTATTATGCAGGTTGCTACTAAGATCTTTGGTAACGTGGAGCCAGCAATGCCAGTAATTAAGCATATAGCCTTTGAGAATGCTAATAAATATTGTCAGGATGCTCTCAGGTTCCACAGAGATAAGTCCCTGCATGATTATCTCAAAATCTGCAGACATATTGACTCCACCCATGCCCTTGGGCAAGTGATAGCAGCTGCTGTTCAACACCCTCAGCCCCACCCTAGGGCGCCTCCCAAAACCTGTTTCAGATGTGGACAGCCTGGACATTTTAAAAAACAGTGCCCCAAACTTCCTCGACAAGGAAGATCACCCCCAAGATCCTTGCAGGCCCCAGATCTTTGTCCAAGATGCCATAAAGGCTATCATTGGAGCAGTGATTGTAGGTCCAGATATGATGCCCAAGGCAATCCCCTATTGGGAAACGGGGTCAGGGGCCCGCTCCGGGCCCCCCAACCTCAGGTGTACGGAGCCCAGCAGACACCTGTAACTTCCGGAACAGCGCAGACTCCTTCCAGAGTCCCTCTCCCACGGCGAGGAGCACCGACATTTCAACCCTCCTCAGAGCAACACCAGGTAGCGCAGGACTGGACCTCTGTGCCACCTCTGGAGAGGTATTGACCCCGCTCCTGGGACCCCAACGGATAAAAACAGGAGTCAGGGGCCCCTTACCTAAGAATACCTTGGGCCTGATCCTAGGAAGAAGTAGTGCTACTATGGATGGAATCAGGGTACTACCAGGAGTGATAGATGAGGATACCCCTGCAGAAATAGAAGTCATGGCAGAATCAGCCAAAGGCACTATAATCATTCCACCAGGAGCTAGATTTGCCCAGCTAATCTTGATCCCCAAGGTTCCAACTGACAACCCCATTCTTAAGAGAGATAGACAAGGAGGATTTGGACATTCTGGCCCCTTGGCATGTTGGGTCTCCGACATGCAAACCCGACCCACCTTACAGTTAGAGATAGAAGGGAGAAAATTCACAGGTTTACTTGATACCGGAGCTGACAGTACAGTTATATCCCAGGCACAGTGGCCAAGTTCCTGGCCATTAGAGGCCACCCCAACCGTTCTCCAAGGGATAGGAACTTCTCAGCCACAGAAAAGTGCCAGGTTGTTAAGGTGGAAGGATCAAGAAGGGCATTCAGGAGTTTTCCAGCCGTATGTCTTACCACATATTCCTATCAACCTGTGGGGACGAGATTTGTTGAGTGCCATGAATGTTGTATTGACCTCTCAGCCTGTGCCAAATATGCTTAATAGACAGGGATACTTTCCTGGAAAAGGTTTGGGCAGACATCTTCAAGGTGACCCCCAACCAGTCTGTGACAGGGTTAGGACATTTTTCGCAGGGGCCATTGTAGAGCAGCCTCGTCAGTTAGTGGAACCCATTAAATTAACATGGAAAACAGATGAACCAGTTTGGGTTGAACAATGGCCCCTTTCAAGTGAAAAATTAGAGGCTGCAATTGAATTGGTAAAGGAACAGCTTGAGGCTGGACATATTGTTCCATCCACCTCTCCTTGGAACACCCCAATTTTTGTTATTAAAAAGAAAAATAATAAATGGAGGCTTTTACAAGATTTACGTGCAGTAAATGCCGTCATGGCCCCTATGGGGGCCACGCAACCTGGTTTGCCATCTCCTGTGGGAATACCAAAAGATTGGCATATGCTCCACGTTTTGCCTTTACCTTACCATCCATCAATTTAAAGGCCCCTTCCCAACGTTTCCATTGGGTCGTGCTCCCACAAGGGATGATGAACAGCCCTACCATTTGTCAGATATATGTGGATAAGGCCTTAAAAGGAATTAGATCACAATTTCCAAATATTTATTTAATCCATTATATGGATGATCTTTTGATTGCAGCTGAAACCCGTTCCATTCTGTCCTCAGCAGCACAATGTATTTATCAGGCTTTAGCCACAGCCGGGTTGATTGTTGCCCCGAATAAAATTCAGACAGATTTTCCTTATCAGTATTTAGGCCATCAACTTTTACCAACTGGTGTCACCCCTCAGAATTTGACCATCAGATTAAGTGATGTGAAGACTTTGAATGATCTGCAGAGTTTGTTGGGTGATATTAACTGGATCCGACCAATTTTGCATATTTCCACTGGGCAACTCAAGCCACTTTTTGATATTCTTAAAGGTGATCCAGATCCTTCCTCACCCAGACAATTGTCCAAAGAAGGCAGGGAATGTCTGCAGTTAGTCGAGCAGGCCATTCATAATGCTCATGTTAATTATGTGGATTATAAGGCACCAATGCGGTTGTTGGTCTTTCCTTCCAATCATGCGCCTACAGCAGTGTTTTGGCAGACTGGACCTATATATTGGGTCCACTCCCCAGCATCCACTGGACAAATTGTGCAATCATATCCCACTGCTGTTGTATCTCTGTTATATAAGGCATGTAAGATCAGCCTGCAAATTTTTGGAAAATATCCTGATTTCATCTCCATCCCCTATGATTCCCAACAGGTGGTATGGTTGCAGAATAATATTGATGATTGGTCTGTCTTTTGTGCCACGGTTTCTTCTCAGTTAATTAATCATTATCCTTCCCATCGCTTAGTACAGTTTTTTAAAAGACATCCAGTTGTTTTTCCAAAAATAATTAGACAACAACCCATATTAGGAGCTCGTGTGGTTTTTACTGATGGGTCGGCTAAAGGCAAGGCTGCTATAGTTTCTGGACATGAAGAACAGGCTGTTTCCATCTCTCACAAATCAGCTCAAGCCGCCGAAATAGCCGCTGTTCTTTTTGCCCTTCAAATTTATCATGATGAGCCCCTGAATTTATACACAGATAGCTGCTATGTGGCTCATGTTGTTTTACCTTTAGAAACCACAGCCTATATAGCTCCGACCTCCTCAGTTTATTTGCTTCTTTTACAATTACAGCAGCAGATTTGGCAGCGCACTTGTCCCTTATTTGTTGGGCATATAAGAGCGCATACCTCCTTGCCTGGCCCCCTAAGCGAGGGTAATGTATGGGCAGATTCGTTGACTCAGGTGTTGCACATATCCCTGGCCATGGACCCTTATGAACAGGCAGTGCGCCTTCATAAAAGGTTCCATCTCAATGCAGCTTCCCTGAGATTACATGCTAAGGTGACTAGAGAACAAGCCACCCAGATTGTCACCAATTGTGAAGTCTGCGCTCAATATTGTTCTGTCCCATCCCTAGGGGTTAATCCCAGAGGGTTATTGCCCAATCATGTGTGGCAAATGGATGTTACCCACATCCCTTCCTTTGGAAAACTTCAATATGTGCATGTTTCAGTTGATACCTATTCCCATGTAATATATGCCTCCGCTCATTCAGGAGAGAAATTAAAAGATGTTAAAGCCCACTGTTTACAGGCCTTTGCCTATATGGGCGTCCCCAAACAAATTAAGACCGATAATGGACCGGCCTATGTTAGCCAAGGTTTTGAGAAGTTCTGCCAAGATTTTAATATAACTCACAAAACAGGCATTCCTTATAATCCTCAGGGTCAAGCCATTGTTGAACGTGCTAACCGCACCCTTAAAGTTTATTTAGAAAAAATAAAGAAGGGGGATGTGGCTGAGCATTGCAGCTCACCCCATTCCTTACTGGCATCTGCCATCTATGTGTTAAATTTTCTAACTGTCACTAATGATGTAGCTCCTGCAGAGCGCCATTGGCTTCGCCCTTCTAATGAGAATAAAGGCCAAGTAAAATGGAAAGATCTGGCCACAAATAAATGGCGAGGACCAGATCCAGTACTAACGTGGGGGCGAGGCTCTGTTTGTGTTTTTCCCCAGGATGAAGAAACACCTAGATGGGTTCCCGAGAGACTTACACGACAAATCTCCCTGGCTCCAACTCAGCATGATCCCACTCCTAATGATGTTCTTGCAGGATAGGAGATCCTGACAGCAGTGGCGCAACTTCCTGGTATCCTGCCCATGGGAAACGCAGATCTCCATCTGCTCCCCGATTTACCATCATATATGTGTTACCCCTGTTAAATGGCATTTAACTGGCAGCATGGATGTTTTAGGAACAAAGCGGAATCTTGGCCATGAGGCTGATGGTCATAGCCATGATTGCAGTACTGTTTAGTCTTCTTTGCCGCCTATGCAGGCAACAAGCCTGAGAGCAGGTCATTATTTGACAAACCATGATGGTTTTGGCTGTGGAAAACCCTAACGCTCAAGTTTGGTGAACTTGGTGTGATGGGCAGCCAGAGACGGGTAAGATCTGGCAGCGCTGATGACCAACCTAAGACAGGGATTCCCCAGGTGGGGCTCCCCATGACGGGTAAGGCGTCAACTGACTGCTGGACAACCTAAGACAGGCGTCCATTAAAAAAACAAAAAAAGGGGGACATGCAGGCCCCGGTCTCCCAAGGATTAACTCCACAGCTTAGCTTGTTTCTCAGAGCATAACAGGATTGGTAATTTTGGCCTGATACATATAGCCACTGGCTTAACCGCAAGTTCCTGCTTCCTATTTGTCAAGTTATCTGCCAGGGGATTGGATAAAACTCAAGGGATTTAGGGTGGCCACTAGAGGATTGGATAAACACTGGGAGGAACTGAAGGGATTTAGGGTTGCCACTACTGGGAGGAACTGAAGGGATTTAGGGTGGCCACTACTGGGAGGAGCTAAGCAGAGTATAAAAGAAAGTCTGGAGTTGCAATAAAGATCAATCTGTCATCGATCGGCATTCGGTGTACTGCGTGTTGTCTTGTCTCTCTGCGTTGTCTGCGTTGCAACCCTAGTCCCTCCGCTCGGCTCGGGGTACGTGGCGACGAGGGTGTTGCCAACAAGAGTTAGCTTGGGCTAAGGTGTAGAGAGTGTTAGGGGTATTGTTAGTGTTGGTGTAAGGATTTGGGTTACGATTGGGGATAGGTTTAGGGTTAGTGTTTTTGTTAGGGTTATGTTTAGGGATAGGGTTTGTTTTAGGGTAAGGGTTTGTGTTAGGGTTAGTGTTACGGTTGGTGTAAGCATTAGGGTTAGGGTTAGGGTTAGGTTTTGTGTTAGGGTTAGGGTTAGCGTTGGTGTAAGCATTAGGTTTAGTTTAGGGATAGAGTTAGGGTTAGTTTTATGGTTTGGGTTAGGGTTTGTGTTAGGGTTTGTGTTATGGTTAGGGTTAGTGTTAGGGTTAGGGATAGGATTAGGTTTAGGTTTGGTGTAAGCATCAGGGTAAGGGTTAGGTTAGGGTGAGATTGAGTTTTTGGGTTAGGGCTAGGGTTGGTGTAGGCATTAGGTTTAGGGTTAGGTTTAAGGTGTGTGTTGCAGTTAGGGTTGGGCTTAGGTGTAGAGAGTGTTATGGTTATGGTTAGCGTTGGTGCAAGCATTTGGGTTTCGATTGGACTTAAAGATAGGGTTAGTGTTTGTATTATTTTTAGCGTTAGCTTTAAGCTTAGGGTGTGTGTTAAGGTTATGGTTAGGGTTGTTGTAAGCATTATGGTAAGGTTTAGGGTTAGAGTTAGGGTTTGTATTAGGGTTAGCTTTAGGGTGAGGGTTAGGTTTAGGGTTGGGTTTAGGGTTGGTGTAAGCATTAGGTTTAGGTTTATGGTTAAATTTGTGTCAGGATTAGGGTTTGGGTTTGTGTTAGGGTTACGGTTTGTGTTAGTTTGGTGTAAGCATTAGGGTTAGGATTAGTGTTAGGGTAAGAGTTATCGTCAGGATTAGGGTTCAGGTTAGGGTTAGAGTTAGGGTTGGTGTAAGTATTAGGGTTAGCGTTACGTTTAGTGTTAGGGTTTGTGTTGGGGTTGGTTTAAGCATTAGGGTTAGAGTTAGGGTTAGGGTTAGTGCTTGTGTTAGGGTTAGGGTAGGGTTAAGGTTCGGGTTAAGGTTAGGGTTAGGGTTGATGTAAGCATTAGGTTTAGGGTTAGGGTTAGGCTTTGTGTTAGATTTAGGGTAGGGTTAGGTTTTGTGCTAGGGTTAGGGTCAGGTTTAGGGATTGTGTTAGGGTTAGTGTTAGGGTTGATGTAAGCATTAGGTTTATGGTTAGGGTTAGTATTAGGGTTAGTGTTATGGTCAGTCTTAGGGTTCAGATTATGTTTAGGGTTAGGTTTTGGGTTTCTGTTAGGGTTAGTGTTAGGGTTAGGGTTAGAGTTGGTGTAAACATTAGGTTTAGGGTTAGGGTGAGGGTTAGGATTAGGGTAACAGTCCGGGTTTGGGTAAGGGTTATGGATCGGGTTAGGATTAGGGTTAAGGTTTTTGTTATGGTAAGGTTTTGTGTTAGGGTTAGGATTAAGGCGGCGTAACATTAGGGTTGGGGTTTGTGTTAGTGTTCGGGTTAGGGTTTGTGTTAGGGTTAGGAATAGGGTGAGATTGAGGTTTAGGGTTAGGGTTGGTGTAAGCATTAGGTTTAGTGTTCTGGTTAGTGTTAGGGTTTGTATTAGGGTTGGTGGAACCATTAAATTTTGGTTTAGGGTTAGGTTCTGGGTTATTGTTAGGGTTAGGCTTAAGGTTTGGGTTTCTGTTAGTATTAATGTTAGGGTTAGGGTTTGTGTTAGAGTTAGGGTAAAATTGAGGTTTAGGGTTAGGGTTGTTGTAAGCGTTAGGTTTAGGGTTACGGTTAGGGTTAGGATTAGGATTTTGTTATGGTTAAGGTTAGCCATAATGTTACGGTTAAGGTTAGAGTGTTTCAGTTAGGTTTTTTGTTGGTGTAAGCATTTGGTTTACTGTTGCGGTTATGGTTATGGTTAGGGTTTGTGTTATGGTTCGGTTTAGGGTTATTGTTAGTGTTAGGTTTGGGAGTTTTGGTTTATTGTTAGTGTTGGTGTAAGCATTTGGGTTACAGTTCTGGTTAGGGTTCCAGGCAGATTTAGGTTTATGCTTATGGTTAGTGTTAGGTTCGGATTTGTGTTAGGGTTAGGGTTAGGGTTAGGGTTACGGTTCGGGTTAGGGTTAGGGTTGGTTAAGTATTAGGGTTAGGCTTAGGGTTTGTGTTAGGGCTAGGGTGAGTGTGACGTTTAGTGTTAGGGTTAGAGTTGGCGTAAGCATTAGGTTTAGGGTTAGGTTTAAGGTGTGTGTTAGTGTTGGGTTTGGCTTGGGGTAGAGAGTGTTAGGGTTAGAGTTAGTGTTGTTGTGAGAGTTAGGGTTAGTATTAGGGTTAGGGTTAGGGTTTGGGTTTGTGTAAGTATTGGGGTCATGTTTAGGGTTAGGGTCTGTGTTAGGGTTTGGGCTAGGGGTAGGCCTTGTGTTAGGGTTGCTGAACATTAGGGTTAGGGTTAGGGTGAGGTTTAGGGTTAGGGTTAGTGTTAGGTTTGGTGTAAGCATTGGGGTTAGGGTTCGTGTAAGGGTTAGGGTTAGGGTTTGTTTAGGGTTAGGGTTAGGGTTAGGGTGATATTGAGGTTTATGATTAGGGTTAGGGTTGGTGTAAGCATTAGGTTTAGGGTTATGTTGAGGTTGTGTGTTAGAGTTAGGCTTGGTCTAAGGGGTAGAGAATGTTAGGGTTATTGTTAGTGTTGGTGTTAGCATTTGGTTTACGATTGGGGTTAGGTTTAGGGTTAATATTTGTGTTAGGGTTAGCGTTATGGTTAAGGTTAGGGTTAGTGTTTGTGTTAGGGTTCAGGTTAGGTTTAGGGTTATTTTTAGAGTTTGGGATTGTCATGGTTTGGTTTTTTGTTGGTGTAAGATTTTGGGTTACGGTTGGTTTTAGTGTTAGGGTTAGGGTTTGTGTTAGAGTTAGGGTTACCTTTTGGTTTGTGTTAGGGTTAGGGTTAGGGTTGGTGTAAGCATTAGGGTTAGGGTTAGGATAGGGTTAGGTTATGTTAGGGTTTGAGTGAGGGTTATGATTACGGTTAGGGTGAGATTGAGGTTTGTGGTTAGTGTTAGTGTTTGTGTAAGCATTAGGTTTAGCGTTAGGTTTGGGGTGTGTGTTAGAGTTCTGCTTGGGCTGAGGGGTAGAGAGTGTTAGGGTAATTGTTAGTGATGGTGTAAGCATTTGGAATAAATTGGGTTTAGGGTTAAGGTTAGGTTTTGTGTTAGGGTTTGGGTTAGGGTTACACTTGGTGTAAGCATTAGTGTTAGGGTTAGGGTTGGTGTAAGCATTAGTGTTAGGGTTAGCGTTGGTGTAAGCATTAGGTTTAGAGTTAGGGTTAGGGTTAAGGTCTGGTTTAGTGTTTGTGTTAGGGTTAGGGATAGAGTTAGGATTAGGGTTTGTGTTAGGGTTAGGGTTAGTGTGAGGGTGAGTTTTAGGATTAGGCTGAGGGTTCATGTATGCATTAGGTTTAGGGTTAGGGTTAGTGTTAGTGTTAGGGTTATGGTCATGGTTAGGGTTCGGGTTAGGTTTAGGGTTAGTTTTTGAGTTAGACTTAGGGTAGGGTTTGTGTTAGGATTAGGGTTTGGGTTGGTGTAAGAAATAGGTTTAGGGTTAGGGTTAGGGTTTGTGTCAGGGTTAGGGTTACGGTTAGGGTTTGTGTTAGGTTTGGTGTAAGCATTAGGGTTAGGGTTAGGGTTACGGTCAGGGTTAGGGTTTTGGTTAGGGTTTGGGTTAGAGTTAGGGTTAGAGTTTTGTGTAAGCATTAGGGTTACAGTTACAGTTAGGGTTAAGTTTTTTTAGGGTTAGGGTTAGGGTTAGTGTTGGTGCAAGCATTAGGTTTAGGGTTAGGGTTAGGGTTTGTGCTATGGTTAGGAAGAGGGTTAGGTTTAGTGATTGTTAGTGTTATGGTTAAGCTTGGTGTAAGCCTTTGAGTGATGGTTGGGGTTAGTGTTTCAGGTAGACTTAGGTTTAGGGAAGGGTTAGGGTTAGGGTTTGTGTTGGGAGTTAGGGTTAGGGTTAGGGCTACGATTGGGATTTGTGTTAGGGTTAGGGTTTGCCTTAGTGTTAGGGTTAGTGTTATAGAGTGTTAGGGTTAGGTTTATTTTTGGTGTAAGCATTTCGGATTTATTTGGGGTTAGGGTTAGGGTTAAGGTTTGTGTTAGGGTTCTGATTATTTTTAGGGTTAGTGTTAGAGTTAGGGAGTGTTTGGTTTATGGTTAGGGTTGGTGTAGGCATTTGGGTTATGATTGAGGTTAGCGTTCCTGGTAGGTTTAGGTTTAGGGTTAGGGTTTGGTTTAGGTACGGGATTTTTTTAGGGGTAGGGTTAGGGTTAGCGTTAGTGTTAGGGTTTAGTGTTTGTGTTAGGGTTAGGGATAGGCTGAGGGTTAGAGATTGTTAGTGTTAGGGTTAGGCTTGCTATAATCCTTTGGGTTACGGTTGGGTTAGTTTTTCAGGTAGGCTTAGTGTTAGGGTTAGGGTTAGGGTTGGTGTAAACATTTGGGTTACAGCTGAGGTTAGGGTTAGGGTTTGTGTTAGGGTTAGGGTTAGGGTTAGGGTTCGTGTAAGCATTAGGGTTAGGGTTAAGGTTAGGGTTAATCCTGGGTACTGTCAGGGATAGGGTTCGGGTTAGCGTTAGAGTTAGGGGTGGTGCAAGGATTAGTGTTATGGTTACGGTTAGGGTTAATGTTTGTGTTATGGTTAGGGTTATGGTTAGGGTTAGATTTGTGTTTGGGTTAGGGTTAGGGTTGGTGTAAGCCTTACGGTTAGTGTTAGGGTTAGGTTTTGTGTTAGGGATAGGGTTAGGGTTGGTGTTAGCATTAGGTTTAGTATTAGGTTTAGGGTGTGTGTAAGTGTTAGGGTTAGGCTTAGGGGTAGAGAATGTTAGGGTTAGGGTTAGTGTTGGCGTGAGGGTTAGGATTAGGGTTAGGGTTAGGTTTAGGATTTTGGTTGGTTAAAGCATGGGGGTCAGGGTTATGGTTAGGGTTTGTGTAAGGCTAGGGTTAGGGTTAGGTTTTGGGTTATGGTTTGTGTTAGGGTTAGGGTTAGGGTTAGGTTTTGTGTTAGGGTTGATGTAACCATTAGTGTTAAGGTTAGGGTTAGTGTTAGCGTTAGGGGTACGATCAGGGTTAGGGTCGTGTTAGTGTTGAAGTTAGGGTTGGTGTAAGTATTAGGGTTAGTGTTACGGTCATAGTTAGGTTTCGGCTTAGGTTTAGGGTTTGTGTTAGGATAAAGATTTGTGTTAGGTTTAGGGTTAGCGTTGGTGTAAGCATCAGGTTTAGTGTTAGGGTTAGAGTTAGGTTTTTGGGTTACGGTCTGAGTTAGTGTTTTGTTAGGATTGGGGTTAGATTTCGGGTTTGGGTTTGTGTTATGGTTAAGTTTAGGGTTTGTTTTAGGGTTAGGTTTAAGGTTGGTGAAAGCATTAGAGTTAGGGTTATGCTTAGGTTTAGGTTTTGTTTTAGGGTTAGGGTTAGGTTTAGGGTTAGGTTTAGGTTTGATGTAAGCATTAGGTTTAGGATTATGGTTAGGGTTTGTGTCAGGTCTGTGGTCAGAATTATGTTTCGGGTTTGTGTTAGGGTTATTGTTAGGCTTTGCGTTAGGGTTGGTGTAAGCATTAGGGTTTGGTTTAAGCATTATTGTTAGGGTTAGGGTTTGTGTTAGGGTTAGTGTTTGGGTTAGGGTTAGAGTTAGGGTTGGTGGAAGAATTAGTGTTATGCAGAAGAACAATAAATGTCCTTCGGGACCAGGGAGAAGAGCTTTCTCTGTTCCGAGCCTGGCTAAACCTCTGGTTCCCCGCCCTCCCTCTCAGTGACCATCGGGATCGCTTTCGAAAACCCCTCACAGCAAACAAACAATCATACAAACTAAAACAAAAAAACCCTAAAACAAATAGACAAACAACAGAAAGTAGAGCTTGAAATCTGACAGGAAAGAGCTGGCATGGATTGGCTCATGCCTTGCTGGGTGGGACACAAAGATTAGTCACTCCTCACCATGGTGTTGAGGATTTTCCAGCACACCCCCTAAAAAAAATGCTCTGCACATTAAATGTCGACAAAAATCTTGTTAGAGTTACAAGCCAGTCTAGATTATCCCAAAATATGCCAAGATCAACAAAATTATACTTCAACACAACAAATGGCTAAATAGTAAAATGAAATAGACATGAGACAGCTGAATGGTACCCTATAGCCTTTTCATGGTATATAGCAGCCGGTCCGGTCCTGTATATAAACTAAAATTGAGATGTCAATGAGCTAATCACAGGTTGTGGTTATGACTTGTTTTTTGTTTTTTTGTTTTGTTTGTTTTGTTTTGTTTTTTGTTTTTTAACATACTGGTTACTCAAAACCATGTCAATTCCATAATATTGCAAATTGCTGTTGATGTTATATTGGGACTCTTAATTGACTGTGATGATATTATACCAGCTCTGACTTGGGACCAGAAATGGTCTCCCCAAGAAACTGTTCAACCCATCTGGACAATAAATAGCTGGACTCCATGCTTAATATATGTCTGCAAGGAAAGAATCTTGTGCTAGGGTTAGGTTTAGGGTTAAAGTTGGTGTAGGCATTAATGTTAGGGTTAGGGTTAGGTTGAGGGTAAGGGTTAGGGTTATGGTTAGCGTTGGTGTAAGCATTAGGTTTAGGGTTAGGGTTAGAGTTAGGGTAAGGGTTACGGACCCGGTTAGGGTTAGGGGTACGTTTAGTTTTAGGGATAGGGTTAGGGTTAGTGTTTGTGCTAGAGTTAGGGTAAGGGTTGGTGTAAGCATTAGGGTTAGTGTTAGGGTTAGGGTTTGTGTTAGGGTTAGTTTTAGGGTTAGGGTTTGTGTTAGGATTAGGTTTAGGGTTAGGGTGAGTGTGAAGTTTACGGTTAGGTTTAGGGTTAGTGTAAGCATTAGGTTTAAGGTTAGGTTAGGGGGGGTTTTAGGGTTAGGGTTGGGCTTAAGGTTAGAAAAAGTTAGGGTTAGCGTTAGGGTTGGTGTGAGCATTAGAGATAGTATTAGGATTAGTGTTATGGTTTGGCTTGGTGTAAGCATTGGGGTCAGGGTTACGGTTAGTTTGTGTGTTAGGGTTAGTGTTAATGTTAGGATTAGGGTTAGGGTTAGGCTTATGCTTTGTGTTAGGGTTAGGGTGAGGATTATGGTTTGTGTTAGGGTTAGGGTTAGCTTTATGGTTAGTGTTAGGGTTAGGATTATGGTCAGGGTTAGGGTTCAGGTTAAGGTTAGGGTTAAGGTTTGGGTTAGTGTTAGTGTTAGGGTTATGGTTTGTGTTAGGGTTAGGGTTAGCATTGGTGTAAGCTTTAGGTTAGGGTTAGGGTTAGAGTTTGGGTTAGATTTACGGATGGGTTAGGTTTGGGTTAAGGCTAGGGTTAGGGTTAGGGTTAGAGTTTGTGTTAGGGTTAGGGTTAGGGTTGGTGTAAGCATAAGGTTTAGGTTTAGCGTTAGGATAGGGTTAGGTTTAGGGTTAGGGTTTGTGGTAGGGTTAGGGTTATGGTTATGGTGAGACTAAGGTTTAAGTTTAGGGTTAGGGTTGGTATAAGTATTTGGTTAAGGGTTAGCTTTAGTGTGTGTGTTAGAGTTAGGAATGGAGTTAGGGGTAGAGAGTGTTAGGGTTAGGGCTAGTGTTGGTGTAAGCATTTGGGTTACCATTGAGGTGAGGATTAGGGTTAGGATTTGTGTTAGGGTTAGTGTTACGGTTTGTGTTAGGGTTAAGGGTAGGGTTGGTGTAAGCAATAGGGTTGGGGTTTGGGTTAGGGTTTGTGTTAGGTTTAAGGTTAGGGTTAATTTTAGGTTTAGTGTTAGGGTTGGTGTAATCATTAGGTTTAGGGTTAGGGTTAGTGTTTTTGTTAGGGTTAGGTTTATGGTTAGGGATGGTGTTAGGGTTAGTTTTTGTGTTAGGTTTGGTGTAAGCATTAGGGTTAGGGTTAGATTTACTGTTAGGGTTAGGCTTACAGTCAGGGTTAGGTTTCGGTTTAGGGTTACAAGTTAGGGATGGTGTTAGAATTAGGGTAGGGTTACAGTTAGCATTAGGATTTGTGTTAGGGTTGGTTTAAGCATTAGGGTTAGTGGTAGAGTTACGGTTAGGGTTTGTGTAAGGGTTAGGGTTAGGGATAGGGTTATTGTAAGCATTAGGTTTACGGCAAGGGTTAGGGTTTGTGTCAGGGTTAGGCTTTGGGTTAGGTTTAGGATTTGTTCTAGATTTAGGGTTAGGTTTAGGGTTTGTGTTAGGGTTACGGTTAGTGTAAGTATTAGGTTTAGGCTTAGGGTTAGACTTAGGGTTTGTGGTAGGGTTATTGTTAGGGTTTCTGTTAGGTTGAGGGTTAGGGTTAGATTTGGTGTAAGCATTAATTTTGGAGTTAAGTTCAGTGTTTGTCAGGATTAGGGTTAGGGTTAGCGTTTGTGTTAGGGTTAGGGTTAGGTTAAGGGTGTGTGCTCGAGTTAGGATTGTGCTTAGGGGTATAGAATGTTAGGGTTAGGGTTAGTGTTGGTGTAAGCATTAGGGTTACCATTGGTGTTAGGGTTAGGTATAGGATTTGTGTTACGGTTAGGGTTATGGTTACAATGTCTGTTAGGGTTAAGATTAGGGTTGCTGTAAGCATCACCGTAATGGTTAGGGTTAGGGTTATTCTTAGGGTTAGGGTTTGTGTTAGGGTTGGTGTAAGCATTAGGGTTAGGGTTAGGGTGAGGATTTTTGTTAGGGTTAGGGGTTGGTTTAGGGTTTGTGTTAGGGATGGTTAATCATTAGGTTTAGGGTTAGGATTAGGGTTTGTTTCAGGGTTACGGTTAGGGATAGGATTAGGGTTTGTGTTAGTGTTAGGGTTTGTGTTAGGGTTGGTGTAAGCATTAGGGTAAGGTTTGGGGTTAGGGTTAGTGTTTGTGTTAGGGTTAGCGTTAGGTTTAGGGTTAGGGATATGGTTGGTGTAAGCATTAGGTTTAGGATTAGGTTTTGGTTTAGGGATAGGGTTGGTGTAAGCATTAGGTTTAGGGTTAGGGTTAGGGTTTGTGTCAGGGTTAGGCTTAGGGATAGGGTTAGTGATAGGGTTAGTGTTACGGTTAGGGTTAGGGTTAGGGTTAGGGTTAGGGTTAGTGTTAGATTTAGGGTTAGGGTTAGATTTGTTGTAAGCATTAGTTTTAGGGGTAGGGTTAGTGTTTGTGTCAGGGTTAGGGTTAGGGTTTGTCTTAGGGTTAGTTTTAGTATTTGTGTTAGGTTTAGGGTTATGGTTGGTGTAAGCATTATGGTTATGGTTAGAATTAGGGTAGTGTTAGGGCTTGGGTTAGGGTTAGGATGAGATTGAGGTTTAGGGTTAGGTTTATGGTTGGTGTAAGTATTAGGTTTAGGGTTAGGCTTAGGTTGGGTGTTAGGGTTAGGGTTGGGCTTAGGGGTAGAGATTGTTAGGGTTAGGGTTAGTGTTGGTGTAATCATTCGGTTTAGGTTTAGGGTAGTGTTTGTGTCAGGGTTAGGGTTAAGATTAGGGCTAGGGTTTGCGTTAGGGTTTGAGTTAGGATTAGGGTTTGTGTTAGATTTGGTGTAAGCATTTTGGTTTGGGTTAGGATTAGAGTTAGTGTTAGGGTTAGAGTTAGGGTCAGGGTTTGGTTTCGGTTTAGACTTAGAGTTAGGGTTAGTGTGAGCTTTAGGGTTAAGGTAATGATTAGGGTTTGGGTTTGGGTTAGGGTTAGTGAAAGCATTATGGTTAGGGTTAGGTTTAGGGTTAGTTTTTGTGTTAGGGTTAGGGTAAGTTTTGGTGTAAGCATTGGGGTTAGGCTTAGGGTTGGTGTAAGCATTAGGTTTAGGGTTAGGGTAAGGGTTTGTATCAGGTTTAGGGTTAGGGTTAAGTTTAGGGTTAGGGTTAGGGTTAGGGTTTGTGTTAGGTTTACGCATAGTTTACTGTTTGTGTTTGGGTTAGTGTTAGGGTTGGTGTAAGCATTATGGTTAGGCTTAGGCTTAGGCTTAGTTTTTGTGTTAGGGTTAGGGTTAGGGTTAGGGTTGGTGTAAGCATTATGGTTAGGGTTAGGGTTAGGGTTAGGGTTTGTGTTAGGGTTAGGGTAAGGGTTGGTGTAAGCATTAGGGTTAGGTTCAGGGTTGGTGTAAGCATTAGGTTTAGGGTTAGGGTAAGGGTTTGTGTCAGGTTTAGGTTTAGGGTTAGGATTAGGGTTAGGGTTAGTGTTTGTGTTAGGTTTACGCGTAGTTTAGTGTTTGTGTTTGGTTTAGGGTTAGGGTTGATGTAAGCATTAGGGTTAGGCTTAGGGTTAGGCTTAGGTTTTGTGTTAGGGTTAGTGTTAGGGTTAGGGTTAGGGTTAGGGTTAGATTTGGTGTAAGCATTACTTCTAGGCTTAGGGTTAGGGTTTGTGTCAGGTTAGGGTTAGAGTCAGAGTTATGGTTTGTGTTAGGGTTAGTGTTAGGGTTTGTGTTAGTGTTGGTGTTAGCATTAGGGTTAAAGTTAGGGTTAGGGTTAGGTTAGGGTTTGTGTTGGGTTAGGGGTACGATCAGGTTTAGGGTTTCAGTTAGTGTTAAAGTTGGGGTTGGTTTAAGCAGGAGGGTTAGGGTTACACTTAGGGTTGGTATAGGGTTAGGGTTAGAGTTAGTGTAAGCATTAGGGTTAAGCTGTGGGTTAGGGTAAAGGTTTGTGTTAGGGTTAGGGTAAGGTTAGGGTTAGGTTTTGATTTGGTGTAAGCATTACTTCTAGGGTTAGGGTTAGGATTTGTGTCAGGTTTCGGTTAGGGTAAGGGTTATATTTTGTGTTAGGGTTAGGTTTAGCCTTTGTGTTACTGTTGGTGTAAGCATGAGGGTTAGAGTTAGGGTTAGGGTTAGGATTAGGGTTATTGCTGGGTAGGGGTATGGTCATGGTTAGGGTTCGGGTTAGCCTTAGAGTTAGGGTTGGTTTAAGCATGAGGATTTGTGTTACGGTTATGTTAGGGTTTGAATTAGGGTTAGGGTAAGGGTTAGGGTTAGTGTTGGTGCAAGCATTAGGTTTAGGGTTAGGGTTTGTGTCAGGGTTAGTTTTAGTGTTAGGGTTAGGGTTTAGTTAGGGTTAGTGCTAGCTTTAGGGTTTGGTACAGGGTTAGTGTTAGGGTTTGTATAAGCATTAGGGTTAGGCTTAGGGTTCGGCTTAGGTTTTGTGTTAGGGTTACGGATAGGGTTAGGGTTAGTGTTTGTGTTAGGTTTACGCGTAGTTTAGTGTTTGTGTTTGGTTTAGGGTTAGGGTTGATGTAAGCATTAGGGTTAGGCTTAGGGTTAGGCTTAGGTTTTGTGTTAGGGTTAGTGTTAGGGTTAGGGTTAGGGTTAGGGTTAGATTTGGTGTAAGCATTACTTCTAGGCTTAGGGTTAGGGTTTGTGTCAGGTTAGGGTTAGAGTCAGAGTTATGGTTTGTGTTAGGGTTAGTGTTAGGGTTTGTGTTAGTGTTGGTGTTAGCATTAGGGTTAAAGTTAGGGTTAGGGTTAGGTTAGGGTTTGTGTTGGGTTAGGGGTACGATCAGGTTTAGGGTTTCAGTTAGTGTTAAAGTTGGGGTTGGTTTAAGCAGGAGGGTTAGGGTTACACTTAGGGTTGGTATAGGGTTAGGGTTAGAGTTAGTGTAAGCATTAGGGTTAAGCTGTGGGTTAGGGTAAAGGTTTGTGTTAGGGTTAGGGTTAGGTTTAGGGTTAGGTTTTGATTTGGTGTAAGCATTACTTCTAGGGTTAGGGTTAGGATTTGTGTCAGGTTTCGGTTAGGGTAAGGGTTATATTTTGTGTTAGGGTTAGGTTTAGCCTTTGTGTTACTGTTGGTGTAAGCATGAGGGTTAGAGTTAGGGTTAGGGTTAGGATTAGGGTTATTGCTGGGTAGGGGTATGGTCATGGTTAGGGTTCGGGTTAGCCTTAGAGTTAGGGTTGGTTTAAGCATGAGGATTTGTGTTACGGTTATGTTAGGGTTTGAATTAGGGTTAGGGTAAGGGTTAGGGTTAGTGTTGGTGCAAGCATTAGGTTTAGGGTTAGGGTTTGTGTCAGGGTTAGTTTTAGTGTTAGGGTTAGGGTTTAGTTAGGGTTAGTGCTAGCTTTAGGGTTTGGTACAGGGTTAGTGTTAGGGTTTGTATAAGCATTAGGGTTAGGCTTAGGGTTCGGCTTAGGTTTTGTGTTAGGGTTACGGATAGGGTTAGGGTTTGGATATGTGTTGGTGTAAGCATTATGATCAGGGTCAGGGTTAGGGTTAGGGTTAGGTATAGGTTTGATGTAGGGCTAGGGTTAGGGTTAGGGTTAGTGTGAGGATTTGTGATAGGATTAGGGTTAGGGTTGGTGTAAGCATTAGGTTTAGGTTTAGGGTTAGGGTTTGTGTCAGGGTTAGGGATAGGGTTAGGGTTTGTGTTAGGTTTACCTGTAGGGTTAGTGTTTGTGTTATGGTAAGCGTTAGGGTTGGTGTAAGCATTAGGTTTAGGCTTAGGGTTAGGCTTAGGTTTTGTGTTAGGGTTAGGGTAAAGTTTAGGATTAGGTTTGATTTGGTGTAATCATTACTTCTTTGGTTAGGATTATTGTTTGTGTCACGTTAGGGTTAGGGTTAGGGTTAGTGTTATGGTTTGTGTTAGGGTTATGGTTAGGGTTTGTGTTAGGGCCATGGTTAGGGTTAGATTTAGGTTTAGCATTGGTGTAACTGTTAGTTTTTGGTTTAGGGTTATTATAACGGTTCGAGTTTGGGTTTGCGTTAGGGTTAATGTTAGTGTTAGAGTTATTGTTAGGGTTAGGGTTAGGGTTAGGGTTACGGTTAGGGTTAGAATTTGGGTTGGTTATGGCTAGGGTTTGTGTTAGGGTTAGGGTTATTTTTGGTGTAAGCATGAGGGATAGGTTTAGGGTTAGCGTTAGGGTTAGGGTAGAGTTTGTGTTAGGTTTAGGGTTAGGGTTAGGGTGAGACTCAGGTTTGGGTGAGGGTTAGGGTTGGTGTAAGCATTACGTTTAGGGTTAGGTTTAGGGTGTGTTTTACGGTTAGGGTTGGTTTTAGGGCTAGAGAGTGCTAGGGTTAGTGTTAGTGTTGGTGTAAGCATTTGGGTTATGATATGTGATAGGACTAGGGTTAGGGTTAGCGTTCAGGTTTGTGTTAGGGTCACGGTTAGTGTTAGGGTTAGGGTTTGAGTTAGGGTTAGGGAAGTGGTAGGGTTTGTGCTACGGTTAGGGTTAGAGTTAGGGTTGGGGTTTGTGTTAGGGCTAGGTTTAGAATAATGTTTGGTGTAAGCATTATGGTTAGGATATGGTTTAGGTTATTGATTTGTGTTAGGGTTAGGGTTAGTGTTAGGATTAGGGTTAGGGTTTGTGTTAGGGTTAGGGTAAGGTTTAGGGTTTGTGTTAGAGTTAGGGTTAGGTTTAGGTTTGTTGTAAGCATTAGGTTTAGGTTTAGGTTTAGGCTTAGGATTTGTGTTAGGGTTAGGGATAGAGTTTGTGTTTGGGTTTCAGTTAGGTTTAGGGTTTGCACTGGTGTAAGCATTAGGTTGAGGGTTATGGTTAGAGTTAGGGTTAGGGTAACGGTCCGGGTTAGGTTTAGGATTAGGGTTAGGGTTAGGGTTAGAGTTATGGTTAGGGTGAGGGTTTGTGTTAGCGTTAGGGTTAAGATGGTGTAAGCATTAGGGTTAGTGTTGATGTAAGTAGTAGCGTTATCTTGCAGGTTATGGTTTGGTTTAGGGAAAGGGTTAGGTTTGGGTTAGGGTTTGTGTTAGGGTTAGGGTTAGTGTTAGGGTTATGGTTACGGTTAGGGTGAGGGTTTGTGTTCGGGTTGGTATAGGCATTATGGTTAGGCTTAGGATTAGGGTTAGGGTTTGTGTTAGTTTTGGTGTAAGCATTAGGGTTAGGGTTAATGTTAGGTTTATGGTTAGGGTTAGGTTTAGGGTAAGGGTTAGGGTTAGGTTTGGTGTAAGCATTTCGTTTAGGGTTAGGGTTAGGGTTTGTGTCAGGGTTAATTTTAGGTTTTGTGTTAAGGTTTAGTTAGGGTTAGGGTTAGGTTTAGGGTTTGGTATGGGTTAGGGTTAGGGTTAATGTATGCATTAGGGTTAGGTTTAGGGATAGGCTTAGGTTTTTTGTTAGGGTTATGGTTATGGTTAGGATTTGGGTTAGGGTGAGTGTTCGCGTTGGTGTAAGCATTATATTTATGGTTAGGGTTAGAGTTAGATTTTGGGTAACGTTCTGGGTTAGGGTTTGGTTTAGGGTATGGGTTAGGTTTGTGTTAGGGTAAGAGTTATGGTTAGGGTGAAGGTGAGGTTTAGGGTTAGGGTTGGTGTAAGCTTTAGGTTTAAGGTTAGGGTTGGTGTTGGGGTTAGGGTTACAATCATTGTTGGAGTTCGAGTTCGATTTAGGGTTAGGGTTTGTGTTATGTCTAGGGTTAGGGTTAGAGTTAGGGTTTGTGTTAGGGTTAGGGTTAGGGTTACTGTTAGTGTTTGTGTTAGGGTTGGGGTTGGGGTTAGGGTTAGGTTTGGCATAGGAATTAGTGCTAGGGTTAGGGTTACGGTTACTGTTGGTGTGATCATTTGGATAACGATTGCGGTTAGGGTTCCAGGTAGGTTAAGGATAATGTTAGGGTTAGGCTTAGTATTTGTGTTAGGGTAAGGTTTAGGGTTAGGGTGACCATTGGTGAAAGCATTAGGGTTTGGGTTAGGGTTAGGGCTTGGTTACCGGCTTGTGTTAGGGTTAGGGTTAGGTTTAGGGGTAGGGTTATGGTTAGAGTTCGGGTTAGTGTTAGCGTTGGTGGAAGCATTAGGTTTAGGGTTAGGGTTAGCATTTGTTTTAGGGTTAGGGTAGGCTTAGGGCTAGAGAGTGTTAGGGCTAGGGTTCGGCTTGTGGTAAGCATTTGGGTTACTTTTGGGGTTAGGGTTCCAGATAAGCTTAGGGTTAGGGTTAGAGTTAGGGTTGTGGTTTGTGTTAAAGTTTGGGTTAGCGTTAGGTTTGGTGTAGGCATTAGAGTTATGGTTAGGGTTAGGGTTAGAGTTAGTGTTAGGATTATGGTCCGTGTTAAGGTTTGGGTTAGGTTTAGGGTTTGTCTAATGGTTTGGGTTTGGGTTAGGGTTAGGGTTTGTGTTAGGTTTAGGGTTAGGGTTGGTGTAAGCATTAGGGTTAGAGTTAGGGTTTGTGTTAGGGTTAGGGTTAGGGTTTCTGTTAGGATTAGGGTTAGGGTTGGTGTAAGCATTAGGTTTAGGGTTGAAGTTAGTGTTTGGTTAGGTTTACTGTCAGGGTTATTGTTCGGGTTCGGCTTATTGTTAGGGTTTGTGCTAAGGTTAGGTTTACATTTACGGTTAGTGTTTCTGTTAGGGTTAGGTTTAGGTTTGGTGTAAGTGTTAGGTTTAGGGTTATGATGAGTGTTTTTTTCAGGGTTAGGGTTAGTGTTAGGGTTAGGGTTTGTGTTAGGTTTAGGGTTAGAGTTATGGTTTGTGTAAGGGTTGGATTAAGCATGAGGGTTTGGGTTAGGATATTTGTTAGTGTTAGTGTTAGGGTTGGGTTTACGGTCAGGATTAGGTATCGTGTTAGGGTTAGGGTTTGTGTAAGCATTAGTATTAGGGTTAGGGTCAGGGATTTGTGTTAGGGTTAGTGTTAGGGTTAGGGTTCATGTTAGGGTTTGTGTTAGAGTTAAGGTTATGTTTAGTGTTTGTGTTAGTGTTAGGGTTAGGAATGGTGTAAGCATATGGGTTAAGCTTAGAATTAGGCTTACGGTTTGTTTTAGGGTTAGGGTTTGGGTTAGGGTTAGGGTTAGGGTTAGGTTAAGGGTTAGGGTTAAATTTGGTTTATGAACTAGTTTTAGGGTTAGGGTTAGGGTTAGTGTAAGCATAAGGGTTAGGGTTAGTGTTTGTGTTAGGGTTAGGTTTAGGGTTAGGTTAGGGTTTGTGTTAGATTTAGGGTTAGGGTTAGTGTAAGCATTAGGGTTAGGGTTAGGGTTAGTACTAGGGTTAGGGTTAGGGTGAGATTGAATTTTAGGGTTAGGGTTATGGTCGGTGTAAGCATTAGGGTTAGAGTTAGGGTTAGTGTTAAGTTTCGGGTTAGGGTCAGGGTTAGGGTTCGGGTTCGGGTTAGGGTTGGGTTTGTGCTAAGGTTAGGGTTACGGTTAGGGTTGGTTTTTTGTTACGGTTAGGATTAGGTTTGCTGTAAGTATTAGGTTTAGGGTTAGGTTTAGGGTTTGTGTCAGTGTTATGGTTAGGGTTAGGGTGTGTGTTAGGGTTAGGGTTTGTGTCAGGGATAATTTTAGGGTTAGAATTAGGGTTAGGGTTTGTGTTATGGTTAAGGTTAGGTTTAGAGTTTGTGTTAGGGTTAGGGTTCTTGTTGGTATAAGCATTAGGGTTAGGTTTAGCGTTAGAGTTAGGGTTTGTGTTAGGGTTAGGGTTTTGGGTTAGGGTTAGGGATAATGTTAGGGTTAGTGATACGGTTGGTGTAAGCATTCGGATTAGGGTTAGGGTTAGGGTTTGTGTTAGGGTTAGGGTTAGGGTTAGGGGTAGGGTTAGGGTTATGATTAGGGTTATGTTTAGAGTTAGTGTTAGGTTTCTTGTAATCATTAGTTTTAGTGGTGGGTTTGGGTTTGTTTTAGGGTTAGGGTTAAGGTTACATTTAGGGTTTGTGTTATGGTTCGGGTTAGGGTTTGCGTTAGTGTTTGTGTAAGCATTAGGGTTAGGGTTAGGGTTAGGGTTAGGGTTAAGGTCAGGGTTATGTTTCCGGTTAGGTTTGGAGTTAAGTTTGATGTAAGCATTAGGGTTAGGTTTGCAGTTAGTGTTATGGTTTGTGTTAGGTTTGGTGTAAGCATTAGTGTTAGGGTTAGGTTTAGGCTTAGGGTTAAGGTCAGGTTTAGGGTTAGTTATGGTTAGGGTTATTTTTGGGTAAGCATTACATTTAGGGTTAGGGTTGGGGTTTGAGTCAGGGTTAGGGGTAGGGTTAGGGTTAGGGTTGGTGTAACCATTAGGTTTAGGGTTAGGGTTAGTGTTACTGTTTCGGTTAAGGTTAGTGTCTGTGTTAGGATTAAGGTTAGGTTTAGCTTTGGTGTAAGCATTAGGTTTAGGTTTAGGGTTAGGGTTATGGTAAGTGTTTGTGTTAGTGTTAGTGTTTGGTTGGTGTAAGCATTAGGGTTAGGGTTAGGGTTAGGTTTGTTGTAAGCATTAGTATTAGGGTTAGGGTCAGGGTTAGGTTTAGGGTTTGTGTTAGCGTTAGGGTTAGGTTTAGGGGTAGGGTTATGGTTAGAGTTCGGGTTAGTGTTATATTGTTGGTGGAAGTATTAGGTTTAGAGTTAGGGTTAGCATTTCTTTTAAGGTTAGTGTACTCTGAGGATTATAGAGTGTTAGGGTTAGGGTTTGGCCTGTTGTAACCATTTGGGTCAATTTTGGGGTTAGGGTCCCAGGTAGATTTAGGGTTAGGGTTAGAGTTAGGGTAGGGTTTTTACTAAAGTTAGGGTTAGGGTTAGGGTTGGTGTAAGCATTAGGGTTGTGTTTAGGGTTAGGGTGAGGGTGAGGTGTAAGTTTAGGGTTAGGGTTAGGGTTAGGGTTAAAGTTCTTGTTAGGGTTTGGGTTAGGCTTAGGGTTATGGATAGGGATAGGGTTTGTGTTATGGTTTGGGTTAGGGTTATGGTTAGGGTTTGTGTTAAGGTTAGGTTTAGGTTGAGGATGAGGTTTAGGGTTAGGTGTGGTTGGTGTAAACATTAGGCTTAGGGTTGGGGTTAATGTTTTGGTTAGGGTTAGGGTAAGGGTTCGGGTTCGGTTTAGGGTTAGGGTTTGTTCTAAGGTTAGGTTTACGTTTATGGTTAGTGTTTCTGTTAGGGTTAGTTTCAGGTTTGGTGTAAGCATTAGGTTAAGGGTTATGGTGAGGGTTTGTGTCAGGGTTAGAGTTAGGGTTAGGTTTAGGGTTTATATTAGGGTTAGGGTTAGGGTTAGGGTTTGTGTTAGGGTTTGCGTAAGCATCAGGTTTAAAATTAGGGTTATTGTTAGGGTAAGGTTTACGGTCCGGGTTAGGTTTAGGGTTAGGGTTAGGGTTAGGTTGGTGTTAGTGTTAGCGTTTTGGTTAGGGTTAGGGTTGGCGTAGGTATTAGTGTTAGGGTTATACTTGGGTTAGTATTGGTGTGATCATTTGGATAACGATTGTTGTAACGGTTCCAGGTTTTTTAGGATTATATTTGGGTTCGAGTTTTGGTTTGTGTTAGGGTTAGTGTGAGGGTTAGTGTGAGGGTTGGTGAAAGCACTAGGGTTTGTGTTAGGTTTAAGGTTAGGGTTCCTGTTTGTGTTAGGGTTAGGGTTAGGGTTACAGTTAGGGTTAGGGTTTGTGTTAGGATTAGGGTTAGGGTGGTGTAAGCATTATGGTTAGGGTTAGGGTTAGGGTTGGTGTAAGCATTAGGTTTAGGTTTAGAGGTCTTGCTAGGGTTAGGGTTACGGTCAGGGTGTTGTTTAGTGTTCGGGCTAGGGTTAGGGTTTGTGTTAGGGTTAGAGTTAGGGTTAGGGTTAGGGTTTGTGCTAGGGTTAGGATTAGGGTTGGTGCTAGTGTTAGGTTTAGGTTTAGGGTTAGGGTTAGCGTTGGTGTTAGTGTTAGTTTTAGAGTGGTGTGAGCATTAGTGTTAGGATTAGGGTTACGGTCCGTTTTAGGGTTCTTGTTCGGGTTTGAGTTACTGTTAGTGTTAGGGTTGGTGTAAGCATTAGGGTTAGGTTTAGGGTTAGGGTTAGGGTTAGCGTTTGTGTTAGGGATAGGGTTTGGGCTAGGGTGAGATTGAGGTTTGGGGTTAGGGTTAGGGTTGGTGAAAGCATTTGGTTTCGGGTTAGGATAAGGTTTGTGTTATGGTAAGGGTTAGGGTTATGGTAGAGAGTGTTAGGTTTAGGGTTAGTTTTGGTGTAAGCATTTGGGTTACAATTGAGGTTAAGTTTAGGGTTAGGGTTCGTGTTTGTGTTAGTGTTAGGGTTAGAATTAGGGTTAGGATTTGTGTTAGGGTTATTTTTAGGTTTGCGTTTATATTAGGGTTAGGGTTTAGGGTTTGTGTTAGGGTTAGGGTTAGGTTCCGGTTTGTGTTAAGGTTAGGATTAGTGTTAGGGTTAAGGTTTGGGTTAGGGTTTGGGTAAAGTTGGTGGAAACATTAGGTTTAGGGTTAGGGTTAGGGTTTGTGTTAGGGTTAGGGATCGGCTTAGGCTTAGAGCTTGTTAGCGTTAGGGCTCGGCTTGGTATATGCCTTTGGGTTATGGTTGAGGTTAGCGTTTCTTGAAGGCTTAGGGTTAGTTTTAGAGTTAGAGTTAGGGTTTGTGTTCGTGTTAGGTTATGGTTCGGGTTAGAGAGTGTTATGGTTAAGGTTAGCGTTGATGTAAGCATTTGGGATAACGTTGTTTTTAAGATTAGGGTTTGTGTTAGGGTTAGGGTTAGGGTTAGAGTTAGGTTAGGATTGGTGTAAGCATTAGGGTTAGGGTTACGGTTAGGTTTAGGGTTAGGGTTTTGGTTGGTGTAAACATTGGGGTCAGGGTTACGGTTATGGTTTGTGTTAGGCTTAGAGTAAGGGTTTGTGTTAGGGTTAGGGAGTGTTTGGGTTAGGGTTAGGTTTGGTGTAAGTTTTCGAGTTACAGTTGGGTTTAGGGTTTCAGGTAGGTTTAGGGTTAGTGTAAGGGTTAGGGTTAGGGTTTGTGTTAGGGTTAGGGTTAGTGTTAGGATTAGGGTTATGGATAGGGTTTGGTGTAAGCATTACTGTTAGGGTTAGGGTTAGGTTCGGGTTTGTGTTAAGGTTAGGGTTAATGTTAGGTTTAGGGTATGTCTAAGGTTGGTGTAAGCATTAGGTTTATGGTTAGGGATAGGCTAAGGGTTAGAGATTGTTAGGGTTATGGTTAGGCTTGTGGTAAGCCTTTGGGTTACGGTTGGAGTTAGGGTTTCTGGTAGGCTTAGGGTTAGGTTATGGTTAGCATTACTATTTTTGTTAGTGTTAGGGTTATAGTTAGGTTTAGAGAGTTTTAGGGTTAGGGTTAGGTTTGGTGTAAGCATTACAGTTAGAGGTAGGTTTAGGGTTTGTGTTAGGGTAATGGTTAGGGTTCGGGTTCAAGTTAGGTTTGTATTAGAGTTAGGGTTAGTGTTAAGTTTTGTCTTAGGTTTAGGTTTAGCGTTGGTGTAAGCATTAGGTTTATTGTTAGGGTTAGAGCTAGTGTTAGGGTTACAATCTGGGTTAGGGTTTGGGTTAGAGTTAACCTTAGGATTGGTGTAAGGATTATTGTTAGGGTTAGGCTTAGGGTTAATTTTTGTGTTAGTGTTCGGGTTAGGGTTAGGGTTCTGTTTAGGGTTGGTGTAATCATTAGGTTTAGGGTTAGGGTTAGGGTTTGTGTCAGGGTTAGATTTAGAGTTAGGTTTAGGGTTAGTGTTAGGGTTGTGGTTTGGGTTTGTTTTAGGGTTGGTGTAAGCATTATGGTTTGAGTTAGGGTTATGGTTAGTGTTAAGGTTAGGGTTACGGCCAGGGTTAGTATTCGGTTTTGGGTTAGAATTAGGGTTGGTGTAAGAACCCAAGTATCTATGTAACTGTGTCACATAATACAATGTAATTACTGAAGTTAAATAATAAATAATTAAAAAAAAAAAAGAAAAAAAGAATTAGTGTTATGCTTACGGTTAGGTTTATGGTTTGTGTTAGGGTTGCTGTAAGCATTAACGCTAGTGTTAGTGTTAGGGTTACGGTTAGCGTTGGTGTAAGCATTAGGTTTATTGTTAGGGTTAGGTTGTGTCAAGGTAAGTGTAAGGGTTAGTGTTAGGGTCTGGTTTAGGGTTTGTGTTAGTTTAGTGTTAGGGATTGTGTAAGCATTAGGGTTAGGCTTAGGGTTAGACTTAGGTTTTTTGTTAGGGTTTGGATTTGGGTTAGGGTTAGGTTTAGATTTAGTATAAGCATTAGGTTTAGGGTTAGTGTTAATGTTTGTGTCAGGGTTGGGGTTAGGGTTAGGGTTATGGTTTTTGTTAGGGTATGGGTTAGGGTTTCTGTTAAGGCTGATGTAAGCATTAGGATTAGGGTTCGGGTTAGGGTTAGGGTTAGTGCTGGATTAGGGGTACGGTCAGGGTTAGGGTTCGGGTTATCGTTGGAGTTGGGGTTGGTGTAAGCATGAGGGTTATGGTTAGGGTTAGGGTTTGTGTTAGGGTTAGGGTTAGGGTTAGGGTTGGTGTAAGCATTAGGTTAGGTTAAGGGTTAGGGTTAAAGAAAGGGTTAGGGTTATGGTTAGGGTGAGACTGAGGTTTAGGGTAAGGGTTAGGATTGGCGTAAGCATTAGGTTAGGGTTAGGTTAGGGTGTGTGTTAGGGTTGGCGTAAGCATCAGGTTTAAGGTTAGGGTTATTGTTAGGGTTAGGGTTTCCTTACGGGTTATGTTTCGGGTTCGGGTTAGGGTAAGGGTTTGTGTTAGGGTTAGGGTTAGCGTTAGGGTTAGGGTTAGGGTTGGCGTAGGTATTAGTGTTACAGTTATGGTTAGGGTTAGTGTTGGTGTGAATATTTGGATAACGATTGTGTTAAGGGTTCCAGGTGGTTAGGGTTAATAATTGGGTGATTGTTGGGGTGTGTGTTAGGGTTAGGGTTAGGGTAAGTGTGAGGGTTGGCGAAAACACTAGGTTTTGGTTTAGGTTTAGGGTAGAGTTCCTGTTTGTGTTAGAGTTAGTGTTCGGGTTAGGGTGGTGTAAGCATTATGGTTAGCTTTAGGGTTAGGGTTAGGGTTAAGGTTATTGTTAGTGTTAGTGTTAGAGTTAGTGTTAGGTTGATGGTGAGATTTAGAGTTAGGGTTAAGGATGGTGTAAGCATTAGGTTTATGTTTAGGTGTCTTGTTAGGGTTAGGGTTACGCTCAGGGTTAGGTTTTTGGTTCGGGTTAGCGTTAGTGTTTGTGTTAGGGTTAGGGTTGGGGTTAGTGTTAGGGTTTGTGTTGGGGTTTGTATAAGGGTTGGTATTAGTGTTAGGTTTAGGCATACGGTTAGGTTTAGCATTCGTGATAGGGTTAGGTTTAGGGTTGTGTGAGCATTAGGGTTAGGGTTAGAGTTAGGGTTAGGGTCCGTTTTAGGGTTAGGGTTAGGGTTTGTCTTAGGGTTAGGGTTAGGATTGGAATAAGCATTAGGGTTAGGGTTAGGGTTCAGGTTAGGGTTAGGGTTAGGGTTTTTGTTAGGGATTTGGTTAGGGCTAGTGGGATATTGAAGTTTAGGGTTAGGGTTAGGGTTGGTGTAAGCATTAAGTTTAGGGTTAAGGGTCTTGTTCGGGTTAGGGTTAGGGTCAGGGTTAGGTTTCGGGTTCGGGTTAGTGTTAGGATTATGGTGTGTGTTAGAGTTAGGTTTAGGGTTTGGGGTCTGGTTAGAATTTACGTTAGGGTTAGGGTTAGGTTTGGTGTAAGCATTAGGTTTATGTTTAGGTTTAGGGTTTGTGTCAGGGTTATTGTTAGGGTTTTTTTATGGTTAGGGTTAGGGTTAGGGTTTGTGTTTAGGTTAAGGTTAGTGATCGGGTTACGGTTAGGTTTTTTCCAATATTAGGTTTACGGTTTGGGTTAGGGTTTGTGTTGGGTTAGGAAGACCGTTATGGTTAGAGATTGTTAGGCTTATTGTTAAGCTTGGTGTAATCTTTTTGTTGGAGGGTGGGTTTAGGGTTTCTGCAAGGCTTAGGGTTAGGGTTATTGTTAGGGTTAGGATTTGTGTTGATTGTTGGTGTAGTGTTAGGGTTAGGATTAGGATTAGCATTTGTGTTAGCGTTAAGGTTAGCCTTCGGTTTATGAAATAGTGTTAGAGAGTGTTATGGTTTGGTTTATTATTTGTGTAAGCACTTGGGTTATGGTTGATGTTAGGGTTAGAGTTAGGGTTTGTTTTAGGGTTCGGGTTAGGGTTAGGGTTAGTGTTAGAGTTATGGAATTTTTGGGTTAGGGTTAGGGTTGGTGTAAGCTTTTGGGTTACGGTTGAGGTTAGGGTTCTACCTAGGTTTAGGTTTAGGGTTAGGGTGTGTGTTAAGGTTAGGATTAGTGTTTGGGTTAGGGTTAGGGTTAGGGTTTGTGTAAGGTTGGAGTAAGCATTAGGTTTAGGGTTAGGGTTAGGGTTTTTGTTAGGGTTAGGGATAGGCTTAGGGTGAGAACTTGTTAGGGTTAGGGTTAGGCTTGGTATATGCCTTTGAGTTACGGTTGAGGTTAGTGTTTCAGAAGGCTTAGGGTTAGTTTTAGGGTTAGAGTTAAGGTTTGTGTTAGTTTTATTGTTATGGTTAGGGTTAGAGAGTGTTAGGGTTAAGGTTAGGGTGATGTAAGCGTTTGGGTTACCGTTGGGGTTAAGATTAGGGTTTGTCTTAGTGTTAGGGTTAGGTTAGGGTTGTCTAAGCATTAGGGTTAGGGTTAGGGTTAGGGTTTTGATTGGTGTAAGCATTGGGGTCAGGGTTAGGGTTAGTGATTGTGTTAGGCTTAGAGTAAAGGTTTGTGTTAGGGTTAGGAAGTGTTTGGGTTAGGGTTACGGTTGGGGAAAGATTTCGGGTTACAGTTGGGTTTAGTTTTCCAGGTAGGTTTAGGGTTAGTGTAAGGGTTAGGGTTAGGGTTTGTGTTAGGGTTAGGGTTAGTGTTAGGATTAGGGTTAGGCATAGGGTTTGGTGTAAGCATTATTGTTAGGGTTAGGGTTAGGGTTATGTTCGTGTTTGTGTTAAGGTTAGGGTTAATGTTAGGTTTAGAGTATGTCTAAGGGTGGTGTAAGCATTAAGTTTATGGTTAGGGATAGGCTAAGGGTTAGAGATTGTTAGGGTTATGGTTAGGCTTGTGGTAAGCCTTTGGGTTACGGTTCGGGTTAGGTTTTCTGGTAGGCTTAGGGTTAGGTTTAGGGTTAGGATTACTGTTTTTGTTAGTGTTAGGGTTGTGGTTAGCTTTAGAGAGTTTTAGGGTTAGGGTTAGGTTTGGTGTAAGCATTACGGTTAGAGGTAGGGCTAGGGTTTGTGTTAGGGTAATGGTTAGGGTTCTGGTTAGGGTTAGGTTTGTATTAGAGTTAGGGTTAGTGTTAAGGTTTGTGTTAGGTTTAGGGTTAGCGCTGGTGTAAACATTAGGTTTATTGTTAGGGTTAGAACCAGTGTTAGGTTTACAATCTGGGTTAGGGTTTGGGTTAAGGTTAGCCTTAGGGTTAGTGTAAGCATTAGGGTTAGGGTTAGGCTTAGGGTTAGGTTTTGTGTTAGTGTTCGGGTTAGGGTTAGGGTTCGGTTTAGGGTTGGTGTAATCATTAGGTTTAGGGTTAGGGTTACGTTTTGTGTCAGGTTTAAATTTAGAGTTAGGTTTAGGGTTAGTGTTAGGGTTAGGGTTACGGTTAGGGTTTGTTTTAGGGTTGGTGTAAGCATTATGGTTTGGGTTAGGCTTAGGGTTAGTGTTAAGTTTAAGGTTACGGCCAAGGTTAGTATTCGGTTTTGGGTTAGAATTAGGGTTGGTGTAAGAATTAGTATAATGGTTACGGTTAGGTTTATGGTTTGTGTTAGGGTTGGTGTAAGCATTAGTGTAGTGTTAGTTTTAGGGTTAGGGTTTGTGTTAGTGTTAGGGTTATGGTTAGCGTTGGTGTAAGCATTAGGTTTAGGATAAGTGTAAGGGTTTGTGTCAGGATAAGGGTAAGAGTTAGGGTTAGGGTTAGGGTTAGTTTTATTGTTTGTGTTTGGGTTAGTGTTAGGGTTTGTGTAAGCATTAGGGTTAGTCCTAGGGTTAGATTTAGGGTTTGTGTTAGGGTTTGGATTAGGGTTAGGGTTAGGTTTAGATTTAGTATAAGCATTAGGTTTAGGGTTAGTGTTAGTGTTTGTGTCAGGGTTGTGGTTAGGGTTAGGGTTATGTTTTTGTTAGGGTATGGGTTAGTGTTTGTTTTATGGCTGATGTAAGCATTTGGGTTAGGGTTCGGGTTAGAGTTAGGGTTAGTGCTGGATTAGGGGTACGGTCAGGGTTAGGGTTCAGGTTAGCGTTGGAGTTAGGGTTGGTTTAAGCATGAGGGTTATGGTTACGGTTAGGGTTAGGGTTTGTGTTAGTGTTAGGGTTAGGTTTAGGGTTTGTTTTAGGGTTAGGGTTAGGGTTGGTGTAAGCATTAGGTTAGGGTAAGTTTTAGGGTTAAAGATACGGTTAGCGTTATGGTTAGGGTGAGTCTGAGGTTTAGGGCAAGGGTTAGGAATGGTGTAAGCATTAGGTTTAGGGTTAGGTTTACGGTGTGTGTTAGGATTGGCATAAGCATCAGGTTTAAGGTTAGGGTTATTGTTAGGGTTAGGGTTTCCTTCAAGGTAATGTTTCGGGTTCGGGTTAGGGTAAGGGTTCGTGTTAGGGTTAGGGTTAGTGTTAGGGTTAAGCTGCGGTCAGCTTAGGGTTAGGGTTAGGGTTTTTGTTAGGGTTAGGTTTAGGGTGAGGGTTGGTGAAAACACTAGGGTTTGCATTAGGTTTAGGGTAGGATTCCTGTTTGTGTTAGGGTTAGTGTTAGGGTTAGGGTGGTGTAAGCATTATAGTTACCTATAGGGTTAGGGTTAGGGTTAGGATTAAGGTTATTGTTTGTGTTAGTTTTAGAGTTAGTGTTAGGTTGATTCTGATGTTTAGAGTTAAGGTTAAGGATGGTGTAAGCATTAGTTTTGTGGTTAGGGGTCTTGTTAGGGTTAGGGTTACGGTCAGGGTTAGGATTTTGGTTCGGGTTAGGGTTTGTGTTAGGGTTAGGGTTGAAGTTAGGGTTAGGGTTTGTGTTAGTGTTAGAATAAGGGTTGGTATTAGTGTTAGGTTTAGGTTTAAGGTTAGGCTTACAGTCCGTTTTAGAGTTAGTTTTAGGGTTTGTGTTAGGGTTAGGGTTAGGGTTGGTGTAAGCATTAGGGTTAGGATTAACGTTCGGGTTAGGGTTAGGGTTACGGTTCGGGTTAGGGTTAGGGTTAGCGTTTGTGTTAGGGATTTGGTTACGGCTAGGGTGAGAGTGAAGTTTAGGTTTAGGGTTAGGGTTGGTGTAAGCATTAAGTTTAGGGTTAAGGGTCTTGTTCCGTTAGGGTTACGGTCAGGGTTAGGTTTCGGGTTCGGGTTAGGGCTAGGGTTATGGTTTGTGTTAGAGTTAGGTTTAGAGTTTGGGTTCTGGTTAGGGTTTGTGTTAGGGTTAGGGTTAGTGTTTAGGTTAGGGTTAGGGTTCGGGTTACGGTTAGGTTTTTGCAAACATTAGGCTTACGGTTTGGGTTAGGGTTTGTGTTGGGTTAGGAAGAGGGTTATGGTTAGAGATTGTTAGGCTTAGGGTTAAGCTTGGTGTAATCCTTTGGGTAGCGGGTGGAGTTAGCGTTTCAGCTAGGCTTAGGGTCAGGGTTAGTGTTAGGGTTAGGATTTGTGTTGATTGTTGGTGTAGTGTTAGGGTTAGGATTAGGATTAGGATTTGTGTTAGAGTTAGGATTAGCCTTAGGTTTAGGGTTAGGGTTAGAGAGTGTTAGGGTTAGGTTTATATTTGGTGTAAGCACTTGGGTTATGGTTGGGGTTAGGTTTAGGGTTAGGATTTGTTTTAGGGTTCGGGTTAGGGTTAGTGTTAGAGTTATGGAGTGTTTGTGTTAGGGTTAGGGTTGATGTAAGTTTTTTGGTTACGGTTGAGGTTAGGGTTCTAGTTAGGTTTAGGTTTAGGGTTAGGGTTAGGATTTGTGTAAGGTTTGTGTAAGCATTAGGTTTAGGGTTAGGGTTAGGGTTTGTGTTAGGGTTAGGGATAGGCTTAGGGTGAGAGCTTGTTAGGGTTAGGGTTAGGCTTGGTATATGCCTTTGGGTTACGGTTTATGTTAGGGTTTCAGAAGGCTTAGGGCTAGTTTTAGGGTTGGAGTTAGGGTTTGTGTTAGTGTTATTGTTATGGTTAGGGTTAGAGAGTTTCAGGGTTAAGGTTAGGGTTGATGTAAGCGTTTGGGTTACCGTTGGGGTTAAGTTTAGGGTTTGTCGTAGTGTTAGGGTTACTTTAGGGTTAGTGTAAGCATTAAGGTTAGGGTTAGGGTTAGGGTTAGGGTTTTGATTGGTGTAAACATTGGGGTCAGGGTTAGAATTAGGGTTTGTGTTAGGCCTAGAGTAAGGGTTTGTGTTAGGGTTAGGGTGTGTTTGGGTTAGGGTGAGGGTTGGTGTAAGTTTTCGGGTTACACTTGGGTTTAGGGGTCCAGGTAGGTTTAGGGTTAGTGTAAGGGTTAGGGTTTGTGTTAGAGTTAGGGTTAGGATTAGGGTTAGGAATAGGGTTTGCTGTAAGCATTACTGTTAGGGTTAGGGTAAGGGTTAGGTTCGGGTTTGTGTTAAGGTTAAGGTTAGGGTTAGATTTAGGGTATGTGTAAGGTTGGTGTAAGCATTAGGTTTATGGTTAGGGATAGGCTAAGGGTTAGAGATTGTTAGGGTTATGGTTAGGCTTGGTGTAAGCGTTGTAGTTAAAGTTGGTGTAAGCATGAGAGTTATGGTTACGGTTATGGTTAAGGTTTGTGTAGGGTTAGGGTTAGGGGTAGGGTTTGTGTTAGGGTTATGGTTAGGGTTGGTGTAAGCAATAGGTTATGGTTAGTTTTAAGGTTAAAGATAGGGTTAGGGTTAAGGTTAGGGTGAGACTGATGTTTAAGGTTAGCGTTAGGATTGGTGTAAGCATTAGGTTTAAGGTTAGGTTTAGAGTGTGTGTTAGGGTTAGGGTTAGGCCTAGAGCGAGAATGTAACCCTTAGGGTTAGTGTTGTTGTATGCATTTGGGTTACGATTGGGGTTAGGGTTTGTGTTAGGGTTAGGATTATGGTTAGTGTTAGGGTTAGGGTTTGGGTTTCTGGTAGGGTTAGGGTTTATTGTTAAGGTTTGGGTTAGGCTTAGGGTTAGCATTGGTTTGGGTTAGAGTTACGGTCAGGGTTAGGGTTTGAGTTAGGGTTAGGGTTACGGTTAGGGTAGGGTTTGTGTTATGGTTTGTATTAGGGTTAGGGTTAAGGTTTGTGTTAGGGTTAGGGTTAGGGTTTGTGTAAGCATTAGGGTCGGGTAAGGGTTAGGGTTAGGATAGGTTTAGGGTTAGGGTAAGGGTTTTTGTTAGGGTATGGGTTACGCTTAGGGTGAGAGTAAGGTTTAGGGTAAGGGTTAGGGTTGGTGAAAGCATTAGGTTTAGGGTTAGGTTTAGTGTGTGTGATAGAGTTAGGATTGGGTTTAGGGGTAGAGAGTGTTAGGGTTAGGGTTAGTGTTGGTATAAGCATTTGGCTTACCATTGGGGTTAGGGTTAGGGTTAGGGTTTGCGTTAGTTTTACGGTTTGGGTTAGAGTTAGGTTTACGGTTTGTATTAGGGTTGGTGTAATCATTCGGTTTAGGGTTAGAGTTAGGGTTTGTGTCAGGGTTAGGGTTAAGGTTTGTGTTAGGGTTAAGGTGTTTTATGGTTGGTGTAAGCATTAGGGTTATTGTTAGGGTTTGGGTTAGTGTTAATATTTGGGTTAGGGTGCTGTAAGGATTAGAGTGAGGGTAAGGTTAGGGTTGTTGTAAGAATTAGGGTTAGGGTTAGGATTAGGGTTATGGTTAGGATTAGGGTTAGGGTTATGTTTTGTATCAGTGTTGGCTTAAGCATTAGTTTTATGGTTAGGGTTAGGGTTATGGTTGGTGTAAGCATTACGTTTAGGGTTTGTGTCAGGGTTAGGCTAAGTTTTATGGTTAAGGTAATGGTTTGTGTTAGGGATAGGGTTAGGTTTAGGGTTGGTTTAAGCATTAGGGTTAGACTTAGGGTTAGACTTAGGGTTTGTGTTAGGGTTAGTGTTAGGTTTAGGGTTAGAATTAGGTTTAGGGTTAAGGTTAGATTTGGTATAAGCATTAGTTTTAGGGTTAGGGTAGTGTTTGTGTCAGGGTTAGAGTTAGGGTTAGGGTTTGTGTTAGTGTTAGGTTAGGGTACTGTAAGCATTAGAGTGAGGGTTAGGGTTAGAGTTAGAGTTTGTATTAGGTTTAGGGTTAAGATTAGTGTGAGATTGAGTTTTAGGGATAGGGTTAGGCTTGGTGTAAGCATTAGGTTTAGGGTTTGGTTTTAGGTGTGTGTTAGGGTTAGGGTTGGGTTTAGGGGTAGAGATTGTTGGTGTTAGGGTTAGTGTTGGTGAAAGCATTTGGGTTATGATTGGGTTTAGCGTTAGGGTTAGGGTTCGGGTTTGTGTTAGGGTCAGGGTTAGTGTTATGGATAGGGTTTGAGTTAGGGTTAGGTGTAGGGGTATGGCTTGTGTTAGGGTAAGGGTTAGAGTTAGGGTTAGGGTTTGTGTTAGGGTTAGGGCTATGATTGGTGTAAGAATTAGGGTTAGGATTAGGTTTAGGGTTAGGGTTTGTGTAGGGTTAGAGTTAGTGTTAGGGTGAGGTTGCGGATTAGGGTAAGGGTTAGTGTTGGTGTAAGCATTAGGTTTAGGTTTAGGGTTAGTGTTAGGGTTAGTGTTGATGTAAGCATTAGGTTTAGGGTTACGGTTATGGTTTGTGTCAGGGTTAGGTTTAGAGTTAGGATTATGGTTAGGGTTTGTGTTAGGGTTAGAGTTAGGTTTAGGGTTTGTGTTAGGCTTAGGACTAGGGTTGGTGTAAGCATTAGGGTTACAGTTAGGGTTAGGGTTAGGGTGAGATTGAGGTTTAGGTGTAGGGTTAGGGTTGGTGCAAGCATTAGGTTTAGAGTTAGGTTTAGTGTGTGTGTTAGGGTTAGGGTTGGGCTTATGTGTAGAGACAGTAAGGGTTAGTGTTAGTGTTGTTGTAAGCATTGGGTTACGATTTTAGTCAGGGTTTGTGTTGGGGTTAGGATTAGGGTTAGGGTTTGTGTTAGAGTTCGGGTTATGGTTGATGTAAGCCTTAGGGTTAGTGTTAGGGTTAGGGTTAGTTTTTGTGTTAGAGTTAGTGTTAAGGTTAGGTTTAGGGTTAGGGTTAGGTACAGAGTTATGGTTACTATAATCATTAGGTTTAGGGTTAGGGTTAGGGATTGTGACAGGGTTAGGGTTAAGGTTTGGGTTAGTGTTTGTGTTAGATTTGGTGCAAGCATTAGGGTTATGGTTACGGTTAGGGTTTGTATTAGGGTTACGGTTTGGGTTAGGTTTTGTGTTAGGGTTAGGGTTAGGGTTAGGTTTAGGGTGAGATTGAGGTTTAGGTTTAGGGTTAGATGTAGGGTTAGGGTATCGGTCCGAGTTAGTGTGTGGGTTACGGTTAGGGTTCGGATTAGTGTTAGGGTTTGTTTTAGTGTTAGAGTTAGGGTGGTGCAAGCATTAGGCTTAGGGTTAGGGTTAAGGTTAGGGTTAGGGTTAGGGTTAGGTTTACTTTCAGGATTAGGGTTTGGTTTAGGTTTTCTGTTAGTGTTAGTGTTAGGGTTGTGTTACGGTTAGGGTTTGGGTTAGAGTAAGCATTGTGGTTAGGGTTAGGGTTAGCGTTAGGGTTAAGTTAGGGTTAGGTTTAGGGTTAGGGTTTATTTTAGGGTTAGGGTTATGGTTAGAGTGATACTGCGGTTTAGGGTAATGGTTAGGCTTGGTGTAAGAATTAGGTTTAGGATTACGTTTGTGGTGTGTGTTAGAGTTAGGATTGGGTTTAGGGGTAGAGAGTGTTAGAGTTAGGGTTAGTGTTTGTGTAAACATTTGGGTTAGGGTTTGTGTTAGGGTTTGGTTTAGGGTTAATGTTAGGGTTTGTGTTTGGGTTAGGGTTAGGGTTGATGTAAGCATTAGGGTTAGGGTTAGGGTTTGTGTTAGTTTTAGGGTTAGGGGTGGTGTAATCATTAGGTTTAGGGTTAGAGTTAGGGTTTATGTCAGAGTTAGGGTTAGGGTTAGGGTTAAGGTTTGTGTTAGGGTTAGGGTTTGTGTTATGGTTGGTGTAAGCATTAGGGTTTTGATTAGGGTTTGCGTTAGTTTTAGGGTTAGGCTTAGGGTCAGGGTTAGGGTTCGGGTTAGTGTTAGGGTTTTGGTTGGTGTAAGAATTAGGGTTAGAGTTAGGGTTAGTGTTAGGGTTGGTGTTACGGTTGGTTTAAGCATTAGTTTTAGAGTTAGGGTTATGGTTAAGGTTGGTGTAAGCATTAGGTTAGGGTGTGTGTCAAGGTTAGACTAAGTGTTATGGTTACGGTTATCGTTTGTGTTATGGTTAAGGATAGGTTTTCGGTTTGTGTTAGGGTTAGGGTTAGTTTTAGCGTCAGGATTAGGTTTAGGGTTAAGGTTAGATCAGATGTAAGCATTAGGTTTGTGTTAGGGTTAGTGTGTGTCAGGGTTGAGGTTAGGATTAGGGTGTGGGTTAGTGTATTGATTAGTGTTATGGTCAGGGTTAGGTATCGGGATAGGGTTAGAGTTAGTATTGTTGTAAGCATTAGGGTTATGGTTACAGTTAGGGTTACGGTTTGTGTTAGGTTTAGGGTTAGTTTTAGAGTTAAGGTTCATGTAGGCATTAGGTTTAGGGTTAAGTGTAGAATTAGGGTTAGTGTTTCGGTCAGGGTTAGTTTTCGGTTTAGGGTTAGGGTGACAATTAGGGTTAGGGTTTGTGTTAGGTTTACAGTTTGGGTTAGGTTTTGTGTTAGGGTTTCGGTAGGGTTAGGATTAGGTTTAAGGTGTTATTGAGGTTTAGCGTTAGGGTTAGAGGTAGGGTTAGGGTAACGGTCCGGGTTAGGGTGTGGGTTAGGATAAGGGTTCTGGTTAGTGTTAGGGTTTGTGTTAGTATTAGGGTTAGGGTGATATAAGCATTAGGCTTAGGCTTAGGGTTAGGGTTAACGTTAGGGTTAGGGTTAGGGTTAGGGTTACGGTCCGGGTTAGGGTTTGGTTTAGGGTTAGGCTTAGGTTAGAGTTAGGGTGTGTGTCAGGGTTTGTGTTTTGGTTAGGGTGTGGGTTAGGGTTAGGGTTAGGGTTAAGGTTAGTGTTTGTGTTAGTGTTAGGGTTAAGGTGGTGTAAGCATTAGGGTAAGGGTTAGGGTTAGAGTTAGAGTTTGCATTACGTTTAGTGTTAGGCTTAGTGTGAGACTGAGTTTTAGGGTTAGGGTTAGGCTTGGTGTAAGCATTAGGTTTAGGGTTAGGTTTAGGGTGTGTGTTAGGTTTAGGTTTTGGCTTAGGGGTAGAGAGTGTTGGAGTTAGGGATAATGTTTTTTAAGCACTTGGGTTATGTTTGGGGTTAGCGTTAGGGTAGGGGTCGGGTTTGTGTTAGGGTCAGTATTAGTGTTAGTGTTCAATTTTGAGTTAGGTTTAGGGGTAGGTGTAGGGTTTGTGTTAGGTTAAGGGTTAGAGTTATGGTTAGGGTTTGTGTTAGTATTAGGGTTAGGGTTATGATTGGTGTAAGCATTCGGGTTAGGATTAGGTTTAGGGTTAGGGTTTGTGTTAGGGTTAGAGGTAGGGTTAGGGTGAGGTTGAGGTTTAGGGTAAGGGTTAGTGTTGGTGTAAGCATTAGGTTTAGGGTTAGGGTTAGTGTTAGGGTTAGTGTTGGTGTAAGCATTAGTTTTAGGGTTACGGTTAGGGTTTGTGTCACGGTTAGGGTTAGAGTTAGGATTATAGTTAGGGTTAGAGTTAGGTTTAGGGTTTGTGTTAGGGTTAGGACTAGGGTTGGTGTAAGCATTAGGGTTAGGGTTAGGGTTAGGGTTAGTGTTAGGTTTAGGTTAGGGTTATGGTTTGTGTTATGGTTAGACTTAGGGTTGGTGTAAGCATTAGGGTTAGAGTTAGATTTAGGGTTATGGTTACGGTTTGTGTTATGCCTAGGTTTTGGGTGAGATTGAGGTTTAGTGTTCGTGTTGGTGTAAGCATTTGTGGTATGATTGGGGTTAGGGTTGGGGTTAGGGTTCGGGATTGTGTTATGGTCAGGGTTATGGTTAGGTTTATGGTTTGTGTTAGGGTTAGGGTTAAGCTTGGTGTAAACATTAGGGTTAGTGTTAGGGTTAGTGTTATGGTTAGGGTTAGGGTTAGGGTGAGGTAGAGGTTTAGGGTTAGGGTTAGGGTTGGTGTAAGCATTAGTTTTAGGGTTTGGGTGAGGGTTAGGGTTGGGCTTATGTTCAGAGAGTATTAGGGATAGGGTTAGTGTTGGTGTAAGCATTTGGGTTACAATAGGGGTCAGGGTATTTTTTAGGGTTAGGGTCAGTTTTAGGGTTTGTGTTAGGGTTAGGATTACGGTTGGTGTAAGCATTAGGGTTAGGGTTAGGGTTATTGTTTGTGTGAGGGTTATGGTTAGGGTTCGGGTTAGGGTTATTGTTATGGTTAGTGTTAGGTTTAGGGTTACTTTAATCATTAGATTTAGGGTAAGGGTTAGAGTTTGTTTCAGGGATACGTCTAAAGTTAGCTTTAGGGATTGTGTTAGCGTTGGTGTAAGCATCAGGGTTAGAGTTAGTGTTATGATTGGGGTTATGGTCATGGTTCGGGTTCGCGTTAGGGTTAGTATTATGGTTAGGGTTAGGGTTTTTTTAGTGTAATGGTTAGATTTAGGTTTAGGGTTAGGGTTAGCGTTGGGGTAAGCATTAGATTTAGGGTTAGGGTTAGATTTAGGGTTAGGTTTGAGTTAGGGTTAAGTTGGGTAAGTATTAGGGTTAGGGATAGGTTTAGGTTTATGGTTACGGTCCTGGTTATGGTTAGAGTTATGGTTAGGGTTAGGTTAGGGTTAGGTTTCGTGTAAGCTTTAGGTTGAGGGTGAGCGTTAGTGTTAGGGTTAGGGTTACTGGCAGGGTTAGGGTTACAGTTAGGGTTTGTGTTAGTGTTAGGGTTAGGGTTTGTGTTAGGGTTATGGTTAGGGTTAGCGTAACTGTCCGGGTTGGTGTTTGGGTTAGGGTTAGAGTTAGGCTTACGGTCCGTGTTATGGTTAGAGTTAGGGTTAGGTTTAGGTTAGGGTTAGGGTTTGATTTGGTTAGGGTTAGGGTTGGTGTAAGCATTAGGGTAAGGGTTACAGTTAGGGTTAGGGATAGACTTTGTGTTAGGGTTATGGTTAGGGTGAGAATGAGGTTTAGTGTTAGTGTTGTGAGCATTTGGGTTATGATTTGGGTTAGGGTTAGAGTTAGGGTTCGGGTTTGTGTTAGGGTCAGTGTTAGGTTGAGGGTTATGGTTTGTGTTAGGTTTAGGGTTAGGTTTGGTGGAAGCATTAGGGTTAGGGTTAGGGTTAGTATTAGGGTGAAGGTTAGGGCTAGGTTGAGATTGAGTTTTAGGGTTAGGGTTAGGGTTGGTGTAAGCATTAAAATTAGGGTTAGGTTTAGGGTTGGGTGAGGGTTTGTGTTGGGCTTAGGGGCAGAGAGTGTTAGGGTTAGGGTTAGTGTTGGTGTAAGCATTTGGGTTACAATAGGGGTCAGGGTTTTTTTTAGGTTTATGGTTAGGGTTAGTTTTAGGGTTTGTGTTAGGGTTAGTGTTACGGTTGGTGTAAGCATTAGGGTTAGGGTTAGGGTTATTGTTTGTGTGAGGGTTAGGGTTTGGTTTCGGGTTAGGATTAGTGTTAAGGTTAGAGTTAGGTTTAGGGTTTCTTTAATCATTAGTTTTAGGGTAAGGGTTAGAGTTTGTGTCAGGGTTAGGTTTAAGGTTAGGTTTAGGGATTGTGTTAGCGTTGGTGTAAGCATTAACGTTAGGGTTTGTGTTAGGGTTGGGGTTAGATTAATGTTAGGTTTCATGTAAGCTTTAGGGTTAGGGTGAGGATTACAGTTAAGGTTAGGGTCACGGGCAGGGTTAGGGTTTGTGTTAGTGTTAGGGTTAGGGTTTGTGTTAGGGTTATGCTTATGGTTAGGTTTAGGGTTAAGCTTAGCGTTGGTGTAAGCATTAGGTTTAGGTTTAGGTTTAGGGTTAGAGTGAGGGTGTGGGTAACTGTCCGTGTTACGGTTAGAGTTAGGGTTAGGTTTTGGTTAGGGTTAGGGTTTGATTTGGTTAGGGTTAGTGTTGGTGTAAGCATTAGAGTTAGTGTTAGAGTTAGGGTTAGGGATAGGGTTTGTGTTAGGGTTATGGTTAGGGTGAGAATGAGGTTTAGTGTTAGTGTTGTTGTAAGTATTTGGGTTATGATTGGGGTTAGGGTTAGGGTTATTGTTGGGTTTGTGTGAGGGTCAGGGTTAGGTTTAGGTTTATTGTTTGTATTAGGGTTAGTGTTAGGTTTGGTGTAAGCATTAGGGTTAGGGTTAGGGTTAGTGTTAGGGTTAAGGTTAGAGTTAGGGTGAGATTGAAGTTTAGGATTAGGGTTAGGGTTGGTGTAAGCATTAGTTTTAGGGTTGGTATTAGGGTGTGGGTGAGGGTTAGGGTTGGGCTTAGGGGCAGAGGGTGTTAGGGTTAGGGTTAGTGTTGGTGTAAGCATTTGGGTTACAATATGGGTCAGGGATTTTTTTTTATTTTTAGGGTTAGAGTTAGTTTTAGGGTTTGTGTTAGGGTTAGTGTTACGGTTGGTGTAAGCATTAGGGTTAGGGTTAGGGTTCTTGTTTGTGTGAGGGTTAGGGTTACGGTTCGGGATAGGGTTAGTGTTAGGGTTAGAGTTAGGTTTAGGGTTTCTTTAAATGCTAGGTTTAGGGTAAGGGTTAGAGTTTGTTTCAGGGTTAGGTTTAAGGCTAGGTTTAGGGATTGTGTAAGCGTTGGTGTAAGCATTAGCGGTAGGGTTAGTGTTAGGGTTGGGGTTTACGGTCATGGTTAGGGTTTGGGTTAGGGTTAGTATTACGGTTATGGTTAGGGTTTTACTTAGTGTAATGTTTAGATTAAGGTTGAAGATTAGGGTTAGTGTTGGTGTAAGCATTAGGTTTAGGGTTAGGGTTAGATTTAGGGTTAGGGTTTGAGTTAGGGTTAGGTTTATGTTGGGTAAGTATTAGGGTTAAGGATAGGTTTAGGGTTAGTGTTACGGTCCAGGTTATGATTAGAGTTATGGTTAGGGTTGCGTTAGGGTTATGTTTCGTGTAAGCTTTAGATTTAGGGTGAGGGTTAGTGTTAGGGTTAGGGTTACAGGCAGGGTTAGTTTTCGGGTTAGGTTTAGAGTTAGGGTTGGGGTTACGGTTAGGGCAAGGGTTTGTGTTAGGGTTGGTGTAAGCATTAGTGTTAGGGTTACGGTTACGGTTAGGGTTTGTGTTAGGGTAGGGCTTAGGGTTAGGGTTAGGGTTATGGTTAGGCTTAGGGTTATGGTTATGGTAAAGTTGGTGTAAGCATTAGGTTTAGGGCTGGGGTTAGGTTTTGTGTCAGGGTTAGTGTTAGGGTTAGTGTTAGGTTTTCTGTTAGGGTTAGGGTTAATTTTAGGGTTTGTGTTAGGGATATGATTAGGGTTAGTGTAATCATTAGGTTTAGGCTTAGGCTTAGGTTTTGTGATAGGGTTAGGGTTAGGGTTAGGTTTTGGGTTAGGGTTAGATTTGGTGTAAGCATTGCATTTAGGGTTTGGGTTATGGTTTGTGTCAGTGTTAGGGTTAGAGTTATGGTTTGTGTTAGGGTTAGGCTTAGGGTGTGTGTTAGGTTAAGGGTTAGGGATAGATTTATGTTTAGTGTTTGTGTAACCGTTAGTTTTAAGGTTAGTGTTAGGATAACGGTCCGAATTTGGGTTTGGGTTAGGTTTAGGGTTAGGGTTAGTGTTAGGGTTTGTGTTAGGGTTAGGGTTATTGTTGGTGCAAGCATTATGGTTAGGGTTAGGATAGAGTTTGTGTTAGGTTTAGGGTTAGGTTTAGGGTGAGACTGAGGTTTAGGGTTTGTATTAGTGTTAGGGTTAGGGTGCGGCAAGCATTAGGTTTAGGGTTAGGTTTAGGGTTAGTGTTAGGGTTAGGGTTGGGCTTAGAGGTAGAGAGTGTTATTGTTAGGGTTAGTGTTGGTGTAAGCATTTGGGTTAGGATTGGTGTTAGGATTAGGATTAGGGTTAGGGTTCAAGTTTGTGTTAGGGTCAGGGTTAGTGTTAGAGTTAGGGTTAGAGTTAGGGTTAGGGGAAGGAGTAGGGTTTGTGTTATGGTTAGGTTTAGAGTTAGGGTTAGGGTGTGTGTTAGAGTTAGGTTTTGTGTTAGGGTTGGTGTAAGCATTACATTTAGGGTTAGGATTAGGGTTTGTGTCATGTTTAGGGTTAGGGTTAGGGTTATGGTTTATGTTAGGGTTAGGGTTAGGTTACAGGTTTGTGTTAGGGTTGGTGTAATTATTAGTGTTAAGGTTAGATTAGTGCTGGTTTAGGGGTACGGTCAGGGTTAGGGTTTGGGTTAGAGTTAGAGTTAGTGTTGGTGTAATCATGAGGGTTAGGGTTAGGGTCAGGTTTAGGGTTAGGTTTAGATTTGGTGTAAGCATTACTTCTAGGGTTAAGGTTAGGGTTTGTGTCATGTTAGGGTTAGGGTCAGGGTAATGGTTTGTGTTAGGGTTAGGTTTAGCATTTGTGTTAGTGTTGGTGTAAGCATGAGGGTTAGAGTTAGGGTTAGGGTTATTTTTAGGGTTAGTGCTGGGTTATTGGTACGGTCAGGGTTAGGGTTCGGGTTAGCATTAGAGTTAGGGTTAGAGTTAGGGTTAGGGGAAGGAGTAGGGTTTGTGTTATGGTTAGGTTTAGAGTTAGGGTTAGGGTGTGTGTTAGAGTTAGGTTTTGTGTTAGGGTTGGTGTAAGCATTACATTTAGGGTTAGGATTAGGGTTTTCTTCATGTTTAGGGTTAGGGTTAGGGTTATGGTTTATGTTAGGGTTAGGGTTAGGTTACAGGTTTGTGTTAGGGTTGGTGTAATTATTAGTGTTAAGGTTAGATTAGTGCTGGTTTAGGGGTACGGTCAGGGTTAGGGTTTGGGTTAGAGTTAGAGTTAGTGTTGGTGTAATCATGAGGGTTAGGGTTAGGGTCAGGTTTAGGGTTAGGTTTAGATTTGGTGTAAGCATTACTTCTAGGGTTAAGTTTAGGGTTTGTGTCATGTTAGGGTTAGGGTCAGGGTAATGGTTTGTGTTAGGGTTAGGTTTAGCATTTGTGTTAGTGTTGGTGTAAGCATGAGGGTTAGAGTTAGGGTTAGGGTTATTTTTAGGGTTAGTGCTGGGTTATTGGTACGGTCAGGGTTAGGGTTCGGGTTAGCATTAGAGTTAGGGTTGGTTTAAGCATGAGGGTTAGTGTTACGGTTAGGGTTAGGGTTTGAATTAGGGTTAGGGTTAGGGTTACTGTTAGTGTTGGTGCAAGCATTAGGTTTAGGGTTTGGTTAGAGTTTGTGTCAGGGTTAGTTTTAGGGTTAGGGTTAGGGTTTAGTTAGGGTTAGTGTTAGGTTTAGGGTTTGGTACAGGGTTAGTGTTAGGGTTAGTGTAAGCATTAGGGTTAGGCTTAGGGTTTGGCTTAGGTTTTGTGTTAGGGTTACAGTTTGGGTTAGGGTTTGGATAAGGATTGGTGTAAGCATTACGGTCAGGTTTAGGGTTAGGGTTAGGGTTTGTGTTAGGGTTAGGGTTAGGTTTGTTTCAAGCAGTAGGGTTAGGGTTAGGGTTGGTGTAAGCATTAGGTTTAGGATTAGGGTTAGGTTTTGTGTCAGGGTTAGGGTTGGGTGGGTTTGTGTTAGATTTACGCTTAGGGTTAGTCCTTGTTTTAATGTAAGTGTTATGGTTGGTGTAAGCATTAGGATTAGGCTTAGGGTTAGGCTTAGGTTTTGTGTTAGGGCTAGGATTAGGTTTAGGGTTAGGGTTAGGGTTGGTGTAAGCATTACTTCTAGGGTTAGGGTTAGTTTTTGTGTCAATTTGGGTTAGGGTTAGGGTTAGGGTTAGGGTTTGTGCTAGGGTTAAGATTTGGGTGTGTGTTAGGGTTAGGGTTAGGGTTAGATTTAGGGTTAGCGATGGTGTAACCGTTAGTTTTAGGATTAGAGTTAGGATAACGGTCTGGATTTGGGTTTGGGTTGTGTTTAGGGTTAGTGTTAGTGTTAGGTTTACGGTTAGGGTTATGGTTAGGGTTAAGGTACGGGTTAGAATTTGGGTTAGGGTTAGGGATGGGGTTTCTGTTAGGTTTAGGGTTATTGTAGGTGTAAGCATTATGGTTAGGGTTAGGGTAGAGTTTGTGTTACGTTTATGGTTAGGGTTAGGGTGAGAATGAGGTTTAGGGTTAGGGTTAGGGTTGGTGTAAGCATTAGATTTAGGGTTAGGTTTAGGGTGTGTGTTAGGGTTAGGGTTGTTCTTAGGGGTAAAGAGTGTTATGGTTAGGGTTGGGCTTAGGGGTAAAGAGTGTTAGGGTTAGGGTTAGTGTTGGTGTAAGCATTAGGGTTATGTTTGGGATTAGGCTTCGAGTTAGGGTTAGGGTCCAGGTTTGTGTTAGGGTCAGGGTTTGAGTTACGGTTAGGGTTTGTGTTAGGGTTAGGTTTAGAATAATGGTTGGTGTAGTCATTAGGGTGAGGATAAGGTTAGGGTATTGCTTTGTGTTTTGGTTAGGGTTAGTGTTAGGATTAGGGTTAGGGTTTCTGTTAGGGTTAGGGTTATGTTTAAGATTTGTGTTAGGGTTAGGGTTAGGTTTAGGTTTGGTGTAAGCATTAGGTTTAGGGTTAGGTTTAGGCTTAGGGTTTGTGTTATGGTTAGGGTTAGGGTTTGTGTTAGGGTTAGAGTTAGGGTTAGGGTTAGCATTTGTGTAACAATTAGGTTTATGGTTAGGGTTATAGGTAGGGTGAGGGTAACTGGGTTAGTGTTTTGGATAGAATTAGGGTTACTGTTACGGTTTGTTTTAGCGTTAATTATAGGGCAGTGTAAGCATTAGAGTTAGGGTTAGGGTTAGGGACAGTGTTTATGTTAGGTTTAGGGTTATGTTTGGTGTAAGCATTAGGTTTAGGGTTATGGTTATGGTTAGGGGAAGGGTTTGTGTTAGGGTTAGAGCTAGGGTGAGTGTGAAGTTTATTGTTAGGGTTAGTGTTGTTGTAAGCATTAGGTTTATGGTTAGGTTTGTGTCTGTTAGGGTTAGGGTTGGGGCAGGGGGAGAAAGTGTTAGGGTTAGGCTTAGTGTTGTTGTGAGGGTTAGGGATAGTATTAGGGTTAGTGTTGGTGTAAACATTATGGTGAGGGTTTGGGTTAGGGTTATGGTTTGTGTTAGGGTTAGGGTTAGGGTTAGGGTTTGTGTTAGGGGCCTGTAAGCATTAGGGTAGGGTTAGGGTTATTGTAAGAGTTAGGGGTATGGACTGGGTGAGGGTTCGGGTTAGCGTTAGAGTTAGGGTGGGTGTAAGCATTAGTGTTAGCATTGGTGTAAGCATTAGGTTTAGAGTTATGTTTATTGTTAGGGTCAGGGTTACGGTCTGGGTTAGGGTTTGGGTTTGGGTTAGGCTTTGTGTTAGGGTTAGGGTTAGGGTTTGTGTGGTTAGGTTTAGGGTTGGTGTAAGTATTACAGTTAGGGTTAGGGTTAGGATAGAGTTAGGTTTAGGGTTAGGGTTAGATTCGGTGTAAGCATTAGTTTTAGGGTAATGGTTAGTGTTTGTGTCAGGGTTTGGGTTAGGGTTAGGTTTGGGGTTTGTGTTAGGGTTAGGACTAGGGTTGGTGTAAGCATTAGGGTTAATCTTATGGTTAGGGTTAGTGGTACGGTTAGGGTTAGGGTTAGGATTAGGGTGAGATTGAGGTTTAGGGTTGGTGTAAGCATTAGGTTTAGGGTTAGGTTAAGGGTGTGTGATAGAGTTAGGATTGGGTTTAGGGGTAGAGAGTGTTAGGGTTAGGATTAGTGTTGGTATAAGCATTTGGGTTACCATTGGGGTTAGGGTTAGGGTTAGGGTTAGGTTGATTTTTACGGTTATGGTTTGTGTTAGGTTTTGTGATAGGGTTGGTGTAAGCATTAGGTTTAGGGTTAGGGATTGTGTTAGGGTGAGGGTTAGGTTTAGGGTTAGTGTTAGTTTTGGTGTAATCATTAGGTTGATGGTTAGAGTTAGGATTTGTGTCATGGTTAGTGTTACGGTTAGGGTTAGGGTTTGTGTTAGGGTTAAAGTTTGTGTTATGGTTGGTGTTAGCATTAGGGTTTTTTTTAGGGTTTGGGTTAGTGTTAGGGTTAGGCTTACGGTCAGGGTTTGGGTTCGGGTTCGGGTTTGGGTTAGGGTTGGTGTACGAATTAGGGTTAGGGTTAGGCTAAGGGTTAGGGTCGGTGTAAGCATTAGGTTTAGGGTTTGTGTCAGGGTTAGGCTTAGTGTTTTGGTTTGGGTTAGGGTTTGTGTTAGGGTTAGGGTTAGGCTTTGTTTTTGTGTTAGGGTTTGGGTTAGGGTTGGTGTAAGCATTAGGGTTAGGCTTAGGGTTAAACTTAGGGCTTGTTTAGGGTTAGGGTTAGGTTTAGGGTTAGAATTAGATTTAGGGTTAGGGTTAGATTTGGTGTAAGCATTAGTTTTAGGGTAATGGTTAGTGTTTGTGTCAGGGTTTGGGTTAGGGTTAGGGTTAGGGTTAGTGTTTGTGTTAGTGATAGGTTTAATGTGGTGTAAGCATTAGGGTGAGGGTTAGGGTTAGAGATAGAGTTTGTATTTGGTTTAGGGTTAGGATTAGTGTGAGATTGAGTTTTAGGGTTAGGGTTAGGCTTGGTGTAAGCATTAAGTTTAGGGTTAGGTTTAGGGTGTGTGTTAGGGTTAGTGTTCGGCTTAGAAGTAGAGAGTGTTGGGGTTCGGGTTAGTGTTGGTGTAAGCATTTGGGTTATGATTGAGGTTAGGGTTAGGGTTAGGGTTCGGGTTTGTGTTAGGTTCAGGGTTAGTGTTAGGGTTAGTTTTTGAGTTAGGGTTAGGGGTAGGATTAGGGCTTGTGTTAAGGTAAGGGCTAGAGTTAGGTTTAGTTTTTGTTTTAGGGTTAGGGTTATGATTGTTGTAGACATTAGGGTTAGGATCAGGTTTAGGGTTAGGGTTTGTGTTAGGGTTAGAGTTAGGGTTAAGGTGAGGTTGAGGTTTAGGGTAAAGGTTAGGGTTGATGTAAGCATTAGGTTTAGGGTTTGGGTTAGTGTTAGGGTTAGGGTTGGTGTAAGCATTAGCTTTAGGGTTAGGCTTAGGGTTTGTGTCAGGGTTAGGGTTAGAGTTAGGATTAGGGTTAGGGTTTGTCTTAGGGTTAGAGTTAGGTTTAGGGTTTGTATTAGGGTTAGGACTAGGGTTGGTGTAAGCATTAGGGTTATTCTTATGGTTAGGGTTAGTGGTACGGTTAGGGTTAGGGTTAGGATTAGGGTGAGATTGAGGTTTAGGGTTGGTGTAAGCATTAGGTTTAGGGTTAGGTTAAGGGTGTGTGATAGAGTTAGGATTGGGTTTAGGGGTAGAGAGTGTTAGGGTTAGGGTTAGTGTTGGTATAAGCATTTGGGTTACCATTGGGGTTAGGGTTAGGGTTAGGGTTAGGTTGATTGTTACGGATATTGTTTGTGTTAGGTTTTGTGATAGGGTTGGTGTAAGCATTAGGTTTAGGGTTTTGGTTTGTGTTAGGGTGAGGGTTAGGTTTAGGGTTAGTGTTAGTTTTGGTGTAATCATTAGGTTGATGGTTAGATTTAGGATTTGTGTCATGGTTAGGGTTACGGTTAGGGTTAGGGTTTGTGTTACGGTTAAGGTTTGTGTTATGGTTGGTGTTAGCATTAGGGTTATTTTTAGGGTTTGGGTTAGTGTTAGGGTTAGGCTTACGGTCAGGGTTTGGGTTCGGGTTCGGGTTAGGGTTAGGGTTGGTCAAAGAATTAGGGTTAGGGTTAGGCTTTGGGTTTGTGTTAGGGTTTGTGTTAGGGTTGGTTTAAGCATTAGTTTTAGGGTTAGGCTAAGGGTTAGGGTTGGTGTAAGCATTAGGTTTAGGGTTTGTGTCAGGGTTAGGCTTAGTGTTTTGGTTTGGGTTAGGGTTTGTGTTTTGGTTAGGGTTAGGCTTTGTTTTTAGGTTAGGGTTTGGGTTAGGGTTGGTGTAAGCATTAGGGTTAGGCTTAGGGTTAAACTTAGGGCTTGTTTAGGGTTAGGGTTAGGTTTAGGGTTAGAATTAGATTTAGGGTTAAGGTTAGATTTGGTGTAAGCATTAGTTTTAGGGTAATGGTTAGTGTTTGTGTCAGGGTTTGGGTTAGGGTTAGGGTTAGGGTTAGTGTTTGTGTTAGTGATAGGTTTAATGTGGTGTAAGCATTAGGGTGAGGGTTAGGGTTAGAGATAGAGTTTGTATTTGGTTTAGGGTTAGGATTAGTGTGAGATTGAGTTTTAGGGTTAGGGTTAGGCTTGGTGTAAGCATTAAGTTTAGGGTTAGGTTTAGGGTGTGTGTTAGGGTTAGTGTTCGGCTTAGAAGTAGAGAGTGTTGGGGTTCTGGTTAGTGTTTTTGTAAGCATTTGGGTTATGACTGAGGTTAGGGTTAGGGTTAGGGTTCGGGTTTGTGTTAGGTTCAGGGTTAGTGTTAGGGTTAGGTTTTGAGTTAGGGTTAGGGGTAGGATTAGGGCTTGTGTTAAGGTAAGGGCTAGAGTTAGGTTTAGTTTTTGTTTTAGGGTTAGGGTTATGATTGTTGTAGACATTAGGGTTAGGATCAGGTTTAGGGTTAGGGTTTGTGTTAGGGTTAGAGTTAGGGTTAAGGTGAGGTTGAGGTTTAGGGTAAAGGTTAGGGTTGATGTAAGCATTAGGTTTAGGGTTTGGGTTAGTGTTAGGGTTAGGGTTGGTGTAAGCATTAGCTTTAGGGTTAGGCTTAGGGTTTGTGTCAGGGTTAGGGTTAGAGTTAGGATTAGGGTTAGGGTTTGTCTTAGGGTTAGAGTTAGGTTTAGGGTTTATATTAGGGTTAGGACTAGGGTTGGTGTAAGCATTAGGGTTATTCTTATGGTTAGGGTTAGTGGTACGGTTAGGGTTAGGGTTAGGATTAGGGTGAGATTGAGGTTTAGGGTTGGTGTAAGCATTAGGTTTAGGGTTAGGTTAAGGGTGTGTGATAGAGTTAGGATTGGGTTTAGGGGTAGAGAGTGTTAGGGTTAGGGTTAGTGTTGGTATAAGCATTTGGGTTACCATTGGGGTTAGGGTTAGGGTTAGGGTTAGGTTGATTGTTACGGATATTGTTTGTGTTAGGTTTTGTGATAGGGTTGGTGTAAGCATTAGGTTTAGGGTTTTGGTTTGTGTTAGGGTGAGGGTTAGGTTTAGGGTTAGTGTTAGTTTTGGTGTAATCATTAGGTTGATGGTTAGATTTAGGATTTGTGTCATGGTTAGGGTTACGGTTAGGGTTAGGGTTTGTGTTACGGTTAAGGTTTGTGTTATGGTTGGTGTTAGCATTAGGGTTATTTTTAGGGTTTGGGTTAGTGTTAGGGTTAGGCTTACGGTCAGGGTTTGGGTTCGGGTTCGGGTTAGGGTTAGGGTTGGTCAAAGAATTAGGGTTAGGGTTAGGCTTTGGGTTTGTGTTAGGGTTTGTGTTAGGGTTGGTTTAAGCATTAGTTTTAGGGTTAGGCTAAGGGTTAGGGTTGGTGTAAGCATTAGGTTTAGGGTTTGTGTCAGGGTTAGGCTTAGTGTTTTGGTTTGGGTTAGGGTTTGTGTTTTGGTTAGGGTTAGGCTTTGTTTTTAGGTTAGGGTTTGGGTTAGGGTTGGTGTAAGCATTAGGGTTAGGCTTAGGGTTAAACTTAGGGCTTGTTTAGGGTTAGGGTTAGGTTTAGGGTTAGAATTAGATTTAGGGTTAAGGTTAGATTTGGTGTAAGCATTAGTTTTAGGGTAATGGTTAGTGTTTGTGTCAGGGTTTGGGTTAGGGTTAGGGTTAGGGTTAGTGTTTGTGTTAGTGATAGGTTTAATGTGGTGTAAGCATTAGGGTGAGGGTTAGGGTTAGAGATAGAGTTTGTATTTGGTTTAGGGTTAGGATTAGTGTGAGATTGAGTTTTAGGGTTAGGGTTAGGCTTGGTGTAAGCATTAAGTTTAGGGTTAGGTTTAGGGTGTGTGTTAGGGTTAGTGTTCGGCTTAGAAGTAGAGAGTGTTGGGGTTCTGGTTAGTGTTTTTGTAAGCATTTGGGTTATGACTGAGGTTAGGGTTAGGGTTAGGGTTCGGGTTTGTGTTAGGTTCAGGGTTAGTGTTAGGGTTAGGTTTTGAGTTAGGGTTAGGGGTAGGATTAGGGCTTGTGTTAAGGTAAGGGCTAGAGTTAGGTTTAGTTTTTGTTTTAGGGTTAGGGTTATGATTGTTGTAGACATTAGGGTTAGGATCAGGTTTAGGGTTAGGGTTTGTGTTAGGGTTAGAGTTAGGGTTAAGGTGAGGTTGAGGTTTAGGGTAAAGGTTAGGGTTGATGTAAGCATTAGGTTTAGGGTTTGGGTTAGTGTTAGGGTTAGGGTTGGTGTAAGCATTAGCTTTAGGGTTAGGCTTAGGGTTTGTGTCAGGGTTAGGGTTAGAGTTAGGATTAGGGTTAGGGTTTGTCTTAGGGTTAGAGTTAGGTTTAGGGTTTATATTAGGGTTAGGACTAGGGTTGGTGTAAGCATTAGGGTTATTCTTATGGTTAGGGTTAGTGGTACGGTTAGGGTTAGGGTTAGGATTAGGGTGAGATTGAGGTTTAGGGTTGGTGTAAGCATTAGGTTTAGGGTTAGGTTAAGGGTGTGTGATAGAGTTAGGATTGGGTTTAGGGGTAGAGAGTGTTAGGGTTAGGGTTAGTGTTGGTATAAGCATTTGGGTTACCATTGGGGTTAGGGTTAGGGTTAGGGTTAGGTTGATTGTTACGGATATTGTTTGTGTTAGGTTTTGTGATAGGGTTGGTGTAAGCATTAGGTTTAGGGTTTTGGTTTGTGTTAGGGTGAGGGTTAGGTTTAGGGTTAGTGTTAGTTTTGGTGTAATCATTAGGTTGATGGTTAGATTTAGGATTTGTGTCATGGTTAGGGTTACGGTTAGGGTTAGGGTTTGTGTTACGGTTAAGGTTTGTGTTATGGTTGGTGTTAGCATTAGGGTTATTTTTAGGGTTTGGGTTAGTGTTAGGGTTAGGCTTACGGTCAGGGTTTGGGTTCGGGTTCGGGTTAGGGTTAGGGTTGGTCAAAGAATTAGGGTTAGGGTTAGGCTTTGGGTTTGTGTTAGGGTTTGTGTTAGGGTTGGTTTAAGCATTAGTTTTAGGGTTAGGCTAAGGGTTAGGGTTGGTGTAAGCATTAGGTTTAGGGTTTGTGTCAGGGTTAGGCTTAGTGTTTTGGTTTGGGTTAGGGTTTGTGTTTTGGTTAGGGTTAGGCTTTGTTTTTAGGTTAGGGTTTGGGTTAGGGTTGGTGTAAGCATTAGGGTTAGGCTTAGGGTTAAACTTAGGGCTTGTTTAGGGTTAGGGTTAGGTTTAGGGTTAGAATTAGATTTAGGGTTAAGGTTAGATTTGGTGTAAGCATTAGTTTTAGGGTAATGGTTAGTGTTTGTGTCAGGGTTTGGGTTAGGGTTAGGGTTAGGGTTAGTGTTTGTGTTAGTGATAGGTTTAATGTGGTGTAAGCATTAGGGTGAGGGTTAGGGTTAGAGATAGAGTTTGTATTTGGTTTAGGGTTAGGATTAGTGTGAGATTGAGTTTTAGGGTTAGGGTTAGGCTTGGTGTAAGCATTAAGTTTAGGGTTAGGTTTAGGGTGTGTGTTAGGGTTAGTGTTCGGCTTAGAAGTAGAGAGTGTTGGGGTTCTGGTTAGTGTTTTTGTAAGCATTTGGGTTATGACTGAGGTTAGGGTTAGGGTTAGGGTTCGGGTTTGTGTTAGGTTCAGGGTTAGTGTTAGGGTTAGGTTTTGAGTTAGGGTTAGGGGTAGGGTTAGGGCTTGTGTTAAGGTAAGGGCTAGAGTTAGGTTTAATTTTTGTGTTAGGGTTAGGGTTAGGGTTATGATTGGTGTAGACATTAGGGTTAGGATTAGGTTTAGGGTTAGGGTTTGTGTTAGGTTTAGAGTTAGGGTTAGGGTGAGGTTGAGGTTTAGGGTAAAGGTTAGGGTTGATGTAAGCATTAGGTTTAGGGTTTGGGTTAGGGTTAGGGTTGATGTAAGCATTAGCTTTAGGGTTAGGGTTAGGGTTTGTGTCAGGGTTAGGGTTAGAGTTAGGATTAGGGTTAGGGTTTGTGTTAGGGTTAGAGTTAGGTTTAGGGTTTGTGTTAGGGTTAGGAATAGGGTTGGTGTAAGCATTAGGGTTATTCTTATGGTTAGGGTTAGTGGTACGGTTAGGGTTAGGGTTAGGATTAGGGTGAGATTGAGGTTTAGGCTTGGTGTAAGCTTTAGTTTTAGAGTTAGGTTTAGGGTGTGTGTTAGGGTTAGGTTTGAGCTTAGGGGTAGAGACTGTAAGGGTTAGGGTTATTGTTGTTGTAAGCATTTGGGTTAGGATTATGGTCTGTGTTTTTGTTAGGGTTAGGGTTAGGGTTAGGGTTAGGATTTGTGTTAGGGTTATTGATAGGGTTAGGTTTAGGGTTAGGGTTAGATATAGAGTTAAGGTTAGTGTTACTGTAAACATTAGGTTTAGGGTTAGTTTTAGGGATTGTTTCAGGGTTAGTTTTAAGATTAGGGTTAAGGTTTTTGTTAAATTTGGTGCAAGCAATAGGGTTAGGATTAGGGTTAGGATTAGTTTTAGCATTAGGGTTATGGTCAGGGTTGGGTTTTCGGTTAGGGTTAGAGTTAACGTTGGTGTAAGCATTAGGGTTGGGGTTACAGATAGGGTTACGGTTTGTGTTAGGGTTAGGGTTAGTTTTACGTTTAGGGTTCGTGTAAGCATTAGGTTTAGGGTTAGGGTTAGTGTTTGTGTTAGTGTTATGGTCAGGGTTAGTTTTCGGGTTAGGGTTAGGGTTTTGTTCTAGGGTTACGGTTTGGGTTAGGTTTTGTTTTAGAGTTAGGGTTAGGGTTACATTTAGGGTGAAATTGAAGTTTAGGGCTAGGGTTAGATTTAGGGTTAGGGTAAAGTTCCGACTTAGGGTGTGGGTTAAGGTTAGGGTTCCGATTAGTGTTAGGGTTTGTGTTAGTGTTAGGGTTAGGGTGTGGCAAGCATTAGGCTTAGAGTTAGGGTTAGGGTTATGGTTAGGATTACGGTTACAGTCCGGTTTAGGGTTTGGTTTAGGGTTAGGGTTAGGTCAGGGTCAGGGTTAGGGTTTTTTGTCAGGGTTAGGGTTATGGTTAGGGTGAGACTAAGGTTTAGGGTTAGGATTAGGGTTGTTGTAATCATTAAGTTTAGGGTTAGGGTTAGGGTGTGTGTGAGGCTTAGGGTTGGGCTTAGGGGTAGAGAGTGTTAGGGTTAGGGTTATTGTTGTTGTAAGCATTTGGGTTACGATTATGGTCAGTGTTTGTGTTAGGGTTAGTGTTAGGGTTAGGGTTTGTGTTAGGGTTAGGGTTACGGTTTGTGTAAGCCTTAGTGTTAGGGTTACAGTTAGGTTTTGTGTTAGCGTTAGTGTTAGGGTTAGGTTTAGGGTTAGGGTTAGGTATAAAGTTAGGGTTAGGGTTACTGTAATCATTAGGTTAGGGTTAGTGTTAGGGATTGTATCAGGGTTAGGGTTAGGTTAGGGTTAGAGTTATTGTTTATGTTAGGGTTAGGGTTTGTGTTCGGGTTAGTGTTAGTGTTAGGGCTAGAGTTGGGTTTAGGGTTACTGTAATCATTAGGTTTAGGGTAAGGGTTAGAGTTTGTGTCAGGGTTAGGTTTAAGGTTAGGTTTAGGGTTTGTGTTAGCGTTGGTGTAAGCATTAGGGTTAGGTTTAGTGTTAGGGTTTGTGTTAGGATTAGGGTTATGGTCAGGGTTAGGTTGCAGGTTAGGGTTAGAGTTAGCGTTTGGGTAAGCATTAGGGTTAAGGTTACGATTAGGGCTAGGGTTTGTGTTAGGGTTGGTGTAAGCATTAGTGTTAGTGTTAGGGTTATGGTTAGGGTTTGTGTGAGCGTAGGGCTTAGTGTTAGGGTTAGGGTTAGGGTTAAGTGTAGGGTTAGGGTTAGGGTTAGGGTTACGGTAGTTGTAAGCATTAAGTTTTTGGTTAGGGTTAGGGTATGTGTCAGGTTTAGTGTTAGTTTTAGGGTTTGTGTTAGGGTTAGGGTTAGGTTTAGGGTTTGTGTTAGGGTTATGGTAAGTGTTAGCGTAAGCATTATGGTTAGGTAGCGTTAGGCTAAGGTTTTGTGTTTGGGTTAGGGTTAGGATTAGGTTTAGGGTTAGGTTTAAATTTGGTGTGAGCATTGCATTTAGAGTTAGGGTTAGGGTTTGTGTCAGGGTTAGGTTTAGGGTTAGGGTTAGGGTTAGGTTTAGGGTTTGTGTTAGGGTTAAGGTTATGGTTGGTGTAAGCCTTAGGTTAATGTTAGGGTTATGGATAGGGTTAGGGTTACGGTTAGGGTTAGGGTTTGTGTTAGGGTGTTTGTTAGGGTTAGGTTTAGGGTTAGGGTTAGGTATAAAGTTAGGGTTAGTGTTACTGTGATCATTAGGTTTAGGGTTAGTGTTAGGGATTGTATCAGGGTTAGGGTTAAGGTTAGGGTTAAGTTTTGTGTTAAATTTGGTGTAAGCATTAGGGTTAGGGTTAGGATTAGGGTTGGTTTTAGGGTTAGGGTTATGGTCAGGGTTGGGTTTTCGATTAGGGTTAGAGTTAGCGTTGGTGTAAGCATTAGTGTTGGAGTTACAGTTATGGTTATGGTTTGTGTTAGGGTTATGTTTAGTTTTACGTTTAGGGTTCGTGTAAGCATTAGGTTTAGAGTTAGGGTTAGTGTTAGGGTTAGTGTTACGGTCAGGGTTAGTTTTCGGGTTAGGGTTAGGGTTTGTGTTAGGATTACGTTTTGGGTTAGGTTTTGTTTTAGGGTTAGGGTTAGTGTTAGGGTTACATTTAGGGTGAAATTGAGGTTTAGGGCTAGGGTTAGATATAGTGTTAGGGTAAATTTCCTAGTTAGGTTGTGTGTTACGGTTAGGGTTCGGATTATTATTAGGGTTTGTGTTAGTGTTAGGGTTAGGGCGCGGCAAGCATTAGGCTTAGAGTTAGGGTTAGGGTTAGGGTTAAGATTATGGTTACAGTCCGGGTTAGGGTTTGGTTTAGGGTTAAGGTTAGGTTAGGGTTAGGGTTGGGGTTTATGTTAGGGTTAGGGTTATGGTTAGGGTGAGACTAAGGTTTAGGGTTAGGGTTGGTGTAACCATTAAGTTCAGGGTTAGGTTTAGGGTGTGTGTGAGGCTTAGGGTTGGGCTTAGGGGTAGTGATTGTTAGGGTTAGGGTTATTGTTGTTATAAGCATTTTTATTACGATTGTGGTCACTGTTTGTGTTAGTGTTCGGGTTAGGATTAGGGTTTGTGTTAGGGTTAGGATTACGGTTGGTGTATGCCTTAGGGTTAGGGTTAGGGTTAGGGTCAAGGTTAGGGTTTGTGTTAGGGTTAGTGTTAGTTTTAGGTTTAGGGTTAGGGTTAGGTATAGAGTTAGGTTACGGTTATTGTAATCATTAGGTTAGGGTTAGTGTTACTGATTGTATCAGGGTTAGGGTTAGGGTTAGTTTTAGGGTTAGGGTTATGGTCAGGGTTGCGTTTTTGGTTAGGTTTATAGTTAGCTGTGGTTTAAGCATTAAGGTTGGGGTTACAGTTAGGATTATGGTTTGTGTTAGGGCTAGGGTTAGTTTTAAGATTAAGGTTCGTGGAAGCATAAGGTTTATGGTTAGGGTTAGTATTATGGTTAGTGTTACGGTCAGGGTTAGTTTTGGGGTTAGGGTTTTGGTTAAGGGTAGGTTTAGGGTTTGTGTTAGGGTTAAGGTTTGGGTCAGGTTTAGTTTTAGGGTTAGGGTTAGGTTAGGTTTAGGGTGAAATTGAGGTTTAGGGTTAGATTAAGATGTAGGGTTAGGGTAACGATCCGAGTTAGGTTGTGGGTTACGGTTAGGGTTCAAATTAGTGTTAGGGTTTGTATTAGTGTTAGGGTTAGGGTGCGGCAAGCATTAGGCTTTGAGTTAGGGTTAGGGTTAGGGTTAGGGTTAGGGTTACACTCCGGGTTAGGGTTTGATTTTGGGTTAGGGTTAGGCTAGGGTTAGTGTTTGTGTTAGTGTTAGGGTTAGGGTTAGTGTAAGCATTAGGGTTAGGGTTCGACTTAGGGTTAGGTTTTGTGTTAGGGTTAGGGTTAGGGTTCGGTTTAGGGTTGGTGTAATGATTAGGTTTAGGGTTAGGGTTAGGGTTTGTGTCAGGGTTAGGGTTAGAGTTAGGTTTAGGGTTAGTGTTAGGGTTACGGTTAGGGTTTGTTTTAAGGTTGGTGTAAGCGTTAGTGATTGGGTTAGGGGTAGGGTAGTGTTAAGATTAGGGTTACGGCCAGGGTGGGTATTCGGTTTGGGGTTAGAATTAGGGTTGGTGTAAGAATTAGTGTTATGGTTACGGTTAGTGTTATGGTTTGTGTTAGGGTTGGTGTAAGAATTAGGGTTAGTGTTAGGGTTATGGCTAGGGTTTGTGTTGGTGTAAGCGTTAGGTTTAGGATAATTGTTAGGGTTTGTGTCAGGGTTAGGGTAAGGGTTAGGGTTAGGGTTAGGTTTAGGGTTTGTGTTAGGTTTAGTCTTAGGGTTAGTGTTAGGGTTTGTGTAAGCATTATTGTTAGACTTAGGGTTAAAGCTAGGATTTGTGTTATGGTTTGGATTAGGGTTAGGGTTAGGTTTAGATTTCGTGTAAGCATTAGGTTTAGGGTTAGGGGTAGTGTTTGTGTCAGGGTTAGGGTTAGGGTTATGGTTATGGTTTGTGTTATGCTTAGGTGTAGGGTTTGTGTAAGGGTGATGTAAGCATTAGGGTTAGGGTTTGGGTTCGGGTTTGGGTTAGTGCTGGGTTAGGGGTACGGTCAGGGTTAGGGTCGTGTTAGGATTGGAGTTAGTGTTGGTGTAAGCATGAGAGTTATGGTTACGGTTAGGGTTAAGTTTTGTTTAGGATTAGGGTTAGGGTTAGGGTTTGTGTTAGGGCCAGGCTTAGGGTTCGTGTAAGCATTAGGTTAGGGTTAGCGTTAGGGTTGGGGTTAAAGATAGGGTTGGTTGTATGGTTAGGGTGAGATTGAGGTTTAGGGTTAGGGTTAGGATTGGTGTAAGCATTAGATTTAGGGTTAGGTTTAATATGTGTGTTAGGGTTAGGGTTAGGCCTAGAGTGAGAGTGTTAGCGTTAGGCTTCGTGTTGGTGTAAACATTTGGGTTAACATTGGTGTTAGGGTTTGTGTTAGGGTTAGGATTAGGGTTAGTGTTAGTGTTAGGGTTTGGGTTTCTGTTAGGGTTAGGGTTAAGGTTTGTGTTAAGGTTTGGGTTAGCATTGGTGTAAGCATTAGTTTTAGGGTTAGGGTTAGAGTTAGGGTTAGAGTTACGGTCCGGGTTAGTGTTTGAGTTAGGGTTAGGGTTAGGGTTATGGTTTGTGTTATGGTTTGAGTTAGGGTTAGGGTTAGGGTTTGTGTTAGGCTTAGAGTTAGGGTTGGTGTAAGCATTAGGGTCGGGTTAGGGTTAGGATAGGTTAAGTTTTATGGTTAGGGTTTTTGTTAGGGTTAGGGTTATGGTTAGGGTGAGACTAAGGTTTAGGGTTAGGGTTAGGGTTGGTGTAACCATTATTTTTAGGGTTAGGTTGAGGGTGTGTGATAGAGTTAGGATTGGGTTAACGGGTAGAGAGTGTTAGGGTTAGGGTTAGTGTTGGTAAAAGCATTTGGGTTAGCATTGGGGTTAGGGTTACGATTAGGGGTAGGGGTAGGTTGATTATTACGGTTACGGTTTGTGTTAGGTTTTGTGTTAGGGTTGGTGTAAGCATTAGGTTTAGGGTTAGGGTTTGTGTTAGGGTTAGGGTTAGGTTAGGGTTAGTGTTAGTTTTGGTGTAATCATTAGGTTTAGGGTTAAAGGTAGGGTTTGTGTCATGGTTAGGGTTATGGTTAGGGTTAGGGTTTGTGTTAGGGTTAAGGTTTGTGTCATTGTTGGTGTTAGCATTAGGGTTATTGTTAGGGTTTGGGTTAGTGTTAGGGTTAGGCTTAAGGTCAGGGTTTGGGTTCGGGTTCGGGTTCGGGTTAGGGTTGGTGTAAGCATTAGGGTCGGGTCAGGGTTAGGGTTAGGGTTAGCGTTTGTGTAAGGTTGGTGTAAGAATTAGTGTTAGGGTTAGGGTTATGGTTAGGGTTGGTGTCAACATTAGGTTTAGGGTTTGTGTCAGATTTAGGCTTAGTGCTATGGTTTGGGTTAGGGTTTGTGTTAGGGTTAGGTTTTGGGTTTGTGTTAGGATTAGGGTTAGGGTTAGGGTTTGTGTTAGGGTTAGGGTTAGGGTTGGTGTAAGCGTTAGTTTTAGCGTAAGGGTTAGTGTTTGTGTCAGGGTTTAGGTTAGGGTTAGGGTTAGGGTTAGTGTTTGTGTTAGTGATAGTTTTAGGGTGGTGTAAGCATTAGCTTGATGGTTCGGGTTAGAGTTAGAGTTTGTATTAGGTTTAGGGTTAGGATTAGTGTGAGATTGAGTTTTAGGGTTAGGGTTAGGCTTGGTGTATACATTAAGTTTAGGGTTAGGTTTAGGGTGTGTGTTAGTGTTAGTGTCGGCTTAGGAGCAGAGAGTATTGGGGTTAGGGTTAGTGTTGGTGCAAGAATTTGGGTTATGATTGAGGTTAGGGTTAGGGTGTGAGTTCGGGTTTGTGTCAGGTTCAGGGTTAGTGTTAGGGTTAGGGTTTGAGTTAGGGTTAGGGGTTGGGGTAGGGCTTGTGTTAACGTAAGGGTAAGAGTTAGGGTTTGTTTTTGTGTTAGGGTTAGGGTTAGGGTTATGATTGGTGTAGGTATTAGGGTTAGGATTATTCTTAGGGTTATGGTTTGTGTTAGAGTTAGGGTTAGGGTTAGGGTTAGGTTGAGGTTTAGGGTAAGGTTTAGAGTTGGTGTAGGCATTAGGTTTAGGGTTTGGGTTAGTGTAAGGTTTAGGGTTGGTGTAAGCATTAGTTTTAGGGTTAGGGTTAGGTTTGTGTCACGGTTAGGGTTAGAGTTAGGATTAGGGTTAGGGTTTGTGTTAGGGTTAGAGTTAGGTTTAGGGTTTGTGTTAGGGTTAAGACTAGGGTTGGTGTAAGCATTAGGGTTATTCTTATGGTTAGGGTTACTGTTACGGTTAGGGTTAGTGTTGGTGTAAGCATTATGGTTAGGGTTACGGTTAGGGTTTGTGTTAGGTTTGAGCTTTGGGTTGGGGTTAGTGTTAGGGCAGGTGTACGCATTAGGTTTAGGTTTAGGGTTCGGGTTTGTGTCAGGGTTTGTGTTAGGGTTAGTGTAAGGTTTAAGGTTTGTGTTAGGGTTATGGTTATGGTTAGTGTAAGCATTAGAGTTAGGCTTAGGCTTAGGATTAGGTTTTGTGTTGGGGTTAGGGTTAGGGTTATGTTTAGGTTTAGGGTTACGGTTAGATTAGGTGTAAGCATTGCATTTAGGGTTTGGGTTAGGGTTTGTGTCAGGGTTGGGTTTATGGTTAGGGTTATGGTTTGTGTTAGGGTTACGGTTAGGTTTCGGGTTTTTGTTACTGTTGGTGTAAACATTAGTGTTAGGGTTAGGGTTAGTACTGGTTTAGGGGTACGGAGAGGGTTAGGGTTAGGGTGAGATTGAGTTTTAGCGTTAGGGTTAGGGTTGGTTTAAGCATTAGGTTTAGGGTTAGGGTTATTGTTAGGGTTAAGGTTACGGTCAGGGTTAGGGTTCAGGTTCAGGTTCGGGTTAGGGTTTTTGTTAGGGTTAGGGTTAGGGTTAGGGTTAGGGTTATGTTTTATGTTAGGGTTAGGGTTAGGGTTATGTTTAGGTTTAGAGTTAGGGTTCGCGTAGGCTTTAGTGTTAACCTTAGGGTTAGGGTTAGTGTTGGTGTGATTATTTGGAATACGATTGTGGTTTGGATTCCAGGTAGAGTTTGTGTTAGGGTTAGGGTTTGGGTTGGTGAAAGGATTAGGTTTTGGCTTAGGTTTAAGTTTAGGTTTTCGGGTTGTGTTAGGGTTAGGGTTATGATTTCGGTTAGGGGTAGGGTTAGGATAAGTGTTTTGGTTTGTGTTAAGGCTATGGTTAGGGTGGGGTAAGCATTAGGGTTAGACTTAGGGTTATAATCCGGGATAGGGTTAGAGTTATTGTTAGGGTTAGGGTTAGGTTATGGGTAGGGTTTGTTTTATGGTTAGGATTAGGGTTGGTGTAAGTATTAGGGTTGGGTTTAGAGTCAGGGATAGGGTTAAGGTTTGTTTTAGGGGTAGGGTTAGATTGAGATTGAGGTTTAGTGTTAGGGTTAGGTTTGGTGTAATCATTAGGTTTAGGGTTAGGTTTAGGGTGTGTGTTAGAGTTAGGGTTGGGCTTAGAGGTAGAGAGTGTTAGGGTTAGGTTTAGTGTTGGTGCAAGCATTTGGGTTACGAATGGGGTCAGGGTTTGTATTAATTTTAGGGTTAGGGTTAGGGTTAGGGTAAGGATTTGTGTTAGGGCTAGGTTTACGGTTGGTGTAAGCATTAAATATAGGGTTAGTGTTAGGGTTAGTGATTGGGTTTGTTTTAGGGTCAGGGTTAGGTTTAGGGTTCGGGTTTCTGTTAGGGATAGGGGCAGGGGTAGAGTTTGAGTTAGGGTTGCTCTAAGACTTAGGGTTAGTGTTAAATTTAGGGTTAGGGTTTGTGTTAGGTTTAGTGTTAAGGTTAGGGTAAGGGTGAGGTTCTTGTTAGGGTTAGGCTTCGTGTAAGCATTAGGTTTAAGGTTAGGGTTATTGTTAGTGTTAGTGTTACGGTCAGGGTTATGGTTCGGATTCGGGTTAGGGTTAGGGTTTGTGTTAGTGTTAGGGTTAGTGTTAGGGGTATAGAGTTTTAGGGTTAGGGTTAGGGTTAGGGTTTGTGTTAGTGTTGGTGTGATCATTTGGATAACGTTGTGGTTAGGATTACAGGTAGGTTTAAGGTAAATGTTAGGGTTAGGGTTAAGGTGTGTTAGGGTTAGTCTTAGGGTTTTGGTTGGTGAAAGCATTAGTGTTTGGATTAGGTTTAGTGTTATTGTTCCGGTTTGTGTTAGGGTTAGGATTAGGGTTAGGGTTTAAGTTGGGATAGGGTTAGGGTTAGGTTTAAGGTAAGGGTAGGGTTATGGTTAGAGTTAGGGTTAGTGTTAGGTTTGGTGTAAGCATTAGGTTTAGGGTCAGGGTTAGAGAGGGTTAGTGCTAGGGTTCGAATTGTAATAAACATTTGGTTTACGGTTGGGGTTAGGGTTCCAGGTAGACTTACGGTTAGGGCTATAGTTAGGATTAGGTTTTGTGTTAGAGTTAAGGTTATGGTTAGGGTTGGTGTAGGCATTAGGGTTGGTGTTAGGGTCAGGTTTACGGTGAGGGTGATGTTTAGGCTTAGGGTTAGTGTTAGTGTTAGAGTTATGTTCCAGGTTAGGGTTTGGGTTAGGTTTAGGGTTAGGGTTAGGGTTAGGGTTTGTGTTACTGTTTGAGTTTGGTTTAGTGTTAGGATTAGGGTTATGGTAAGGGCTAGTGTAAGCATTAGGGTTAGGCTTAGGGTTAGGCTTAGGTTTTGAGTTAGGTTTAGGGCTAGGGTTAGGGTTAGATTTAGGGCTAAGGTGTGCGCCCCGCCTCCAGGGAGGCGGACTCGTTTTGTCTGAAGGGTTAGTGTAAGCATTAGGTTTAGGGTTAGGGTTGTGGTATGTTTTAGAGTTAGAGAAGGCTTAGGGTTAGAGAGTGTTAGGTTTAGGGTTTGGCTTGTTGTAAGCATTTTGGTTACAGGTGGGGTAAGGGTTAGGGTTAGGGTTAGGGTTTGTGTTAGATGTAGGGTTAGATATAGGGTTTGTGTTGGCATTAGGGTTAGGGTTAGGGTTAGGTTTAGTGTGAGGGTGAGGTTTAGGGTTACGTTTAGAGTTAGGGTTAGAATTACGGTCCGGGATAGCGTTTGGGTTATTTTTAGGGTTAGGGTTAGGGTTTGTGTTACGGTTTGGGTGAGAGTTAGGGTTATGGTTTTTGTTAGGGTTAGAGTTAGGGTTGGTGTAAGCTTTAGATTTAGGGTTGGGGTTAGGGTTTGTGTTAAGGTTAGGGTTAGGGTTAGGGTGTGTGTGAAGTTGTGGGTTTCGGTTAGAGTTGGTGTAAGCATTAGGTTTAGGGTAGTTTAAGAGTGTGTGTTAGATTTAGAGTTGAGTTAGGGGTGGAGAGTGTTAGGAATAGGATTAGTGTTGGTGTGAGGGTTAGGGTTAGTATTAGGGTTAGTGTTAGAGCTTAGGTTGGTGTAAGCATTGGGGTCAGGGTTAGGGTTAGGGTTTGTGTTAGGGTTAGGGTTAGTGTTAGCGTTATGGTTTGTTTTAGGGTTAGGGCTAGGGTTATTGTTTGTGTTAGGGTTGCTGTAAGTGATAGGGTTAGTGTTAGGGTTAGGAGTACGGTCAGGGTTATGGTTCGGGTTAGCGTTAGAGTTAGGGTTGTTGTAAGCATGAGAGTTAGGATTGCTGTCAGGGCTTGGGTTAGGGTTAGAGTTTGTGTTAGGGTTATGGTTAGTTTTAGGGTTTGTGTTAGGGTTAGGGTTAGGGTTGGTGTAAGCATTAGGGTTAGGCTTAGGTTTCGGCCTAGGTTTTGTGTTAGGGTTAGGGTTAAGGTTAAGGTTAGGTTTAGGGTTAGGGATTGATTTGGTGTAATCATTTCATATAGGTTTAGGGTTAGGGTTTTTGTCAGGGTTAGGGTTAGGGTTATGCTTATGGTTTATGTTTGGCTTAGGTGTAGGGTTAGGGTTTGTGTTAGGGTCGGTATAAGCAGTCGCGTTAGGGTTAGGGTTAGATTTATTGTTAGTGCTGGGTTAGGGTTACAGTCAGGGTTAGGGTTCGTGTTAGCGTTATAGTTAGGGTTATGGTTGGTGGAAGTATTAGGGTTAGTGTTAGGGTTAGAGTTAGGGTTGGTGTAAGCATTCGGGTCAGTGTTAAGTTTAGTGTTTTTGTTAGGGTTAGGGTTAGGGTTGGTGTAAGCATTAGGTTTAGTGTTAGTGTTTGTGTTAGGGTTAGGGTTAGGTTTAGGGTTTCTGTTAGGTTTAGGGTTAGGGTTTGTGTAAACATTAGGGTTAGGCTTAGGGTTAGACATAGGGTTTGTGGTATGGTTATGGTTAGTGTTAGGGTTAGGATTAGGGTTAGGGTTACGGTTAGTGTAAGCATTCGGGTTAGTGTTAGGGTTATTTTTTGTGTTAGGGTTAGGGTTTCGGGTTTCTGTTAGGGTTAGTGTTAGGTTTAGAGTTAGGTTTAGGTTTTCTGTAATCATTATGTTTAGTGTAAGGTTTAGGGTTTGTGTCAGGGTTTGGGTTATGGTTAGGTTTAGGGTTTGTTTTAGGGCTGCTGTAAGCCTTAGGGTTAGGGTTAGGTTTTGTGTTAGGGTTAGGGCTATGGTTAGGGTTAGGGTTAGGGTTAATGTTGGTGTAAGCATTAGTTTAGCGTTTGGGTTAGGGTTTGTGTCAGGATTAGGGTTAGTGTTAGGGTTTTGGTTTGTGTTAGGGTTACGGTTAGGTTTTGGATTTGTGTTAGGGTTGGTGTAAGCATTAGGGTTAGGGTTAGTATTAGTGCTGGTTTAGGGGTACGGTCAGGGTAAGGGTTCGTGTTAGCGTTACAGTTAGTGTTGGTGTAAGCATGAGGGTTAGCTTTACAGTTAGGGTGCGTTTGAGTTAGGGTTAGGGTTAGGTTTAGGTTTAGTGTTCCTGTAAGCTTTAGGTTTAGGTTTAGGGTTAGGTTTACGGTCAGGGTTCGGGTTCGGGTTATTATAAATGTTACGGTTAGGGTTAGGGTTTTTGTTAGTATTATGGTCAGGTTTAGGATTATGGTTAGGTTTAGCGTTGGTGTAAGCATTAAGTTTAGGTTTAGGGTTAGAGTTAGGGTTAGGGTAAAGGTCCAGGTTAGGGTTTTGGTTAGGGTTAGGGTTAGGGTTTGAGTTAGTTTTAGGGTTAGGTTGGGGAAGCATTAGGGTTAGGTTAGGGTTAGGTTTTGTGTTATGGTTATGGTTAGGGTTGGTGTAAGCATTAGTGTTAGGTTTAGAGTTAGCGTTAGGGTTAGAGTTTTTTTTAGGGTTAAGGTTAGGGTGAGATTGAGTTTAGGGTTAGGGTTAGGGTTGGTGTGATTATTTGGATAACGAATGTGGTTTGGGTTCCAGGTAGGGTTAGGGTTAATGTGAGGGTTAGAGTTAGGGTTAGGGTTAGTGTAAGGGTTAGTGTTAGGTTTAGTGTTAGGGTTAGGGTGAGGTTGAGGTTTAGGATTAGGATTAGGGTTTTTGTAATCATTAGGTTTAGTTTAGATTTACGATGTGTGTTAGGGTTAGTGTTGGGCTAAAGGATAGAGAGTGTTAGGGTTAGGGTTATTGTTGGTGTAAGCATTTGGGTTACGAATGGGGTGAGGATTTGTATGAATTTTAGGGTTAAGTTTAGGGTAAGGTTAGGATTTGTGTTAGGGCTAGGTTTACGGTTGGTGTAAGCATTAGGTATAGGGTTAGTGTTAGGGTTAGTTTTCGGGTTTGTTTTAGGGTCAGGGTTAGGGTTAGGTGTATAGAATGTTATGGTTAGGGGTAGGGTTATGGTTAGGATTTGTGTTAGGGTTGGTGTTAGTCTTAGGGTTAGGGTTAGTGTTATGGCTAGTGTTAGGGTTAGCGTTAGGGTCAGGGTTATGGTTCGGGTTAGGGTTAGGGTTATGGTTAGGGTTAGCGTTTGTGTTAGGGTTATGGTTATGGTTATGGTTAGAGTTAGGTTTAGCAGTGGTTTAAGCATTAAGTTTAGGGTTAGGGTTAGAGTTATGGTTAGTGTAATGGTCTAATTAGGGTTTGGGTTAGGGTTAGGTTTAGGGTTATGGTTAGTGTTTGAGTTAGGTTTAGGGTTAGGATAGGGTAAGTATTAGGGTTAGGTTTAGGGTTAGAGTTAGGGTTATGGTCCGTGATAGGGTTATATTAAGGTTAGGGTTAGGTTAGGGTTAGGGTTTGTGTTAGGGTCAGGGTTAAGGTCAGCGTTTGGGTTTCAGTTAGGGGTAGGTGTAGGGGTAGGGTTTGTGTTAGGGTTAATGTAAGCCTTAGGGTTAGAGTTAGTGTTAGGGTTAGTGTTAGGGTTATGGAATCGGTCAAGGTTAGGTTTCGGGTTATGGTTAGATTAGGGTTGGTGTAAGCATTAGGGTTAGGTTTACGGTTAGGGCTAGGGTGTTTGTTATGGTTGGTGAAAAATTAGGGCTAAGGTTTGGGTTTTTGGTAGGGTTTGTGTTAGGGTTAGGCTTAGGGTTAGGGTTAATATTATGGTTAGGCTTAGGGTTAGCGTTTAGTTTGTGTAAGCATTAGTTTTTGGGGTTAGGGTTAGGGTTTGTGTCAGAGTTAGTGTTAGTGTTTGTGTTAGCGTCAGGTTTATGTTTAGGGTTGTGTTAGGGTTATGGTTAGGGTTAGTGTAAGCATTAGGGTTAGGCTTAGGTTTTGTGTTATGGTTATGGTTAGGGTTAGGGTTAGGTTTAGCTTTAGTGTTAGATTTGGTGTAAGCATCACGTATAGATTTAGGGTTAGTGATTGTGTCAAGGTTAGGGTTAGGGTTCAATTATGGTTTGGGTTAGGGATAGGGTTAGGTTTAGGTTTTGTGTTAGGGTTGGTGTAAGCATTAGGGTTATGGTTAGGATAAGTGCTGTGTTAGGGGTACGTTCAGGGTTTGGTTTTGGGTTAGCGTTAGAGTTAGGGTTTGTGTAAGCATGAGGGTTAGGTGTACACTTAGGTTTGAGGTTTGTGTTAGGGTTAGGGTTAGGGTTAGGGTTCGTATAAGCTTTAGGTTTAGGGTTAGGTTTAGTGTTAGGGTCAGAGTTACTGTCAGGATTAGGGTTCGATTTAAGGTTAGGGTTAGGGTTAGGGTTTGTGTTAGGGTTATGGTTATGGTTAGCGTTGGTGTAAGCATTAGGTTTAGTGTTAGGTTTAGTGTTAGGGTTAGTGTAATGGTCCGGTTTAGGTTTTGGTTAGGGGTAGGGTTAGAGTTAGTGTTAGGGTTAAGGTTTGTGTTAGGGTTAGGGTTATGGTGAGATTGTGTTTTAGAGTTATGGTTAGGGTTGGTGTAAGCATTAGGTTTAGGGTTAGATTTAGGGTGTGTGTTAGGGTTAGGGTTGGGCTTTGCAGTAGATAGTGTTAGGGTAGGGTTAGTGTTGGTGTAAGCATTTGGGTTATGATTGGGTTTAGGGTTAGGGTTAGGTTACGGGTTTGTGTTAGGGTCAGGGTTATGGTTAGGGTTAGATTCTGAGTTAAGGATAGGGATAGGGGTAGGGTTTGTGTTATTGTTGGTGTAAGCCTTTTATGTTAGGGTTAGTTTAAGGGTTAGGGTTTGTGTTAGGTGTAGTGTTAGTGTTAGGGTTGTTGCAAGGCATAGGTTTAAGATTAGGGTAATTTTTAGGGTTAGGATTACTGTCAGGGTTAGTGTTCGGGTGTGTTTCATGGTCAGGGTTAGGGTTAGGGTTCGGTTTCAGTTATGGATAGGGGTAGGGTTAGGATTTGATTCACTGTTCTTCTAATCCTTAGGGTTAGTGTTAGGGTTAGGGTTAGGATTTGTGTTAGGTTTAGAGTTAGGGTTAGGGTAAGGGTGTGTTTTAGGTTAGGGTTAGGGTGAGATTGAGTTTTAGGTTTAGGGTTAGGGTTGGTGTAAGCGTTAGGTTTAGGGTTATGTTTAGTGTGTGTGTTAGGTTAGGGTTGAGCTTACCGGTAGAAAGTGTTAGGTTAGGGTTTGTGTTGGTGTAAGCATTTGGGTTATGATTGGGGTTAGGGTTAGGGTTAGGGTATGGGTTAGGATTAGCGTTTGTTTAGGGTTAAGTTTATGTTTAGGGTTTGTGTTAGGGTGAAGGTTAGGGTTAGGGTTAGGGTTTGTGTTAGGGATAGGGTTATTTTTATGGTTACGGTTAGGGTTGGAATAGGCATTAGTGTTAGCGTTAGGGTTAGGGTTAGTGCTGGTGTGATCATTTGGATAACGATTGTGGTTAGGTTTCCAGGTAGGTTTAGGGTTAATGCTAGGGTTAGGGTGAGGGTTTTTGTTACGGTTAGGGTTACGGTGAGTGTTGGTGAAAGCATTACGGTTTATGTTAGGTTTAGGGTTAGGGTTAGGGTTTGTGTGGGTTAGAGTTAATGTTGGTATTTGGATTTGCGTTAGGGTTAGGGTTAGGGTGTGGTAAGCATTAAGGTTTGGGTTCGCGTTACTGTTATGGTCCGGGTTCGGGTTAGAGTTAAGGTTAGGGTTAGGTTAGGGTAGGGTTTGATTTATGGTTATGGTTAGGGTGAGATTGAGGTTTAGGTTTAGGGTTAGGGTTGAATGAAACATTAGGTTTAGGGTTAGTTTTGCGGTGTGTGTTAGTGTTAGGATTGGGCTTATTGATAGAGAGTGTTAAGTTAGGGTTAGTATTGGTGTAAGCATTTGGGTTACAATTGGGGTCGGGGTTTGTGTTAGCGTTAGGGTTAGGGTTCCGGTTAGGGTTATGATTTGAGTTAGGGTTAGGGGTTTTTGTTGGTGTAAGCATTAGGGTTAGGGTTAGGTTTAGGGTTAGGGTTTGTATTAGGGTTAGGGTTCTGATTAGAGTTAGTGTTAGTGTAATCATTAGGTTTAGGTTTAGGGTTAGCGTTAGGGTTAGTGTTACGGTTAGGATTAGGGTTCTGGCTAGGGTTTGGGTTAGGCTTAGCTTTTGTGTTAGGGTTAGGTTTAGGGTTAGGGTTAGGTTAGGGTTAGGGTTAGGGTTAGGGTTAGGGTTAGCGTTGGTGTAAGCATTAGGTTTCAGATTAGGTTTTTAGCTAGTGGTAGGGTAACGGTCTGGTTTAGGGTTTGGATTAGCGTTAGGGTTATGGTTAGCTTTATCGTTAGGGTTAGGTTTTGTGTTAAGTTTAGGTTTAGGGTGGTGTAAGCATTAGGGTTATGGTTATGGTAGGGTTAGTGTTAGGGTTTGTGTTAGGGTTAGGGTTAGGGTGAGATTGAGGTTTAGTGTTAGGGCTACTGTTGGTGTAAACATTAAGTTTCGGGTTAGCTTTAGGGTGTGTGTTAGGGTTAGGTTTGGGCTTTAGGGGTCAAGAGTGTTAGGGTAGTAGTTAGTGTTGGTGTAAGCATTAGGGTTTGGGTTAGGTTTATTGTTCGGGTCGTGTTATGGTCAGAGTTAGGGTTAGTGTTAAGGTTAGGGTTAGGGTTATGGTTGGTTTAAGCATTAGGTTTAGGGTTAGGGTTTGAGTTAGAGTTAGGAGTAGGGGTAGGGTTTGTGTTAAGGTTAGGGTTAGAGTTAGGGTTAAGTTTTGTGTTATGGTTTGGGTTAGGGTTATGGTTGGTGTAAGCATTAGGGTTAGGATTAGGTTTAGGGTTAAGGTTTGTGTTAGGGTTATGCTTTGTTTTTAAGTTAGGGTTAGGGTTAGGGTTATCGTTAGGTTGAGGGTGAGGGTTAGGATTAGGGTTAGGATTGGTGTAAGCATTAGGTTTAGAGTTAGTTTTAGGGGGTGTGTTATGGTTAGGTTTGGGCTTAGTGGTAGAGAGTATTAGGGTGAGGGTCAGTGTTGGTGTGAGGTTAAGCGTTAATATTAAGGTTATTGTTCGGGTTTGGGTTGGTGTAAGCATTGGGGTCAGGGTTAGGGTTAGGGTTTTTGTTAGGGTTAGGGTTAGGGTTAGGTTTAGGTTTAGGGTTTGTGTTAGGGTTAGGGAGTGTTTGGGTTAGGTTTAGGGTTGATGTAAGGGTTCGGGTTACAGTTGGGTTTAGGGTTCCAGGTAGGTTTAGGGTTAGTGTAAACTCTACGGTTAGGGTTTGTGTTAGGGTTAGTGTAGGGTTATAATTAGGGTTAGGGTTAGGGTTGGTGTAAGCATTAGGGATAGGGTTAGGTTTTATTGTTTCTTTTGTGTTAGGTTTAGTGTTCGGTTTAGGGTTAGGTTTCAGGATAGGGATTGGGTTAGGGTTGGTGTAAGCATTAGAGTAAGGATTAGGTTTAGGGATAGGGTTTTTGTCAGGGTGGGGATTAGGGTTAGGGTCAGGCTTAGGGATAAGTTTTGGGATAGGGTTAGGGTTGGTGTAAGCATTAGGGTTTGGGATATGATTAGGGTCAGGGTTAGGTTTTGTGTTAGGGTTGGTATAAGTATTAGTGTTAGAGTATGGTTTGTGTTATGGTTAGCGTGATGGTGAGGTTTAGGGTTAGGGTTAAGGTTGGTGTAAGCTTTAGGTTTAGGGTTAGGGTTAGAGTTTGTGTTAGCGTTACAGACAGCTTTAGGGTTCGGGTTAGGGTTAAGGTTACCGAGTTTAGGGTTAGTATTAGTGTTGTTGTAAGCATTTGGGTTACAGCTGGGTTTGTGTTAGTGTTAGGGTTTGTGTTAGGATTCTGGTTAGGGGTAGGGTTAGTGTTAGAGGTAGGGAGTGTTTGTGTAGGATTTTCGTTAGGTTTAGGGTTATCGTTTATGTTAGGGAGAGGGTTAGGGTTTGTGTTAGGGTTGGCGTATGCATTTGGTTTATGGTTAGGATTACTGTTAGTGGTAGGGTAAGGGTTATTGTTATGGTTAGGGTTACGCTTGGTGAAATCATTTGGGTTACCGTTGGGGTTAGAATTCCAGGTAGGCTTAGGGTTAGGTTTAGGTTTAGGGTTTGTGTGAGGGTTAGGAAAAGGGTTAGGTTTTGTGTTAGGGTTCAGGTTAGAGGTAGGATTTGTGTTAGAGTTAGGGAGTGTTTGGATTAGGGCTAGGGATGGTGTAAACATCTGGGTTACGGTTGGAGTTAGGGTTCCAGGTAGGTTTAGCGTTAGGTTTAGGGTTAGTGTTAGGGTTCGGGTTTGTGTTAGGTTTAGGGTTAGGGTTTGTGTTAGGGTTAGGGTGTGGTTTAGGGTTGGTGTAAGCATTAGGGTTAGGGTTAGTTTTGGGTTAGGGTTTGTGTTAGGGTAAGGGTTAGTTTTAGGGTGAGGGTGAGGTTTAGGGTTAGGGTTAGCGTTGGTGTAAGCATTAGGTTTAGTGTTAGGGTTAGAGTTGGGGTTCGTGTTACGGTCCGGGTTAGGGTTTGGGTTAGGGTTAGGATTAGGGTTAGGGTTAGGGTTAGGGTGTGTGTTATTGTTAGTGTTAGGATTGGTTTAAGCATTAGGGTTAGGCTTAGGGTTAGGGTGAGTGTGATGTTTAGGATTAGGTTTAGGGTTTGTGTAAGCATTAGTTTAATGTTAGGTTTTGGGTGTGTTTTAGGGTTAGGGTAGAGCTTAGGGATAGAGAGTGTTAGGGTTACGGTTAGGGGTTGGGTTGGTGTAAGCATTGGGGTCAGGGTTAGGGTTTTTTTAGGGTTAGGGTTTGTTTTAGTGTTAGGGAGTGTTTCGGCTAGGGTGAGGGTTGCTGTAAGCATTCGGCTTACAGTTGGGTTTAGGATTCCAGGTAGGTTTAGGGTTAGTGTAAGTGTTAGCGTTAGGCTTTGTGTTAGGGTTAGGGCTTGGTTAGGATTAGGGTTATGGTTAGGTATGGTGTAAGCATTACTGTTAGGGTTAGGGTTGGGGTTAGGTTTAGGATGAGGCTTAGGTTTAGGGTAATGTTGGTGTAAGCATTAGTGTTAGGGTTACGTTTAGGTTTAGTTTTAAGGTTTGTGTTAGGGTTAGCGTTTGGGTAATTTTGGGGTTATGTTTAGGGTTAGAGTTAGGCTTAGTGTTAGGTTTAGGTGTAGTTTTTGGTTTAGGGTTGGTGTAAGCATTAGGGTTAGGTATAGGGTTAGGTTTAGGGTTAAGGTTACAGTTAGGGTTAGTGTTATGGTTAGGGTTAGTGTTAGGGTGAGGGCTAGTGTTTCTTTAGGGTTGGTGTAAGCATTAGCGTTAGGGTTAGGGTTAGGGTGAGGGCTACAGTTACGTTTAATGTTAGCCTTACGGTTGGGGTGAGTTTTAGGTTTAGGCTTCTGTTTAGGGTTAGAGTTAGAGTTATGGTCAGGATTAGGGTTAGGGTGAGAGTGAGGGTTAGTTTTAGTTATGGTTGTAAGCATTAGGTTTAGGGTTAGGGTTATGGTTAGGTGTTATCGGGTAGGGTTAGTTTTTGTTTAAGGGTTAGGTTTAGGGTTGATGTAAGCATAATTTCTATTGTTAGGGTTAGAGTGAGATTTAGGGTTAGAGTTAGGGTGAGGGTGACAGTTAGCGTTAGAGGTATAAGCATTAGTTTTAGGGCTAGGGTTTGTATTAGGGTTAGAGAGTGTTAGGGTCAGGGTTGGTGTAAGCATTGAGATTATGGTTGAGTTAGTTTTCCAGGTAGGCTTAGAGTTAGGGTTATGTTTAGGATTTGTGTTAGGGTTAGTTTAGTTTTAGGTTTAGGGATGGTGTAAGCATTAGGGTTATGGTTAGAGTGAAGTTTAGGGTTAGTGTTAGCGTTGGGTTAGGTTTGGTGTAAGCACTAGGTTGTGGGTTAGGGTTAGGATTTGTTTTAGGGTTAGGGTTAGGCTTAGGTTTGAGGGTGTTACGGTTAGGGTTAGGAATGGTGTAAGCATTGTGTTACGGTTGGGGTTAGGGTCCCAGGTAATTTAGAGTTAATGATACGGTTAGGGGTAGGGTTAGTTTTTGTGTTAGGGTTATTGTAAGGGTTAGGATTAGGGTTAGGTTTGGTGTAAGCATTAGGGTTAGGGTTAGGATTTGTCTTAGTGTTAGGGTTAGTGGTAGGGTTAGGTTTAGGGTTGGCGTAAGCATTAGTGTTAGGGTTAGGGTTAGGGTTATTGTTAGGGTGAGGGTTAAATTTAGGGTTAGGGTTTGTATAACCATTAGTGTTAGGGTTAGATTTAGTGTTAGGATTAGGGTTACAAAGTTTTTGGGTTTGAGTTAAGATTTGTGTTATGGTTTGAGTTGGTGTTGGGTTCGGGTTAGCGTTTGGGTTCGTGTAAGCATTGGAGTCATGGTTAGGGTTAGGGTTTGTGATAGGTTAGGTTTAGAGTTAGGGTTAGGGTTGCAGTAATGGTAGCGTTAGAGTTAGTGTTACGATTAGTGTTAGGGTTATGATTAGGCTTAAGGTAAGGATTAGGTATACAGTTACAGTTAGGTTTAATGTTACGGTTTGACTTATGGTCAGGGTTAGGGTTACGGTGAGGGTTATGGTTAGTGTTAGGTTTGGTGTAAGCATTATGGTTAAGGATACAGGTAGGGTTAGGTGTTATGGGTTAGGGTTAGGGTTTGTATACGGGTTAGGTTTAGGGTTGGTCTAAGTATTAGAGTTAGTCTTAGGGTTAGGACTGAAATTTGTGTTAGGGTTAGAGTTAGGGTGAGGGTGATGGTTAGATTAGGGTTAGGCTTGGTGTAGTCATTAGGTTTAGGGTTATGGTTAGGGTTTGTGTTTGTGTTACTGTTAGGGTTAGGTTTAGGGTTATCGTTAGGGTGAGGCTTAGGGTTAGTGTTAGTTTTAGGGTTAGTTCTAGGTTAGGGTTGGTGTAAGCATTAGGTTTAGGTTTAGAATTAGGGTTACAGTTAGGTTTAGTGTAAGGTTGATGCTTTGGTTTAGCGTTAGAGTTAAGGTTACAATTAGGGTTAGGGTTACATTAGGGTAAAGGTTAGAGTTAAGGTTAGGGTTAGGGTTTGTGTTAGGGTTAGTGTAAGGGTTAGGGTTATGGTTAGAGCTAGAAAGTGTTAGGGTTATGGTTAGTGTTGGTGTAAGCATTTGTGTTAGGGTTGTGATTAGGGTTTCACTAGCGTTTAGGGTTAGGGTTAAGGTTAGGGTTAGGGTTTGTGTTAGACTTAGGGTTTGGTTAGGGTTTGTGTTTGGGTTGGTGAATGTATTAGGGTTAGGGTTAGGGTTTAGGTTAGTGTTATGTTTATGGTTATCGTCAGGGTTAGGGTTCTAGTTAGGGTTTGATTTAGGGTTTGGGTTAAGCTTATGATTATTCTTAAGGTAAGGATTAGGTATAGGATTACAGTTACGTTTAATGTTACGCTTAGTGTTAGGGTGAGTGTTACGGTTCTGTGTTATGGGTAAGGTTAGGGTTTGGGTAAGGTTTAGTTTAGGGATGGTGTAAGCATTAGTGTTAGTGTTAAGGTTAGGGTTATGTTTAGGGTTAGGGTTACGTGAGGTTTAGGGTTATGGTAGGGTTAGGGTTGGTGTAAGCATTAGTTTTAGAGGTAGGGTTAGGGTAGGTGTAATGGTTTGGTTTACATTTGTGGTTAGGGTTCCAGGCAAGTTTAGGGTTAGTATTAGGGTTAGTGTTATTGTTTGTGTTAGGGTTAGGGTTAGAGTTAGGATTAGGGTTCGGGTTGGTGTAAGCATTAGTGTTAGGGTTAGGGTTAGGGTTAGGATTATGTTTAGGGTGAGGGTTAGGGTTAGGGTTAGGATTGGTGTAAGCATTAATTTTAGAGTTAGGGTTAGGGTAGGTGTAAGGTGTCGGCTTACGGCTGGGGTTAGGTTTCCAGGTAGGTTTAGGGTTAGTGTTAGGGTTAGTGTTATTGTTTGTGTTAGGGTTAGGGTTAGGTTTAGGGTTACGTTTAGGGTTATGGTGAGGGTGAGGGTCATGGTTAGGTTTTTTGTAAGCATTAGGGTTAGGGTTAGGTTTAGAGAGTGTTAGTGTTGGGTTAGTGTTGGTGTAAGCATCTGGGTTACAGTTGGTGTTAGGGTTCCATGTAGGCTTAAGGTTAGGGTTAGAGTTAGGTTTTTTGTTATGGTTTGGTTGGGGTTAGGGTTAGGGTTGGTGTAAGCATTAGGGTTAGGTTTAGACTTAGGTTTTGGTTTTGTGTGAGGGTTAGGCTTAGGGTTAGGGTTAGGGTTTGGGTGAGTATGAGGTTTAGGGTTAGGGTTTGGGTTTGTGTTAGGGTTACGGTTAGGGTTAGGGATTTTGTTTGTGTAAGAGTTAGGTTCAGGGATTGTTTTAAGGTTAGGGTTAGGTTATGGTGAGGGTGAGAGTGAGGTTTAGGATTAGGTTTCGGGTTGGTGTAATCATTAGGTTTAGGGTTAGGGCTATAGTTTGTGTTAGGGTTGGGGTTAGGCTTAGGGTTAGAGAGTGTTAGGGTTAGGGTTAGAGTTGGTGTAATGATTTTGATTGAGGTTGTGGTTAGGATTCCAGGTAGGTTTAGAGTTCATCTTAAGGGTAGGGTTAGGGTTAGGGCTTGTGTTATGGTTAGTGTTAGGGTTAGGGTTAGGGTTAGGCTTATGGTAGGGGTGAGGGTTAGGGGTAGTGTTAGGTTTAGGGGTAGTTTTAGGTTAAGGTTTGGTGTAAGCATTAGTGTTAGGGTTAGGGTTAGGATTAGGTTTAGGGTGAGGGTTCGTGTTAGGGTTCGTGTAAGCATTAGGGTCAGGGCTAGGGTTAGTGTTAGGGTTATGGTTACGGTCAGGATTAGGGTTAGGCTTAGTGTTAGGGATGGTGTAAGATAAGGGTTAGGGTTAGGGTTACGGTTGGGTGTTATGATTTGAGGTTAGGTTTAGGGTTAGGTTTAGGGTTGGGGTGAGGGTATGGTGAGGGTAGGGTTGGGATTATGGTTAGAGGTTGTGTAAGCATTAGTGTTAGGGTTACGTACTGTGTTAGGGTTAGGGTTTTGGTTATGGTTATGGTTAGGGTTAGAAAGTGTCAGGTTTACTGTTAGGGTTGGTGTAAGCATTTGGGTTATGGTTGGAGTTAGGATTCCAGGTAGGCTTAGAGTAAGGGTTAGGGTTAGGATTTGTGTTAGTCTTAGTTTGGTGTTATGGTTAGGGTTGGTGTAAGCATTATGATTAGGGTTAGGGTTAGGGTTAGGTTTAGAGTTTGTGTTAGGGTTCAGGTTAGGGTTAGGGTTGAGTGTGTTAGGTTTAGGGTTAGGGTTGGTGTAAACTTTAGGTTAGGGTTAGGCTTAGGGTTTGTGTTAGGGTTAGTTTTAGGCACAGGGTTGAGAGTGTTAGGGTTAGGGTTAGGGTTGTTGTAAGCATTTGTGTTACGGTTGGTTTTAGAGTTCCAGGTAGTTTTAGGGTTAGTGTTAGGGTTTGTGTTAGGGTTAGGGTTTGATTAGGGCTAGGGTTTGTGTTAGTGTTTCTGATAGGGTTTGTTTTGAGATAGGGTTTGGGTAGTGTTAGGGTGTGTGTTATGGCTAGGGTTAGGGTTAGGGTTTGTGTTAGGGTTAGGGTTAGATTAGGTTTAGGCATTGTGATAGGGTTAGTGTTAGTGTTATTGTTATGCTTAGGGTTTGCGCTTTGGTTAGGGTTAGGGTTAGGTTTAGGGTTAGGGTTGATGTAATCATTAGTGTTAGGGATCGGTTTAGGGTTAGGATAGGGTTAGTGTTAGGGTGGCGTAAGCATTTGAGTTAGGCTTAGGGTTATGTTTAGGGTAATGGTAAAGTTTGTAATGTTAGGGTTGGTGTTAGGTTTAGGTTTAGGGTTAGGGTTAGTGTTTGTGTTATGGTTAGTGTTAGGGTTAGGGTTAGGCTTATGGTTAGGGTGAGGGTTTTGGTTAGTGTTAGGTTTAGGGGTAGTTTTAGGTTTAGGGTTGGTGTACGCATTAGGGTTAGGTTTAGGGTTAGGGTTACAGTTAGGGTTAGTATTAGGGTTAGGGTTAGTGTTGGTGTAAGCATTATGTTTAGGGTTAAGGTTAGGGTTTGTGTTAGGTTTAGGGATAGGGTTAGAGTTAGGGTTAGGGTTAGGGTTAGAGAGTGTAAGGGTTAGGGTTACTGTTGGTATAAGTATTTTGGAAACAGTTGGGGTTTGTGTTAGGGTTAGTGTTAGGGTTATGGTAAGTTTTAGAGTTATGGAGTGTTAGGGTTAGGGTATGGTTTGTGTTAGAGTTAGTGTTACGGTTCGGGTTAGGTTAGGGTTGGTGTAAGCATTAGGGTTAGGATTAGGGCTAGGGTTTGTGTTAGGGTCAGGGTTTCGATTTGGGATAGGGTTAGGGTTAGGGTTAGGGTTTGTGTCAGGTTAGGGTTAAGGTTTGTGTTAGGGTTGTTGTAAGCATTAGGGTTAGGGTTAGTGTTAGTGTTATTTTTAGGGTTATGATCAGGGTTAGGGTTCGGGTTAGGGTTAGAGTTACAGTTATTGTTAAGTTTATGATTATGTTTAAGGGAAGGATTAGGTATAGGGCTACAGTAACGTTAAATTTTAGACTTAGGGTTAGGGTTAGGGTTATGGTTAGGTTTTATGTGTTAGCGTTAGGATTTGGGTAAGGGTTAGGTTTAGGATTGGTGTAATCGTTAGTGTTTGTGTTAGTGTTATGGTTAGGTTTAGGTTTAGGGTTAGGGTTAGTGTTAGGGTGAGGGTGAGTGTTAGGGATAGTTTTGGTGTAAGCATTATGTTTAGGGTTAGGGTTAGAGTTTGTGTTAGGGTTATGGTTAGGGTTAGGGTTGGTTTAAGCATTTGGTTTATGGTTTGGGTTAGGATTCCAGGTAGGCTTAGTGTTAGGATTAGTGTTAGGGTTTGTGTTAGGGTTAGGCTGGGGTTAAGTTTAGGGTTGGTTTAAGCATTACGTTTAGGGTTAGCCTTAGATTAAGGTTTGTGTTAAGGTTAGGGTTAAGGTTAGATTAGGGTGAGGGTGAGGATGAGGTTTAGGGCTAGGTTTAGGGTTGGTGTAAGCATTAGGTTTATTTTTAGCTGCCAGAGTCCAGCTCAAACCTGGGTTTCGGAACTCTGGTAGGGTGCGTGGATGAGGCGCAGAAAGAAAGAGACAGACCACTAGGATTCCATGATGATAGTGGACTCGGCAATAAAGCCGTCCGCATTATTTATACAGAATCAGTTAAACTCTGGCTCAGAGTTTCCACGTCATGGTCAAGTGGGTGTTTCTAAGGACAACCATGCCATCTGCTTTATCCAAAAACAATAGAAATTCCTGCTACAATTCTTATCCTACAACCTAATCTTGTATCACAAAGAAAAGGAGAACCTAAAGATTAAGGAAAGGATGAAACCCTAAATACAGGTCCCTTGATTAGCATAAGGTCAATGGGGACAGCCAAAACAGTAGGAATAATAGAGGCCCTTTGGTAAGACATTATTATTGACATTAACCTCCAATTTCACATTGTGTAAAAAGCCAGTCTCACAATAGCGAAAATGCCTGGACAGATTAGAATTCTTCCTCTGAGCCGGCATAGTAGGCACGGCGAAAAGCACAGACACACACACAGAGACCATGATGGTGGTAGAAGTGCTGGGAGCTGTCTGCTCCATAGCCTCTTTGTTACATATTATCTCCTCTTCCCCCCAAGCCCATTAACAGGACAATAGGACGTCAATGAGTCAGCAAAGGCCAGGTGCTACTGCCTTAGACCTGATTCCTGAGTGCTCAGCTAAAGCAACGTAAATCAGCTCCTCAGCCCACAACAGTTAGCGTTAGGGTTTGTGTTGGGTTAGGGTTAGGCTTAGGGTTAGAGAGTGTTAGGGTTAGGGTTTGGGTTGGTGTAATCATTTTGATTACATTGGTGTTAAGGTTCCAGGTAGGCTTAGGATTAGGATTAGAGTTAGGGTTAGGGTTAGGTTTTGTGTTAGGGTTAGGATTAGGGTTGGTGTAAGCATAGGTTTAGAGTTAGGGTTAGGGTTAGGGTTTGTGTTAGGGTTAGTGTTAGGGTTAGTGTTAGGGTTAGGGTCAGGATGAGGGTTAGGGTTAGGTTTGGGGCTGGTGTTAGCATTGGGGTAATGGTTGGGGTTAGGGTTCCAGGTAGGTTTAGGGTTAGAGTTAGGGTTACGGTTAGGGGTTGGGTTAGGGTTAGGGTTAGGGTTAGAGTTATAGTTAGGGTTAAGCTTATGAATAGGCTTAAGGTAAGGATTAGGTATAGGGTTACAGTTACGTTTAATGTTAGGCTTAGGGTTAGGGTGAAAGTTACGGTTATGGGTATGGGTTAGGGTTAGGGTTTGGTTAAGGTTAGGTTTAGGGTTGGTGTAAGCATTAGTGTTATTGTTAGTTTTTGGGTTAGGTTTAGGTTTAGGGTTAGGGTTAGGGTGAGGGTTAGGGTGAGCGTTTGGGTAGGGTTGTTGTAAGCATTAGGTTTAGGTTTAGGGTTAAGGTTAAGGTTTGTGTTAGGATTAGTGTTAGTGTTAGGGTTAGGGTTGGTGTAAGCATTAGTGTTAGGGTTAGGGTTAGGGTTTGTGCTATGGTTAGGGTTAGGGTTAGGATTAGGGTTAGAGTGAGGGTGAGGTTCAGGGTTAGTGTTAGGGTTGGTATAAGCACTAGGTTTAGGGTTAGGATTAGGGTTTGTGTTAGGTTATGTTAGGCTTAGGGTTAGACAGTGTTAGGGTTATGATTAGGGTTGGTGTAACCATTTATATTACGGTTGGGTTTAGGGTTCCAGGTAGGTTTAGGGTTAATGTTAGGGTTATGGTTTGTGTTAGTGTTATGGTTAGGGTTAGGGCTAGGGTTAAGGTTAGGATTGGATTATGCATTAGGTTTAGGGTTACGGTTAGGGTAAGGGTTTATATTTGGGTTAGGGTTAGTGTTAGTGTTTGTATTAAGGTTGGTGTAAGTATTAGGGTTAGGGTTAGAGTAAGGGTTACGGTTTTGATCAGGGTTAGGGTTCGGGTTAGATTCGAGTTAGAGTTATGGTTAATCTTATGATTTGGCTGAAGGTAAGGATTAGATATAGGGTTACAGTTACATTAAATGTTAGGCTTAGGGTTATGGTGAGGGTTACGGTTCTGTGTTATGGATTAGGGTTAGGGTTTGGAAAAGGGTTAGGTTTAGGGTTGGTGTAAGCATTAATGTTAGGGTAAGGGTTAGGGTTAGGGTTATATTTAGGGTTAGGGTGATGGTGAGGGTGATGGTGAGCATTAGGGTTAGGGTTTTTGTAAGCATTAGGTTTAGGGTGAGGGTTAGGGTTAGGGTTGGTGTAAGCATTAGTGCTAGGGTTAGTATTAGGGTTAGGGTTAGGGTTTGTGTTAGGGTTGGTGTAAGCATTAGGGTTAGGGTTAGTGTTAGGGTTTGGGTTACGGTCAGGCTTAGGGTTCTGCTTAGGGTGAGAGTTAGAGTTAGGGTTCAGGTTATCATTAGGCTTAAAATAAGGATTAGTTATAGGGTTACAGTTAAATTTAAAGTTAGACTTGGGGATAGGGTTAAGGTTACGGTTAGCGTTTTGCAAGGTTTAGGTTTAGGGTTGGTGTAAGCATTAGGTTTAGGGTTAGGGATACCGTGGGGTTAGAGAATGTTAAGGTTGGGGTAGGGTTGGTGTAAGCATTTGGGTTAAGGTTGGTGTTAGGGTTCCATGTAGGGTTAGGGTTAGGGTTAGACTTAGGGCTTGTGTTAGGGTTTGGGTGGGGTTAGGGTTAGGGTTTGTGTAAGCATTAGGGTTAGGGTTAGGCTTAGGGTTAAATTTTGTGTTAGGGTTATGGAGAGGATGAGGTTTAGGGTTAGGGTTGGTGTAAGCATTAGGTTTAGAGTTAGGTTTAGGGTTTTTGTTATGGTTAGGTTTAGGGTTAGGTTTAGAGAGTGTTAGGGTTATGGATAGGCTTGGTGTAATCATTTTGATTACGGTTGTGGTTAGGGTTAAAGGTAGGTTTAGGGTTAATGTTAGGGGTAGGGTTAGGGTTTGGGTTTGTGTTAGGGTTAGGTTTAGGATAACTGTTAAGGTTGGTGTAAGCATTAGGTTCAGGGTTAGGTTTAGGGTTTGTGTTAGTGTTAGTGTTAGGGTGGGTTGGGGTTATTGTAAGCATTTGTTTTAGGGTTAGGATTAGGGTTGGTGAAAGGTTTCGGGTTACGGTTGTGTTTAGTGTTGCAGGTAGGTACAGGGTTAGTGTTAGGGTAGGGTTAGTGTTTGTGTTAGGGTTAGGGTTTGTGTTAGGTTGGTGTAAGCATTAGTATTAGGGTTAGGGTTAGGATTAGGTTTAGGTTGAGGGTTAGGGTTAGGTTTAGTAATAGGTTTGGTGTAAGCATTAGTGTTAGGGTTAGGTTAAGTGTTAGGTTTAGGGTTTGTGTTAGGGTTCGTGTAAGCATTAGGGTAAGGGTTAGAGTTACTGTTAGGGTTAGGGTTACAGTCAGGTTTAAGGTTAGGGTGAGGGTTAGGGTTAGTGTTAGGGATGGTGTAAGATTAAGGGTTAGGGTTATGGTTATGGTTGGGAGTTATGGTTTAGGGTTAGTTTTAGGGATAGGGTTAGGTTTGGGGTTGGGCTTAGGGTGAAGGTGAGTGTGAGGATTAGGGTTAGAGGTTGTGTAAGCATTAGTGTTAGGGTTAGGGTTTGTGTTAGGGTTAGGTTTATTGTTAGGATTAGGGTTAGGTTTATGGTTATAGAGTGTCATGGTCAGGGTTAGGGTTGGTGTAAGCATTTGGGTTATGGTTGGATTTAGGATTCCAGTCAGGCTTAGGGTTATGGTTAGGATTAGGATTTTGTTAGGGTTAGGTTGGGGTTAGGTTTAGGGTTGGTGTAAGCATTAGGATTAGGGTTAGGTTTAGGGTTAGGTTTAGGGTTTGTGTTAGGGTTAGGGTTAGGGTTTGGGTTGGTGTAAACATTGGGGTCAGGGTTAGGGTTAGTGTTTGTGTCAGGGTTAGTGTTAGGATTAGTGTTAGGGATAGGTTTGTTGGAAGCATTAAGGTGTGGTTTACTGTCAGGTTTAGAGTTACAGTCAGTGTTAGTGTTACTGTTAGTATTATGGCTAGGGTTAAGGTTATGATTAGACTTAAGGTAAGGATTAGGTATAGGGTTACAGTTAGTTTTAATGTGAGAGTTAGGGTTATGGTCAGTGTTAGGGTTAGGGTAAGAGGTAGGGTTAGTGTTTGGGTTGGTGTAAGCATTATGGTTAGGGATAGGGTTAGGGTAAGCTGTTACGGGTTAGGGTTAGGGTTTGTACACGGGTTATGTTTAGGGTTGTATAAGCATTAGAGTTAGTTTTAGGGGTAGGATTAGGGTTTTTGTTAGGGTTATAGGCTTAGGGTTAGGGTTGCTGTAGGCATTAGTTTTAAGGTTATGTTTAGGGTTTGTGCTAGTGTTAGGTTTAGGATTAGGGTTCGGGTTATGGCTATGGTGAGGGTTAGGGTTAGTGTTAGGTTTAGGGGTAGTTCTAGGTTTAGGGTTGGTGTAAGCATTAGGATTAGTTTTCGGGTTAGGTTTACAGTTCGGGTAATGTTAGGTTTAGGGATTGGTTTTGGGTTAGAGTTAGAGTTACAATTAGTGTTAGGGTTAGGGTTAAGGTTAGGGTTAGGTTTAGGGTTAGTGTAATCATTAGGGTTATGGTTAGGGTTTGTGTTAGTGTTAGGGTTAAAGAGTGTTAGGCTTAGGGTTAGTGTTGGTGTAAGCGTTTGGTTTAAGGTTAGGGCTAGTTTTAGTATTAGGGTTAGGGTTATGGTCAGGGTTAGGGTTCTGGTTAGGGTTAGAGTTACAGTTACGGATAATCTTATGATTAGGCTTAAGGTAAGTATTAGCTATAGGTTTACAGTAACGTTTAATGTTAGGCTTAGGTTTAGGATGAAGTTTACGGTTATGTGTTATGGCTTAGGGTTAGGGTTTGCGTAAGGGTTTTGTTTAGGGTTGGTGTAAGCATTAGGGTTAGTGTGAGGTGAGGTTGAGCGTTTGGTTTAGGGTTGTTGTAAGCATTAGTTTTAGGTTTAGGATTAGGGTTAGGGTTTGTGTTAGGATTAGTGTTAGTGTTAGGGTTAGTGTTGGTGTAAGCATGAGGGTTAGGTTTAGGGTTAGGGTTAGGGATTGTGTTATGGTTAGGGTTAGGGTTACGGTGAGGGTGAAGTTTATGGTTAGGGTTAGGCTTGGTGTAACCATTAGGTTTAGGGTTAGGATTAGGGTTAGGGTTTGTGTTAGGATTAGTGTTAGTGTTAGGGTTAGTGTTGGTGTAGGCATCAGGGTTAGGTTTAGGGTTAGGGTTAGGGATTGTGCTATGGTTAGGGTTAGGGTTATGGTGAGGGTGAAGTTTATGGTTAGGGTTAGGGTTGGTGTAACCATTAGGTTTAGTGTTAGGATTAGTGTTTGTGTTAGGGTTAGGGTTAGGCTTAGTGTTTGAGAGTGTTAGTGTTAGGGTTATGGTTGGTGTAATCATTTGGACTACGGTTGGGGTTTAAGTTCCAGGTAGGTTTATGGTTCATGTTATATTTAGGGTGATGGTTAGGGTTAGGGTTATGGTTAGTGTTGGTGTAAGCATTAGGGTTAGGGTTTATGTTAGGGTTAGGGTTAGGGTTAGGGTTGGTGTAAGCATTTCTTTCAGGGTTAGTGTTAGGATTAGGTTTAGGTTTAAGGTTAGGGTTAGGGTGAGGGTGAGGATGAGCTTTTGTGTAAAGGTGGTCCAAGCATTAGTGTTAGGGTTAGGGTTTGTGTTAGGTTTAGGTTTAGAGTTAGGGTTAGAGAGTGTTAAGGTTATGGTTAGGGTTAAGTTTTGTGTTATGGTTAGGATTATTGTTAGGGTTTATGTTAGGTTTACGATTAGGGTTAGGGTTAGAGTTAGGCTTGATGCAAGCATTTGGGTTACAGTTTGGATTAGGGTTCCACGTAGAGTTAGGGTTAGGGTTAGGGTTAGTGTTAGGGTTAGGTTTGGTGTAAGCATTAGGGTTTGGGTTAGGTTTAGGGTTAGGGTTTGTGTTTGTGTAAGGGTTAGTGTGAGGGTGAGATTTAGGTTTATGGTTAGGGTTAGGGTTGATGTAAGCATTAGGTTTAGGGTTAGGATTATTTTTTGTGTTAGTGTTAGGGATAGGGTTAGGTTAGGGTTATGGTTAGTGTCAGGATTTGTGTTAGGTTTAGGGTTAGCGTTAGGGTTAGTGTTGGTGTAATTTTTGGGTTGAGTTTTTGGTTTGGGTTAGGGTTAGGGTTTGTGTTTGGGTTCGGGCTAGGGTTAGGGTTGGTCTGTTCATTTGGGATTAGGGTTACCGTTAGGTTTAGGGTTGCTGTAAGCAATAGGGTGAAGGTTAAGGTTAGGGTTAGGTTTAGGGTTATGATTAGGCTTAAAGTAAGTATTAGTATAGGTTTACACTTACATTTAATGTTAGGCTTAGGGTTAGGGTGAGGTTCAGTTTTAGGCTTTGGTTTAGGGTTAGAGTTAGTGTTACGGTCAGGATGAGGGTTAGGGTGAAGATTAGTGTTAGTGTTAGGGTTGGTTTAAGCGTTAGAGTTAAGATTACGGTTACGGTTATGTGTTATGGGGTAAGGTTCGTGTTTGGGTAAGGGTTAGGTTTAGGATTGGTGTAAGCATTAGTGTTAGCCTTAGGGTTAGGGATAGGGTGAGGGTAAGGTTAGGGTTTGTGTTAGAGTTAGGGTTAGTGTTAAGGTTATGTTTGGGGTAAGGTTTTGTGTTAGGCTTAGTTTTAGGCTAAGGGTTAGGGTTAGGGTTACGGTTTGTGTTAGGGTTTGGTATAGGGTTAAGGTTCGGGTTAGGCTTAGATTTAGGGTTAGGGTTAGAGAGTGTTAGGGATAGGTTTAGTGTTGGTGTAAGCATTAGGTTTAGGCTTAGGGTTAGGGTTTGTGTTAGGGTTAGGGTTACCATTTGTTGTAGGGTTAGGGTTAATGTTGGTGCAAGCATTAGAATTAGGCTTAGGGTTAGGCTTAGGGTTTGTTTTCGGGTTAGGGTTAGGGCTAGGGTTAAGGTTGGTGTAAGCATTAGGGCTAGGCTTAGGGTTAGGCTTACGGTTTGTTTCAGATTAGGGTTAGGGTTTTGGTTATGGTTTGTTTTAGGGTTAAGGTTAGGGTTAGGGTTAGGGTTGGTGTAAGCATTAGCGTTAGGGTTAGGTTTAGGGATAGTGTTTGTGTTAGGGGTACGCTCAGGGTTGGGGTTTGGGTTAGCGTTAGAACTAGGGTTGGTGTAAGCCTTAGCGTTAGGCTTAGGGTTAGGCTTAGGGTTTGTGTTAGGGTTAGGGTTATGGTTATTGTTAGGTTTAAGGTTAGGGTAGGGATTGTGTTAGGGTTAGGTTTTGTATTAGGTTTAGCGTCAGCGTTGGTGGAAGCATTAGGGCTAGGGTTAGGGTTATGGTTTTTGTTAGGGTTAGGGTTAGGTTTTGTGTTAGGGTTAGGGTTATCGTTAGGGTTTGTGTTATTTTTAGGGTTAGGATTAGGGTTTGTTTTAGGGTTAGGGTTGGGGTTTGTGTAAGCATTAGGTTTAGGCTTAGGTTTAGGATTAGGTTTTGTGTATAGGGTTACGGTAAGATTTAGGGTTAGGTTTAGGTTTATGTTTAGGGTTGGTGTAAGGATAAGGTTTAGGGTTAGGGTTTGTGTCAGGGTTAGGGTTAGGGTTAGGGTTTGTGTTATGGTTGGTGTAAGCATTATGGTTAAGGTTAGGTTTATGGTTAGTGTTAGGGTTAGTAGTACAGTCAGTGTTAGGGTTTGGATTAGCCGTCGAGTTAGGGTTGTTTTAAGCATTAGTATTAGGGCTAAGCTTAGGGTTAGAGTTTTAGTTAGAGTTAGGATTAGGGTTAGGCTTGGTGTAAGCATTAGGTTTAGGGTTAGGGTTAGGGTTTGTGTTAGGATTAGGGATATGCTTAGAGTTAGAGAGTGTTCGTGTTAGGGTTAGGCTTGGTGTAATTCTTTGATTACAGTTGGGTTTAGGGTTTCAGGTATGCTTAGGGTTAGTGTTAGGGTTAGCGTTAGGGTTTGTTTTAGGGTTATGGGTATGGTTAGGGTTAAAGAGTGTTACACTTAGGATTAGGGTTAGTGTAAGCATTCGGGTTACGGTTGGGTTTATGGTTCAATGTAGGTTTAGGATTACTGCTATGGTTAGGGTTTGAATTAGGGTTAGGGTTGGTGTAAGCATTAGGGTTAGGGTTAGTGTTAGGTTTGGGGTTTGTGTTAGGAATAGGGTTAGGGTTACTCTTAGGGTGAGGGTTGGCGTAGGCGTTAGTGTTAGGGTTAGGGTTAGGGTTAGTGTTGATGTAATCATTTGGATAACGATTGCTATTTGGGTTCCACGTAGGTTTAGGTTTAGGGATAGGGTCATGGTTTGTGTTAGAATTAGGTTTAGTCTTAGGGTTAGGGTTAGAGGCAGGGTTAGGGCTAGAGTTAGGGTTAAGGTTATGATTATTTTTAAGGTAAGGATTAGGTATAGGGTTACAATTGCGTTTAATGTTAAACTTAGGGTTACAGTGAGGGCTAGGTTTAGGCTTTGGTTTAGGGCTATAGTTAGGGTCAAGGTCAGTATTAGGGTTAGGGTGAGGGTTAGGGTTAGGGTTGGCGTACGCATTAGTGTTAGTGTTAGGGTTAGGGTTAGTGTTGATGCAATCATTTGGATAATGATTGCTGTTTGTGTTCCAGGTAGGTTTAGGTTTAGGTTTTGTGTTAGGGTTATGGTTTATGTTAGAATTAGGTTTAGTCTTAGGGTTAGGGTTAGAGTCAGGGTTAGGGCTAGAGTTAGGGTTAAGGTTATGATTATTTTTAAGGTAAGGATTAGGTATAGGGTTACAATTACGTTTAATATTAGACTTACTGTTACAGTGAGGGCTAGGTTTAGGCTTTTGTTTATGGTTAGAGTTAGGGTCAAGGTCAGTATTAGGGTTAGGGTGAGGGTTAGGGTTAGGGTTATGGTTAGGGTTGGTGTAATCATTTGAACAACGGTTGGAGTAAGGGTTTCAAATAGATTTAGGGTTAATGGTAGGGTTAGGGTTAGGGTTAGGGTTTGTGTTAGGGTTAGGGTTAGGGTTTGTGTTAGCGTTAGGGTTAGGGTTGGTGTAAGCATTAGTTTTAGGGTTAGGGTTAGGGTTTTGGTTAGGGTTTGTGTTAGCGTTAGAGTTACGGTCAAGATTAGGGTTCGGTTTAGGGTTAGAGGTACAGTTAGTGTTAAGATTATGATTAGGCTTAAGGTAAAAATTAGGTATAGGTATACAGTTACGTTTAATATTAGAATTAGGTTTAGGGTTAGGGTTACGGTTATATGTTATGGTTTCGGGTTAGTGTTTGGGTAAGTGTTATGTTTAGGTTTGGTGTAAGCATTAGTGTTAGTGTTAAGGTTAGGGTGAGGGTGAGGTTTAGGGTTAATGTTAGGGTGAGGGTGAGGTTTTGGGTTAGGGTTGGTGTAAGCATTATGTTTAGGGTTAGGGTTCAGTTTTGTGTTTGTGTTAGGATTAGGGTTAGGGTTAGCGTTTGGGTTGGTGTATGCATAAGGGTTAGTGTTAGTCATAGGGTATGTGTTAGGGTTAGGATTAGGGTTAGGGTTAGGTTTAGGGAGTATTTGGGTTAGGGTTAGGGTTGGTGTAAGCATTTGGGTTATGGTTGGGGTTAGGATTCCAGGTATGTTTACGATTAGGTTGAGGGTTAGGATTATGGTTTGTGTTAGAATTAGGTTTAGTGTTAGGGTTAGGGATATGGTTAACATTAGGGTTAGGGTTACAGTTAAGGTTAGGGTTATGATTAGGCTTAAGGTAAAGATTAGGTATAGGGTTACAGTTACGTTTAATGTTAGACTTAGGGTTTGGGTGAGGGTTAGGTTTAGGCTTTGGTTTATGGTTAGAGTTAGGGATAAGGTCAGTATTATTGTTAGGGTGAGGGTTAGGGTTACTGTTGGTGTAATTATTTGGATTACTTTTGAGGTTAGGGTTACAGGTTTAGGGTTAATGTTAGGATTAGTGTTAAGGTTTGTGTTAGGGTTAGATTTGGGGTTAGGCTTAGGGTTGGTGTGAGCTTTAGGGTTAGGGTTATCGTTAGCGTTAGGTTTTGCATTAGGCTTAGGTTTAAGTTTAGGGTTAGGGTTAGAGTTAGGGTTAGGGTTTGTGTTAGCGTAAGGATTAGGGTTAGGGTTAATGTTTGTGTTATGGTTAGGATTAGGCTTAGGTTTAGAGAGAGTTAGGGTTAGGGTTAGGGTTAGGGTTAGGGTGAGGGTGATGTTTACGTTTAGGGTTAGGTTTGGTGTAAGAATTAGGTTTGGGGTTAGGGTTAGGTTTGGTGTTAGGGTTGGTGTAAGAATTAGATTTAGGGTTAGGGTTACTGTTAGCATTGATGTAAGCATTTGAGTTACGTTTGGGGTCAGGGATTGGTTTAGGGTTTGTGTTAGGGTAAGGGTTAGTGTTAGGGGTAGGGTTTTTGTTAGGGTTTGGGTTAGGTTTCTGGTTAGGTTTGGATTAGGTTTCGGGTAGATTTAGAGTTAATGTTAGGGTTGGTATAAGCATTAGGGTTAGGGTTAATTTTGGGGTTTGTGTCAGGGTTAGGGTTAGTGTTAGTGTTAGGGTTTGTGTTAGGGATGGTGTAAGCTTTAGGGTAAGGTCCTGGTTAGAGTTTGGGTTAGCGTTAGGATTAGGGTTAGGGTTAAGTTTAGGGTTTGTGTTAGGGTTAGGATTTATGTTATTGTTAGGGTTATTGTTGGTGCAAGCATTAGGGTTCTGGTTATGGTTAGAGTTAGGGTTAGGGTTACGTTCCGGGTTCGGTTTTGGGTTAGGGTTAGGTTAGGGTTAGGGTTTGTTTTAGGGTTAGGGTTAGGGTTTATGTTAGTCTTAGGGTTAGGGTTGCTGTAAGCATATGAGTTAGTGTTATGGCTAGGGTTATGGATATTGTTAGGGTTAGGGTGAGATAGAGGTTTAAGGTTAGGGTTAGGGTTGGTGTTAGCATTAGGTTTTGGGTTAATGTTAGGGTTTCTCTCAGTTTTAGGGTTAGGTTTAGGGTTATGGTTTGTTTTAGGGTTAGTGTATCGGTTAGTGTTTGTGTTAGGGTTGGTGTAAGCATGAGGATAATTGTCCGGGTTAGGGTTTGGGTTAGCTTTAGGGTTAGGTTTAGGTTTAGGGTTTGTGTTAGAGTTATGGTTTTGGTTAGGGTTGGGTTAGTTTTAGGGTTGATGTAAGCATTAGGTTTAGGGTTAGGGTTAGTGTTAGTGTTAGGGTTGCTGTCAGGGTTAGGATCGTATTAGGGTTAGGGTATGATTTGTGTTAGGGTAGGGTTAGTGTTTGTGTTAGGGTTTGGGTTAGCGTTGGTGTAAGCATTAGGTGAAGGGTATGGTTAGAGTTAGGGTTAGGGTTACGGTCCTGGTTCGGTTTTGGGTTAGGGTTAGGTTTAGGGTTTAGGTTAGTGTTAGTGTTATGGTTGATATAAGTATTAGGGTTAGGGTTATTTGTAGGGTTAGGATTTGTGTTATGGTTAGGGTTAGGGTTAGTGTGAGATTGACATTAATGGGTAGTGTTACATTTTGCGTAAGCATTATGTTTAGGGTTCGGTTTAGGGTGTGTTTTACTGTAAGGTTTGGGCTTTGCGGTAGAGAGTGTTAGGGTTAGGGTTATGGCTGGTGTAAGCATTTGTTTTACGATTAGGGTTAGTGTTAGGGTTAGGGTTAGTGTTTGGGTTAGGGTTAGTGTTAGGGTTGGTGTTAGCATTAGGGTAAGGTTTAGGGTTAGGGTTTGGGTTTGTTTTAGGGTTAGGGTTAGGGATATCGTTTGTCTTAGGTTTAGGGTTAGGGCTATGGTTAGGGTTAGGTTTAGGGTTTTGGTTAGGGTTAGGGTTAGGGTTTGGGTTAGCGTTAGGGTTGGTGTAAGCATTAGATTTATGGTTAGTGTTAGTTTTAGGGTTAGGGTTACTGTCAGGGTTAGGGTTAGGGTTCGTGTTAGGGTTAGGGTTAGGGTTAAGTTTTGTGTTAGGGTTAGGGTTAGGGTTGATGTAATCCTTATGTTAAGGGTCATGGTTAGTGTTAGGGTTAGGGTTACGCTCCCGGTGCAGTTTTTGGGTTATTGTTAGGGTTTTGGTTAGGGTTAGGGTTAGCGTTGGTGTAAGCATTAGGTTTAGGGTTATTGTTAGAGTTAGGGTTAGGGTTACTTTCCGTGTTCGGTTTTTGGGTAGGGTTAGGGTTAGTGTAGTGTTAGGGTTATGGTTGGTGTAAAATTAGGGTTAGGTTTAGCGTTAGGGTTTTTGTCAGGGTTAGTGTTAGGGTTCGTGATATGGTTTGTATTAGGGTTATGGTTAGGGTTAGGGTTTGTGTTCGTGTTGGAATAAGCATTACTGTTAGTGTTAGGCTTAGGGATAGTGTTAGGTTTAGTGTTACTGTCAGGTTTAGGGTAGGGTTAGAGTTATAATTGGTGTAAGCATTAGGGTGATGGTTAGGGTTAGGGTTTGAGTTTGTGTCAGGTTAGTGTTAGGGTTATGATTTGTGTTAGGGTTAGTGTTAGGGTTATTGTTTGTGTTAGGGTTCGTGTAACCATTAGGGTAACGGTCCGGGTTATGCTTTGGGTTAGCGTTAGGGTTAGAGTTAGGGCTAGGGTTTGGGTTAGGTTTAGGTTTGTTGTAAGCATTAAGTTTAGGGTTAAGGTTAGTGTTAGCGTTAGGATTACTGTCAGGGTTAGGGTTCGGGTTAAGGTTACCTTTAGGGTTTGTGTTAGTTTTAGGTATAGGGTTAGGGTTAGGTTTTGTGTTAGGGTTAGGGTTAGGTTTAGAGTTTGTGTTAGGGTTAGTGTTAGGGTTGCTGTAAGCATTTGGTTTAGGGTTATGGTTAGGGTTTGTGTTAGGGTTAGGGTGAGATTGAGGTTTAGGTTTATGGTTAGGGTTAGTATATGCATTAGGTTTAGGGTGTGTGTTAGGGTTAGGGTTGGGCTTTGGGGTAGAGTGTGGTAGGTTCATGGTTAGTGTTGGTGTAAGCATTTGATTTACTATTGTTGTTAGGGTTAGGTTTAGGGTTTGTTTTAGGGTTTGGGTTAGTGTTAGGTTAAGCTTTTTGTTAGGGTTAGGGTTAGGGTTAGGATTTGTGTTTGGGTTGGTGTAAGCATTTGTTTTATGATTTTGTTTAGGGTTAGGTAGAGGGTTAGGGTTAGGGTAGGGTTTGTGTCAGGGTTAGAGTTAGTGTTAGTGTTTGTGTTAGGGTTAGGGATAGGGTTAGGGTTTGTGTTACGGTTTTTGTAAGCATTAGTGTTAGGGTTAGAGCTAGTGGTAGGTTTAGTGTTATGGTCATGGTTAAGGTTAGCGTTAGGGTTAGAGTTATGGTTGGTGTAACCATTAGGGTTAAGGTTAGGGTTTGAGTTTGTTTTCGGGTTAGAGTAAGGGTTAGGGTTGGTGTAAGCATTAAGTTTAGGGTTAGGGTTAGTGTTAGGGTTAGTGTTACTGTAAGGGTTAGGATTCAGCTTAGGTTATGGGTTAGAGTTTTTGTTAGGGTTAGGGTTAGGGTTAGCGTTGGTGTAAGCATTAGGTTTAGGGTTGTGGTTATAGTTAGGGTTAGGGTTACGGTCCGGATTCGGTTTTGGGTAAGGGTTAGGGTTAGGGTAGGGTTAGGGTTAGGGTTTGTGTTAGGGTTAGCGTTAGAGTTAGGGTTAGGGATTGTGTTAGGGTTTGGGTTATGTTTAGGGTTAGGTTTCGGGTTAGGTTTACAGTTAGGGTTAGGGTAGGTGTAAGCATTAGGTTTAGGGTTAGGATTAGGGTTTGTGTCAGGGTGAGGTTAGAGTTATGGTTTGTGTTAAGGTTAGTGTTTGGGTAGGGTTTGTGTTTGGGTTGGTGATAACATTAGTTTAAGGTTCCGGGATAGGGTTTGTGTTAGAGTTAGGGTTGGGGTAAGCATTAGGTTAAGGGTTAGTGTTAGTGTTCAGGTTAGGGTTCCTGTCAGGGTTAAGGTTAGGGCTAGGGTTAGGGATTGGGTTTGTGTCAGGTTTACGGTTAGGGTTAGGGTTGGGTTAGGGTTAGGACTAGTGTTACAGTTTGGATTAGGGTTAGGTTTCATGTACGCATTAGGGTTAGGGTTAGGGGTAGGGTTTGGATTTGTGTTATGGTTAGGGTTAGGGTTAGGGTGAGATTGAGGTTTAGTTTTAGTGTTAGGTTTCGTGAAAGCATTAGGTTTAGGGTTCGGTCAGGGTGTGTGTCATTATAAGGTTTGTGCTTTGCGGAAGACAGTGTTAGGGTTAGAGTTATTGTTGGTATAAGCATTTGTTTTACAATTGGGGTTAGGGTTAGCGTTAGTGTTTGTAATATGGTTAGTGTTAGGGTTATTTTTTGTGTTAGGTTTGGTGTAATCATTTGGGTAAGGGTCAGGGTTAGGGTTAGGGTTAGCGTTAGGATTAGCGTTAGAGTTAGGGTTTGGGTGAGGTTTAGGGTTGGTGTAAGCATTATTTTTAAGGTTAATGCAGTGTTAGGGTTAGGGTTACTGTTAGGGTTAGGGTTCGTGTTAGGGTTAGGGTTGGGGTTTTGGTTAGGGTTAGGGTTAGGTTTAGGGTTTGTGTTAGGGTTTGGGTTTGCGTTGGTGTAACCATTAGGTTAAGGGTTATGGCTAGAGTTAAGGTTAGGGTTATGCTCCGGGTTCGGTTGCGGGTTAGTTTTAGGGTTAGGGTTAGGGTTATGGTTTGTGTCAGGGTTAGGGTTAGGGTTATGGTTTGTGTTAGGGTTAGGGTTAGGTTTATGGTTTGTGTTATTGTTAGGGTGTCTGTTAGGTTTTGGGTTAGGGTTAGGATTGGTGTAAGCATTAGGTTTAGGGTTACTGTTAGGGTTAGGGTTACCATCAGGGTTAGTGTTAGGGTTAGGATCCGGGTGAAGGTTCGGGTTAGCATTAGGTTTAGGGTTAGGGTTAGGGTTAGGGTTTGTGTTAGGTTTACGGTTAGGGTTAGGGTTAGGGTTAGGGTTTGGGTTAGCGTTAGGTTTGGTGTAAGCATTAGGTTTAGGGTTAGGTTTAGGGTGTGTGTTTATGTAAGATTTGGGCTTTGATGCAGAAAGTGTTAGGGTTAGGGTTATTGTTGTTTCAAGCATTTGTTTTACGATTAGGGTTAGGGTTAGTTTTAGGGTTTTTATTAGGGTTAGGGTTTGGGTTAATGTTAGGGTTAGGGTTTTGGTTGGTGTAAACATTAAGGTTAGGTTTAGGGCTAGGGTTAGGGTTTGTTTTAGGGTTAGGTTTAGGGTTAGGTTAGGGTTAGGTTTAACGTTAGGTTTGGTGTAATCATTAGGTTTAGGGTTAGGATTTTTTCAGAGTTACGTTTAGGGATCGTGTTAGGATTTGTTTTAGGATTAGGGTTAGGGATTGGGTTAGGGTTCGTCTTATTGTAAGCATTAGGTTTAGGTTTAGTACTAGTGTTAGGGTTAGGGTTACTGTCAATGTTATGGTTCGAGTTATGATTTGGTTTAGGGTTTGTGTGAGGGTTAGGGTTAGGGTTAGGGGTAGGGTTAGGGTTAGTGTTAGGTTAGGATTAGAATTGTTTTAAGCATTAAGGTATGGGTTACAGTGAGGGTTAGTGTTAGGATTTGAGTTAGGGTTAGCGTTGTTACAAGCATTAGGTTTAGTGTTAGGGTTAGAGTTAGGGTTCGAATTATGGTCCGGTTAGTGTTTCCGTTAGCATTCATGTTAGGGTTAGGGTTAGGTTTAGGGTTTCTGTTGTGGTTTAGGTTAGGTTTATGGTTTGTGTTATGGTTATGGTTATGGTTAGTGTTTGATTAGGTTCAGGGTTGGTGTAAGCATTAGTGTTAGGGATTGGGTTCAGGTTAAGTTTTGGGTTTTTGTTATGGTTAGGGTTTGGGTTATGTTGAGATTTTGGTTAAGGGTTAGTGTTCAGGTTGGTGAAAGCATTAGGTTTAGGGTTAGGTTTAGGGTGCGTGTTAGGTTAAGTGTTGGGCTTTGGGGTAGAGAGTGTTACGGTTAGGGTTAGTGTTGGTGTAAGCATTTGTTTACGTATTCGGTTAGTGTTAGGTTTAGGGTTAGGGTTAGGATTAGGGTTTGTGTTTGTGTTAGGGTTAGCGTTATGGTTGGTGTAAGAATTAGGGTTAGGTTTAGGGTTATGGTTAGGGTTTGTGTTAGGGTTAGGTTTACGGTTAGGGTTAGTGTTAGGTTTAGGGTTAGTGTTAGGGTTGGTGTAATCATTAGGTTTAGGGTTAATGTTTGTGTCAGGGTTAGGGTTAGGGTTAGGGTTACGGTTTGTGTAAGCATTATGGTTAGTGTTAGGGTTAGTGTTAGGTTTAGTGTTACGGTCATGGTTAAGGTTAGTGTTAGGTTTAGAGTTAGGGTTGGTGTAAGCATTAGGGTTAGGGCTAGGGTTAGGGTTTGTGTTAGGGTTAGGGGTTAGGGTTGGTGTAAGCATTAGGGTTAGGCTTAGGGTTAGGCTTAGGGTTTGTGTTAGGATTAGAGTTAAGGTTAGGGTTAGGGTAAAGGTTAGGGGTATTTTTAGAGTTAGGTTTAGCGTTGTATAAGCATTAGGGTTAGGGTTAGGGTTAGGGTTAGGGTTATGGTTTGTTTTAGGGTTAAGGTTAAGGTTAGGGTTTGTGTTAAGGTTGGTGTAAGCATTAGTGTTAGGGTTAGAGTTAGGGTTAGTGTTAAGTTTAGTGTGATGGTCAGGGTTAAGGATAGGGATACAGTTAGAGTTGGTGTAAGCTAGGTATATCGTCAGGTTTAGGGTAAGAGTTTGTGTCAGGGTTCGGGGTAGCGTTAGGGTTTGTGTTAGGGTTATGTTAGGGTTAGGGATGGTGTTAGGGTTGGTGTAAGCATTAGGGTAAATGTCCGGGTTAGTGTTTGGTTTAGGGTTAGGGTTAGGGATAGGATTAAGGTTAGGATTTGGGTTAGGTTTAGGGTTGGTGTAAGCATCAGGTTTAAGGTTAGGTTTAGTGTTAGGGTTAGGTTTACTTTCAGGGTTAGGGTTCGGGTTAGGGTTAGGGTTAGGATTTGTGTTAGGGTTAGGGTTAGCGTTGGTGTAAGCATTAGGTTAAGGGTTAGTGTTAGAGTTAGTGTTAAGGTTACGCTCCTGGTTCGTTTTTGGGTTAGGTTTAGTTTTAGGGTTAGAGTTAGTGTTAGGGTTTGTGTCAGGGTTAGGTTTAGGGTTATTGTTTTTCTTAGGGTTACAGTTAGGATTAGTGTTTGTTTTAGGTTTGGTGTAAGCATTAGGATAAGGGTTACTGTTAGGGTTAGTGTTTGTGTTAGGGTTAGGATTAGGGTTAGGGTTAGGGTTTGTGTTAATTTTAGGGTGAGGGTTGTCATCATTTGGGTTAGGATTAGGGTTTGTGTTAGTGTTATGATTAGGGTGAGATTGAGGTTTATGTTTAGGGTTAGGGTTGGTGTATGCATTAGGTTTAGGGTTAGGTTTATGGTGTGTGTTAGAGTTAGGGTTAGGCTTAGGGGTAGAGAGTGTTAGGGTTAGGGGAGTGTTGGTTGAAGCATTTGTGTTCCGATTGGGGTGAGTGTTAGGTTTAGGGTTTGTCTTAGTGTTAGAGTTAGTGTTAGGGTTAGAGTTAGGTTTAGGTTTAGGTTTAGAGTTAGGGTTAAGGTTGGTGTAAGCATTAGGTTTAGGGTTAGGGTTAGGGTTTGTGTCACTGTTAGGGTTAGGGTTTGTGTTAATGTTAGCGTTAGGGTTAGGGTTTGTGTTAAGGTTGGTGTAAGCATTAGTGCTAAGGTTAGAATTAGGGTTAGTTTTTGGTTTAGTGTGACGGTCAGGGTTAAGGATAGGGATAAAGTTAGAGTTGGTGTAAGTTAGGGTTATTGTAAGGTTTAGGGTTAGGGTTGGTGTCAGGGTTCGGGTTAGGGTTAGGGTTTGTATTAGGGTTATGTTAGGGTTAGGGATTGTGTTAGGGTTGGTGTAAGCATTAGGGTAAATGTCCGGGATAGTGTTTGGTTTAGGGTTAGGGTTAGGGATAGGATTAAGGTTAGGGTTTGGGTTAGGTTTAGGGTTGGTGTAAGCATCAGGTTTAGGGTTAGGTTTAGTGTTAGGGTTAGGCTTACTTTCAGGGTTAGGGTTCGGGTTAGGGTTAGGGTTAGGATTTGTGTTAGGGTTAGGGTTAGCGTTGGTGTAAGCATTAGGTTAAGGGTTAGGGTTAGAGCTAGTGTTAGGGTTACGCTCCGAGTTTGGTTTTGGGTTAGGTTTAGGGTTAGGGTTAGAGTTAGTGTTAGGGTTTGTGTCAGGGTTAGGGTTAGGGTTATTGTTTGTGTTAGGGTTAGGGTTAGGATTAGGTTTGTTTTAGGTTTGGTGTAAGCATTACGGTAAGGGTTACTGTTAGGGTTAGTGTTTGTGTTAGGGTTAGGATTAGTGTTAGGGTTAGAGTTTGTGTTAGTGTTAGGGTTAGGGTGAGATTGAGGTTTAAGTTTAGGGTTAGGGTTCGTGTATGCATTAGGTTTAGGGTTAGGTTTATGGTGTGTGTTAGCGTTAGTGTTAGGCTTAGGGGTAGAGAGTGTTAGGTTTAGGGTTAGTGTTGGTTGAAGCATTTGGGTTCCGATTGGGGTGAGGGTTAGGTTTAGGGTTTGTGTTAGGGTTAGAGTTAGTGTTAGGGTTAGGGTTTATGTTAGGGTTAGGGTTAGGTTTATGGTTAGGTTTAGAGTTAGGGTTAGGGTTGGTGTAAGCATTAGGTTTAGGGTTAGGGTTAGGTTTAGGTTTAGGGTTAGGATTAGAGTTATGGTTTGTGCTAGGGTTATTGTTAGCTTTAGGGTTTGTGTTAGAGTTGGTGTAAGCATTAGGGTAAGGGTTTGTGTTAGCGTAAGGGTTAGGGGTATTGTTACGTTTAGGGTTTGTGTTAGGTTTAGGGTTGGTGTCAATATTAAGTTTAGGGTTAGTGTTAGTGTTAGGGTTACGGTAACTGTCTTGGTTAGGTTTCGGTTTAGGGTTAGGGTTAGGGTTTTTTTTAGGGTTAGGGTTATGGTTTGTGTTAATGTTAGGGTTAGGGTTAAGGTTTGTGTTAAGTTTGGTGTAAGCATTAGTGTTAGGGTTAGAGTTAGGGTTAGTGTTAGGTTTAGTGTGACGGTCAGGGTTAAGGATAGGGATACAGTTAGAGTTGGTGTAAGCTACGGTTATTGTAATGTTTAGGGTTAGGGTTTGTGTTAGGGTTAGTGTTAGGGTTAGGGTTAGGGTTAAGGTTTGTGTTAGGGTTAGGGTTAGCGTTGGTGTAAGCATTAGGATACGGGTTATGGTTAGTTAGGGTTAGTGTTACGGTCCGGGTTCGGTTTTGGGTTAGTGTTAGGGTTAGTTTTAGTGTTAGTGTCCGGTTTAGGGTTTGGGTTAGCGTTAGTGTTAGGGTTAGGGTGAGGTTAAGGTTTGTGTTAGTGTACGGTTAGGGTTAGGGTTAGGGTTAGTGTTTATGTTAGGGTTAGTTTTGGTGTAAGCATTAGTTTTAGGGTTAGGGATAGGGTTAGGTTTTGACTTATGATTAGCGTTATGGTTAAGGTGAGATTGAGGTTTAGTTTTAGTGTTAGGTTTGGTGTAATCATTAGGTTTAGGGTTCAGTTTAGGGTGTGTATTATTGTAAGGTTTGGGCGTTGCTGTAGAGAGTGTTACATTTAGATTTATTGTTGGTGTAAGCATTAGTTTTACGATAGCGTTTAGGCTTAGGGTTAGGGTTTGTGTAAAGGTTAGCGTTAGGGTTATAGTTTGTGTTTGGTTAGGGTTAGGGTTAGTGTTAGAGTTGGTGTAATCATTAGATTTAGTTTTAGGTTTAAGGTTTTGTCAGGGTTAGGGTTAGGCTTAATGTTATGGATTGTGTTAGGGTTAGGGTTAGGGTTAGGGTTTGTGTAAGGCTTGGTGTAAGCATTAGTGTTAGCGTTACGGTTAGGGTTAGTGTTAGGTTTAGTATATGGTCAGGGTTAAGGATAGGGATAGAGTTAGAGTTGGTGTAAGCATTAGGTTTATCGTAAGTGTTAGGGTAGGGTTTGTTTCAGGGTTAGGGTTATGGTTTGTGTTAGGGTTAGTGTTAGGGTTTGTGTTTTTGTTAGGGTTGGTGTAAGCATTATGGTAAGGGTCCGGTTTAGGGTTTGTGTTAGGGTTAATGTTAGGGTGAGGGAAAGGTTAGGGTTAGGTGTTGAATTAGGGTTAGGGTTGTTGTAAGCATTAGTTTTAGGGTTAGTGTTAGTGTTAGGGTTAGTGTTACTGTCAGGGTTAGGGTTAGGGTTAGGGTTTGTATTAGGGTTACGGTTAGGGTTAGGGTTGGGTTAGGGTTAGGGTTAGAACTAGGGTTAGGGTTTGGGTTAGGGTTAGGTTGGTATAAGCATTATGTTAGGTTTAGGAGTAGGGTTAGGGTGTGTTATGGTTAGAATTAGGGTTAGGGTGAGATTGAAGTTTAGTTTTAGTGTTAGGTTTCGTGTAAGCATTAGGTTTAGGATTCGGCTTATGGTTTGTGTTATTGTAAGGTTCTGGCTTTGCAGTAGAGAGTGTTAAGTTTAGGGTTATTGGTGGTGTAAGCATTTGTTTTACGATTGGGGTTAGTGTTAGGGTTAGGGTTTGTATTAAGGTTAGGTTAGGGTTAGGGTTTGTGATAGGGTTAGGTTTGGTGTAAGCATTAGGGTTAAGTTTAGGGTAAGGGTTAGGATTTGTGTTAAGCTTAGCGTTAGTGTTAGGGTCAGGGTTAGGGTTAGGGTTAGGGTTTGTGTAATCATTAGGGTTAGGTTTAGGGTTAGGATTTTTGTCAGGGTTAAGGTTAGTGTTCTTGATAGGGTTTGTGTTAGTGTTATTGTTTGTGTTAGGGTTGATGTAAGCATTAGGGTAAAGGTCCTGGTTAGGGTTTGGGTTAGCGTTAGGGTTAGGGTTAGGATTAGGGTTAGGGTGTGGGTTAGGTTTAGGCTTGGTGTAAGCATTAGGTTTAGGGTTAGTGTTAGTGTTAGTGTTAGGGTTACCGTCAGGGTCAGTGTTAGGGTTAGGATCCGGGTGAAGGTTCAGGTTAGCGTTAGGTTTAGGGTTAGGGTTAGGGTTAGGGTTTGTGTTAGGTTTACGGTTAGGGTTAGGGTTAGGGTTAGGGTTAGGGTGAGATTGAGGTTTAGCATTAATGCTAGGTTTATTGTAAGGATTAGGTTTAGGGTTCGGTTTAGTGTGTGTGTTATTGTAAGGGTTTGGCTTTCGGTAGAGAGTGTTAGGGTTAGGGTTATTGTTTGTGTAAGCATTTGTTTTACGATTGGGGTTAGGGTTAGGGTCAGGGTTTGTGTTAGGGTTAGGATTAAGGTTATGGTTAGGGTTAGTGTAAGCATTAGGTTTAAGATTAGGGTTAGGTTTTGTGTCAGGGTTAGGGTTAGGGTTAATTTAGGTTTTGTGTTATGGTTAGGGTTAGGTTTAGGTTTTGTGTTAGGATTATGGTTGGGTTGGAATAAGCATTAGCATAAGAGTTAGGGTTAGTGTTAGTGTCCTGTTAGGTTTTGCGTTAGCGTTAGGTTTAGGGTTAGCGTTAGGTTTAGAGTTTGTGTTATGGTTAGGGTTAGGGTTAGGTTTAGGGTTAGGGTTTGGGTTAGAGTTTGGGTTATGATTGGGGTTGGTGTAATCATTAGTGTTAGGGTTAGTGTTAGGGTTAGGGTTAGGTTTTGTGTTATGGTTACAGGTTGGGTTAGGGTGAGATTGTGGTTTAGGTTTAGTGTTAGTGTTGGTGTAAGCATTAGGGTTAGGGTTTGGTTTAGGGTGTGTGTTAGAGTAAGGGTTGGGCTTTGGGGCAGAGAGTGTTACGGTTCTGGTTAGTTTTGGTGTAAGCATTTGTTTTACGATTCGGTTATGATTAGGGAGAGGGGTAGGGTTAGTGTTAGGGTTTGTATTAGGGTTAGGGTTAGGGTTGGTGTAAGCATTAGGGTTAGGTTTAGGGTTAGATTAGGGTTTGTATTAGGGTTATGGTTAGGGTTAGGGTTATGGTTAGGTTAGGTTTTAGGGTTAGGAATGGTGTAATCATTAGGTTTAGGGTTAGGGTTTATGTCAGGGTTAGAGTTTGGGTTAGTGTTAGCTTTTGTGTTAGGGTTAGAGTTAGGGTTAGGGTTTGTGTTAGGGCTGATGTAAGCAATAGGATTAGGGTTAGTGTTAGGATTAGTGTTAGTTTTAGTGTTACGGTCTTGGTTAAGTTTAGGGTTAGTGTAACAGTTAGGGTTGGTGTAAGCATTAGGGTTAGGGTTAGGGTTATGGTTTGTGTTAGGGTTAGGTTTAGAGTTAGGTTTAAGGTTGGTGTAAGTATTAGGTTTATGGATAGGGTTAGGGTTGGAGTCAGGGATAGGGTTAGAGTTATGGTTAGGGTTTCTGTTGGTGTTAGGAATAGGGTTAGGTTTTTGGTTTGTGTTAGGGTTAGGGTTAGTGTTGGTGTAAGCATTAGGGTTAGGGTTAGGGTTAGGCTTTGGGTTTGTGATAGGGTTAGGGTTAAGTTTAGTGTTAGGGTTAGGTTTATGGTTGGTGCAAGCATTAGGTTTAGGGGTAGGGTTTGTTTACAGTTATGGTTACTTTCAGGGTATGTTTCCGGTTAGGGTTAAGGTTAGATTTCATGTTATCTTAGGGATAGGGTTAGGTTTTGTGTTAGGATTAGAGTTAGCATTGGTGTAAGCATTAGGTTTACGGTTGGGGTTAGGGTTTGTGTTAGGGTTTGGGTTAGGGTTATGGTTAGGGTTGGTTTAATCATTAGGTTTAGGGTTAGGATAATGTTTTGTGTCACGTTTAGGGTTCGGGTTAAGGTTAGGGTTTGTGTTAGGGTTAGGGTTAGGTTTAGGGTTTCTGTTAGGGTTAAAGTTGGGTTGGTGTAAGCATTAGGGTAAGTTTAGGGTTAGGGTTAGTGTTTGTGTTAGGGTTAGTTTTAGGGTTAGGGTTCCCTTTAGAGTTAGGCTTAGGGTTGGTTAAGCTTTAGGTTTAGGGTTAGGGTTATGGTTTGTGTCATGATTAGGGTTAGGGTTAGGGTTTGTGTTAGGGTTAGGATTAGGGTTTGTGTTAGGGTTGATGTTAGCATTAAGGTTAGGGTTACGGTGAAAGTTAGGATTTGTGTTAGGATTAGTGTTAGGGTTGGTGTAAGCATTAGGTTTAGGGTTAGGGTTAGTGTTAGTGTTAGGGTTACATTTAGTTGTAGGGTTCGTGTTAGGGTTAGGGTTAATATTTGTGTTAGTTTCATGGTTAGGGTTTCTGTTAGGGTTAGGGTTAGCTTTGGTATAAGAATTAGGTTTAGTGTTAGGGTTAGGGTTAGGGTTAGGTTTAGCCTTTGTTTTATAGCTAGGGTTAGGGTTCGGGTTAGTGTTAGGTTTAGGGTTAAGGTTAGAGTTTGTGTTAGGCTTAGGGTTGGTGTAAGCATTAGTGTTAGGTTTAGGGTTAGGGTGAGGGTTAGGGTTTGTGTTATGGTTAGGGTTAGCTTTAGGTTGAGATTGTGGTTTAGGGTTATTGTTAGGGTTCTTGTAAGGATTAGGTTTAGGGTTAGGTTTAGGGTGTTTGTTAGGGTAAGGGTTGGGCTGTGGGGTAGAGAGTGTTACGGTTAGGGTTACTGTTGGTGTAAGCATTTGTTTTACGATTTTGTTTAGGGCTAGGGAGAGGTTTAGGGTTAGGGTTAGGGTTAGGTTTTGTGTTAAGCTTAGGGTTAGGATTGGTGTAAGCATTAGGTTTAGGTTTAGGGTTATGGTTAGGGTTGGTGTAAGGGTTAACGTTAGGGTTAGAGTTAGGGTTTGGGTTAGTTTTAGGGTTAGTGTTGGTGTAATCATTAGTTTAGAGTTAGGGTTTTTGTCAGGGTTAGGGTTAGTGTTAGGGTTGGTGTTAGGTTTCGTGTAAGCATTAGGGTTAGGGTTAGGGTTAGTGTTAGGTTTAGTGTTACCATCATGGTTAAGGTTAGGGTTAGGGTTAGAGTTAGGGCTGGTGTAAGCATTAGGGTTAAATTTAGGGTTAGGGTTAGTGTTAGGGTTAGGGTTAGGGTTAGGTTTGTTGTAAGCATTAGGTTTACGATTAGGGTTAGGGTTTGTGTCAGGGATAGCGTTAGGTTTAGGTATAGGGTTGGTATTACGGTTAGGGTTCGGGTTAGGGTTAGGGTTCGTGTTAGGGTTAGGGTTAGCATTGGTGTAAGCATTAGGTTTAGGGATATGCTTATAGATAGGGTTATGGTTACGGTCTGGGTTCGGTTTTGGGTTAAGGTTAGATTTGGTGTAGCATTAGTTTTAGGGTTACTGTTAGTGTCAGGGTTAGGGTTACTGTCAGGGTTAGGATTCGGGTTAGGGTTAGTTTTAGGATCGGTGTAAGTTCTAGGGGTATGTTCAGGGTTAGATTTCGGGTTAGCGTAAGACTTAGTGTTGGTGTAAGCATTAGGTTTCGGGTTATGGTTAGAGTTAGGGTTAGGGTACGGTCCGGGTTCGGTTTTGGGTTAGGGTTGCTGTTAGGGTTAGAGTTAGGGTTCGGGTTTTTGTTAGGTTTGGTGTAAGCTTTAGGTAATGGTTACTGTTAGGGTAAGGGTTTGTGTTAGGGTTAGGGTGAGTGTTAGTGTTAGGTTTATGGTTGAGGTAAGCCTCAGGTTTATAGTTAGGGTTAGTTTAGACTTATGGTTACTTTCAGGGTTTGGGTTCTGGTTTGGGTTAGGGTTAGGTTTTGTTAGGTTTAGAAATTGTTTTAGGGTTAGTGTTGGTATAAGCATTTGGTTCAGGGTTATTGTTAGAGTTAGGGTTAGGTTAACTGTCTGGGTTAGGGTTAGGGCTACGGTTTGTGTTACTGTTAGGGTTTGATTTAGGGTTTGTGGTAGTGTTACAGTTATATTTAGTTTTAGGTTTAGGGTTAGGGTTAGGGTTTCGGTTAGGGTTTGGTTTGGTGTAAAAATTAGGGTTAGAGTTAGGGGTAGGGTTAGGGTTTGTGTTATGGTTAGGGTTAGGGTGAGGGTGAGATTGAGGTATAGTTTTAGTGTTAGGTTTGGTGTTAGTATTAGGTTTCGGGTTCGGTTTAGGGTGTATGTTAATGTAAGGTTTGGGCTTTGCGATAGAGTGTGTTAGGGTTAAGGTTATTGTTGGTGTAACCATTTGTTTTACGAACGGGTTTAGGATTAGGGTTAGGGTTTGTGTTAGGGTTAGGGTTAGTTTTTGTGTTCGTGTTAGGGTTGGTTTAAGCATTAGGTTTAGGTTTAGTGTTAGGGTTAGGGTTTGTGTTAGGTTAGATATAGGGTTTGTGTTAGGGTTAGGGTTTGTGTAATCATTAGGCTTAGGTTTAGGTTAGGGTTTTTGTCAGGTTTAGGGTTAGGGTTCGTGTTAGGGTTTGTGTTAGGGTTAGGGTTAGGGTTTAGGGTTTTGTTAGGGTTGGTGTAAGCATTAGTGTTAGGGTTAGGGTTAGTGTTTGGTTTTGTGTTACGGTCAGTGTTAGGGATAGTGTTAGGGTTAGATTTTGTGGAAGCATTAGGGTTATGGTTAGGGTTAGGGTTAGAGTTTGTGTCAGGGTTTAGGTTAGGGTTATGGTTTGTGTTAGGTTTAGGTTTAGGGTTAGGGTTAGTTTTTGTGTTAGGGTTGGTGTAAGCATTAGGGTAAGGGTTACGGTCAGGGTTAGTTGCGACGGACCGGCTCGGCCGGGAGCAATCAGTCCGATGGGAACAGGACCCCGGGAGCGGTGGGCAACGATTCGGCGAGTGACAAACAGACAGGACAACTCAAGGCAGTTGTATCTGAGTGCCTTTTGCAAAAGCAAGGCATCAGCTAATATACAATAGATTATTGCAAAGGGACATTTTCTTGCTTATTCATGTGGTTACAATTCTACAAACAATTATTCCAGGGAGGTAAGCAGGTCTGATGAAAAAGATTGTTCTCTAATAGCCTGGTGACAGACTGCAGTTGCTATTTCTTGTGGACACAGTTTGGCACCAGCTACAGTTTTAATCATTAAGCGGTTAGCTCTCATTGTGTTTTGTGCCTTACATTGGTTTTAATATTAACTTGTCTATTTTTCTTAGCTTTTCTTCCTGTATGGCTTTTTAAGCTATAGATTTCTACTATAATCTTCTTTTTAGGAATTCTCAAAAATAGTCCTAGGTAGGTTTACTAAAGCTAGTGACTTAATGGTTTTTATCCTACACTGCTTGCTATCCTTGTCCAGTCTCCTGTCAGAAGGCTTCATAGAACTACAAAGGAACATTGAGCCTTTGCCGCACATAAACAATATTATTCCAGCCATAAAGATGAGAGCAAAGATAGTACAGCCAGGAATGCCAAGACCACTAGAGATGCAGCCGATCCCAGGAGGCATCCTTCCTTGAAGCTTCCGCCTCGGCCCGGTGATTTCTCACGCAGGCTCCACTGGAGGTCGCATGACAGTTAGTGCTTGTCTTAGGGTTAGGGTTAGAGATAGGGTTAGGGTTAGGGTTTGTGTTTGGTTTATGGTTAGGGTTAGGGTTAGGGTTTGTGTTACGGTTAGGGTTAGGTTTAGGGTTAGGTTTTGGGTTAGGGTTAGTGTTAGGGTTAGGGTGTGTGTTAGGGTTGATGTAAGCATTAGGGTAAGGGTCCGGGTTAGGGTTTGGGTTAGCATTAGGGTTAGGGTTAGGGTTAGGTTTAGGGTTTGTGTTAGGGTTAGGGTTAGGGTTACGGTTAGTGTTAGTGTTAGGCTTTGGTTTAGGGTTAGGGTTGGGTTAATCATTAGGTTTAGGGTTAGTGTTACGGTTAGGGTTACTGTCAGGTTTAGTGTTCGGTTTTGGGTTAGCGTTAGGGTTTGTGTTAGGTTTAGGGTTAGGGTTAGGCTTTGTGTTAGGGTTAGGGTTAGGGTGAGATTGAGGTTTTGGGTTAGGGTTGCTGTTGATGTATAAATTAGATTTAGGGTTAGGTTTAGGGTTGGTGTTAGGGTTTTGGTTGGGCTTTGGGGTAGAGAGTGTTAGGGTTAGGGTTAGTGTTGGTGTAAGCATTTGAGTTACCATTGGCGTTAGGGTTAGTTTTAGGGCTTGTGTTAGGGTTACGGTTAGGGTTAGGGTTAGGTTTTGGGTTAGGGTTTAGGTTGGGTTAAGCATTAGGTTTAGGGTTAGTGTTAGTGTTAGTGAAAGGGTTAGTGTTATTTTCAGGGTTAGTGTTAGGGTTAGGGTTAGGGTTAGGGTTATTGTTTGGGTCAGGGTTAGGGTTTGGGTTAGGGTTTGGGTTAGCGTTGGTGTAAGCATTTCGTTTACGATTGGGTTTGGGTGAGGTTTAGGGTTTGTGTTAGGGTTAGGGTTAGGGTTAGGGTTAGGGTTAGGGTTAGGTTTTGGGTTGGGGTTAGGGTTGGGTAAAGCACTATGTTTAGGGTTAGTGTTAGTGTTAGGGTTAGGGTTACTGTCAGGGTTAGGTTTAGGGTTAGGGTTAGTGTTAGGTATGGGGATAGTGTATGGGTTCGTGTTCGGGTTAGGGTTAGGTTTATGCTTAGGGTTAGGGTTTGTGTAAGGTTTAGGGTTAGGGTTAGAGGTAGGGTTAGGGTCAGGGTGGGATTGAAGTTTAGTTTTAGTGTTAGTTTTGGTGTATGCATTAGGTTTAGCGTTCGGTTTAGGGTGTATGTTATTGTAAGGTTTGGGCTTATCGGTAGAGAGTGTTAGGGTTAGGGTTATTGTTGGTGTAAGCATTTGTTTTACGATTTCGGTTAGGGTTAGGGTTAGGTTTAGGGTTTGTGTTAGGGATTTTGTTAGGGTTGGTGTAAGCGTTAGGGTTAGGTTTACGGTTAGGGTCTGGTGTTTGTGTTAGGGTTAGGGTTAGGGTTAGGATTAGGATTAGGGTTAGGGTTGGTGTAATGATTAGGTTTGTGTTTAGGGCTAAGGTTTTTGTCAGGGTTCGGGTTAGGGTTAGGGTTTGGGTTTGTGTTAGGGTTAGGGTTAGGGTTTGTGTTAGGATAAGGGTTAGGGTGAGACTGAGGTTTAGTTTTTGGGTTAGGGTTGATGTAGCATTAGTTTTAGGGTTAGGTTTAGTGTTGGTGTTAGGGTTGGGTTGAGCTTAGGGGTAGAGAGTGTTATGGATAGGGATAGTGTTGGTGTAAGCATTAGGTTTAGGGTTAGGGTTAGGGTTTGTGTCAGGTTTAGGGATAGGATTTGGGTTTGTGTTAGGGTTAGTGTTATGATTAGGGTTCTCTTAGTGTTGATGTAAGAATTAGGGTAAGGGTCCGGGTTAGTGTTTGGGTGAGCATTAGGGTTAGGGTTATGGTTAGCTTTAGGGTTTGTGTTAGGGTTACGGATAGGTTTAGGGTTAGTGTTAGGATTAGGTTTTGGGTTAGGTTTAGGGTTGGGTTAAGCATTAGGTTTAGGGTTAGTGTTAGTGTTTCATGGTTAGGGCTCGGGTTAAGGTTACGGATAGGTTTAGGGTTAGTGTTAGGTTTAGGGTTGGGTTAAGCATTAGGTTTAGGGTTAGGGTTAGTGTTTCATGGTTACGGCTCGGGTTAGGGTTAGTGTTTGTGTTAGTGTTAGGGATAGCGTTGGTATAAGCATTAGGTTTAGGGTTATGGTTAGAGTTAGGGCTAGGGTTACAGTCCGGGTTCGGTTTTGGGTTAGGGTTAGGGTTAGGGTTAGATTTGGGGTTAGTGTCTGAATTAGGGTTAAGGTTTGGGTTAGGGTTAGGGTAAGGGTTATGGTTGGGGTTAGGTTTTGGTTAGGGTTTGGGTTATGGCTAGGGTTAGTGTTAGGGTGAGATTGAGCTTTAGTCTTAGTGTTAGGTTTGGTGTAAGCATTAGGTTTAGAGTTCGGTTTAGGTTGTGTATTATTGTAAGGTTTGGGCTTTGAGGTAGAGAGTCTTAGGGTTAGGGTTATTGTTGGTGTAAGCATTTGTTTTACGATTGGGATTAGGATTAGGGTTAGGGTTTGTATTTGGGTTAGTGTTATGTTTAAGGTTTGTGTTAGGGTTAGGGTTAGGGTTGGTGTAAGTATTAGGGTTAGGTTTAGGGTTAGGATTAGGGTTTGTGTTAGGGTTAGGGTTAGGGTTAGGATTAGGGTTATGGTTATGGTTATAGTTAGGGTTAGGGTTTAGTGTTACTGTCAGGGTTAAGGATAGGGTTAGGGTTAGGGTTAGGATTAGGGTTATGGTTTGTGTTAGGGTTAGTGTTATTGTTTGGGTTTGTGTTAGGGTTGGTGTAAGCATTAGGGTAAGGGTCCTGGTTAAGGATTGAGTTAGTGTTAGGGTTAGGATTAAGGTTAGGGTTAGGGTTTGGGTTAGGTTTAGGGTTGGTATAAGCATTAGGTTTCGGATTAGGGTTAGTGTTAGGGTTAGCGTTACTGTCATGGTTAGGGTTCGGGTTAGGGTTAGGTTTAGGGTTTGTGTTAGGGTTAGGGTTATAGTTAGGGTTTGTCAGCGTTGGTGTAAGCATTTGGTTAAGGGTTATGGTTAGATTTCGGGGTATTGTTGCGCTCAGGGTTCAGTTTGGGTTAGGTTTAGGATTAGGTTTATTGTTAGGGTTTCTGTCAGTGTTAGGGTTAGGCTTATTGTTTGTGTTATGGCTATGGTTATGCTTAGGGTTTGTGTTAGTGTTGGTGTAAGCATTAGAGTAAGTGTTACGGTTAGGTTAGGGTTATGGTTAGGTTTAGGGTTAGGGATAGGGTTGGGGTTAGTGTTAGAGTTAGGTTTAGGGTTTGTGTTAGGGTTAGGGTTAGGTTTGGTGTAAGCATTAGGTTTAGGGTTAGGATTAGGCTTAGGGTTTGTGGTAGGGGTTGTGCTGGGGTTAGGTTTTGGGTTAGGTTTAGGGTTGGTGTAAGCATTAGGTTTAGTGTTAGTGTTAGTGTTAGGGTTAGGGTTAATGTCAGGTTTAGCGTTCGGTTTAGGGTTAGGTTTAGAGCTAGTGTTAGGATTCGGTTCAGGGTTAGGGTTAGTGTTTCTGTTAGGGTTAGGGTTAGGGTTACAGTTTGTGTTAGGGTTAGGTTTAGGGTTTCTGTTAGGGTTAGGGTTAAGGTTATGGTTAGGGTTTTTGTTAGGGTTAGGGTTAGGGTGAGATTGAGGTTTAGGTTAGGGTTAGGATTGGTGTATGCATTAGGTTTAAGGTTAGGTTTAGGGTGTGTGTTAGGGTTAGGGCTGGGCTTTGGGGTAGAGAGTGTTATAGTTAGTGTTGGTGTAAGCATTTGAGTTACGATTGGGATTAGGGTTAGGTTTAAGTTTTGTGTTAGGGTTAGGTTTAGATTTAGGGTTAGGTTTCGGGTTAGGTTTAAAGTTAGTGTTAGGGTTGGTGTATGCATTAGTTTTCGTGTTAGGGTTCGGGTTTGTGTCAGGGTTAGGGTTAGAGTTATGGTGTGTGTTAGGGTTAGTGTTTGTGTTAGGGTTGGTGTAAGCCTTAGGGTAAGGGTCCGGGTTAGGGTTAGGGTTAGGGTTAGGATTAGGCTTAGGGTTAGGGTTACATTTAGTGATAGGTTTTGGCTTAGGGTTAGGGTTGGTGTAAGCATTAGGTTTAGGGTTAGTGTTAGTGTTAGGGTTAGGGTTAGGGTTACTGTCAGGGTGAGGGTTCGGGTTCGGGTTATGGTTAGGGTCTGTGTTAGGGTTAGGGGTATGGTCAGTGTTGGGGTTCGGGTTAGCGTAAGTGTTATCATTGGTGTAAGCTTTAGGTTTCATTTTATGCTTGAAGTTAAGGTTAGGATTACGTTCCGGGTTCGGTTTTGGGTTAGGGTTAGGGTTAGAGTTTTTGTAAGCATTAGTGTTAGGTTTATGGTTAGGGTTAGGGTTTGTGTTAGGGTTGATGTAAGCATTAGTGTACGGTTAGGGTTACTGTTAGAATTAGGGTTGGTGTAAGCATTAGGGTAATGGTACAGTTAGGGGTGCATTTGTTTTAGGGTTGCTGTAAGCATTAGGGTTAGAGGTAGGGTTAGGGCTAGGGTTTGTGTAAGGTGTAGGATTAGGGTTATGGTTACGGTTGTTATAAGCATTAAGTTTAGGATCAGGGTTACGGTTTGTGTCAGGGTTAGGGGTAGGAATAGGTTAAGGGTTTGTGTTAGGGTTAGGGTTAGGTTTAGGGTTTGTTTTATTGTTAGCGTTTTTTTAAGCATTTGTTAGGGTAGATTTAGGGTGTGTGTTAGGGTAAGGGTTGTGATTTGGGGTAGAGTGTGTTAGGGTTAGGGTTAGTGTTGGTGTAATCATTTGTTTTACAATTGTTGTTAGGGTTAGGTTTAGGGTTTGTTTCAGAATTAGAGTTAGTGTTAGGGTTTGGGTTTGTGTTAGGCTTAGTGTTAGGTTTAGGGTTAGGTTTCGGGATAGGTAGAGTTAGTGTTAGGTTTGATGTAATCATTAGGTTTAGTGTTAGGGTAGGTGTCAGTGTTAGGGTTAAAGTTATGGTTTGTGTTATGGTTAATGTTAGGGTTAGGGTTTGTGTTAGGGTTGGTGTAAGCATTAGGTTAAGGGTTCGGGTTGCGGTTTGGGTTAGCGTTAGTGTTAGGGTTAGGTTTAGGTTTTGGGTTAGGGTTAGGGTTGGTGTAAGCATTAGGTTTAGGGTTAGTTTTAGTGTTAGGGTTAGGGGTACAGTCAGGGTTAGGATTCGGGTTAGGGTTAGGGTATGTTATCGGTTAAGGGTTAGGGTTTGGGTTAGGGTTTGTGTTATGGTTTGGATTAGCGTTGATGTAAGCATTAGGTTTCGGGTTATGGTTAGAGTTAGGGTTAGGGTTACGGTCCGGGTTCAGTTTTGGGTGAGGGTTAGGGTTAGGGTTAGGGTTTGTATTTGGGTTAGGGTTAGGGTCAAGGTTTGTGTTAGGGCTAGGGTTTGGGTTAAGGTTAGGTTTGGTGTAATCATTAGGTTTAGGTTTAGGATTAGGGTTTTTGTCAGGATTTGGGTTAGGCTTAATGTTAGGGTGTGTGTTAGGGTTAGGGTTAGGGTTTGTTTTACGGTGTTGTAAGCATTAGTGTTAGAGTTAGGGTTAGTGTTATTGTTAGTTTTAGCCTTACGGTGAGGGTTAAGGATAGGGATAGAGTTAGAGTTGGTGTAAACGTTAGCGTTATGGTTAGGGTTAGTGTAAGGTTTAGTGTCAGGGTTAGGGTTAGGGTTATGATTTGTGTTAGGGTTAGGGTTAGGGTTAGGGTTTGTGTTAGGATTGGTGTAAGCATTAGGTTTAGGGTTAGTGTTAATGTTATGGTTAGGGTTACTGTCAGGGTTAGGGTTCGGGTTAGGCTTCGGGTTAAATTTAGGGTTGGTGTAAGCATTAGGTTTTTGGTTAGGTTTAGTGTAAAGGTTAGTTTTACTGTCAGGGTTAGGATTCGGGTTAGGGTTTGTGTTAGGGTTAGGGTTAGGATTTGTTTTAGGGTTAGGGTTAGCGTTGGTGTAAGCATTAGTTTAAGGGTTATGGTTAGAATTACTGTTAGGGTTACACTCCGGGTCCGGTTTTGGTCTAGGTTTAGGGTTAGGGTTAGAGTTAGTGTTAGGGTTTGTGTCAGAGTTAGGGTTAGGGTTATTGTTTATATTTGGGTTAGGGATAGGTTTAGGGTTTGTGTTATGGTTAGAGTTAGTGTTAGGGTTAGGGTTAGGTTTTTGGTTAGGTTTCAGGTAAGGTTTAGAGTTTGGGTTAGTGTTGGTGTAAGCATAAGTTTTAGGGTTAGGGTTAGGGTTTGTGTCAGGGTTACGATTAGTGTTATGGTTTATGTTAGGGTTATTGTTAGGGTTAGGTTTAGGGTTAAGGTTAGGGTTAGATTTTGGGTTAGGGTTAGAGTTGGGTTAAGCATTAGGTTTAGGGTTAGGGTTAGTGTTAGGTTTATGGTTACTCTCAGAGTTAGGTTTCGAGTTAGTGTTAGGGTTAAGGTTTGTGGTAGGTTTAGAGTTAGGGTTAGGGTTAGGGTTTGTGTTTGGTTTAGGGTTAGCGTTGATGTAAGCATTAGTTTTATTGTTATGGTTAGTGTTAGGTTAGGGCTATGGTCCGGTTTCGGTTTTGGGATAGGGTTAGGGTTTATGGTTCTGGTTAGGGTTAGGTTTAGAGTTTGGGTTAGGGTTAGGGTTAGGGTTAGGTTTTGTGTTAGGGTTAGTGTTTGCGTTGGTGTAAGCATTAGGTTAAGGGTTTTGGTTAGAGTTAGGGTTTGGGTTTGGGTTCGGTTTGGGGTTAGGGTTAGTGTTAGGTTTAGGTTTAGGGTTAAGGTTTGTATCATGGTTAGGGTTAAGGTTATGGTTTGTGTTAGGGTTAGTGTTAGGGTTAGGGTTTGTGTTAAGGTTGGTGTAAGCATTAGGGTAAGTGTTACTTTTAGGATTAGGGTTTTTGTTAGGGTTAGGGTTATGGATAGGGTTGGTGTTAGTGTTACGGTTAGGTTTAGGGTTTGTGTTAGGGTTAGGGTTAGGGTTGGTGTAAACATTAGGGTTAGGCTTAGGGTTAGGCTTAGGGTTTGTGTTAGGGTTAGGGTTCGGGTTAGGCTTTGGTTTAGGTTTAGGAATGGTGTAAGCATTAGGTTTATTGTTAGTGTTAGTGCTAGGGTTAGGGTTATTGTCAGGGTTAGGTTTCGGGTTAGGTTTAGGATTTGTGTTAGGGTTAGGTTTATGGTTAGGGTTTGTGTTAGGGTTAAGGTTAGGGTTAGGGTTAGAGTTTGTGTTAGTGTTAGAGTTATCATTGCTATAAGCATTTGGGTTAGGGTTATGGTTAGGGTTTATGTTAGGGTTAGGGTTAGAGTTCTGGTTTGTGTTAGGGTTAGTGTTAGGTTAGGGTTTGTGTTAGGGTTGATGTAAGCACTTGGGTAAGGGTCCGAGTTAGGGTTTGGGTTAGCGTTAGGTTTAGGGTTAGGGTTAGGGTGAGGTTTAGGGTTTGTGTAGGGTTACGGTTATGGATAGTATTTAGCGTTAGGTTTAGGATTTGGGTTAGGGTTAGGGTTGAGTTATGCATTAGGTTTTGGGTTAGTGTTAGGTTTAGGTTTAGGGTTACTGTCAGAGTTAGGGTTAGGGTTTGTGTTAGGGTTAGGGTTAGCGTTGGTGTAAGCATTAGGTTTAGGGTTATGGTTAGAGTTAGGGCTAGGGTTACGGTTCGGGTTCGGTTTTGCATTAGGGTTAGGTTTATGGCTAGGGTTAGGTTTAGGGTTAGGGTTAGTGTTTGCGTTAAGGTTATGGTGTGGGTTAGGGTTAGGTTTGGTGTAAGCAATAGGTTTAGGGTTCGGTTTAGAGTGTGTATTATTGTAAGCTTTGAACTTTGTGGAAGAGAGTGTTAGGGTTAGGGTTATTGTTGGTGTAAGCATTTGTTTTACGATTGGGGTTAGAGTAAATTTTAGGGTTTGTATTAGGGTTAGTGTTAGGGTTAGGGTTTGTGTTAGGGCTAGTGTTATGGTTGGTGTAAGCATTAGGGTTAGGTTTACGGTTAGGGTAAGGGTTTGTGTTAGGGTTAGGGTTTTGGTTAGGATTTGTATTAGGGTCGGTGTAAGCATTAGGTTTAGGGCAAGTTTTAGTATTAGGTTTAGTGTTATGGTCATGGTTAATTTTATGGTTAGGGTTACAGTTATGGTTGGTGTAAGCATTAGGGTTATGGTTAGGGTTAGGGTTTGTGTTAGGTTAGGGTTAGGGTTAGTGTTGGTGTAACCATAAGGGTTATGCTTAGGGTTAGGCTTAGGGTTTGTGTTAGGGTTAGGGTTTGTTGTAGGGTTAGGATTAGGGTTATTTGTAGAGTTAGGGTTAGGATTGGTGTAAGCATTAGTGTTAGGGTTAGGGTTAAAGTTACGGTTTGTGTTAGGGTCAGGGTTTGTATTAGGGTTGCTGTGAGCATTAGGGTTAGGATTAGGGTGAGGGTTAGTGTTATCGTTAGGGGTATGGTCAGGTTTAGGCATCGGTTTAGGGTTAGGGTTTGTTTTAGGGTTATTGTTAGTGTTTAGGGTTAGGGTTAGGTTTTGTGTTAGGGTTAGCGTTAGGGTTAGGGTTAGGGTTAGGATTTGTATTAGGGTTAGGGTTTGCATTGGGTTTAGGGTTATGTTTAGAGTAAGGGTAAGGGTTACGGTCCGGGTTCGATTTTGTGTTAGGGTTAGGTTAGGGTTAGGGTTTATGTTAGTGTTAGGGTTAGGGTTGCTGTAAGCATTAGGGTTAGTGTTATGACTAGGGTTATGGATAGTGTTAGGGTTAGGGTGAGATAGAGATTTAGGGTTAGGGTTAGGGTTGGTGTATGCATTAGGTGTAGGTTTAGGTTTAGAGTGTATGTTAGGGCTAGGGTTGGGCTTTGGGGTAGAAATTGTTAGGGTTAGGTTTAGCATTGATTAAAGCATTTTAGTTACGCTTGTGGTTAGGGATACGTTTAGGGTTTCTGTTAGTGTAAATGTTAGTGTTAGGGTTAGGGTTTGTTTTAGGGTTTGGGTTAGGTTTAGGGTTAGGTTTGGGGTTAGGTTTCGGGTTTGGTTTAGTGTTAGTGTTAGGGTTGTTGTAGCATTTGGGTTAGGGCTTGTGTCAGGGTTAGGGTTAGAGATATGGTTTGTGTTAGGGTTAGTGTTAGGGTTAAGGTTTGTGTTAGGGTTGGTGTAAGCACTAGGGTAAGGGTCCGGTTTAGGGTTTGGGTTAGCATTAGGATTAGGGTTAGGGTTAGGGTTAGGGTTTGTTTTAGGGTTAGTGTTAGGGTTTAAGGTTAGGGTTAGGGTTTGTATTAGGGTTAGGGTTAGCATTAGGTTTAGGGTTATGGTTAGAGTAAGGGTAAGTGTTACGGTCCGGGTTCTGTTTTGGATTAGGGTTAGGTTAGGGTTAGGGTTTGTTTTAGTGTTAGGGTTTGTGTGACGGTTAGTGTTTTTGGTTAGGGTTGTGTTAGTGTTGGTGTAAGCATTAGGGTAACTGTCCGGGTTAGGGTTTGGGTTAGCGTTAGGGTTAGGTTTAGGTTTAGGGTTTGTGTTAGAGTTACGGTTAGGGTTAGGGTTAGGGTTAGGTTGGGTTAGGTTTAGGGTTGATGTAAGCATTAGGTTTAGTGTTAGGGTTAGGGTTAGTGTTAGGGTTACTGTCAGGGTTAGGATCGTATTAGGGTTAGGGTTAGGGTTTGTGTTAGGGTAAGGGTTAGTGTTTGTGTTTGTGTTTGGGTTAGCGTTGATGTAAGCATTAGGTTAAGGTTATGGTTAGAGTTAGGGATAGGGTTACGGTCTAGGTTCTTTTTTGGGTTAGGATTAGGTTTAGGGTTTGGGTTAGGGTTAGTGTTAGGGTTGGTATAAGCATTAGGGTTAGGATTATAGGTAATGTTAGGATTTGTGTTATGATTAGGGTTAGGGTTAGTGTGAGGTTGACGTTAAGGGTTAGTGTTAGATTTTGCGTAAGCATTATGTTTAGGGTTCGGTTTAGGGTGTGTTTTAGTGTAAGGTTTGGGATTTGCGGTAGAGAGTGTTAGGGTTAGGGTTATGGCTGGTGTAAGCATTTGTTTTACGATTGGGGTTATTGTTAGGGTTAGGGTTAGTGTTAGGGTTAGGGTTTGTGTCAGGATTAGGGTTAGGGTTATGGTTTGTTTTAGGGTTAGGGTTAGGGTTAGAGATTGTTTTCAGGATAAGTTTAGGGTTGCTGTAAGCATTTGTGTTAGGGTTAGGGTTAGGGTTTGTATTAGGGTTAGGGTTAGGGTGAGATTGAGGTTTAGGGTTAGTGTTAGGGTTGGTGTATGCATTTGGTTAAGGGTTAGGTTTAGGGTGTATTTTAGGGTTGGGGTTAGGCTTTGGGTTAGAGAGTGTTAGGGTTAGGGTTAGCATTGATGTAAGCCTTTTAGTTACGTTTGGGGTTAGAGTTAGGTTTATGGTTTGTGTTAGGGGTATGGTTAGTGTTAGTGTTACGGTTTGTGTTAGGGTTTGGGTTAGGTTTAGGGTTAGGTTTCTGGTTAGGTTTAGAGTTACTCTTAGCGTTGGTGTAAAATTAGGTTTAGGGTTAGGGTTAGGGTTTGTGTCAGTGTTAGGGTTAGAATTAGGGTTTTAGTTAGGGTTAGTGTTAGGGTTAGGTTTGTTTTAGGGTTGGTGTAAGCATTTGGGTAACACTCCGGGTTAGGGTTTGGGTTAGCATTAGGATTAGGATTAGGTTTCGGTTTAGGGTTTGTGTTAGGGTTAGGGTTTTGGTTAGGGTTTGGGTTGGTGTAAGCCTTAGTTAGGGTTAGTGTTAATGTTAGGGTAAGGGTTACTGTCAGGGTTAGGGTTCGGGTTAGGGTTTGTGTTAAGGTTAGGGTTAGGGTTAGGGTTTGTTTTAGGGTTAGGATTAGCGTTGATGTAAGCATTAGGGTTCTGGTTATGATTAGAGTTAGTGTTAGGGTTAGGGTCCTGGTTGGTTTTGGGATAGGGTTAGTGTTAGGTTTTGGGATAGGGTTAAGGTTGTGGTTAGTTTCTGGTTTAGGGTATGGGTTAGCGTTAGGGTTATGATTCGGGTGAGGGTTTGTGTTAGGGTTGGTGTAAGCATTAGTACTAGAGTTAAGGTTAGGGTTAGTGTTAGGTCTAGTGTTACGGTCTGAGTTAGTCACATGGTTCGAATTAGAGTTGGTGTAAGCATTAGGTTTAGAGTTCGGTTTATGGTGTGTATTATTGTAAGGTTTGGGCTTTGCGGTAGAGAGTGTTAGGGTTAGGATTATTGTTGGTGTAATTATTTGTTTTAAGATTGGGGTTAGGGTTAGGGTTAGGGTTTGTGTTAGGGTTATGGTTACGGTTGGTGTAAGCATTAGGGTTAGTGTTATGGTTTGTGTTAGGGTTAGTGTTAGGGTTAGGGTTAGTGTTAAGGTTGGTGTAAGCATTAGGTTAAGGGCCCGGGTTAGGGATTAGGTTAATGTTAGGGGTAGGTTTACCGTTAGGGTTTGGGTTAGGTTTAGTTTTGGTGAAAGGATTAGGTTTCGGGTTACGGTTAGTGTTAGGGTTAGGGTTTGTGTTAGGGTTATGGTTAGCGTTGGTGTAAGCATTAGGTTAAGGGTTATGGTTAGAGTTATGGTTAGGCTCCGGATTCGATTTGGGGTTAGGGTTAGTGTTGTGTCAGGGTTAGGGTTAGGGTCATAGTTTGTGTTAGGGTTAGGGTTAGGTTTATGTTAGGGTTAGAGTTACGGATAGGGTTGGTGTTAGTGTAAGGGTTAGGTTTGGGTTTGTGTTAGGATTAGGGTTAGGGTTGGTGTAAGCATTAGGGTTAGGCTTATGGTTAGGCTTAGGGTTTGTGTTAGTGTTAGGGTTAGGGTTAGTATTTGGGTTAGGTTTAGGGTATGTGTAAGCATTAGCTTTAGTGTTAGTTTGGTATTAGTGTTACAGTTAGGGTTAAGGTCAGGGTTAGGGTTCGGGTTAGGGTTAGGGTTAGGGTTTGTCTTAGGGTTTGGTTTAGGTTTATAGTTAGGTTTTGTGTTAGGGTTAGGGTTAGAGTTTTTGTTTGTGTTAGGGTTATGGTTGCTGTGAGCTTTTGTTTATGGTTATGGTTAGGGTTTGTGTTAGGGTTAGGGTGAGATTGAGGTTTAATGTTATGGTTAGAGTTGATGTATGTATTAGGTTTAGGGTTAGGTTTAGGGTGTTTGTTAGAGTTAGGGTTGTGCTTTGGAGTTGAGAGTGTTAGGGTTAGGGTTATTGTTCGTGTAAGCATTTGAGTTACGATTGTTGGTAGGGTTAGGTTTAGGGTTTGTGTTAGGGTTAGGGTTAGGTTTAGTGTGAGGTTTCGGTTTCGGTTTAGAGTTAGTGTTAGGGTTGGTGTAAGCATTAGGTTTAGGTTTAGAGTTATGGTTTGTGTTAGGGTTAGTGTTAGGTTAGGGTTTGTGTTTCGGTTGGTGTAATCTTAAGATAAGTGTCCGGGTTAGGGTTTGGGTTAGCGTTAGGGTTATGGTTAGGGTTAGGTTTAGTGTTTGTGTAATGGTTACGATTAGGGTTATGGTTAGGGTTAGGTTTTGGGTTAGGGTTTGTGTTAGGGTTGGTGTAAGCATCTGTTTTATCATTTTTTTAGGGTTAGCTAGAGGGTTAGGTTTAGGGTTAGGGTTTGTGTCAGGGTTAGGTTTAGGGTTAGTGTTAGTGTTTGTGTTAGGGTTAGGGATAGGGTTAGGGTTTGTGTTAGGTTTGGTGTAAGCATTAGTGTTAGGGTTAGGGTTAGTGTTAGGTTTAGTGTTACAGTCATGGTTAGAGTTATGGTTGGTGTAAGCATTAGGGTTAGGTTTAGGATTAGGGTTTGCATTAGGGTGAGGTTTTGCTTTAGGGTTGGTGTAAGCATTACGTTTAGGGTTAGGGTTCGTGTTAGGGTTAGGGTTACTGTCAGGGTTAATGTTGAGGTTAGGGTTAGGTTTTGGGTTAGGGGTAGGGTTAGGGTTTTGGTTAGGGTTAGGGTTAGCGTTGGTGTAAGCATTAGGTTTAGGGTTATGGTTAGATTTAGGGTTAGGGTTACTTTCCGTGTTCGGTTTTTGGGTAGGGTTAGGGTTAGTGTAGGGTTAGGGTTTGTGTTAGGTTTAGGGTTAGAGTTAGCGTGAGGGATAGTGTTAGGTTATGGTTAGGTTTAGGGTTAGGTTTCGGGTTATGTTTACAGCTAGGGTTACGGTTGGTGTATGCATTAGGGTTAGGGTTAGGGTTAGGGTTTGTGTCGGGGTTAGGTTATAGTTATGGTTTGTGTTAAGGTTAGTGTAAGGGTTAGAGTTTGTGTTAGCGTTGCTTTAATCATTAGGGTAAGGGTCCTGTTTAGGGTTTGTGTTAGCGTGAGGGTTAGGGTTAGGGTTAGTTTTAGGGTTTGTGTTATGGTTAGAGTTAGGGTGAGGGTTAGGTTTAGGGTTAGTTTTTGGGTTAGGGATAGGGTTGTGGTAAGCATTAGGTTTAAGGTTAGTGTTAGTGTTACGGTTAGGGTAACTGTCAGGGTTAAGGTTAGGGTTAGGGATAGGTTTTGTTTTCGAGTTATGGTTAGGGTTAGGACTAGGGTTACGGTTTGGGTTAGGGTTAGGTTTGGTGTTAGCATATAGGGTTAGGGTTAGTGGTATGGTTAGGGTGTGTTATGTTTAGGGTTAGGGTTAGTTTGAGATTGAGTTTTAGTTTTAGTGTTAGGTTTCATGTAAGCATTAGGTTTAAGGTTCGGTTTAGGGTGTGTTTTATTGTAAGGTTTGGGCTTGCGGTAGATAGTGTTAGGGTTAAGGTTATTGTTGGTGTAAGCATTTGTTTTAAGATTTGGGTTACGGTTAGGGTTAGGGTTTGTATTAGGGTTAGGGTTAGGGTTAGGGTTAGGGTTTGTGTTAGGGTTAGGGTTATGGTTGGTGTAAAATTAGGGTTAGGTTTAGGGTTAGGGTTTTTGTCAGGGTTAGGGTTAGGGTTCGTGATAGGGCTTGTATTAGGGTTATGGTTAGGGTTAGGGTTTTTGTTCGTGTTGGAATAAGCATTACTGTTAGGGTTAGGCTTAGGGATAGTGTTAGGTTTTTGTTACTGTCAGGTTTAGGGTAGGGTTAGAGTTATAATTGGTGTAAGCATTAGGGTGATGGTTAGGGTTAGTGTTAGAGTTTGTGTCAGGGTTAGTGTTAGGGTTATGGTTTGTGTTAGGGTTAGTGTTAGGGTTATGGTTTGTGTTAGGGTTAGTGTTAGGGTTATTGTTTGTGTTAGGGTTGGTGTAACCATTAGGGTAACGGTCCGGTTTATGCTTTGTGTTAGCGTTAGGGTTAGACTTAGGGCTAGGGTTTGGGTTAGGTTTAGGTTTGTTGTAAGCATTAAGTTTAGGGTTAAGGTTAGTGTTAGCGTTAGGGTTACTGTCAGGGTTAGGGTTCGGGTTAGGGTTACGTTTAGGGTTTGTGTTAGTTTTAGGTATAGGGTTAGGGTTAGGTTTTGTGTTAGGGTTAGGGTTAGGTTTAGAGTTTGTGTTAGGGTTAGTGTTAGGGTTGCTGTAAGCATTTGGTTTAGGGTTATGGTTAGGGTTTGTGTTAGGGTTAGGGTGAGACTGAGGTTTAGGTTTATGGTTAGGGTTGGTATATGCATTAGGTTTAGGGTGAGGTTTAGGGTGTGTGTTAAGCTTAGGGTTGGGCTTTCGGGTAGAGTGTGTTAGGTTCAGGGTTAGTGTTGGTGTAAGCATTTGATTTACTATTGTTGTTAGGGTTAGGGTTAGGATTTGTGTTTGGGTTGGTGTAAGCATTTGTTTTGTGATTTTGTTTAGGGTTAGGTAGAGGGTTAGGGTTAGGGTAGGTTTTGTGTCAGGGTTAGAGTTAGTGTTAGTGTTTGTGTTAGGGTTAGGGATAGGGTTAGGGTTTGTGTTACGGTTTTTGTAAGCATTAGTGTTAGGGTTAGAGCTAGTGGTAGGTTTAGTGTTATGGTCATGGTTAAGGTTAGCGTTAGGGTTAGAGTTATGGTTGGTGTAAGCATTAGGGTTAAGTTTAGGGTTTGAGTTTGTTTTCGGATTAGAGTAAGGGTTAGGGTTGGTGTAAGCATTAAGTTTAGGGTTAGGGTTAGTGTTAGGGTTAGGGTTACTGTAAGGGTTAGGGTTCAGTTTAGGTTAAGTGTTAGAGTTTTTGTTAGGGTTAGGGTAGGGTCAGCGTTGGTGTAAGCATTAGGTTTAGGGTTGTGGTTTAGTTAGGGTTAGGGTTACGGTCCGGTTTCGGTTTTGGGTTAGGGTTAGGGTTAGGGTAGGGTTAGGGTTAGGGTTTGTGTTAGGGTTATCGTTAGAGTTAGGGTTAGTGATTGTGTTAGGGTTTGGGTTATGTTTAGGGTTAGGTTTCGGGTTAAGTTTACAGTTAGGGTTAGGGTAGGTGTAAGCATTAGGATTAGGGTTAGGATTAGGGTTTGTGTCAGGGTGAGGTTAGAGTTATGGTTTGTGTTAAGGTTAGTGTTAGGTTAGGGTTTGTGTTTGGGTTGGTGATAACATTAGGGTAAGGTTCCGGGATAGGGTTTATGTTAGAGTTACGGTTGGGGTAAGCATTAGGTTAAGGGTTAGTGTTAGTGTTCAGATTAGGGTTCCTGTCAGGGTTAGGTTAGGGCTAGGGTTAGGGATTGGGTTTGTGTCAGGTTTACGGTTAGGGTTAGGGTTGGTTTAGGGTTAGGACAAGGGTTACAGTTTGGGTTAGGGTAGGTTTGATGTAAGCATTTGGGTTAGGGTTAGGGGTAGGGTTATTGTTGGTGTAAGCATTTGTGTTACAATTGGGGTTAGGGTTAGGGTTAGTGTTTGTAATATGGTTAGTGTTAGGGTTAGGGTTTGTGTTAGGGTTATGGTTAGGGTTGGTGTAAGCATTAGGGTTAGGTTTAGGGTTAGGGTTAGGGTTTGTGTTAGGCTTAGCGTTAGGGTTATGGTCAGGGTTAGGTCAGGTTAAGCTTAGTGTAATCATTAGGTTTAGGTATAGGCTTAGGGTTTTTGTCAGGTTTAGGGTTAGGGTTCATGATAGGGTTTGTGTTAAGGTTATGGTTAGGTCAGGGTTTGTGTTAGTTTGGTGTAAGCATTAGTGTTAGGGTTAGGTTTAGGGTTAGTGTTAAGTTTAGTGTTACTGTCAGGGTTCGGGTAGAGTTAGAGTTAGTGGTGGTGCAAGCATTAGGGTTATGGTTAGGGTTAGAGATAGAGTTTGTGTCAGGGTTAGGGTTTGTGTTAGGGTTAGTGTTTGGGTTATTTTTTGTGTTAGGTTTGGTGTAATCATTTTGGTAAGGGTCAGGGTTAGGGTTAGGGTTAGCGTTAGGATTAGCGTTAGTGTTAGGGTTTGGGTGAGGCTTAGGGTTGGTGTAAGCATTATTTTTAGGATTAATGCAGTGTTAGGGTTAGGGTTAGGGTTAGGGTTTGGGTTCGTGTTAGGGTAAGAGTTGGGGTTTGGGTTAGGGTTAGGGTTAGGTTTAGGGTTTTTGTTAGGGTTAGGGTTTGCGTTGGTGTAACCATTAGGTTAAGGGTTATGGCTAGAGTTCGGGTTAGGGTTATGCCCAGGGTTCGGTTGCGGGTTACTTTTAGGGTTAGGGTTAGGGTTATGGTTTGTGTCAGGGTTAGGGTTAGGGTTAGGGTTTGTGTTAGGGTTAGGGTTAGGTTTAGGGTTTGTTTTATTGTTAGGGTGTCGGTTAGGTTTTGGGTTAGGGTTAGGATTGGTGTAAGCATTAAGTTTAGGGTTAGTGTTAGGGTTAGGGTTACTGTCAGGTTTAGGGTTCGGGTTACGGTCCAGTTAGGGTTTGAGTTAGCTTCTGATTCAGTGTTAGGGTTAGGATTAGGGTTAGTTTTAGCGTTAGGGTTAGGGTGAGTTTTAGGTTAGGGTTCGGGATGATGTAAGCATTAAGGTTAGGGTGATGGTGAGGGTTAGGTTTAGGGTTTGAGTTAGGGTGAGAGTTAGCGTTGGTACAAGCATTAGGTATAGTGTTAGGGTTAGGGTTATGGTCCGGTTAGAGTTTCGGTTAACTTTACTGTTAGGATTAGGGATTTGGTTATTTTTAGGGTTTGTGTTGTGGTTAGGGTTAGGGTTAGGTTAGGGTTTTGGTTAGATTTTGGGTTAGGGTCAGGGTTGGTGTAAGCATTAGTGTTAGGGATAGGGTTAGAGTTAAGTTTAGGGTTTGTGTTATGGTTAGGGTAAGGGTTGGGTTGAGATTGTGGTTTTGGGTTAGTGTTAGGGATGGTGTAAGCATTAGGTTTAGGGTCAGGTTTAGGCTCTATGTTAGGTTAAGTGTTGGACTTTGGTTTAGAGAGTGTTATGGTTAGGGTTAGTGTTGGTGTAAGCATTTGTTTTTCGATTTCGGTTAGTTTTAGGGTTAGGGTTTGGTTTTGTGTTAGGGTTAGGGTTAGGGTTCGTGTAAGAATTAGGGTTAGGTTTAGGGTAATGGTTAGGGTTTGTGTTAGGGTTAGGTTTAGGGTTAGGGTTAGGGTTGGTGTAATCATAGGGGTCAGGGTTAGGGTTAGTGTTTGGTTTAGTGTTACGGTCATGGTTAAGGTTAGAGTTAGGGTTAGGGTTAGGGCTGGTGTAAGCATTAGGGTTAGGGTTAGGGTTAAGGTTATGCTGTGTGTTAGGGCTAGAGTTAGGGTTAGGGTTACTGTTTGTGTTATGGTTGCTGTAAGTACTAGTGTTAGGGTTAGGGTTAGGGTTAGTGTTAAGGTTAGGGGTACAGTCAGGGTTAGGGTTCATATTAGGGTTAGGTTTTGTTTTTGTGTTATGGTTGTGTTCTGGTTAGGGTTAGGATTAGGCTTTGTGTTAGGGTTAGGGTTAGGGTTAGCGTTGGTGTATGCATTAGGTTTAGGATTGTGGTTAGAGTTATGGTTAGGGTTACGATCCGGGTTAGGTTTTGTGTTAGGGTTTGGGTTAGGATTTGTGTTAATGTTACGGTTTTGGTGAGATAGAGGTTTAGGGTTAGGGTTAGGGTTGGTGTAAGCATTATGTTTAGGGTTCTGTTTAGGGTGTGTTTTACTGTAAGGTTTGGGTTTTGCAGTAGAGAGTGTTAGAGTTAGGGTTGTGGTTGGTGTAAGCCTTTGTTTTATGATTGGGGTTAGGGTCAGGGTTAGGTTTAGTGTTAGGGTTAGGGTTGTGTTAGGGTTTTGGTTAAGGTTGATGTAAGCACTAACATTAGGTTTAGGGTTACTGTTGGGTTTGTGTTAGGGTTAGGGTTAGGGTTCGGGTTAGGATGTGTGTTAGGTTTAGGGTTACCGTTGCTGTAATCATTAGGTTAAGGGTTATGGTTAGAGTTAGGGTTAGGTTTACTGTTCGGGTTCAGTTTTTGTGTTAGGGTAGGGTTAGGGGTAGGGTTTTTCTTAGGTTTTCTGTAGGCATTAAGGTAAGTGTTACGGTGAGGGTTAGGGTTGTGTTAGGGTTAGGGTTAGGGTTTGTGTTAGGGTTAGGGTTAGGTTTAGGGTTGGTGTAAGCTTTAGGTTTCTGATTAGGATTAATTTAGAGTTAGGGTTAGGGTTAGGGTTAGGTTTACTGTAAGGGTTAAGGTTCTGGTTAGGGTTTGGTTTAGTTTTTGTGTAAGAGTTAGAATTAGGGTTAGGGTTTGTGTTATGGTTAGGTTTAGCGTTGATGTAAGCATTAGGTTATGTTTAGGGTTAGAATTAGGGTTAGGTTTAAGTTCCAGGTTACGGTTTGGGTTATCGTTATGGTTTGAGTTAGGGTTAGATTTAGTGTTTGTGTTCTGGTTAGGGTTAGGGTTAGGGTTAGGTTTAGGGTTTGGGTTAGGTTTAGGTTTAGGGTTGTTGTAAGCGTTAGGGTTAGTGTTAGGGGTAGGGTTACGGTTTGTTTTATGGTTATGGTCAGGGTTAGGGTGAGATTGAGGTTTATTGATAGTGTTAGGTTTGGTGTAAGCATTAGATTTAGGGTTTCATTAGTGTGTGTTATTGTAAGGGTTGGGCTTTACTGTGGAATGTGTTAGGGTTAGGGTTATTATTGGTGTAAGCATTTGTTTTGCTTTGGCGTTAGGGTTAGGGTTACAGTGTGTGTTAGATGTTTTGCGTTAGTATAGGATTAGAGTTTGTGCAATCATTAGGGTTAGCTTTAGGGTTAGGGTTAGGGTTTCTGTTAGGGTGAGGGTTAGGGTTAAGGTTAGGGTTAGGGTTAGGGTTGGGGTTAGGGTTATGGTTGGTGTAATCATTAGGTTTAGCTTTAGGGTTAGAGATTTTGTCAGGGTTAGGGTTTAGGTTAGTGTTTGTTTTTGTGTTAGGGTTAGGGTTTGTGTTAGGGTTCGTGTAAGAATTAGGGTTAGGATTAGGGTAGGGTTTAGGGTTAGGGTTTGTGTTAGGGTTAGGATTAGGGTTATGGCTTGGATTGGTGTAAGGTTTAGGTTTAGGATTAGGGTTATGGTTTCTATCAGGTTTAGGGTTAGGGTTAGGTTTAGGGTTAGGGCGAGGGTTAGGGTTTGTGTTAAGGTTAGGGTTAGGGTTAGGTTTAGGGTTTGTGTTAGGGTAAGGGTTTCGGTTAGGTTTAGGGTTAGGTTTAGGATTGGTGTAATCATAGGTTTAGCGTTAGTGTTAGTGTTAGGGTTAGGGTTACTGTCAGGTTTAGTGTTCGGGTTAGGTCCGGTTAGGGTTTGGGTTAGTTTGTGATTCAGTGTTAGGGTTAGGGTTACGGTTAGAATTAGGGTTAGGTTTAGGTTTAGGGTTGGTGTAAGCATTAGGGTTAGGGTTGGGTTAGTGTTAGGACTTGGTAACAGTTTGGGTTAGGGTTAGGTTTGATGTAAGCAGTACGGTTTTGGTTAGCGTTTGGTTAGGATTTGTGTCAGGTTTACGGTTAGGGCTAGGGTGAGATTGAGGTTTAATTTTAGTGTTAGGTTTCGTGAAAGCATTAGGTTTAGGGTTCTGTTTAGGGTGTGTGTTCTTGAAAGGTTTGTGCTTTCCGGAAGAATGTGTTAGGGTTAGGGTTATTGTTGGTGTAAGCATTTGTTTTACGATTGGGAATGGGTTAGTTTTAGTGTTTGTAATAGGGTTAGTGTTAGGGCTAGGCTTTGTGTTAGGGTTATGGTTAGGGTTGGTGTAAGCATTAGGGTTAGGTTTAGGGTTAGGATTAGGGTTTGTGTTAGGCTTAGCTTTAGGGTTATGGTCAGGGTTAGGTTTCGGGTTAAGGTTGGTGTAATCATTAGGTTTAGGTTTAGGGTTAGGGTTTTTGTCAGGGTTAAGGTTAGTGTTCGTGATAGGGTTTGTGTTAAGTTTATATTTAGTTTAGGGTTTGTGTTAGTTTTGGAGTAAGCATTAGTTGTAGGGTTAGGTTTAGGGTTAGTGTTAAGTTTAGTGTTACTGTCAGGGTTCGGGTAGGGTTAGAGTTAGAGGTGGTGTAAGCATTAGGGTTATGGTTAAGGTTAGAGATAGAGTTTGTGTCAGGGTTAGAGTTAGGGTTATGGTTTGTGTTAGGGTTAGTGTTAGGGTTATTTTTTGTGTTAGGTTGGGTGTAAGCATTTGTGTAACGGTCAGGGTTAGGGTTTGGGTTAGCGTTAGGATTAGCGTTAGTGTTAGGGTTTGGGTGAGGTTTAGAGTTGGTGTAAGCATTATTTTTAGGGTTAAGGCAGGGTTAGGGTTACTGTTAGGGTTAGGGTTCGGGTAGGGGCTAGGGTTAGGGTTTGGGTTAGGGTTAGGGTTATGGTTAGGGTTTGTGTTAGGGTTAGGGTTTGCGTTGGTGTATACATTAGTTTAAGGGTTATGGTTAGAGTTATGGTTAGGGTTACGCTCCGGGTTCGGTTGTGGGTTAGGATTAATGTCAGGGTTAGGGTTATGGTTTGTGTCAGGGTTAGGGTTAGGGTTATGGTTTGTGTTAGGGTTAGGGTTAGGTTTAGGGTTTGTGTTATTGTTAGGATGTCGGTTAGGTTTTGGGTTAGGTTTAGGATTGGTGTAAGCATTAGGTTTAGGGTTAGTGTTAGGGTTAGGGTTACTGTCAGGTTTAGGGTTTGAGTTAGGGTCCAGTTAGGGTTTGAGTTAGCTTCTGATTCAGTGTTAGGGTTAGGGTTAGGGTTTGTTTTAGGGTTATTGTTAGGGTGAGTTTTAGGTTAGGGTTCGGGTTGATGCAAGCATTAAGGTTAGGGTGATGGTGAGGGTTAGGTTTAGGGTTTGAGTTAGGGTGAGGGTTAGCGTTGGTACAAGCATTAGGTATAGTGTTAGGGTTAGAGTTAGGGTTAGGGTTATGGTTCGGTTAGGGTTTTGTTAGCGTTAGGTTTAGGGTTAGGGTTAGGGTTAGGGTTAGGTTTAGGGTTTGTATTGTGGTTAGGGTTAGGTTTAGGATTAGGGTTTTGGTTAGAGTTTGGGTTAGGGTCAGGGTTGGTGTAAGCATTAGTGTTAGGGATAGGGTTAGGGTTAAGTTTAGGGTTTGTGTTATGGTTAGGGTAAGGGTTGGGTTGAGATTGTGGTTTTGGGTTAGTGTTAGGGATGGTGTAAGCATTAGGTTTAGGGTCAGGTTTATGCTGTGTGTTAGGTTAAGTGTTGGACTTTGGGGTAGAGAGTGTTATGGTTAGGGTTAGTGTTGGTGTAAGCATTTGTTTTTCGATTTCGGTTAGGGTTAGTGATAGGGTTAGTTTTAGGGTTAGGGTTTGGTTTTGTGTTAGGGTTAGGGTTAGGGTTTGTGTAAGAATTAGGGTTAGGTTTAGGGTAATGGTTAGGGTTTGTGTTTGGTTTAGGTTTAGGGTTAGGGTTAGTGTTAGGTTTAGGTTTAGTGTTAGGGTTGGTGTAATCATTAGGTTAAGGTTTAGTGTTTGTGTCAGGGTTAGGGTTAAGGTTTGTGTTAGGGTTGATGTAAGCATTAGGGTTAGGGTTAGGGTTAGGGTTAGTGTTTGGTTTAGTGTTATGGTCATGGTTAAGGTTAGAGTTAGGGTTAGGGTTAGGGTTGGTGTAAGCATTAGTGTTAGGCTTAGGGTTAAGGTTATGGTGTGTGTTAGGGTTAGAGTTAGGGTTAGGAATAGGGTTTGTGCTATGGTTGCTGTAAGCACTAGTGTTAGGGTTAGGGTTGGTGTTAGGGTTAGTTGTACGGTCAGGGTTAGGGTTCGGGTTAGGGTTAGGTTTAGTTTTTGTGTTATGTTTGTGTTCTGGTTAGGGTTAGGGTTAGGCTTTGTGTTAGGGTTAGGGTTAGGTTTAGCGTTGGTGTATGCATTAGGTTTAGGGTTATGGTTAGAGTTATGGTTAGGGTTACGATCCGGGTTAGGTTTTGTGTTAAAGTTAGGGTTTGTGTTAATGTTAGGGTTAGGGTGAGATAGAGGGTTAGGCTTAGGGTTAAGGTTGGAGTAAGAATTAGATTTAGGTTTAGGGTTAGGGTTAGAGTTAGGGTTAGGGTTAGGGTTACGGTTATGGTTTGTGTTAGGGTTAGTGTTAGGGTTAGGGTTTGTGTTAGGGTTGGTGTAAGCCTTTGTTTTATGATTGGGTTAGGGTTATGGTTAGGGTTTTTGTTAGGGTTAGTGTTAGAGTTAGGGGTGGTGTAAGCATAATGGTTAGAGTTAGAGTTAGGGTTAGGGTTACGGTTTGTGTTAGGGTTAAGGTTAGGGTTAGGGTTAGGATTAGGATTTTAGTTAGGGTTAGGTTTAGGAATAGGGTTATGATTAGGTTTAGGTTATGGTTAGTGTTAGGGTTAGGGTCAGGGTTAGGTTTAGGGTTATGGTTTGATTAGGGTTATTGTTAGTGTTAGGGTTTGTGTTAGGGTCGGTTTAAGCATTAGACTAACGGTCCGGGTTAGGTTTTTTTTAGCGTTAGGGTTAGGCTTAGGGTTAGGCTTAGGGTTTGTGTTTTCTGAGGGTTAGGGTTAGGTGTAGAGTTAGGGTTAGGGTTGGTGTAAGCATTAGGTTTAGGGTTAAGGTAGTGTTAGGGTTAGGGTTTGTGTTAGGGTAGGGTTAGGGATTGTGTTAGGGATTGTGTTAGGGTTAGGATTATGGTTAGGGTTTGTGTTAGGTTTAGTGCTAGCGTTGGTGTAAGCATTAGGTTTAGGTTATGGTTAACATTAGGTTTATGGTTACGGTCCGTGTTCGGTTTGGGTTAGGGTTATGGTTAGGGTCCGGGTTAGGGTTTGGGTTATGGTTAGTGTTATGTTTAGGGTTAGTGTTAGGGTTTGTGTTATGGTTTTTGTTAGGTTTGGCTTAGATTGAGGTTTAGTTTTATTGTTAGGTTTGGTGTAAGAATTAGGTTTAGGGTTCGGTTAGTGTGTGTATTATTGCAAGGTTTGGGCTTTCCCATAGACAGTGTTAGGGTTAGGGTTATGGTTGGTGTAAGCATTTGTTTTACGATTGAGGTTAGGGTTAGGTTTAGGGTTTGTGTTAGGGTTAGGGTTAGGTTTAGCATTTGAGTTAGGGTTTGTGTTAGGGTTAGGGTTAGGGTTATGGTTAGTGTTAGTGTTAGGGTTTGTGTCAGGGTTAGGGTTCGGATTATGGTTTGTTTTAAGGTTAGTGTTAGGGTTACGGTTTGTGTTAGGGTTTCGGGTTAAGGTTATGGTTAGGTTTTGGTTAGGGTTAGGGTTTGTATTAGGGTTAGGCTTAGGGTGAGGGTTAGGGTTAGGGTTTGTGTTAGGGTTAGGGTTAGAGTAAGCATAAGTGTTAGAGTTAGAATTAGGGTTAGGGCTACGGTTTCTGTTAGGGTTAAGGTTAGGTTTAGGGTTAGGATTAGGATTTTAGTTAGGGTTAGGTTTAGGAATAGGGTTAGGAAACAAAATGCAGTTCTTGTGGCCAAATGGGCCAAACTGGAAACCATAATGCTAAGGGAAATGAGCCAATCCCAAAAGGTTAAATACCACATGTTTGCCTTAATTTAAGATGATATGATGTTAAGTATAACATGTTATGTTTTGAATGTTATATGTTGTGTATAAACTAAAATTGAAGTATAGGTGAGGTGGTCACAGAAGGTGGCTGGGAACCCGCATTTACTTTTAACATATTGGTTACTCATTACTATGTCAATTAATCCCATAATGATGTAAATTTTTGCTGATGGTATGTTGGAGCTTTCAATTGACTGGGATGATGCTCTGCTGGCTCTGTCATCAGACCAGAGAGGGTATACCTAAGAAGCCGTTGAACTTGACAGGACAATAAGATGCTGGACTCTATGTTTGGTATACGCTTGCAATGGGGAAATCTCAACTGAACTTGAGCTGTGGTTATGCAACAAGGTGGAGGAATCCACCATGGTGGGAGGGTTTGGGGAGGGGTGGGGAGAACCCAAGTATCTATGTAATTGTGTCACATAATACAATGTAATTACTGAAGTTAAACAATAAATAATTAAAAAAAAAGTTTTGAGTTATGGTTAGTGTTAGGGTTAGGGTCAGGGTTAGGTTTAGGGTTATGGTTTGATTAGGGTTATTGTTAGTGTTAGGGTTTGTGTTAGGGTTGGTTTAAGCATTAGGCTAAGATTCCGGGTTAGCGTTTATTTTTAGCGTTAGGGTTAGGCTTAGGGTTAGGCTTAGGGTTTGTGTTACTCTGAGGGTTAGGGTTAGGTGTAGAGTTAGGGTTAGGGTTGGTGTAAGCATTAGGTTTAGGGTTAAGGTAGTGTTAAGGTTAGGGTTTGTGTTAGGAGAGGGTTAGGGATTGTGTTAGGGTTAGGATTATGGTTAGGGTTTGTCTTAGGTTTAGTGCTAGCGTTGGCGTAAGCATTAGGTTTAGGTTATGGTTAGAATTAGGGTTATGGTTACGGTCCGTGTTCGGTTTTGGGTTATGGTTAGGGTTAGGGTCCGGGTTAGGGTTTGGGTTAGAGTTAGTGTTATGTTTAGGGTTAGTTTAGGGTTTGTGTTATGGTTATTGTTAGGTTTGGGTTAGATTGAGGTTTAGTTTTATTGTTAGGTTTGGTGTAAGAATTAGGTTTAGGGTTCGGTTTAGTGTGTGTATTATTGCAAGGTTTGGGCTTTGCGGTAGACAGTGTTAGGGTTAAGGTTATGGTTGGTGTAAGCATTTGTTTTACGATTGAGGTTAGGGTTAGGTTTAGGGTTTGTGTTAGGGTTAGGGTTAGGTTTAGCATTTGAGTTAGGGTTTGTGTTAGGGTTAGTGTTAGGGTTACGGTTTGTGTTAGGGTTAGTGTTAGGGTTAGGGTTTGTGTCAGGGTTAGGGTTCGGATTATGGTTTGTTTTAAGGTTAGTGTTAGGGTTACGGTTTGTGTTAGGGTTTCGGGTTAGGGTTATGGTTAGGTTTTGGTTCGGGTTAGGGTTTGTATTAGGGTTAGGCTTAGGGTGAGGGTTAGGGTTAGGGTTTGTGTTAGGGTTAGGGTTAGGGTTAGAGTAAGCATAAGTGTTAGAGTTAGAATTAGGGTTAGGGCTACGGTTTGTGTTAGGGTTAAGGTTAGGTTTAGGGTTAGGATTAGGATTTTAGTTAGGGTTAGGTTTAGGAATAGGGTTAGGATTAGGTTTTGGGTTATGGTTAGTGTTAGGGTTAGGGTCAGGGTTAGGTTTAGGGTTATGGTTTGATTAGGGTTATTGTTAGGGTTAGGGTTTGTGTTAGGGTTGCTGTAAGCATTAGGGTAAGAGTCCGGGTTAGGGTTTTGGTTTGCGTTAGGGTTAGGCTTAGGGTTAGGCTTAGGGTTTGTGTTACTCTGAGGGTTAAGGTTAGGTTTAGAGTTAGTGTTAGGATTGGTGTAAGCACTAGTTTTAGGGTTAAGATAGTGTTAGGGAGAGGGTTACTGTCATGGTTTGGGTTTGCGTTAGGATAGGGTTAGGGATTGTGTTAGGGTTAAGATTATGGTTAGGGTTTGTGTTAGGTTTAGGGTTAGCGTTGGTGTAAGCATTAGGTGTTGGTTTATGGTTAGAATTAGTGTTATGGATACGGTCCAGGTTCGGTTTTGTGTTAGGGTTAGGTTTAGGGTCCGGGTTCGGGATTCGGTTAGCGTTAGTGTTAAGTTTAGGGTTAGTGTTAGGGTTTGTGTTATGGTTATGATTAGGGTTGGGTTAGATTGAGGTTTAGTTTTATTGTTAGGTTTGGTGTAAGAATGAGGTTTAGGGTTCGGTTTAGTGTGTGTATTATTGTAAGGTTTGGGCTTTGCGGTAGACAGTGTTAGGGTTAGTGTTATGGTTGGTGTGAGCATTTGTTTTATAATTAAGGTTAGGGTTAGGGTTAGGGTTAGTGTTTGGTTTAGGGTTATGGTTAGTGTTAGGGTTAGTGTTTGTGTTAGTGTTAGGTCTATGGTTATGGTTTGTGTTAGGGTTAGTGTTAGGGTTACGGTTTGTGTTAGGGTTTGGTATAAGGGTTAGGGTTAGGTTTTGAGTTATGGTTAGGGTTGGTGTAAGCATTAGGTTTAGGGTTAGTGTTACTGTTAGAGTTAGTGCTACTTTCTGGGTTAGGTTTAACGTTTGGGTTAGGGTTAGGTTTAGTGTTAGGGTTTGTGTTAGTGTTAAGGTTCACATTGGTGTAAGCATTAGGTTTAGGGTTAGGGTTAGATTTAGGGTTAGGGTGGGGTCCGGGTTAATGTTTGGTTTAGCGTTAGGTTTATGGTTAGGGTTAGGGTTTTTATTAGGGTGTCGTTTAGGGTTAGGTTTAGGGTTAGCGTCAGGGTTTGTGTTAGGGTTATGGGTTAGGGTTAGGGTTTAGGTTAGGGTTATGGTTTGTGTTAGGGATAGGGTTACGGTTAGGGTTGGTGTAAGCATAAGTATTAGAGTTAAAGTTAGGGTTATAATTAGGGTTTGTGTTAGGGTTAAGGTTAGGGTTAGCCTTAGGCTTAGGATTTTAGTTAGTGTTAGGTTTAGGGATAGTGTTAGGGATAGGGTTAGGGTTATGGTTAGTGTTAGGGTTAGGGTTTGTGTTAGGGTTATTGTTAGGGTTAGGGTTTGTGGTAGGGTTGGTGTCAGCATTAGGGTAAGGGTGCGGGTTAGGGTTTTGGTTAACGTTAGGTTTAGTCTTAGGGTTAGGCTTACGGATTGTGTTAGGGTTAGGTTAGGGTTAGCTTTAGAGTTACGGTTAGTGTTGGTGTAAGCATTATGTTTAGGGTTAAGGTAGTGTTAGGGTTAGGATTACTGTCAGGGTTCTGGTTGGGTTAGGGTAGGGTTAGGGTTTGTGTTAGGGTTTGGATTCGGATTAGGGTTTGTGTTAGGGTTAGGGTTATCGTTGGTGTAAGAAGTAGGTTTAGGGTTATGGTTAGAGTTAGGATTAGGGTTACAGTCCGGGTTCGGTTTTGTGTTAGGGTTAGTGTTAGGGTTTGTATTAGTATTACGGTTAGGGTTAGGTTTAGGGTTAATATTAGGGTTAGTGTTAAGGTTTGTGTTAGGGTTACGGGTTAGGTTTAGGGTTAGTGTTAGGGTTTGTGTTAGGATTAGGGTTAGGTTTAGCGTTATGTTTAGGGTTAGGGTTGGTGTAAGCATTAGGTTTAGCGTTCGGTATAGGGTGTGTGTTATTGCAATGTTTGGGCTTTGCGGAAGAGAGTGTGAGGGTTAGGGTTATGGTTGGTGTAAGCAGTTGTTTTACATTTGGGGTTAGGGTTTGTGTTAGGGTTTAGGGTTAGGGTTAAGGTTTGTGTTAGGGTTAGCGTTAGGGTCATGGTTAGGGTTTGTGTTAGGGTTAGGGTTGGTGTTGATGTATGCATTCGGTTTAGGATTATGGTTAGAATTAGGGTAAGGGTTACGGTCAGGGTTCGATTTGGGTTAGGGTTAGGTTAGGGTTAGGATTTGTGTTAGAGTTTGGTTTAGGGTTTGTGTTATGCTTAGGGTTAGAGTTGCTGTAAGCATTAGGGTTAGGATTATGGCTAGGGTTATGGTTAGGGTTAGGGTTAGGGTTAGATAGAGTTTTAGGGCTCAAATTATGGTTGGTGTAAGCATTAAGTTTATGGTTAATGTTAGGGTTTGTGTCAGGGTTAGGGTTAGCGTTAGGATTATGGTTTGTGTTAGGGTTATTGTTAGGGTTAGGTTTTGTGTTAGAGTTGGTATAAGCATTAGAGTTAGGGTTAGAGGTTGGGTTTATATTTGTGTTATGGTTAGGGTTAGGGTTAGGGTGAAATTGAGGTTTAGTGTTAGATTTTTTGTAAGCATTAGGTTTATGGTTCGTTTTAGGGTGCGTTTTATTGTAAGGTTTGGGCTTTGCGGTAGACAGTGTTAGGGTTAGAGTTATGGTTGGTGTAAGCATTTGTTTTACGATTGTTGTTAGGTTTGTTTTAGGGTTTGTGTTAGGGTTAGCGATTGTATTAGGGTTAGTGTTAGGTTTCTGGTTTGTGTTAGGGTTGGTGTAAGCATTAGGGTAAGGGCCAGCGTTAGGGATTGGATTAGTGTTAGGGTTTGTGTTAGGGGTAGGGTTAGGTTTAGGGTTTGGGTTAGGTCTAGGGCTTGTGTTACGCTTAGGGTTAGTGTTGGTGTAAGCATTAGGGTTAGGGTTAGTGTTAGGCTTAGGGTTTGTGTTACAGTTAGGTTTCAGATTTAGGTTTTGGGTTATGTTTAGGGTTGGTGAGAGCATTAGCTTTAGTGTTAGTGTTAGTGTTACGGTTAGGGTTATTGTCAGGATTAGGGTTCCGGTTAGAGTTAGGTTTAGGTTTTGTGTTAGGGTTAGTTTTAGGGTTAGAGTTAGGTTTTGTGTTATGATTAGGGTTAGGGTTAGAATTTGTGTTAGGGTTAGGGTTAGGGTTGCTGTAAGCATTTGGGTTAGGGTTATGGTTAGGGTTTGTGTTAGGGTTAGGGTGAGTTTGAGGTTTATGGTTATGGTTAGGGTTGGTGTATGTGTTAGGTTTAGGGTTAGGTTTAGGGTGTGTTAGGGTTAGTGTTGTGCTTTGCAGTAGAGAGTGTTAGGGTTAGGGTTAGTGTTTGTGTAAGCATTTGAGTTATGATTTTTGCAAGGGTTAGGGTTAGGGTTTGTGTTAGGGCTAGGGTTAGGTTTAGGGTTAGTTTTCGGGTTAGGTTTAGAGTTAGTGTTAGGTGTAAGCATTAGGTTTAGGGTTAGGGTTAATGTTAGGGTTAGGGTTACTGTCAGGGTTAGGGTTCGGTTTGGGGTTAGGGTTAGGGTTTGTGTTAGGGTTAGGGTTAGGGTTAGGGTTAGGGTTAGCGTTTGTGTAAGCATTAGGGTTCTGGTAATGGTTAGCATTAGGGTTATGGTTATGGTTTGTGTTATGCTTAAAGTTTGGTGAGGGTTAGGGTTAGGGTTAGGGTTGTGGTAAGTGTCCAGTTTAAGGTTATGGTTAGCGTCAGGGTTAGGGTTAGGATTAGGGTTAGTGATAGGGTTAGGATTACGATTAGGGTTAGGGTTAGGGTTTGGATTAGGGTTTGTTTCGTGCAAGCATAAGGGTTAGGGTTAGGAGTACGGTTCGGGTTTGTGTTATGATTATGGTTAGGGTTAGGGTGAGATTTAGGTTTAGTTTTAGTGTTAGGTTTGGTGTAAGCACTAGTTTTGGGGTTCGGTTTAGTGTGCGTTTTATTGTAATGTTTGGGCTTTGCGGTAGATAGTGTTAGGGTTGGGGTTATGGTTGGTCTAAGCCTTTGTTTTACAATTGGGGTTAGGGCTAGGGTTAGGGTTAGGTTTAGTGTTAGGGTTTGTGTTAGGGTTGGGGTTCACATTGGTGTAAGCATTAGGTTTATGGTTATGGTTAGAGTTAGGTTTAGGGTTAGGGTCCGGTTTAATGTTTGGGTTAGCGTTTGGTTTATGGTTAGGTTTAGGCTTTTTGTTGGGGTGACGTTTAGAGTTAGAGTTAGGGTTATAATGAGGGTTTGTGTTAGGGTTAAGGTTAGGGTTGGGGTTAGGATTTTAGTTAGTGTTAGGTATAGGGATAGGTTTAGGGTTAGGGTTGTGGTTAGTGTTAGGGTTAGGGTTTGTGTTAGGGTTTGGGTTAGGGTAAGATAAAGGTTTAGGGTTATATTTAGGGTTATATTTAGGGTTGGTGTAAGCATTAGATTTAGGGTTTGGGTTAGGGTTAGGGTTAGGGTTATGGTTTGTGTTAGGGTTAGTGTTTTGGTTAGGGTTTGTGTTGGGATTGGTGTAAGCATTAGGGTATGGGTCCGGGTTAGGTTTTGGGTTAGTGTTAGGGTTAAGCTAAAGGTTAGGTTTAGTATTTGTGTTAGGGTTATGGTTAGGATTTAGGGTTAAGGTTAGAAATAGTGTTAGTGTTTAAGTTAGGGTTAGGGTTGGTGTAAGCATTTGGTTTAGGGTTATGGTTATTGTTAGCGTTAGGGTTACCGTAAGTTTTAGGATTCGGGTTAGAGTTAGGGTTAGGGTTTGTTAGGTTTAGGGTTAGGGTTTGTTTTAGGGTTATGGTTAGCGCTGGTATAAGCATTAGGTTTAGTGTTATGGTTAGAGTAATGGTAAGGTTTAGGGTTCGGGTTAGGGTTTCGGTTAGCGTTAGGGTTCGTGTTAGGATTAGGTTATGGGTTTATGTTATGGTTAGGGTTAGGTTTAGTTTTAGGGTTAGGGTTTGAGTAACTCTCAGGTTTAGGGTTCAGGTTAGGGTTAGTTTTTGTGTAAGGGTTAGGGTTAGGGTTAGGGTTAGGTTTAGTGTTAAGGTCAGGGTTAGGGTTAGGTTTAGGGTTAGAGTTAGGGTTGGTGTAAGCATTAAGGTTATGGTTACGGTTAGGCCTGGATTTTTTTATGGTTTGTGTAAGCATTAGCATTATGGTTAGCATTAGGTTTAGTGTTAGGATTTTTGTTAGGGTTACGGTTATGGTTAGGGTTGGTGTAAGCATTAGGTTTAGGATTAGGTTTAGGTTTTGTGTAAGGGTTAGGGTTAGGGTTAGAGTTAGGTTTTGTGTTAGGGTTAGTTTTAGGGTTGGTGTAAGCATTCGGGTAAGTTTTGGGTTAGGTTTAGGGTTAGTGTTAGTGTTAGGGTTACTTTCAGTGTCAGGGTTCAAGTTAGGGTTAGAGTTAGGGTTTGTGTTAGGGTTAAAGTTCGAGTTTCAGTTAGGGTTAGGGTTAGCGTTGGTGGAAGCATTAGGTTAAGTGTTGGTGTTAGAGTTAAGGTTAGGGTTTGCGTAAGGTTATTGTTTGGGTTAGCGTTAGGGTTAGGGTTAGGTTATGTTTAGAGTTTGTGTTATGTTTAGGGTTATGGTTATGGTTATGGTTAGGGTTAGGGTTAAGGTTAGAGTTTGGATTAGGGTTAGGGTAAGGGTTAGGATTTGGGTTATGGTTAGTTTTTTGTTAAGCATTAGGTTTAAGGTTAGTTTTAGTTTTAGGCTTAGGGTTACTGTCATGGTTAGGATCGGATTAGGGTTAGGGTTAGGGTTGGTGTTAGGGTTAGGGTTAGGGTTTGAGTTAGGGTTAGGGTTAGCTTTTGTTTAAGCGTTAGGTTTAGGGTTATGGTTAGAGTTAGGGTTAGGTTTATGGTCTGGGTTCGGTTTGGGGGTTAGTGTTAGGGTTAGGGTTAGGGTTAGGGTCCGGGTTAGGATTTGGGTTATCATTAGGGTCAGGTTTAGGGTTAGGAGTAGGATTTTTTTTAGGGTTACATTTAGGGTTAGGGTTAGGGTTAGGGTTAGGGTTTGTGTTAGGGTTACGGGTTATGGCTAGGGTTAGGGTTAGGGTTTGTGTTAGGGTTAGGGTTGGTGTAAGCATTAGTGTTAGGGTTGTACGTAGGTTTAGGGTTTGTGTTATGGTCATGGAAAGGGTTAGGATGAGATTGAGGTTTAGTTTTAGTGTTTGGTTTAGTGTAAGCATTAGGTTAAGGGTTTGCTTTAGTGTTTGTGGTTTTGTAAGGTTTTGGCTTTCCGGTAGAGTGTGTTAGGGTTACAGTTATTGTTGGTGTAAGCATTTGTTTTACGATTGGGGTTAGGGCTAGGGTTAGGGTTTGTATTAGAGTTAGGGTAGGGTTTGTGTTAGGGTTAGGGTTAGGGTTGGTGTTAACATTAGGGTTATGTTTAGTGTTTGTTAGGGTTTCGGTTAGGGTTTGGGTTAGGTTTAAGTTATGTGTTAGGGTTGATGTAAGCATTAATGTTAGAGTTATGGTGAAGGTTAGGGTTTGTGTTAGGATTAGGGTTAGGGTTAGAATTGGTGTTAGTGGGAACGTTAGGGTTACTTTCAGTGTTAGGGTTCACGTTCGGGTTAGGGTTAGGGTTTGTGTTAGGGTTAGAGTTAGGGTTTGTGTTACGGTTAGTGTTAGTGTTGGTATAAGCATTAGATTTAGTGTTAGGGTTAGAGTTAGGGTTAGGGTTAGGGTCCAGTTAGAGTTTCGGTTAGCGTTAGGGTTAGGGTTAGGGTTAGGTTTAGGGTTTGTGTTATGGTTAAGGTTAGGGTTAAGGTTAGAGTTAGGGTTAGTGTTAGGGTTAGAGTTTGGGTTAGGGTTAGGGTTGGTGTCAGCATTAGGGTTCTGGTTATGGTTCGAGTTAGGGTTAGGGTTACTGTCCGGGTTCTGTTATGGGTTAGGGTTAGGGTTGTGGTTAGTGTCCGGTTTAGGGTTTGGGTTAGCATTAGGTTTAGGGTTAGTGTTAGGGTTTGCGTTAGGGTTAAGATTACGTTTAGTATTGTGGTTAGGCCTAGGGTTTGGGTTAGGGTTAATTTTGGTGTAAGCATTAGGGCTAGGGTTAGTGGAAGGGTTCGGGTTTGTGTTATGTTTAGGGTTAGGATTAGGGTGAGATTTAGGTTTAGTTTTAGTGTTGGATTTGGTGTAAGCATTAGGTTTTGGGTTCGGTTTAGGGTGTGTATTATTGTAAGGTTTGGGCTTTGCGGTAGAGAGTGTTAGGGATAAGGTTACTGTTGATGTAAGCATTTGTTTTATGATTGGGGTCATGGTTAGGTTTTGTATTAGGGTTAGGGTTAGGGTTTGTATTAGGGTTAGGGTTCGGGTTTGTGTAAGCATTAGGGTTAGGTTTAGGGTTAGTGTTAGGGTTTGTGTTAGGGTTAGGGTTCGGTTACAGTTAGGGTTGGTGTAATCATTAGGATTAGGTTTAGGGTTAGGGTTTTTGTCAGGGTTCGGGTTAGGGTTCGTGGTAAGGTTTGTGTTAGTGTTAGGGTTAGGGTTAGGTTTTCGGTTAGGGTTGGTGTAAGCATTAGTGGTAGTGTTATGGTTAGGGTAAGTGTTAGGTTTAGTGTTACGGTCAGGGTTAGGGTAAGAGTTTAAGTTAGAGTTGGTGTAAGCATTAAGGTTATGGTTAGGGTTAGGGTTAGGGTTATGGTTTGTGTTAGGGTTAGGGTTATGGTTGATGTTAGGGTTAGGTTTAGGGTTAGGGTTTTTGTTAGGGTTAGGGTTAGGATTGGTGCAAGCATTAGGGTTAGGCTTAGGGTTTGTGTTAGGGTTAGGTTTGGGGTTATGTTTTGGGTTAGGTTTAGGTTTGGTGTAAGCATTAGCTTTAGTGTTAGTGTTAGTGTTAGTATTATAGTTAGGGTTACTCTCAGGGTAAGGGTTCGGGTTAGGGATATGTTTAGCGTTTGTGTTAAGGTTAGGTATAGGGTTACGGTTAGGTATTGTTTTAGGGTTAGGGTTAGGTTTAGAGTTTGTTTAAGGGTTAGGGTTAGTGTTGCTGTAAGCATTTGCGTTAGGCTTATGGTTAGGGTTTGTGTTAGGGTTAGGGTGAGATTGAGGTTTAGGTTATTGTTAGGGTTGGTATATGCATTAGGTTTAGGGTTAGGTTTAGGGTGTGTGTTAGGGTTAGGGTTGGGCTTTGGGGTAGAGAGTGTTAGGTTTAGGGTTAGTGTTGATGTAAGCATTTGAGTTACAATTGTTGTTAGGGTTAGGTTTAGGGTTTGTGTTAGGGTTAGGGTTAGTGTTAGGCTTAGGGTTTGTGTTAGGGTTAGGGTTACGGTTAGGGTTAGGGTTAGGATTTGTGTTTGCGTTGGTATAAGCCTTTGTTTCATGATTTTGTTTAGTGTTAGGTAGAGGGTTAGGTTTAGGGTAGGGTTAGGGCCAGAGTTAGGATTACGGTTAGTGTTAGTGTTTGTGTTAGGGTTAGGGATATTTTTAGGGTTTGTGTTACGGTTTTTGTAAGCATTAGTGTTAGGGTTAGAGTTAGTGATAGGTTTAGTGTTGTGGTCATGGTTAAGGTTACGGTTAGGGTTAGAGTTATGTTTGGTGTAAGCATTAAGGTTAAGGTTAGGGTTTGAGTTTGTATTAGGATTAGAGTAATGGTTAGGGTTGGTGCAAGCATTAAGTTTAGGGTTAGGGTTAGTGTTATGGTTAGGGTAAATGTAGGGTTAGGGTTCAGGTTAGGGTTCGGGTTAGAGTTTGTGTTAGAGTTAGGGTTACGGTTAGCGTTGGTGTAAGCATTAGGTTTAGGGTTGTGGTTATAGTTAGGTTTAGGGTTAGTTTTCGGGTTAGGTTTACAGTTAGGGTTTGGGTTGGTGTAAGCATTTGGATTAGGGTTAGTATTAGGTTTTTTGTCAGGGTTAGGTTAGAGTTATGGTTTGTGTTAAGGTTAGGCTCCTGGGTAGGGTTTGTGTTAGGATTTGTGATAGCTTAGGGTAAGGGTCCGGTTTAGGGTTTGTGTTAGGGTTAGGGTTAGGGTAAGCATTAGGTTTAGGGTTAGTGTTAGTGTTCTGGTTAGGGTTCCTGTCAGGGTTAGGGTTAGGGTTAGGGTTAGGGATTGGTTTTGTGTTAGGTTTACGGTTAGCGTTAGGGTTTGGTTAGGGTTAGGACTAGGGTTACATTTGGGTTAGTGTTAGGTTTGATGTATGCATAAGGGTTAGGGTTAAGGGTAGGGTTAGGGTTTGTGTTATGGTGAGGGCTAGGCTTAGCCTGAGATTGATGTTTAGTTTTAGTGTTAGGTTTCGTGAAAGCATTAGATTTAGGGTTCAGTTAGGGTTAGGGTTCGGGTTAGAGTTAGGGTTAGTGTAGTCATTAGGTTTAGGTTTATTGTTAGGTTTTTTGTCAGGGTTAGGGTTAGGGTTCGTGTTATGATTTGTGTTAGGGTTAAGGTTAGGGTTTGGGTTACGGTTAGTGTTGGTGTAAGCAATAGGTTTAGGGTTAGTGTTAGTGCTAGGGTTAGGGTTACTGTCAGGGTTAGGGTTCGGGTTAGGGTTAGGGTTAGGGTTTGTTTTAGGGTTAGGATTAGAGGTTAGGGTTTGTGTTAATGTTAGTGTTAGGGTTATTGTTTGTGTTAGGTTTGGTGTAAGCATTAGGGAAAGGGTTAGGGTTAGGGTTTGGGTTAACGTTAGGGATATCGTTAGGGTTAGGTTTGGGTTAGTTTTAGGATTGGTGTAAGCATTGTTTTTAGGGTTAAGGCAGTGTTAGTGTTAGGGTTACTGTTAGGGTTAAGGTTCTAGTAGGGGCTAGGGTTAGGGTTTGTGTTAGTGTTAGGGTTACGGTTAGGGTTTGTGTTAGGGTTAGGGTTTGCGTTGGTGTAAGCATTAGGTTATGGGTTATGGTTAGAGTTAGGGTTAGGGTTACGCCCCGGGTTTGGTTGCGGGTTAGGGTTAGCGTTATGGTTTTTGTCAGGGTTAGGGTTAGTGTTATGGTTTGTGTTAGGGTTAGGGTTAGGGTTGGGGTTAGGGTTTGCGTTAGGGTTAGGGTTAGGGTTTCGGTTAGGTTTTGATTAGGGTTAGGATTGGTGTAAGCAGTAGGTTTAGGGTTAGTGTTAGTGTTAGGGTTAGGGTTACTGTCAAGTTTGAGGTTCGGGTTAGGGTCCCGTTAGGGTTTGGGTTAGCTTTTGATTCAGTGTTAGGTTTAGGGTTAGGGTTTGTGTTAGGGTTACAGTTATGGTTAGGGTTAGGTTTAGATTTAGGGTTGGTGTAAGCATTAGGGTTAGGGTTTGGGTAAGTGTTAGGGTTAGTGTTAGGGTTAGGGTTAGCGATTGGGTTAGGATTACGATTGGTGTAAGCATTAGGTTTAGGGTTAGGCGTAGGATTTGGGTTTGTGTTATGATTAGGGTTACGGTTAGAGTGAGAGTGAGGTTTAGTTTTAGTGTTAGGTTTGGTGGAAGATCAGGTTAAGGGTTAGGTTTAGTGTGTGTGTTTTTGTAAGGTTTGGGCTTTGCGTTAGAGAGTGTTAGGGTTAGGGTTATTGTTGATGTAAGCATTTGTTTTACGATTGGGGTTAGGGTTAGGGTTTTTATTAAGTTTAGGGTTAGTGTTTGCGTTAGGTTAGGGTTAGCGTTAGGTTTTGTGTAAGCATTAGGTTAGGTTAGGGTTAGTGTTAGCATTAGGTTTGGTATAATCATTAGGTTTAGGTTTAGGGTTAGGTTTTTTGTCAGGGTTATGGTTAGGGTTCGTGTTATGGTTTGTGTTAGGGTTAAGGTTAGGGTTAGGGTTACGATTAGTGTTGGTGTAAGCATTAGGTTTAGGGTTAGTGTTAGTGTTAAGGTTAGGGTTACTGTCAGGGTTGGGGTTCGGGTTCTGGTTTGGGTTAGGGTTTGTGTTTGGCTTAGGGTTAGGGTGAGTTTTAGGTTAGGGTTAGGGTTGATGTAAGCATTAAGGTTAGGGTGATGGTAGTGTTAGGTTTAGGGTTTTTATTGTGTTTAGCGTTGGGGTTAGGTTAGTGTTAAGGCTAGGGTTTTGGTTAGAGTTTGGGTTAGGGTCAGGTTTGATGTGAGCATTAGTGTTAGGGATAGGGTTAGGGTTAAGGTTAGGGTTTGTGTCATGGTTAGGTTTAGGGTTGGGTTGAGATTGTGGTTTTGGGATAGTGTTAGGGATGGTGTAAGCATTAGGTTTAGGGTCAGGTTTAGGCTTTGTGTTAGGTTAAGTGTTGGACCTGGGGTAGAGAGTGTTATGGTTAGTGTTGGTGTAAGCATTTGTTTTTCAATTTCGGTTAGGGTTAGGGAGAGGATTAGGGTTAGGGTTAGGGTTTGGTTTTGGTTAGGGTTAGGGTTAGGGTTCGTGTAAGAATTAGGGTTAGGTTTAGGGTAATGGTTAGGGTTTGTGTTAGCGTTAGGTTTAGTTTTTTGGGTTAGTGTTCGGTTTAGGGTTAGGGTTAGGGTTGCTGTAATCATTAGGTTAAGGGTTAGTGTTTGTGTCAGGGTTACGGTTTGGTTTTGTGTTATGGTTGGTGTAACCATTAGGATTAGGGTTAGGGTTAGTGTTTGGTTTAGTGTTACGGTCATGGTTAAGGTTAGGGTTAGGGTTAGAGTTAGGGTTAGTGTAAGCATTTGCGTTAGTGTTAGGGTTAGTGTTTGTGTTAAGGTTAAGGTTAGGGTTGGTGTAAGCATTAGATTTAGGGCTAGGGTTAAGGTTATGGTTTGTGGTAGGTTTATAGTTAGGGTTAGGGTTAGGGTTTGTGTTATGGTTGCTGTAAGCACTAGGATTAGGGTTAGGGTTCGGGTTAGTGTTAAGGTTAGGGGTACGGTCAGGGTTAGGGTTCGATTTACGGTTAGGGTTAGGGTTTGTGTTAGGGTTGGGTTCTGGTTAAGGTTAGCGTTAGGCTTTGTGTTAGGGTTAGGGTTAGGGTTAGGGTTAGCGTTGGTGTATGCATTAGGTTTAGGGTTATGGTTAGAGTTAGGGTTAGGGTTACGGTCCGGGATAGGTTTTGTGTTAGGGTTCGGGTTACTGTTTGTGTTAGGGTTTGGGTTAGTGTTGGTGTAAGCATTAGGTTAAGTTTATGGTTAGAGTTAGGGTTACGGTTAAGGTGCAGGTTCGGTGTTGGGTTAGGGTTAAAGTAGGGTTAGGGTTAGGGTTAGTGTTTATGTCAGAATTAGGTTTAGGGTTAGGGTTTGTGTTAGGGTTAGGGTTTGTGTTAGGGTTGGTGTAAGCATTAGGGTAAGAGTTACTGTTAGGGTTAGCGTTTGTGCTAGGGTTAGAGTTAGGGTTAATGTTAGGGTTAAGCTAGATGTAAGCATTAGGTGTGGTTAGGGTTAGTTTAGAGTTAGGGTTACTTTCAGGATTCGGGTTCGGGTTAGTTTTTGTGTTAGGGTTAGGGTTAGTGGTAGGCTTAGGGTTTGTGTAAAGGTTAGGGTTAGCGTTGCTGTAAGCATTAGGGTTAGGGTTAGCGTTAGACTTAGGGTTGGTGTAAGCATTAGGGTTAGGGTTAGGGGAGGTTTAGGGTTTGTGTTATGGTTGGGGTTAGGGTTAGGATGAGATTGAGGTTTAGTTTTAGTATTAGGTTTGGTGTAAGCGTTATGTTTAGGGTTCTGTTTAGGTTGTGTTTTATTTTAAGGTTTAGGCTTTGCCTTAGAGAGTGTTAGGGTTAGGGTTATGGTTGGTGTAAGCATTTGTTTTTATATTTGGGATTATTGTTAGGGTTAGGGTTAGTGTTTATGTTAGGTTTTGTGTTAGGGTTAGCGTTAAGGTTAATGTAAGCACTAAGGTTGTGTTTAGGGTTAGGGTTAGGGTTGGTTTTGTGTTAGTGTTAGGGTTAGCGTTAGGTTTAGGGTTAGGGTGTATGTTAGGGTTAGGGTTAGCATTGGTGTAAGCATTAGGTTAGGGTTATGGTTAGAGTTAGGGTTAGGTTTACGTTTCGGGTTCTGTTTTTGTGTTAGGGTTAGGGTTAGGCTTAGGGTTTGTGTCAGGGTTAGGGTTATGGTTAGGGTTTTTTTTTTAGGTTGCTGTAGGGATTAAGGTAAGTGCTACGGTTAGGATTAGGGTTTGTGTTAGGTTTAGGGTTAGGTTTAGGGTTGGTGTAAGCATTAGGTTTAGGGTTTGATTAGTTTAGAGTTAGGGTTAGGGTTAGGGTTAGGGTTAGTGTTAGGTTTACTGTCAGGGTTAAGGTTTTGGTTAGGGATAGGTTTAGTTTTTTTGTAAGAGTTAGAATTAGGGTTAGGGTTTGTGTTATGGTTAGGGTTAGCTTTGGTGTAAGCATTAGGTTTAGGGTTAGGGTTAGCCTTAGCGTTAGGTTTAGGTTCCGGTTTACGGTTTAGGTTAGCGTTATGGTTAGAGTTATGGTTAGATTTAGTGTTTGTGTTCGGGTTAGGGTTAGGGTTAGGTTTAGGGTTTGGGTTAGGGTTAGTTAGGTTCCGGTTTACGGTTTAGGTTAGCCTGATGGTTAGAGTTAGGGTTAGATTTAGTGTTTGTGTTCTGGTTAGGGTTAGGGTTAGGTTTAGGGTTTCGGTTAGGGTTAGGTTTAGGGTTGTTGTTAGCGTTAGGGTTAGTGTTAGGGGTAGGGTTAGGGTTTGATTTATGGTAATGGTTAGGGTGAGATTGAGGTTTAGGGATAGTGTTAGGTTTGGTGTAAGCATTAGATTTAGGGTTTGATTAGTGTGTGTTATTGTAAAGGTTGGGCTTTTCTGTAGAGAGTGTTAGGGTTTGATTTTTTGTTGGTGTAAGCATTTGTTTTGGTTTGACGTTAAGGTTAGGGTTAGGGTGTGTGTTATGTGTTTTGCGTTAGTATAGGGTTAGTGTTTGTGCAATCATTAGGGTTAGGTTTAGGGTTAGGGTTAGGGTTCCTGTTAGGGTGAGGGTTAAGGTTAATGTTAGGGTTAGGGTTGGTGTAATCATTCGGTTTAGCTTTAGGGTTAGGCATTTTGTCAGGGTTAGGGTTACGGTTAGTGTTTGTGTTTGTGTTAGAGTTAGGGTTAGGATTAGGGTTTGTGTTAGGGTTGGTGTAAGCATTATGGTTAGGATTATTGTTAGGTTTAAGGTTAGGGTTTGTGTTAGGGTTAGGATTAGGGTTATGGCTTGGATTGGTGTAAGCTTAGGTTTAGGATTAGGGTTATGGTTTCTATCAGGTTTAGGGTTAGTGTTCGGGTTAGGGTTAGGGTTAGGTTTTCGATTAGGGTTAGGGTTTGTGTTAGCGTTAATGTTAGCCTTGGTGTAAGCATTAGGTTTACGGTTATGGTTAGAGTTAGGGTTAGGTTTATGGTCCGGGATTGGTTTTTGCTAGGGTTAGGGTTAGGTTTTGTTTCAAGCTTAGTATTTGGGTTAGGGTTAGGTTTAGGGTTAGGGTTTGTGCTAGGATTAGTGTTAGGGCTACTGTAAGTATTAGGGTTATGGTTATGGTTAGGGTGAGAGTGAGTTTTAGGTTTAGGGTTAGGGTTGTTGTATGCATTTGCTTTAGCGTTAGGTTTAGGGTGTGTGTTAAGGTTTGGGTAGGGCCTTGGGGTAGAGAGTGTTAGGGTTAGGGTTATTGTTAGTTGAAGCATTTGGGTTACGATTGGGGTTAGGGTTAGGTTTAGTCTTTGTGTTAGGGTTATGGTTAGTGTTAGGGTTAGGGTTAGGTTTAGGGTTAGGGTTAGGTTCCGGGTTAGGTTTAGAGTTAGGGTTAGGGTTGGTGTAAGCATTAGTTTAGGGTAAGGGTTAGGGTTTGTGTCAGGGTGAGGGTTAGGGTTATGGTTTGTGTTAGTTCCAGAGTTAGGGTTACCGTTTGTGTTAGTCTTGTGTAAGCATTAAGGTAAGAGTCAGGGTTAGGGTTTGGGTTATCATTAGGGTTAGGGTTAGTGTTAGGTTTAGGGTTTGTGTTAGGGTTACATTTAGTGTTAGGGTTAGGGTTAGGGTTTGGGTTAGGGGTAGGGTTGGTGTAAGCATTAGGTTTAGTGTTAGGGTTAGTGTTAGGTTAGTGTAGGGTAGGGTAGAGTTTGTGTTAGTGTTAGGGTTAGGGTTAGGGCTTGTGTGAGGGTTATGATTAGTGTTATGGTTAGGGTTAGCTTTAGGATTTGAGTTAGGGTTAGGGATAGGGTTAGGGTTAGTGTTAGTGTTAGGTTTAGGGTTTGTTTCAGGGTTATGGCTTGTGTTAGAGTTAGGGTTTATGTCAGGGTTAGTTTTAGTGTTCTGGTTAGTTTTTGTGTCAGGTTTAAGGTTAGGGTTATGGTTTGTGTTAGGGTTAGTGTTAGGGTTAGGGTTTGTATTAGGGTTTGGTGTTAGGGTTAGGGTTAGGTTTTGAGTTAGTGTTAGGGTTGGTGTAAGCATTAGGTTTATTGTTAGTGTTACTGTTAAAGTTATGGTTACTTGCTGGATTAGGTTTAGTGTATGGCTTAGGGTTAGGTTTAGGGTTAGGGTTTGTGTTAGGGTTATGGTTAGCATTGGTTTACGCATTATGTTTAGGGTTATGGTTAGAGTTAGGGTTAGGGCTATGCTCCGGGTTCGGTTTTGGGTTAGTGTTAGGGTTAGGGTTAGGGTTACGGTCCGGGTTAATTTACGTTAGCGTTAGGGTTATGGTTATTGTTAGGGTTAGGGTTTGTGTCAGGGTTAGGGTTAGAGTTATGGTTTGTTAGGGTTATGGTTTGTGTCAGGGTTAGTGTTAGGTTTATGATTTGTGTTAGGGTTAGTATTAGGGTTAGGGTTTGTATTAGGGTTAGGTTTAGGTTTAGCGTTAGGGTTTGTGTTAGGGTTACGGGTTAGGGTTAGGGTTTGGTTTAGTGTTAGGTTTAGTGTTTGTGCTAGGTTTAGGGTTACGGTTATGGTTATCGTTAGGGTTAGGGTTTGTGGTAGGGTTGGTGTAAGCATTAGGGTAAAGGTCCGGGTTAGGGTTTTGGTTAGCGTTAGGGTTAGGCTTATGGATTGTGTTAGTGTTAGCGTTAGGTTTAGCTTTAGAGTTAGGGTTAGGGTTGGTGTAAGCATTAGGTTTAGGGTTAAGGTAGTGTTAGGGTTAGGGTTACTATCAGTGTTCAGGATTCGTGTTAGGGTAGGGTTAGTGTTTGTGTTAGGGTTTGGATTAGGATTAGGGTTTGTGTTAGGGTTAGGGTTATCGTTGGTGTAAGCAGTAGGTTTAGGGTAATGGTTAGAGTTAGGATTAGGGTTACGGTCTGGGTTCTGTTTTGGGTTAGGGTTACGGGTTAGTGTTATGGGTAGGGTCCGGGTTAGGGTTTGGGTTAGCGTTAGTGTTATGTTTAGGGTTAGTGTTATGGTTTGTATTAGTATTACGAGTAGGGTTAGGGTTAGGGTTACATTTTGTGTTAGGGTTAGGGTTACGGTTAGGGTTAGGGTTAATATTAGGGTTAGTGTTAAGGTTTGTGTTAGGGTTAAGGGTTAGGGTTATGTTTAGTGTTAGGGTTTGTGTTAGGATTAGGGTTAGCTTTAGGGTTATGCTTAGGGTTAGGGTTGGTGTAAGCATTAGTGTTAGGGTTGGGTGTCGGGTTAGGGTTAGGGTGAGGGTTATGGTTAGTGTTAGGGTGAGATTGAGGTTTAGTTTCAGTGTTAGGTTTGGTGTAAGCATTAGGTTTAGCGTTTGGTATAGGGTGTGTATTTTTCTAAGGTTTGGGCTTTGCAGTAGAGAGTGTGAGGGTTAGGATTATGGTTGGTGTAAGCATTTGTTTTACGATTGGGGTTAGGGTTTGTGTTAGGGTTTAGGGTTGGGGTTACTGTTTGTTTTAGGGTTAGCGTTAGGTTTAGGGTTAGGGTTAGGGTTTGTGTTAGGGTTAGGTTTAGCTTTGGTGTATGCATTCGGTTTAGGATTATGGTTAGAGTTAGGGTTAGGGTTACGTTAGGTTTCGGTTTTGGGTTAGGGTTAGGTTAGGGTTAGAATTTGTGTTAGGGTTTGGTTTTGGGTTTGTGTTAGGCTTAGGGTTAGGGTTGGTGTAAGCATTAGGGTTAGGGTTATGGCTAGGGTTATAATTAGGGTTAGGGTTAGGGTGAGATAGAGGTTTAGTGTTAGGGTTAGCCTTGGTGTAAGCATTAGTTTTATGGTTAATATTAGGGTTTGTGTCAGGGTTAGGGTTAGGGTTATGGTTATGATTTGTGTTAGGGTTAGTGTTAGGGTTAGGTTTTGTGTTAGAGTTGGTATAAGCATTAATTTTAGGGTTAGGATAGGGTTAATGTTTGTGCTATGGTTAGGGTTATGGTTAGGGTGAGATTGAGCTTTAGAGTTATTGTTAGATTTTTGTAAGCATTAGGTTTAGGGTTTGTTTTTTTGGTTTTTTTTTTGTTGTTGTTTTTTTGTTTTTTGCGATTTTTTTTTATTGTTAATTATTTTGCATTATGTGACAGTTTCATAGGCTCTGGGAATCCCCCCTCCCTCCCCCTCCCCTCCCCCCGGTGGATTCCTCCACCTTGATGCAGTATTACAGTTCAAATTCAATCAAGATTCTTTCATTGCAAACATATACCAAGCATAGAGTCCAGCTACTTATTGTCCAGATTGGTTGAACAGTTTCTTGGGGAGACCTTTTCTGGTCTGAAGTTTGAGCTGGCAGAATATCATCACAGTCAATTAAGAGTCCCAATATAACATCAACAGCTTTTTGCAATGTTATGGAGTTGACATGGTTTTGAGTAACCAGTGTATTAAAAAGAAAAATAAATAAATAAATAAATAAATAAAAAAAAAAGGAAAACAAGTCCTAGCCACAACCTATGATTAGCTCATTGACATTTCAATTTCGTTCATATACAGGACCGGCTGCTCCATACCTTAAATGGCCATAAGGCACCATTCAGCTGTTTCGTGTCCATTTAATCTTAGTATTTAGCCAGTTGTTGTATTGAAGTAAAATTTTGCTGATCTTGGCAGATTTTAGGATAATCCAGACTGGCTTGTAACTCTAACAAGATATATGTCAACATTTTAGGTGCAGAACATTTTTTTTTTTTTGGGGGGGGTGTGCAGGAAAATCCTCAACACCACGGTGAGGAGTAAAACTAATCTTTGTGACCCACCCAGCGAGGCATGAGCCAATCCATGCCAGCTCTTTCCTGTCACATTTCAAATTCTACTTTCTGTTGTTTATTTATTTTAGGTTTTTTTTGTTGTTTTTTTTTTGTTTCTTTTTTTTTTTTTTTAGTTTGTATGATTGTTTGTTTGCTGTGAGGGGTTTTTGAAGCGATCCCGATGGTCATTGCGAGGGAGGGGGGGTCCAGAGGTGGAGCCAGGCTCGGACCAGAGAAAGCTCTCCTCCCTGGTCCCGAAGGACGTTTATTGTTCTTCTGTTTCTGCAGACCACTCAGGGCTTCTGGTTTTCTTTCCGATGACGTTGGTTTCTGCACGATAGTGTTTGGACTTCTTCCATCCCCTGTGGAAGCTCCGGTTGGGGGTGGGTGACCTCAGAGTACTCGGCCTCCGAGGGCATCCAATTCCCTGTGGCCTCCTTGGCAGTTGGGATATAGTCCTTGTTGCTCGTATTAATAGTTTGTGGTGAAGGTCTGGGAGTCTTCATGGTTGGGATCCAAGCTTCCTCCTTACCACCTGCTCCACTCTGGAGTGCTCCCCTGCTCCACGCACATGACCTCCTGTTAAGAAGTTGTCAGGATCGCACCCGATTCCCCCCTCATGCATTGGTATAGTAGTTTTAGTGTTGTTTAGTGCCGCTTTGAGTCTGTTATCTATGAATTACCAGATTTGATCTTGATAGGCTATATTGTACTTTTTTTCTCACTCTTTTTATGGTCCTGAAAGATTTCCCTGCACTCCCCCTCCCCCCTTACAGGTTAACATAGCGTATTGAGGGTATAGTAGGTTTTACAGATTTTCGATGTAGATCTTAAGTATTCTGACATTAATTGTTGGTTTATAGATTATATCGCCTTATCTTATTGCATTGGATACAGGTTGTTAGATTGCACTAATATTACAATATACAGGTACTATTTTCCAAGTTGTTCTCTTTTCATCTCAGATTAAGGCCAACATGTGGTATTTAACCTTTAGGGTTTGTTTTCGGATGTGTTTTATTGTAAGGTTTGGGCTTTGCGGTAGACAGTGTTAGGGTTAGGGTTATGGTTGGTGTAAGCATTTGTTTTACTATTGGGGTTAGGGTTTGTTTTAGGGTTTCTGTTAGGGTTAACGATTGTGTTAGGGTTATTGTTAGGGTTAGGGTTTGTGTTAGGCTTGGTGTAAGCATTAGGGTAAGGGCCAGGGTTAGGGATTGGGTTAGCGTTAGGGTTTGGGTTAGGGGTAGGGTTCGGCTTAGGGTTTGGATTAGGTTTAGGGTTGGTGTAAGCATTAGGTTGGGAGTTAGGGCTTGTGTTAGGGTTAGGGTTACTGTCAGTGCTAGGGTTAGGTTTAGGTTTGTGTTAGGGTTAGGGTTAGGGTTATTGTTAGGGTTCGGGTATGTGTTAGGGTTGGTGTAAGCATTAGTGTTAGGGTTAGGGTTAGTGTTAGGTTTGGTGTTACGGTCATGGTTAAGGTTAGGGTTAGAGTTAGAGTTATGGTTGGTGTAAGCATAAGGGTTAGGGTAAGGGTTTGGGTTTGTATTAGGGTTATGATTAGGGTTGGCGTAGGCATTAGGTTTAGGATTAGTGTTATTGTTAGGGTTAGGGTTACTGTCAGGGTTAGGGTTCGGGTTGGGGTTAGGTTTAGGGTTTGTATTAGCGTTAGGGTTAAGGTTTGTGTTAGGGTTCAGGTTATCGTTGGTGTTAGCATTAGGGTTCTGTTAATGGTTAGCGTTAGGGTTAGGGTTACGGTTTGTGTTATGGTTAGAGTTAGGGTTAGGGTTAGGGTTAGGGTTAGGGTTGTGGTTAGTGTCCGGTTTAGGGTTTGAGTAACACTTCTTGTTAGAGTTAGGTTTAGGGTTTTTCTTAGGGTTAAGGTTTTTGTTAGGGTTAGGGTTAGATTTAGGGTTAGGTTTCCTGTTAGGTTATACTTATTGTTAAGGCTGGTGTAAGCATTAGGTTTAGGGTTAGTGTCAGGATTTGTGTCAGGGTTAGGGTTAGAGTTATGGTTTGTTTTGGGTTAGTGTTCGGGTTAGGGTTTGTGTTAGGGTTGGGGTAAGCATTCAGGTAACGGTCTGGGCTAGGGTATGGCTTAGGGTTAGGGTTAGGATTAGGGTTAGGGTTAGGTTTAGGGTTTGTGTTAGGGTTATGGTTAGGGTTAGGGTTAGAGTTAGGGTTAGGGTTTGGGTTAGGGTTAGTTTTTGTGTGAAAATTAGGGTTAGGGTTAGATGTAGTGTTAGGGTTTGTGTAATGATTAGGGTTAGGGTTAGGGTGAGATTTAGGTTTAGTTTAAGTGTTACTTTTCGTGTAAGCATTAGGTTTAGGGTTCGGTTTAGGGTGTGTATTATTGTAAGCTTTTAGCTTTGCAGTAGAGAATGTAAGGGTTTAGGGTTATTGTTGTTGTAAGCATTTGTTTTAAGTTTGGGGTTAGGGTTATAGTGAGGGTTTGTATTAGGGTTATTGTTAAGGTTAGGGTTAGGGTTTGTGTTAGGGTTATGGTTAGGGTTAGGGTTGGTGTAATCATTAGGTTTAGGTTTAGGGTTAGGGTTTTTGTAAGGGTTAGGGTTAGGCTTAATGTTAGGGTTTTGTTAGGGTTAGGGTTATTGTTTATATTAGGGTTATGGTTAGGGTAAGGTTTGGTGTAAGCATTAGGTTTAGGGTTAGGGTAGTGTTAGGGTTAGGGTTACTGTCAGGGTTAGGGTTCAGGTTAAGGTTAGGGTTAAGGTTTGTGTTAAGGTTAGAGGTAGGGTTTTGCTTAGGGTTTGCGTTAGCGTTGGTGTAAGCATTAGGTTTAGGGTTATGGTTAGAGTTAGGGTTTTGGTTACAGTCCGTGTTCAGTTTTGGGTTAGGGTTAGGAATGGGGAACGGTTAGGGTTAGGGTTTGTGTTAGCATTAGGATTAGATTTAGGGTTAGGGATTGTGTTAGGGTTATTGTTAGGTTTAGGGTTAGGTTTCGGATTAGGTTTAGAGTTAGGGTTTGGGTTGGTGTAAGCATTAGGGTTAGGGTTAGGGTTAGGGTTTGTGTCAGGATTATCATTAGAGTTTGTGTTACGGTTAGTGTAAGGGTTAGGGTTTGTATTAGGGTTGGTGTAAGCATTAGTGTAAGGGTCCGGTTTAGGGTTTGGGTTAGCGTTAGGGTTAGGGTTAGGGTTAGGGTTAGGGTTTGTGTTAGGGTTAGTGTTAGTGTTTAGGGTTAGGGTTACGGTTTGTGTTAGGGTTAGGGTTAGGGTTAGGGTTTGTTTAGGGTTAGGGTTAACATTAGTTTTAGGGTTATGGTTAGAGGAAGAATAAGGGTTACGTTCCGAGTTCGGTTTTGGGTTAGGGTTATGTTAGGGTTAGGGTTTGTTTTAGGGTTAGGGTTAGGGTTTATGTTAGTCTTAGGGTTAGGATTGCTGTAAGCATTAGAGTTAGTGTTATGGCTAGGGTTATGGATAGTGTTAGGGTTAGGGTGAGATAGAGGTTTAGGGTTAGGGTTAGTGTCAGCATTAGGTTTTGTGTTAATGTTAGGGTTTGTGTCAGTGTTAGGGTTAGGTTTAGGGTTAGGGTTTGTGTTATGGTTTGTGTTTCGGTTAGGGTTTGTGTTAGAGTTAGTGTAAGCATTAGGGTAATTGTCAGGGTTAGGGTTTGGGTTAGCGTTAGGGTTAGGTTTAGGTTTAGGGTTTGTGTTAGAGTTACGGTTAGGTATAGGGTTAGGGTTGGGTTAGGTTTAGGGTTGATGTAAGCGTTAGGTTTAGGGTTAGGCTTAGTGTTAGTGTTAGGGTTACTGTCAGGTTTAGGATCGTATTAGGGTTAGGGTAAGCGTTTGTGTTGGGGTTAGGGTTACTGTTTGTTTTAGGGTTATGGTTAGCGTTGGTGTAAGCATTAGATTAACGTTATGGTTAGAGTTAGGGTTAGGATTACGGTCCTGGTTCGGTTTTGGGTTAGGGTTAGGTTTAGGATTTGGGTTAGTGTTAGTGTTAGGGTTGGTATAAGCATTAGGGTTAGGGTTATAGGTAGCGTTAGGATTTGTGTTATGGTTAGGGTTAGGGTTAGTGTGAGATTGACGTTAAGGTGTAGTGTTAGATTTTGCGTAAGCATTATGTTTAGGGTTCGGTTTAGGGGGTGTTTTACTGTAAGGTTTGGGCTTTGCGGTAGAGAGTGTTAGGGTTAGGGTTATGGTTGGATTAAGCATTTCTTTTACGATTGGGGTTAGTGTTAGGGTTAGGGTTAGTGTTTGTGTTAGGGTTAGTGTCAGGGTTGGTGTTAGCATTAGGGTAAGGTTTAAGGTTAGGGTTAGGGTTTGCTTTTGTGTTAGGGTTAGGGTTAGGGTTAGGATGTGGTTTGTCTTAGGGTTAGGGCTAGGGTTAGGGTTAGATTTAGTGTTTTGGTTAGGATTAGGGTTAGGGTTTGGGTTAGGGTTAGGGTTGGTGTAAGCATTAGGTTTATGGTTAGTGTTAGTTTTAGGGTTAGGGTTACTGTCAGGGTTAGGGTTAGGGTTCGTGTTAGGGTTAGGGTTAGGATTAGGGTTTGTGTTAGGCTTAGGGTTAGGGTTTATATAAGCATTATGTTAAGGGTTATGGTTAGATTTAGGGTTAGGGTTATGCTCCCGGTGCAGTTTTAGGATAGGGTTATGGTTAGGGTTAGTGTTAGTGTTAGGATTAGGGTTTGTTTCAGGGTTAGGGTTAGTGTTATGGTTAGTGTTAGTGTTAGGGTTGTGTCATGGTTAGGGTTAGGGTTATGATTTGTTTTAGGGTTAGGTTTAGGGTTAGAGATTGTTTTCAGGATAGGTTTATGGTTGCTGTAAGCATTTGGGTTAGGGTTATGGTTAGGGTTTGTATTAGGGTTAGGGTTAGGGTGAGATTGAGGTTTAAGGTTAGGGTTATGGTTGGTGTATGCATTAGGTTTAGGGTTAGGTTTAGAGTGTATGTTAGGGCTATGGTTGGGCTTTGGGGTGGAGATTGTTAGAGTTAGGGTTAGCATTGATTAAAGCATTTTAGTTATGTTTGTGGTTAGGGATAGGTTTAGGTTTTGTGTTAGTGTAAGGGTTAGTTTTAGGGTTAGGGTTTGTGTTAGGGTTTGGGTTAGATTTAGGGTTAGGTTTGGGGTTAGGTTTCGCGTTAGGTTTAGTGTTAGTGTTAGGGTTGTTGTAGCATTTGGGTTAGGGTTTGTGTCAGGGTTAGGGTTAGAGATATGGTTTGTGTTATGGTTAGTGTTAGGGTTAAGGTTTGTGTTAGGGTTGGTGTAAGCACTAGGGTAAGGGTCCGGGTTAGGGTTTGGGTTAGCGTTAGGATTAGGGTTAGGGTTAGGGTTAGGGTTTGTGTTAGGGTAAGGATTAGGGTTAGGGTTAGTGTTAGCGTTAGGGGTACGGTCAGGTTTAGGCTTCGGGTTAGGGTTAGGGTTTGTTTTAGGGTTAGTGTTAGGGTTTAGGGTTAGGGTTACGGTTTCTGTTAAGGTTAGGGTTAGGGTTAGGGTTTGTATTAGGGTTAGGGTTAGCATTAGGTTTAGGGTTATGGTTAGAGTAAGGGTAGGGGTTACGGTCCGGGTTCGGTTTTGGGTTAGTGTCTGTTTTAGTGTTAGGGTTAGGGCTTATGTTAGTCTTAAAGTTAGGGTTGCTGTAAGCATTAGATTTAGTGTTATTCCTAGGGTTATGGATAGTGTTAGCGTTAGGGTGAGATAGAGGTTTACGGTAGGGTTTGGGTTGGTGTTAGCATTAGGTTTTGGGTTAATGTTAGGGTTATTCTCAGTGTTAGGGTTAGGTTTAGGGTTAGGGTTTGTGTTACGGTTAGTGTTTTTGGTTAGGGTTGTGTTAGAGTTGGTGTAAGCATTAGGGTAAGTGTCCGGGTTAGGGTTTGGGTTAGCGTTAGGGTTAGGTTTAGGTTTATATTTTGTGTTAAGTTACGGTTAGGGTAGGGTTAGGGTTAGGGTTGGGTTAGGTTTAGGGTTGATGTAAGCATTAGGTTTAGTGTTAGGGTTAGGGTTAGTGTTAGGGTTACTGTCAGGGTTAGGATCGTATTAGGGTTAGGGTTAGGGTTTGTGTTAGGGTAAGGGTTAGTGTTTGTGTTTGTGTTTGGGTTAGCGTTGGTGTAAGCAATAGGTTAAGGTTATGGTTAGAGTTAGGGTTAGGGTTACGTTCTAGGTTCTTTTTTGGGTTACGGTTAGGTTTAGGGTTTGGGTTAGGGTTAGTGTTAGGGTTGGTATAAGCATTAGGGTTAGCGTTATAGGTAATGTTAGGATTTGTGTTATGATTAGGGTTAGGGTTAGTGTGAGGTTGACGTTAAGGGTTAGTGTTAGATTTTGCGTAAGCATTATGTTTAGGGTTCGGTTTAGGGTGTGTTTTAGTGTAAGGTTTGGGCTTTTCGGTAGAGAGTGTTAGGGTTAGGGTTTTGGCTGGTGTAAGCATTTGTTTTATGATTGGGGTTAGTGTTAGGGTTAGGGTTAGTGTTAGGGTTAGGGTTTGTGTCAGGATTAGGGTTAGGGTTATGGTTTGTTTTAGGGTTAGGTTAGGTTTAGAGATTGTTTTGAGGAATGGTTTAGGGTTGCTGTAAGAATTTGGGTTAGGGTTATGGTTAGGGTTTTGTATTAGGGCTAGGGTTAGGGTGAGATTGAGGTTTAGGGATAGGGTTAGTGTTGGTGTATGCATTTGGTTAAGGGTTAGGTTTAGGGTGTATTTTAGGGTTAATGTTAGGCTTTGGGGTAGAGAGTGTTAGGGTTAGGGTTATCATTGATGTAAGCCTTTTAGTTACGTTTGGGTTTAGAGTTAGGTTTAGGGTTTGTGTTAGGGTTATGGTTAGTGTTAGAGTTTGTGTTAGGGTTTGGGTTAGGTTTAGGATTAGGTTTCTGGTTAGGTTTAGAGTTACTGTTAGGGTTGGTGTAAAATTAGGTTAGGTTTAGGGTTAGGGTTAGGGTTTGTGTCAGGGTTATGGTTAGAATTATGGTTTTTGTTAGGGTTAGTGTTAGGGTTAGGTTTGTTTTAGGGTTGGTGTAAGCATTTGTGTAAGCGTCCGGGTTAGGGTTTGGGTTAGCGTTAGGATTAGGATTAGGTTTAGGTTTATGGTTTGTTTTAGGGTTAGGGTTTTGGTTAGGGTTGGGGTTGGTGTAAGCATTAGTAAGGATTAGTGTTAATGTTAGGGTAAGGGTTACTGTCAGGGTAGGGTTCGGGTAATGGGTTTTTGTTAGGGTTAGGGTTAGGGTTTGTTTTAGTGTTAGGATTAGCGTTGATGTAAGCATTAGGGTTCTGGTTATGATTAGAGTTAGTGTTAGGTTTAGGGTCAGGGTTGGTTTTGGGTTAGGGTTAGTGTCAGGTTTTGGGATAGGGTTAAGGTTGTGGTTAGTGTCTGGTTTAGGGTTTGGGTTAGCGTTAGGGTTATGATTCGGGTGAGGGTTTGTGTTAGGGTTGGTGTAAGCATTAGTACTAGAGTTAAGGTTAGGGTTAGTGTTAGGTTTAGAGTTACGGTCAGAGTTAGTCACATGGTTCGAGTTAGAGTTGGTGTAAGCATTAGGTTTAGGGTTTGGTTTATGGTGTGTATTATTGAAAGGTTTGTGCTTTGCGGTAGAGAGTGTTAGGGTTAGGGTTATTGTTGGTGTAATTATTTGTTTTACGATTGGGGTTAGGGTTAGGGTTTGTGTTAGGGTTATGGTTACGGTTGGTGTAAGCATTTGGGTTAGGTTTAGGGTTAGGATTATGGTTTGTGTTAGGGTTAGTGTTAGGGTTAGGATTAGTGTTAAGGTTGGTGTAAGCATTAGGTTAAGGGCCCGGGTTAGGGATTAGGTTAGTGTTAGGGTTAGGGTTAGGGGTAGGTTTAGGATTAGGGTTTGGGTTAGGTTTAGTTTTGGTGAAAGGATTAGGTTTTGGGTTAGGGTTTGTGTTAGGGTTATGGTTAGCGTTGGTGTAAGCATTAGGTTAAGGGTTATGGTTAGAGTTATGGTTAAGCTCCGGGTTCGGTTTGGGATTAGGGTTAGTGTTGTGTTAGGGTTAGGGTTAGTGTTATAGTTTGTGTTAGGGTTAGGGTTAGGGTTTATGTAGGGTTAGAGTTACGGATAGGGTTGGTGTTAGTGTTAGGGTTAGGTTTGGGTTTGTGTTAGGATTAAGGTTAGGGTTGGTGTAAACATTAGGTTTAGGCCTAGGGTTTGTGTTAGGGTTAGTGTTAGGGTTAGTATTTGGGTTAGGTTTAGGGTTGGTGTAAGCATTAGCTTTAGTGTTAGGTTGGTATTAGTGTTACAGTTAGGGTTAAGGTCAGGGTTAGGGTTCGGGTTAGTGTTAGGTTTAGGGTTTGTCTTAGAGTTAGGTTTAGGTTTAGGGTTAGGTTTTGTGTTAGGGTGAGGGTTAGAGTTTTTGTTAGGGTTAGAGTTATGGTTGCTGTGAGCTTTTGGTTATGGTTATGGTTATGGTTAGGGTTTGTGTTAGGGTTAGCGTGAGATTGAGGTTTAATGTTATGGTTAAGGTTGATGTATGTATTAGGTTTAGGGTTATGTTTAGGGTGTTTGTTAGAGTTAGGGTTGTGCTTTGGAGTAGAGAGTGTTAGGGTTAGGGTTATTGTTGGTGTAAGCATTTGAGTTAAGATTGTTGGTAGGGTTAGGTTTAGGGTTTGTGTTAGGGATAGGGTTAGTGTTATGGTTAGCGTTTGTGTTAGGGTTAGGGTTAGGTTTAGTGTGAGGTTTCGGTTTCGGTTTAGAGTTAGTGTTAGGGTTGGTGTAAGCATTAGGTTTAGGGTTAGAATTATGGTTTGTGTTAGGGTTAGTGTTAGGTTAGGGTTTGTGTTTCGGTTGGTGTAAGCTTATGTTAAGTGTCCGGGTTAGGGTTTGGGTTAGCGTTAGGGTTATGGTTAGGGTTAGGTTTAGTGTTTGTGTAATGGTTACGATTTTGGTTAGGGTTAGGGTTAGGTTTTGGGTTAGGGGTTTTTTTTTGTATAAGCACTAGGGATAGTGTTATGGTTAGGGTTAGGGTTTATGTAATGGTTATGGCTAGGGTTAGGTTTTTTGTTAGGGTTTGTTTTGGTGTAAGCATTAGGGTTAGGGTTAGGCGTAGGGTTAGGGTTTGTGTAATGGTTAGGGTTTGGGTTAGGATAAGATTTAGGTTTAGTTTAATGTTAAGTTTGGTGTAAGCATTAGGGTTAGGATTAGGTTTAGGGTGTATATGATTGTAAGGCTTGGGCTTTGCGGTGGAAAGTGTTAGGGTTTTGGTTATTGTTGCTGTAAGCATTTGTTTACAATTGGGCTTTGCGTTAGGGTTAGGGTTTTCATTACGTTTAGGGTTAGAGTTAGGGTTTGTATTAGGGATAGGGTTAGGGTAGGGTTAGGGTTGGTGTAATCATTAGGTTTAGGTTTAGGGTTAGGATTTTTGTCAGGGTTAGGGATAGTCTTAATGTTAGAGTTTGTGTTAGGGTGAGGGTTAGGGTTAGGGTTTGTGTTAGGGTTGGTGTAAGCATTTGTTTTACCATTTTTTTAAGGGTTAGGTAGAGGGTTAGCTTTAGGGTTAGGGTTTGTGTCAGGGTTAGGGTTAGTGTTAGTGTTAGTGTTTGTGTTAGGGTTAGGGATAGGGTTAGGGTTTGTGTTAGGGTTGGTGTAAGCACTAGTGTTAGGGTTTGGGTTAGTGTTAGGTTTAGTGTTACGGTCATGGTTAGAGTTATGGTTGGTGTAAGCATTAGGGTTAGGGTTAGGGTTTCTATTAGGGTTAGGTTTTGTTTTAGGGTTGGTGTAAGCATTACGTTTAGGGTTAGGGTTCGTGTTAGGGTTACTGTTACTGTCAGGGTTAGGGTTCAGGTTAGGGTTAGGTTTTGGGTTAGGGTTCAGGTTAGGGTTTTGGTAAGGGTTAGGGTTGACGTCGGTGTAAGCTTTAGGTTTAGGGTTATGGTTAGAGTTAGGGTTAGGGTTACTTTCCGTGTTCGGTTTTTGGGTAGGGTTATGGTTAGTGTAGGGTTAGGGTTAGGGTTTGTGTTTGGGTTAGGGTTAGAGTTAGGGTGAGGGATAGTGTTAGGTTAGGGTTAGGTTTAGGGTTAGGTTTCGGGTTATGTTTACAGCTTGGGTTACGGTTGGTGTAAGCATTAGGGTTAGGGTTAGGGTTTGTGTCGGGGTTAGGTTAGAATTATGGTTTGTGTTAAGGTTAGTGTAAGGATTAGAGTTTTATGTTAGCGTTGCTTTAATCATTCGGGTAAAGGTCCTTTTAGGGTTTGCGTTAGCGTTAGGGTTAGGGTTAGGGTTAGTTTTAGGGTTTGTGTTATGGTTAGAGTTAGGGTGAGTGTTAGGTTTAGGGTTAGTTTCTGGGTTAGGGATAGGGTTGTGGTAAGCATTAGGTTTAAGGTTAGTGTTAGTGTTAGGGTTAGGGTAACTCTCAGGGTTAAGGTTAGGGTTAGGGTTAGGGTTTGTTTTCGAGTTATGGTTAGGGTTAGGACTAGGTTTACGGTTTGGGTTAGGGTTAGGTTTGGTGTTATCATATAGGGTTAGGGTTAGGTGTATGGTTAGGGTGTGTTATCGTTAGGGTTAGGGTTAGTGTGAGATTGAGGTTTAGTTTTAGTGTTAGGTTTCATGTAAGCATTAGGTTTAAGGTTCGGTTTAGGGTGTGTTTTATTGTAAGGTTTGGGCTTTGCGGTAGATAGTGTTAGGGTTAAGGTTATTGTTGGTGTAAGCATTTGTTTTAAGATTTGGGTTACGGTTAGGGTTAGGGTTTGTATTAGGGTTAGGGTTAGGGTTAGGGTTTGTGTTAGGGTTAGGGTTATGGTTGGTGTGAAATTAGGGTTAGGTTTAGGGTTAGGGTTTTTTCAGGGTTAGGGTTAGGGTTCGTGATAGGGTTTGTATTAGGGTTATGGTTAGGGTTAGTTTTTGTGTTCATGTTGGAATAAGCATTACTGTTAGGGTTAGGCTTAGGAATAGTGTTAGGTTTAGTGTTACTGTCAGGTTTAGGGTAGGGTTAGAGTTAGAATTGGTGTAAGCATTAGGGTGATGGTTAGGGTTAGGGTTAGAGTTTGTGTCAGGGTTAGTGTTAGGGTTATGGTTTGTGTTAGGGTTAGTGTTAGGGTTATTGTTTGTGTTAGGGTTGGTGTAACCATTAGGGTAACGGTCCGGGTTATGCTTTGGGTTAGCGTTAGGGTTAGAGTTAGGGCTAGGGTTTGGGTTAGGTTTAGGTTTGTTGTAAGCATTAAGTTTAGGGTTAAGGTTAGTATTAGCGTTAGGGTTACTGTCAGGCTTAGGGTTCGGGTTAGGGTTACGTTTAGGGTTTGTGTTAGGGTTAGGTATAGGGTTAGGGTTAGGTTTAGAGTTTGTGTTAGGGTTAGTGTTAGGGTTGCTGTAAGCATTTGGTTTAGGGTTATGGTTAGGGTTTGTGTTAGGGTTAGGGTGAGATTGAGGTTTAGGTTTATGGTTAGGGTTGGTATATGAATTAGGTTTACGCTGAGGTTTAGCGTGTGTGTTAGGGTTAGGGTTGGGCTTTGGGGTAGAGTGTGTTAGGTTCAGGGTTAGTGTTGGTGTAAGCATTTGAGTTACTATTGTTGTTATTGTTATGTTTAGGGTTTGTTTTAGGGTTTGGGTTAGTGTTAAGTTAGGCTTTGTGTTAGGGTTAGGGTTAGGGTTAGGATTTGTGTTTGGGTTGGTGTAAGCATTTGTTTTATGATTTTGTTTAGGGTTAGGTAGAGGGTTAGGGTTAGGGTAGGGTTTGTGTCAGGGTTAGAGTTAGTGTTAGTGTTTGTGTTAGGGTTAGGGATAGGGTTAGGGTTTGTGTTACGGTTTTTGTAAGCATTAGTGTTAATGTTAGAGCTAGTGGTAGGTTTAGTGTTATGGTCATGGTTAAGGTTAGCGTTAGGGTTAGAGTTATGGTTGGTGTAAGCATTAGGGTTAAGGTTAGGGTTTGAGTTTGTTTTCGGGTTAGAGTAAGGGTTAGGGTTGGTGTAAGCATTAAGTTTAGGGTTAGGGTTAGTGTTATGGTTAGGGTTCCTGTAATGGTTAGGGTTCAGTTTAGGTTAAGTGTTAGAGTTTTTGTTAGGGTTAGGGTTAGGGTTAGCGTTGGTGTAAGCATTAGGTTTAGGGTTGTGGTTATAGTTATGTTTAGTGTTACGGTCCGGGTTCAGTTTTGTGTGAGGGTTAGGGTTAGGGTAGGGTTAGGGTTAGGGTTTGTGTTAGGGTTAGCGTTAGAGTTAGGGTTAGTGATTGTGTTAGGGTTTGGGTTATGTTTAGGGTTAGGTTTCGGGTTAGGTTTACAGTTAGGGTTAGGGTAGGTGTAAGCATTAGGATTAGGGTTAGGATTAGGGTTTGTGTCAGGGTGAGGTTAGAGTTATGATTTGTGTTAAGGTTAGTGTTAGGGTAAGGTTTGTGTTTGGGTTGATGACAACATTAGGGTAAAGTTCCGGGATAGGGTTTGTGTTAGAGTTAGGGTTGGGGTAAGCATTAGGTTAAGGGTTAGTGTTAGTGTTCAGGTTAGGGTTCCTGTCAGGGTTAGGGTTAGGGCTAGGTGTAGGGATTGGGTTTGTGTCAGGTTTATGGTTAGGGTTGGGTTAGGGTTAGGACTAGGGTTACATTTTGGGTTAGGGTTAGGTTTGATGTACGCATTAGGGTTAGGGTTAGGGGTAGGGTTAGATTTTGTGTTATGGTTAGGGTTAGGGTTAGGGTGAGATTGAGGTTTAGTTTTAGTGTTAGGTTTCGTGAAAGCATTAGGTTTAGGGTTCGGTCAGGGTGAATGTTATTGTAAGGTTTGTGCTTTGCGGAAGACTGTGTTAGGGTTAGGGTTATTGTTGGTATAAGCATTTGTTTTACAATTGGGGTTAGGGTTAGGGTTAGTGTTTGTAATATGGTTAGTGTTAGGGTTAGGGTTTGTGTTAGGGTTATGTTTAGGGTTGGTGTTAGCATTAGGGTTAGGTTTATTTTAGGTTTAGGGTTAGGGTTAGGGTTAGGGTTTGTGTTAGGCTTAGCGTTAGGGTTATGGTCAGGGTTAGGGTTCGGGTTAAGGTTGGTGTAATCATTAGGTTTAGGTATAGGGTTAGGGTTTTTGTCAGGTTTAGGATTAGGGTTCGTGGTATGGTTTGTGTTAAGTTTATGGTTAGGTTATTGTTTGTGTTAGTTTTGGAGTAAGCATTAGTGTTAGGGTTAGGTTTAGGGTTAGTGTTAAGTTTAGTGTTACTGTCAGGGTTCGGGTAGGGTTAGAGTTAGAGGTGGTGTAAGCATTACGGTTATGGTTAGGGTTAGAGATAGAGTTTGTGTCAGGGTTAGCATTTGTGTTAGGGTTAGTGTTAGGGTTCTTTTTTGTGTTAGGTTTGGTGTAATCATTTGGGTAAGGGTCAGGGCTAGGGTTAGGGTTAGTGTTAGGAGTAGCGTTAGGGTTAGGGTTTGGGTGAGGTTTAGGGTTGGTGTAAGCATTATTTTTAGGGTTAATGCAGTGTTAGGGTTAGTGTTACTGTTAGGGTTAGGGTTCGTGTTAGGGTTAGGGTTGGTTTTTTGGTTAGGGTTAGGGTTAGGTTTAGGGTTTGTGTTAGGGTTAGGGTTTGCGTTGGTGTAACCATTAGGTTAAGGGTTATGGCTAGAGTTAGGGTTAGGGTTACGCTCCAGGTTCGGTTGCGGGTTAGTTTTAGGGTTAGGGTTAGGGTTATGGTTTGTGTCAGGGTTAGGGTTAGGGTTATGGTTTGTGTTAGGGTTAGGGTTAGGTTTAGGGTTTTTGTTAGGGTTAGAGTTTCGGTTAGCTTTTGGGTTAGGGTTAGGATTGGTGTAAGCATTAGGTTTAGGGTTAATGTTAGTGTTAGGGTTAGGGTTACTGTCAGGTTTAGGGTTCGGGTTAGGGTCCGGTTAGGGTTTGGGTTAGCTTCTGATTCAGTGTTAGGGTTAGGGTTAGGGTTTGTTTTAGGGTTAGGGTTACGGTGAGTTTTAGGTTAGGGTTCGGGTTGATGTAAGCATTAAGGTTAGGCTGATGGTGAGGGTTAGGTTTAGGGTTTGAGTTAGGGTGAGGGTTAGCGTTGGTACAAGCATTAGGTATAGTGTTAGGGTTAGAGTTAGGGTTAGGGTTATGGTCCGGTTAGGGTTTCGTTTAGCATTAGGTTTAGGGTTAGGGTTAAGGTTAGGGTTAGGGTCAGGTTTAGGGTTTGTGTTGTGGTTAGGGTTAGGGTTAGGGTTAGCGTTTTGGTTAGAGTTTGGGTTAGGGTCAGGGTTGGTGTAAGCATTAGTGTTAGGGACAGGGTTATGGTTAAGTTCTGGTTTGTGTTTTGGTTAGGGTAAGGGTTGGGTTTAGATTGCGGTATTGGGTTAGTGTCAGGGATGGTGTAAGCATTAGGTTTAGGGTACGGTTTAGGCTGTGTGTTAGGTTAAGTGTTGGACTTTGGGGTAGAGAGTGTTTTGGTTAGGGTTAGTGTTGGTGTAAGCATTTGTTTTTCGATTTCGGTTAGGGTTAGTGTTAGGGTTAGGGTTAGGGTTTGTGTAAGAATTAAGGTTAGGTTTAGTGTAATGGTTGGTGTTTGTGTTAGGGTTAGGTTTAGGATTAGAGTTAGTTTTAGGTTTAGGGTTAGGGTTAGGGTTGGTGTAATCATTAGTTTAAGGGTTAGTGTTTGTGTCAGGGTTAGTGTTAGGGTTTGCGTTAGGGTTGGTGTAAGCATTAGGGTTAGGGTTAGGGTTAGTGTTTGTTTTAGTGTTACGGTCATGGTTAAGGTTAGAGTTAGGGTTAGGGTTAGGGCTGGTGTAAGCATTAGGGTTAGGGTTAGGGTTAAGGTTATGGTGTGTGTTAGGGCTAGAGTTAGGGCTAGGGTTAGGGTTTGTGTTATGGTTGCTGTAAGCACTAGGGTTAGGGTTAGGGTTAGCGTTGGTGTATGCATTAGGTTTAGGGTTAGGGTTAGAGTTATGGTTAGAGTTACGATCCTGGTTAGGTTTTGTGTTAGGGTTAGGGTTAGGGTTTGTGTTAATGTTAGGGTTATGGTGAAATAGAGGTTTAGGGTTAGGGTTAGGGTTGGTGTAAGCATTATGTTTAGGGTTCTGTTTAGGGTGTGTTTTACTGTAATGTTTGGGTTTTGCGGTAGAGAGTGTTAGGGTTAGGGTTATGGTTGGTGTAAGCCTTTGTTTTATGATTGGGGTTAGGGTCAGGGTTAGGGTTAGTGTTAGGGTTAGGGTTGTGTTAGGGTTTTGGTTAAGGTTGATGTAAGCACTAAGGTTAGGTTTAGGGTTAGTGTTGGGTTTTTGTTAGGGTTAGCATTAGGGTTCGGGTTAGGGTGTGTGTTAGGTTTAGGGTTACCGTTGCTGTAAGCATTAGGTTAAGGGTTATGGTTAGAGTTAGGGTTAGGTTTACGGTTAGGGTTCAGTTTTTGTGTTAGTGTTAGTGTTAGGGTTAGGGTTAGGGTTTTTCTTAGGTTTTCTGTAGGCATTAAGGTAAGTTTTACGGTTAGGGTTAGGGTTTGTGTTAGGGTTAGGGTTAGGTTTAGGGTTGGTGTAAGCATTAGGTTTCGGATTAGGATTAATTTAGAGTTAGGGTTAGGGTTAGGGTTAGGTTTACTGTCAGGATTAAGGTTCTGGTTAGGGTTTGATTTAGTTTTTGTGTAAGAGTTAGAATTAGGGTTAGGGTTTGTGTTATGGTTAGGGTTAGCGTTGATGTAAGCATTAGGTTTAGGTTTAGGGTTAGAATTAGGGTTAGGTTTAAGTTCCAAGTTACGGTTTGAGTTATCGTTATGGTTTGAGTTAGGGTTAGATTTAGTGTTTGTGTTCTGGTTAGGGTTAGGGTTAGGGTTAGGTTTAGGGTTTGGGTTAGGTTTAGGTTTAGGGTTGTTGTAAGCGTTAGGGTTAGTGTTAGGGGTAGGGTTACGTTTTTTTTTATGGTTATGGTTTGGTTTAGGGTGAGATTGAGGTTTAGGGATAGTGTTAGGTTTGGTGTAAGCATTAGATTTAGGGTTTCATTAGTGTGTGTTATTGTAAGGGTTGGGTTTTGCTGTAGAGAGTGTTAGGGTTATGGTTATTATTGGTGTAAGCATTTATTTTGCTTTGGCGTTAGGGTTAGGGTTACAGTGTGTGTTAGATGTTTTGCGTTAGTATAGGGTTAGGTTTTGTGCAATCATTAGGGTTAGGTTTAGGGTTAGGGTTAGGGTTCCTGTTAGGGTGAGGGTTAGGGTTAAGGTTAGGGTTAGAGTTAGGGTTAGGGATGGGGTTAGGGTTATGGTTGGTGTAATCATTAGGTTTAGCTTTAGGGTTAGAGATTTTGTCAGGGTTAGGGTTTAGGTTAGTGTATGGGTTTGTGTTAGGGTTAGGGTTAGGGTTTGTGTTAGGGTTCTTGTAAGCATTAGGGTTAGGATTAGGGTAGGGTTTAGGGTTAGGGTTTGTGTTAGGGTTAGGATTAGGGTTATGGCTTGGATTGGTGTAAGGTTTAGGTTTAGGATTAGTGTTATGGTTATGGTTTCTATCAGGTTTAGGTTTAGGATTAGGTTTAGGGTGAGGGCCAGGGTTAGGGTTTGCGTTAAGGTTAGGGTTAGCGTTAGGGTTAGGTTTAGGTTTAGGGTTTGTGTTAGGTTTAGGGTTTCAGTTAGGTTTTGGGTTAGGGTTACGTTTGGTGTAAACATTAGGTTTAGCGTTAGTGTTAGTGTTAGGGTTAGGGTTACTGTCAGGTTTAGGGTTCGGGTTAAGGTCCGGTTAGGGTTTCGGTTAGCTTCTGATTCAGTGTTAGGGTTAGGGTTACGGTTAGAGTTAGGGTTAGGTTTAGGTTTAGGGTTGGTGTAAGCATTAGGGTTAGGGTTCAGGTTAGGGTTAGGTGTAGGGATTAAATTTATGTCAGGTTTACGGTTAGGGTTAGGGTTGGGTAAGGGTTACGACTAGGGTTACAGTTTGGGTTAGGGTTAGGTTTGATGTAAGCATTTGGGTTAGGGTTAGGGGTAGGGTTAGGATTTGTGTTATGGTTATGGTTAGGGTTAGGGTGAGATTGAGGTTTAGTTTTAGTGTTAGGTTTCGTGAAAGCATTAGGTTTAGGGTTCGGTTTAGGGTGTGTTTTGTTGTAAGGTTTGAGCTTTGCGGAAGAATGTGTTAGGGTTACGGTTATTGTTGGTGTAAGCATTTGTTTTACAATTGGGGTTAGGGTTAGGGTTAGTGTTTGTAATACGGTTAGTGTTAGGGTTAGGGTTTGTGTTAGGGTTATGGTTAGGGTTGGTGTAAGCATTAGGGTTAGGTTTAGGTTTAGTGTTAGGGTTTGTGTTAGGCTTAGCGTTAGGGTTATGGTCAGGGTTAGGTTTCGGGTTAAGGTTGGTGTAATCATTAGGTTTAGGTTTAGGGTTAGGGTTTTTGTCAGGGTTAGGGTTAGTGTTCGTGATAGGGTTTGTGTTAAGTTTATATTTAGTTTAGGGTTTGTGTTAGTTTTGGAGTAAGCATTAGTTGTAGGGTTAGGTTTAGGGTTAGTGTTAAGTTTAGTGTTACTGTCAGGGTTCGGGTAGGGTTAGAGTTAGAGGTGGTGTAAGCATTAGGGTTATGGTTAAGGTTAGAGGTAGAGTTTGTGTCAGGGATAGGGTTATGGTTATGGTTTGTGTTTGGGTTAGTGTTAGGGTTATTGTTTGTGTTAGGTTTGGTGTAAGCATTTGGGTAAGGGTCAGGGTAAGGGTTTGGGTTAGCGTTAGGATTAGCGTTAGTGTTAGGGTTTGGGTGAGGTTGAGAGTTGGTGTAAGCATTATTTCTAGGGTTAATGCAGTGTTAGGGTTAGGGTTACTGTTAGGGTTAGGGTTCGGGTAGGGGCTAGGGTTATGGTTTGTGTTAGGGTTAGGGTTAGGGTTTGTGTTAGGGTTAGGGTTTGCGTTGGTGTAAGCATTAGGTTAAGGGTTATGGTTAGAGTTATGGTTAGGGTTAATCTCCGGGTTCGGTTGCGGGTTAGGATTAGTGTCAGGGTTAGGGTTATGGTTTTTGTCAGGGTTAGGGTTAGGGTTAGGGTTATGGTTTGTGTTAGGGTTATGGATAGGGTTAGGGTTTGAGTTAGGGTTAGGGTTTCGGTTAGGTTTTGGGTTAGGGTTAGGATTGGTGTAAGCATTAGGTTTAGGGTTAGTGTTAGTGTTAGTGTTAGGGTTACTGTCAGGTGTAGGGTTCGGTTTAGCGTCCAGTTAGGGTTTGAGTTAGCTTCTGATTCAGTGTTAGGGTTATGTTTAGGGTTTGTTTTAGGGTTATTGTTAGGATGAGTTTTAGGTTAGGGTTCGGGTTGATGTAAGCATTAAGGTTAGGGTGATGGTGAGGGTTAGGTTTAGGGTTTGAGTTAGGGTTAGGGTTAGCGTTGGTACAAGCATTAGGTATAGTGTTAGGGTTAGAGTTAGGGTTAGGGTTATAGTCCGGTTAGGGTTTCATTTAGCATTAGGTTTCGGGTTAGGGTTAGGGTTAGGGTTAGGTTTACTGTTTGTGTTGTTGTTAGGGTTAGGGTTTTGGTTAGAGTTTGGGTTAGGGTCAGGGTTGGTGTAAGCATTAGTGTTAGGGATAGGTTTAGGATTAAGTTTAGGGTTTGTGCTATTGTTAGAGTAAGGGTTGGGTTTAGATTGTGGTTTTGGGTTAGTGTTAGGGATGGTGTAAGCATTAGGTTTAGGGTCCGGTTTAGGCTGTGTGTTAGGTTAAGTGTTGGACTTTGGGGTAGAGAGTGGTTTGGTAAGGGTTAGTGTTGGTGTAAGCATTTGTTTTTCGATTTCGGTTAGGGTTAGTGAGAGGGTTAGGGTTAGGGTTCGTGTAAGAATTAGGTTCAGGTTTAGGTAATGGTTAGGGTTTGTGTTAGGGTTAGGTTTAGGGTTAGGGTTAGTGTTAGGTTTAGGTTTAGGTTTAGGGTTGGTGTAATCATTAGGTTAAGGGTTAGTGTTTGTGTCATTGTTAGGGTTAGGGTTTGTGTTAGGGTTGGTGTAAGCATTAGGGTTAGGGTTAGGGTTAGTGTTTGGTTTAGTGTTACGGTCATGGTTAAGGTTAGAGTTAGGGTTTGTGTTATGGTTGGTGTAAGCACTAGGGTTAGGGTTAGGGTTAGGGTTAGTGTTAGGTTTAGTTTTTGTGTTATGGTTGTGTTCTAGTTAGGGTTAGAGTTATGCTTTGTTTTAGGGTTAGGGTTAGGGTTAGCGTTGTTGTATGCATTAGGTTTAGGGTTATGGTTAGAGTTATGGTTATGGTTACGATCCGGGTTAGGTTTTGTGTTAGGGTTAGGGTTAGGGTTTGTTTTAATGTTAGGGTTAGGGTGAGAGAGAGGTTTAGGGTTAGGGTTAGGGTTGGAGTAAGCATTAGGTTTAGGTTTAGGGTTAGGTTTAGAGTTAGGCTTAGGTTTAGGGTTACGGTTATGGTTTGTGTTAGGGTTAGTGTTATGGTTAGGGTTTGTGTTAGGGTTGGTGTAAGCGTTAGGGTAAGGATTTCGGTTAGTGTTATGGTTAGAGTTAAGGTTAGGTTTAGTGTTTCTGTTAGGGTTACGGTTATGGTTAGGGTTTAGGTTAGGATTAGGGTTATTGTTTGGGTTAAGGTTAGGGTTGGTGTAAGCATTAGGTTTAGGGTTAGCGTTAGTGTTAGGGATAGGGTTTCTGTAAGGTTTAGGATTCGGTTTAGATTTATTTTTTGGGTTTGTGTTAGGGTTAGTTTTAGGGTTTGTGTTCTGGTTAGGGTTAGCTTTGATGTTAGCATTAGGTTTAGGGTTAGGCTTAGAATTGGGCTAGGGTTAGGTTCCGGGTTACGGTTTGGGTTAGTGTTATGGTTAGAGTTAGGGTTAGATTTAGTGTTTGTGTTCTGGTTAGGGTTAGGGTTAGGGTTAGGTTTAGGGTTTGGGTTAGGTTTAGGTTTAGGGTTGTTGTAAGCGTTAGGGTTAGTGTTAGTGGTACGGTTAGGGTTTGTTTTATGGTTATGGTTAGGGTTAGTGTGAGATTGAGGTTTAGGGATAGTGTTAGGTTTGTTGTAAGCATTAAATTTAGGGTTTCATTAGTGTGTGTTATTGTAAGGGTTCAGCTTTGCTGTAAAGAGTGTTAGGGTTAGGGTTATTATTGGTGTAAGCATTTATTTTGGATTGGCGTTAGGGTTAGGGTTAGGGTGTGTGTTAGGTGTTTTGCGTTAGTATAGGGTTAGGGTTTGTGCAATCATTAGGGTTAGGTTTTGGGTTAGGGTTAGGGTTCCTGGTAGGGTGAGGGTTAGGGTTAAGGTTAGGGTTAGGGTTAAGGTTAGGGTTTGGTTAGGGTTGTGTTAGGGTTAGGGTTAGGGTTGGTGTAATCATTAGGTTTAGCTTTAGGGTTAGAGATATTGTCAGGTTTAGGGTTTAGGTTCGTGTATGGGTTTGTGTTAGGGTTAGGGTTAGTGTTTGTGTTAGGGTTCGTGTAAGCATTAGGGTTAGGATTAGGGTAGGGTTTAGGGTTAGGGTTTGTGTTAGGGTTAGGATTAGGGTTATGGCTTGGATTGGTGTAAGGCTTAGGTTTAGGATTAGGGTTATGGTTTCTATCAGGTTTAGGGTTAGGGTTAGGTTTAGGGTTAGGGCTAGGGTTAGGGTTTGTGTTAAGGTTAGGGTTAGGATTAGGGTTAGGTTTAGGGTTTGTGTTAGGGTTAGGGTTTTGGTTAGGTTTAGGGTTAGGTTTAGGATTGGTGTAAACCTAGGTTTAGCGTTAGTGTTAGTGTTACGGTTAGGGTTACTGTCAGGTTTAGGGTTCGGGTTAGGTCCGGTTAGGGTTTGGATTAGCTTCTGATTCAGTGTTAGCGTTAGGGTTACGGTTAGAGTTAGAGTTAGGTTTAGGTTTAGGGTTGGTGTAAGCATTAGGGTTAGGGTTCGGGTTAGGGATAGGTGTAGGGATTGGGTTTTTGTCAGGTTTACTGTTAGGGTTAGGGTTGGGTTAGGGTTAGGACTAGGGTTACAGTTTGGGTTAGGGTTAGGTTTCAAGTAAGCATTAGGGTTAGGGTTAGCGGTTGGTTAGGATTTGTGTTATGGTTATGGTTAGGGTTAGGGTGAGATTGAGGTTTAGTTTTAGTGTTAGGTTTCGTGAAAGCATCAGGTTTAGGGTTCGGTTTAGGGTGTGTGTTCTTGTAAGGTTTGGGCTTTGCGGAAGAATGTGTTAGGGTTAGGGTTATTGTTGGTGTAAGCATTTGTTTTACGATTGGGGATGGGTTAGGGTTAGTGTTTGTAATAGGGTTAGTGTTAGGGTTAGGGTTTGTGTTAGGGTTATGGTTAGGGTTGGTGTAAGCATTAGGGTTAGGTTTAGGTTTAGTGTTAGGGTTTGTGTTAGGCTTAGCGTTAGGGTTATGGTCAGGGTTAGGTTTCGGGTTAAGGTTGGTGTAATCATTAGGTTTAGGTTTAGGGTTAGGGTTTTTGTCAGGGTTAGGGTTCGTGTTCGTGATAGGGTTTGTGTTAAGTTTATGGTTAGGTTAGGGTTTGTGTTAGTTTTGGAGTAAGCATTAGTGTTAGGGTTAGGGTTAGGGTTAGTGTTAAGTTTAGCGTTACTGTCAGGGTTCGGGTAGGGTTAGAGTTAGAGGTGGTGTAAGCATTAGGGTTATGGTTAAGGTTAGATATAGAGTTTGTGTCAGGGTTAGAGTTATGGTTATGGTTTGTGTTAGGGTTAGTGTTAGGGTTATTGTTTGTGTTAGGTTTGGTGTAAGCATTTGGGAAAGGGTCAGGGTTAGTGTTTGGGTTAGCGTTAGGGTTAACGTTAGTGTCAGGGTTTGGGTGAGGTTTAGAGTTGGTGTAAGCATTATTTTTAGGGTTAAGGCAGGGTTAGTGTTACTGTTATGGTTAGGGTTCGGGTAGGGGCTAGGGTTTGGGTTTGGGTTAGGGTTAGGGTTATGGTTTGTGTTAGGGTTAGGGTTTGTGTTAGGGTTAGGGTTTCGGTTAGGTTTTGGGTTAAGGTTAGGATTGGTGTAAGCATTAGGTTTAGGGTTAGTGTTAGTGTTAGGGTTAGGGTTACTGTCAGGTTTAGGGTTCGGGTTATGGTCCGGTTATTGTTTGGGTTAGCTTCTGACTCAGTGTTAGGGTTAGGGTTAGGGTTTGTTTTAGGGTTATTGTTTGGGTGAGTTTTAGGTTAGGGTTCGGGTTGATGCAAGCATTAAGGTTAGGGTGATGGTGAGGGTTAGGTTTATGGTTTGAGTTAGGGTTAGGGTTAGCGTTGGTACAAGCATTAGGTATAGTGTTATGGTTATAGTAGGGTTAGGGTTATAGTCCGGTTAGGGTTTCGTTTAGCGTTAGGTTTAGGGTTAGGTTTAGGGTTAGGGTTAGGTTTAGGTTTGTGTTGTGGTTAGGGTTAAGGTTAAGATTAGGGTTTTGGTTACAGTTTGGGTTAGGGTCAGGGTTGGTGTAAGCATTAGTGCTAGGGATAGGGTTAGGGTTAAGTTTAGGGTTTCTGTTATGGTTAGGGTAAGGGTTGGGTTGAGATTGTGGTTTTGGGTTAGTGTTAGGGATGGTGTAAGCATTAGGTTTACGGTCAGGTTTAGGCTGTGTGTTAGGTTAAGTGTTGGACTTTGGGGTAGAGAGTGTTATGGTTAGGGTTAGTGCTGGTGTAAGCATTTGTTTTTCGATTTCGGTTAGGGTTAGGGAGAGGATTAGGTTTAGGGTTAGGGTTTGGGTTTGTGTTAGGGTTAGGGTTAGGTTTAGTGTAAGAATTGGGGTTAGGTTTAGGGTAATGTTTAGGGTTTGTGTTAGGGTTAGGTTTAGGATTAGGGTTAGTGTTAGGTTTAGGTTTAGTTTTAGGGTTGCTGTAATCATTAGGTTAAGGGTTAGTGTTTGTGTCAGGGTTAGGGTTAAGGTTTGTGTTAGGGTTTGTGTAAGCATTAGGGTTAGGGTAAGCGTTAGGGTGAGGGTTTGTGTTAGGGTTGGTGTAAGCATTAGGGTTAGGGTTAGTGTTAGAGTTGGGGTTAGGGTTAGGGACCGGGTTAGGGTTTGGTTAGCGTTAGGGTTAGAGTTAGGGTTAGGTTTACGGTTTGTGTTAGGGTTACGATTAGGTTTAGGATTAGGGTAATGATTAGGGTTTGGGTTAGCGTTAGGGTTAGGTTTGTTGTAAGCATTATGGTTAGCGTTAGGGGTAGGTTTGTGTTTGTGTTAATGTTGGGGTTAGGGTTAGCGTGAGATTGGGGTTTAGTTTTAGTGTTAGGTTTGGTGTAAGCATTATGTTTAAGGTTCAGTTTAGGGTGTGTTTTATTGTAAGTTTTGGGTTTTGCGGTAGAGAGTGCTAGGGTTAGTGTTATGGTTGGTGTAAGCCTTTGTTTTATGATTGGAGTTAGGGTCAGGGTTAGGGTTAGTGTTAGGGTTAGGGTTTGTGTTAGGGTTTTGGTTAAGGTTGATGTAAGCACTAAGGTTAGGTTTAGGGTTAGGGTTGGGTTTTTGTTAGGGTTAGGGTTAGGGTTCGGTTAAGGGTGTGTGTTAGGTTAGGGTTAGCATTGATGTAAGCATTAGGTTATTGGTTATGGTTAGAGTTAGGGTTAGGTTTACGTTTTGGGTTCAGTTTTTGTGATAGGGTTAGGGTTAGGTATGGGTTTTTCTTAGGTTTGCTGTAGGCATTAAGGTAAGTGTTACGGTTAGGGTTAGGGTTTGTGTTAGGGTTAGGGTTATGTTTAGGGTTGGTGTAAGCATTAGGTTTAGGGTTAGGATTAGTTTAGATTTAGGTTTAGGGTTAGGGTTACGTTTACTGTCAGGGTTAAGGTTCTGGTTAGGGTTTGGTTTAGTTTTTGTGTAAGAGTTAGAATTAGGGTTAGGGTTTGTGTTATGGTTAGTGTTAGCGTTGATGTAAGCATTAGGTTTAGGTTTAGGGTTAGAATTAGGGCTAGGGTTAGGTTCCGGGTTATGGTTTGGGTTAGCGTTATGGTTAGAGTTAGGGTTAGATTTAGTGTTTGTGTTCTGGTTAGGGTTCGGGTTAGGGTTAGGTTTAGGGTTTGGGTTAGGTTTAGGTTTAGGGTTGTTGTAAGCCTTAGGGTTAGTGTTAGGGGTATGGTTAGGGTTTGTTTTATGGTTATGGTTAGGGTTAGTGTGAGATTGAGGTTTAGGGATAGTGTTAGGTTTGGTGTAAGCTTTAGATTTAGGGTTTCATTAGTGTGTGTTATTGTAAGGGTTGGGTTTTGCTGTAGAGAGTGTTAGGGTTAGGGTTATTATTGGTGTAAGCATTTATTTTGCTTTGGCATTAGGGTTAGGGTTAGGGTGTGTGTTAGGTGTTTTGCGTTAGTATTGGATTAGGGTTTGTGCAATCATTAGGGTTAGGTTTTGGGTTAGGGTTAGGGTTCCTGGTAGGGTGAGGGTTAGGGTTAAGGTTAGGGCTAGGTTTAGGGTTAGGTTAGGGTCCGGGTTAAGGTTACGTTACCGTTAGGGTTATGGTTAGTGTTAGGGTTTGGGTTTTTGTCAGGGTTAGGCTTAGGGTTATGGTTTGTGTTAGGGTTAGTGTTAGGGTTACTGTTTGTGTTAGGGTTTCGGGTTAGGGTTAGGGTTATGGTTTTGGTTAGGGTTAGGGTTTGTGTTAGGGTTATGTAAAGGTTAGGGTTAGGGTTAGGTATAGGGTTTGTGTTAGGGTTAGTGTTAGTGTTAGGGGTGGTTTAAGCATAATGGTTAGAGTTAGAGTTAGGGTTACAGTTTGTGTTAGGATTAAGGTTAGGGTTAGAGTTAGGATTAGTATTTTAGTTAGGGTTAGGTTTAGGAATAGTGTTAGTATTAGGTTTAGGTTATGGTTAGTGTTAGGGTTATGGTCACGATTAGGTTTAGGGTTATGGTTTGATTAGGGTTATTGTTAGTGTTAGGGTTTGTGTTAGGGTTGGTTTAAGCATTAGGGTAAGGGTCGGGTTAGGGTTTTTTTTAGCGTTAGGGTTAGGCTTAGGGTTAGGCTTAGGGTTTGTGTTACTCTGAGGGTTAGGGTTAGGTTTAGATTTAGGTTTAAGGTTAGTGTAAGCATTAAGTTTAGGGTTAAGGTAGTGTTAGAGTTAGGGTTTGTGTTAGGGTAGGGTTAGGGATTGTGTTATTGTTAGTGCTAGAGTTGGCGTAAGCATTAGCTTTAGGTTATGGTTAGAATTAGGGTTATGGTTACGGTCCAGGTTCAGGTTTGGGTTAGGGTTAGGGTTAGGGTCCGGGTTAGGGTTTGGGTTAGGGTTAGTGTTATGTTTAGGGTTAGTGTTAGGTTTTTTTTATGGTTATGTTTAGGTTTGGGTTAGATTGAGGTTTAGTTGTATTGTTAGGTTTGGTGTAAGAACTAGGTTTAGGGTTCGGTTTAGTGTGTGTATTATTACAAGGTTTGGGCTTTGCGTTAGACAGTGTTAGGGTTAGGGATATGGTTGGTGTAAGTATTTGTTTTACGATTGAGGTTAGGGTTAGGTTTAGGGTTTGTGTTAGGGTTAGGTTTAGCATTTGAGTTAGGGTTAGGGATAGGTTTAGGGTTAGGGCTATGGTTAGTGTTAGGGTTAGAGTTTGTGTCAGGGTTAGGGTTAGGTTTATTGTTTGTTTTAAGGTTAGTGTTAGGGTTACGGTTTGTGTTAGGGTTACGGGTTAGGGTTAGGTTTTGGTTAGGGTTAGGGTTTGTGTTAGGGTTAGGCTTAGGGTGAGGGTTAGAGTTAGGGTTTCTGTTATGGTTACGGTTAGGGTTAGGTTTAGAGTAAGCATAAGTGTTAGAAGTAGGGTTAGGGTTACGGTTTGTGTTAGGGTTAAGGTTAGGCTTAGGGTTAGGATTAGGATTTTAGTCAGGGTTAGGTTTAGGAATAGGGTTAGGATTAGGTTTAGGGTTATGATAAGTGTTAGGGTTAGGGTCAGGGTTAGGTTTAGGGTTATGGTTTGATTAGGGTTATTGTTAGGGTTTTGGTTTGCGTTAGGGTTAGGCTTAGGGTTAGGCTTAGGGTTTGTCTTACTGTGAGGGTTAGGGTTAGGTTTAGAGTTAGTGTTAGGATTGGTGTAAGACTAGTTTTAGGGTTAAGATAATGTTAGGGTTAGGGTTACTGTCAGGGTTTGGGTTTGTGTTAGGGTAGGGTTAGGGATTGTGTTAGGGTTAGGATTATGGTTAGGGTTTGTGTTAGGTTTAGGGTTAGCGTTGGTGTAAGCATTAGGTTTTGGTTTATGGTTAGAATTAGGGTTATGGTTACGGTCCAGGTTCGGTTTTGTGTTAGGGTTAGGGTTACGGTCCGGGTTGGGGTTTGGGTTAGCGTTAGTGTTAAATTTAGGGTTAGTGTTAGGGTTTGTGTTATGGTTATGTTTAGGGTTGGGTTAGATTGAGGTTTAGTTTTACTATTAGGTTTGGTGTAAGAATTAGGTTTAGGGTTCGGTTTAGTGTGTGTATTATTGTAAGGTTTGGGCTTTGCGGTAGACAGTGTTAGGGTTAGGGTTATGGTTGGTGTAAGCATTTGTTTTACGATTGAGGTTAGGGTTAGGGTTAGGGTTCGTGTTAGGGATATGGTTAGGGTTAGGTTTAGGATTTGAGTTAGGGATAGGGATGGGGTTAGTGTTTGGTTTAGGGTTATGGTTAGTGTTAGGGTTAGTGTTTGTGTTAGGGTTAGGTCTATGGTTATGGTTTGTGTTAGGGTTAGTGTTAGGGTTACAGTTTGTGTTAGGGTTTGGTATAAGGGTTAGGGTTAGGCTTTGAGTTATGGTTAGGGTTGGTGTAAGCATTAGGTTTAGGGTTAGTGTTACTGTTAGTTAGTGTTACTTTCTGGGTTAGGTTTATCGTTTGGGTTATGGTTAGGTTTAGAGTTAGGGTTAGGGTTTTGATTAACGTTAGGTTTAGTCTTAGGGTTAGGCTTACGGATTGTGTTAAGGTTAGGTTAGGGTTAGCTTTAGAGTTACGGTTAGGGTTGGTGTAAGCATTAGGTTTATTGTTAAGGTAGTGTTAGGGTTAGGATTACTGTCAGGGTTCAGGTTCGGGTTAGGGTAGGGTTAGGGTTTGTGTTATGGTTTGGATTCGGATTAGGGTTTGTGTTAGGGTTAGGGTTATCGTTGGTGTAAGCAGTAGGTTTAGGGTTATGGTTAGAGTTAGTATTAGGGTTACGATCCGGGTTCGGTTTTGGGTTAGGGTTAGTGTTAGGGTTTGTATTAGTATTACGGTTAGGGTTAGGGTTAAGGTTAGGGTTAGGGTTATGATTATGTTTTGTGTTAGGGTTAGGGTTAGGGTTAGGGTTAATATTAGGGTTAGTGTTAAGGTTTGTGTTAGGGTTACGGGTTAGGTTTAGGGTTAATGTTAGGGTTAGTGTTAGGATTAGGGTTAGGTTTAGCGTTATGTTTAGGGTTAGGGTTGATGTAAGCATAAGGTTTAGCGTTCCGTATAGGGTGTGTGTTATTGCAAGGTTTGGGCTTTGCGGAAGAGAGTGTGAGGGTTAGGGTTATGGTTAGTGTAAGCATTTGTTTTACAATTGGGGTTAGGGTTTGTGTTAGGGTTTAGGGTTAAGGTTAGGGTTTGTGTTAGGGTTAGCGTTAGGGTTTAGGTTAGGGTTAGTGTTAGGGTTAGGGTTAGTGTTGGTGTATGCATTCGGTTTAGGATTATGGTTAGAATTAGGGTAAGGGTTATGGTCCGGGTTCGATTTGAGTTAGGGTTAGGTTAGGGTTAGGATTTGTGTTAGGGTTTGGTTTAGGGTTTGTGTTAGGCTTAGGGTTAGAGTTGCTGTAAGCATTAGGGTTAGGGTTATGGCTAGGGTTAGGGTTAGGGTTAGGGTTAGGGTGAGATAGAGGTTTAGGGCTCGGATTATGGTTGGTGTAAGCATTAGGTTTATGGTTAATGTTAGGGTTTGTGTCAGGGTTAGGGTTAGTGTTTGTGTAAGCATTTGTTTTACGATTGGGGTTAGGGTTTATGTTAGTGTTAGGGTTTATGTTAGGGTTAGGGTAGTGTTGGTGTAGGCATTAGGGTTAGGGGTGGGGTTACGGTTAGGGTTAGCGCTAGGGTTAGGGTTAGGGTTAGGTTTAGGGTTAGGGCTAGGGTTAGGGTTAGGGTTTGAGTTAGGGTTAGGGTTAGGGTTAGGGTTAGGTTTAGCGTTAGGATTTGGTTTAGGGTTTGGGTTAGTGTTAGGGATGGTGTAAGCATTAGGTTTACGGTTAGTGTTAGAGTTAGGGTACTGTCAGGGTTAGGGTTCGGGTTAAGGTTAGGGTTATGGTTTGTTTTAGGGTTAGTGTTAGGGTTAGGGTTATGGTTAGAGTTTGAGTTAGGATTTAGTTGGTGTAAGCATTAGTGTTATGGATAGGTTTATGGTCAGGGTTAGGGTTTGTGTATTTTTAGCGTTTGAGTTAGGTTGAAATTATGGTTTAGGGTTAGTGTTTGGGTTGGTGTAAGCATTAGGTTTTTGGTTAGGTTTAGTGTATGTTTTCGGGTAAGGGTTGGGCTTTGGGGTAGAGAGTATTACGGTTAGGGTTTGTGTTTGTTTAAGCATTTGTTATACGATTTCGGTTAAGGTTAGGGAGATAGTTAGGTTTAGGGGTTGTATTAGGGTTAGGATTAGGATTGGTGTAAGCATTAGGTTTAGGTTTAGGGTTATGGTTAGTGTTTGTGTTAGGGTTACTGTTAGTGTTAGGGTTAGGGTTTGGGTTAGTGTAATCAGTAGATTTAGGCTTAGGGTTTGTGTCATGGTTAGGGTTATGGTTAGTGTTAGAGTTTGTGTTAGGTTTAGGGTTAGGGTTAGGGTTCTTTTAGGGTTGGTGTAAGCGTTAGGGTTGGGTTAGAGTTAGTGTAAGTTTTAGTGTTACGGTCATTGTTAAACTTAGGGTTAGGGTTAGTGTTAGGGTTAGGGTTAAGGTTATGGTTTGTGTTAGGGTGATGGTTAGGGTTAGCGTTAAGGTTATTTTTACAGTTAGGGTTATTGCCGGTGTAAGCATTAGGGTTAGGGTTAGGTTTAATGTTATGGTTTGTGTTAGGGTTAGGGTTACTGTTAGGGTTTGTGTTAGGGTTACTGTAAGCATTATGGTTAGGGTTAGCGCTAGGGTTAGGTTTAATCTTTGGGTTAGGGGTATGGTCAGGTTTAGGGTACGTGGTAGGGTTAGTGTTAGGGTTTGTGTTAGTGTTTGCGTTAGGGTTAGGGTCAGGATTAGAGTTTGTGTTAGGTTTAGGTTTCGTGTTAGGGTTAGGGTTTGTGTTAGGGTTAGGGTTAAGGTTAAGGTTATTTCTAGGTTTAGGGTTTGAGTTAGGGTTAGAGTTAGGGTTAGGGTTAGGGTTAGTTTTAGGTTTAGGCTTAGGGTTAGTTTTAGGGTTTGTGTTAGGGTTAGGTTTTGGGTGAGATAGAGTTGGAGGTTTAGGGTTAGGTTTTGTGTAAGCATTAGGATTAGGGTTAGTGTTAGGTTTTGTGTCAGTGTTAGGGTTAGGGTTACATTTAGGGTTTGTGTTAGGGTTAAGGTTAGGCTTCGGGTTAGGGTTAGGCTAGGATTAGGGTTAAGTTTTGGGTTAGGATGAGGGTTGGTGTAAACATAGGTTTAGGGTTAGAGTTACTGTGAGGGTTAGGGTTACTGTCAGGGTTAGGATTCGGGTTAGGGTTAAGGTTAGGGTTTGTGTTATGGTTTGGGTTAGCGTTGGTGTAAGCATTAGGTTAATATTATGGTCAGAGTTATGGTTAGGTTTATGTCCAGGTTCGGTTTTGGGTTAGGGTTAGGGTAGTGGTTTGGGATAGGGTAAGGGGTTTGTGTTAGGGTTATTGTTAGGGTTAGGTTTTGTGTTAGGGTTAGGATTAGGGTTAGTGTTAGATTTAGGTTTAGGGTTGGTGTAAGCATTAGGTTTAGGGTTAGGTTTGGTTTGGTGTTAGGGTTAGTTTCAGGTTTATGGTTCAATTTAGGGTTATGGTTATTTTTCTGTAACGGTTATGGTTAGGGTTAGGGTTTATGTTAGTGTTAGGGTTAACATTGCTGTAAGCATTAGGTTTAGCGTTAGGGTTAGAGTTTGGGTTAGGGTTAGGGTCCGGGTTAGGGTTTGGTTTAGCGTTAGGGTAGGGTTAGGGTTAGGGTTTGGATTAGGGTTAGTGTTATTGTTTTTCTAAGCGTTAGGGTTAGGGTTAGGTTTAGGTTTAGGGTTAGGGTTTGTGTTAGGGTTCGGATTAGGTTTATGGTTAGGGTTGGTGTAAGCATTAGGTTTAGGATTCGGGTTATGGTTTGTGTTAGGGTTAGGGTTAGGCTTAGGGTTTGTTTTTGGGTTTGGATTAGGTTTAGAGTTAGGGTTAGGGTTGGTGTAAACATTAGGTTTATGGTTAGAGTTAGTATTGTCAGGGTTAGGGTTGGGGTTATGGTTTGTGTTAGGGTTGATGTAAGCTTTAAGATCAGGATTACGGTGAGCGTTAGTGTTTCTGATAGGATTAGTGTTAGGGTTACTGTTAGTGTTGGTGTAAGCATTAGGTTTAGTGTTATGGTTAGAGTTTGGGTTAGGGTTAGGGTTAGGCTTTGTTTTAGGATAGGATTAGCATTTGGGTTAGGGTTAGGGTTTGATTAGGCTTAGGTTTAGGGTTGTTGTAAGCCTTAGGGTTAGTGTTATTGTTAGGGTTTCTGTTAGGTTTATGGTTAGGGTAATATTGAGGTTTACAGTTAGAGTTAGGGTGGGTGTATGCAATAGGTTTAGGGTTAGGTTTAGGGTGTGTCTTAGGTTTAGGGTTGGGCTTAGGGGAAGAGAGTGTTAGGGTTAGGGTTTATGTTGGTTCAAGCATTTTGGTTACAATTGGGTTAGGATTAGGTTTAGAGTTTGTGTTTGGGTTAGGGTTAGTGTTAGGGTTAGGGTTAGGTTTAGGGTTAGGGTTAGGTTTCGCTTTAGGTTTAGAGATAGTGTTTGGGTTGGTGTAAGCATTAGGTTTAGTGTTAGGATTAGGCTTTGTGTCAGGGTTAGGGTTAGGGTTATGGTTTGTGTTATGGTTAGTGTTAGGGTTAGTGTTTGTGTTAGGGTTGGTGTAAGCATTAGGTTAAGTGTTACAGTTAGGGTTAGCATTTGTGTTAGGGTTAGGGTTTAGTGTTAATGTTATTTGTAGGGTTGGTGTAAGCATTAGGTTTTTGGGTAGGTTTAGTGTTAGGGTTAGGGTTACTGTCAGGGTTAGGGTTCGGGTTAGGGCTAGGGTTAGATTTTGTGGTAGGTTTAGGGTTAGGGTTATGATTTGTGTTAGGGTTAGGGATAGCGTTGGTGTAAGCATTTGGTTAAGGGTTAGGGTTAGAGTTAATGTTAGGGTTAAGGTTTGGGTTTGGGTTTGGGTTAACATTAGTGTTAGTATTAAGGTTAGGTTTAGGGTTTCAGTTAGGGATACGGTTAGGGTTAGGGTTAGGGTTAGGTTTAGGGTTTGGGTTAGGCTTAGGGTTAGGGTTGTGTAAGCATTAGGGTTACGGTTAGGGGTAGGGTTAGGGTTTTTGTTATGGTTAGGTTTAGGGTTAGGGTGAGATTGAGGTTTAGGGTTAATGTTAGGTTTTTGTAAGCATTAGGTTTTGGGTTCGGTTTAGGGTGTGTGTTATTGTAAGGTTTGCGCTTTGTGGGAGAGAGTGTTAGGGTTAGGGTTATTGTTGGTGTAAGCATTTGTTTTACGATTGGGGTTAGGTTTAGGATTAGGGTTTGTGTTAGGGTTAGTATTAGGGTTGTGGTTAGGGTTGGTGTAAGCTAGGTTTACGGTTAGGGTTATGGTTTGTGTCAGGGTTAGGTTTAGTGTTAAGTTTAGGGTTTGTGTTAGGGTTATGGTTAGGTTTAGGGTTTGTGTTAGGATTAGGGTTAGGGTTGGTGTAAGCATTAATGTAAGTTTATGGTTAGAGTTACAGTTTTGTGTTAGGGTTAAGATTAGGGTTAGGGTTAGGTTTTGGTTTAGAGTTAAGGTTAGGGTTGGGGTAAGCATTAGGTTTAGGGTTAGGGTTAGGGTTTGTCAGGGTTAGGCTTAGGATTATGATTTGTGTTAGAGTTAGGTTTAATGTTAGGTTTTGTGTTACGGTTGATGTAAGCATTAAGCTTAGGTTTACGGTGAGCGTTAGGGTTTCTGTTAGGATCATGGTTAGTTTTAGTGTTAGGGTTTGTGTGCATTAGGTTTAGTGTTAGTCCTAGTGTTAGTGTTAAGGTTACTTTCAGTGTTAGTTATCGGGTTAATGTTAGGGTTTGGGTTTGTGTTTTTTTTAGGGTTAGGGTTTGTGTTTGGGTTGGGTTAGCGTTGGTGTAAGCATTAGGTTTAGTGTTAGAGTTAGGGTTAGCTTTAGGGTCCGGTTAGGTTTTGCGTTAGCGTTAGGGTTAGGGTTAGGGTTAGGTTTAGAGTTTGTGTTATGGTTAGGGTTAGGGTTAGGGTTTGGGTTAGGGTTTGTGTTATGATTAGGGTTAGGGTTAGGGTGAGATTGTGCTTTAGGGTTAGTGTTAGGGTTGGTGTATGGATTAGGATTAGAGTTATATTTAGGGTGTGTGTTAGGGTAAATATTGGGCTTTGGGGTGTTAGGGTTATGGTTAGGTTGGGTTTATGTTTGGGTTAGGGTTAGGGTTGGTGTAAGCATTAGGTTTAGTGTTAGGGTGAATTTTAGGTTTAGGGTTACTGGAAGGGTTAGTGTTCGGGTTAGGGTTAGGGTTATGGTTAGGGTTTGTGTTAGGGTTAATGTTAGCGTTGATGTAAGCATTAGGTTTACGGTTATGGTTAGAGTTAGTGTTAGGGTTATGGTCTGGGTTCGGTTTTTTGTTAGGGTTAGAGTTATGGTTAGGGTTTGTGTCAGTGTTAGGGTTAGGGTTAGGATTATGGTTTGTGATAAGGTTAGGGTTAGGGTTTTTGTTAGGTTTAGGGGTACGATCAGGATTAGAGTTAGGGTTAAGGTTAGGTTTAGGGTTAAGGCTAGAGTTGGAGTAAGCATTAGGTTTAGGGTTAGGGTTAGGGTTTCTGTCAGGGTTATGGTTATGGTTAGGCTTATGGTTTGTGTTAGTGTTAGTGTTAGGGTTAGTGTTTGTGTTAGGCTAGGAATAAGTATTAGGGTTAGGGTCAGGGTTAGGGTTATTTGTATCATCAGTGTTAGTGTTCGGATTAGAGTTAGTGTTAGGTTTTGTGATAGCAATAGGGTTAGGATTACGGTTAGGGTTGGTGTAAGCATTATTTTTAGGGTTAGGGTTAGTTTTAAGTTTAGGGTTACTTTCAGGGTCAGGTTTCGGGTTAGGGTTAGGGTTAGGGTTTGTGTTAGGGTTAGGGTTAGTGTTTGGGTTTGTGTTAGGATTAGGGTTAGCTTTGGTGTAAGCATTAGGTTTAGGGTGAGTGTTAGAGTTAGGGTTACGGATACGGTCTGGGTTATGGTTTGGGTTATCGTTAGGGTTAGTGTTAGGGTTATGGTTAAGGTTTGTGTTAGGGTTAGGGTTAGGTTTAGGGTTTCTTTTGGTTTATGTTTAGGGTAAGGATTAGGATTAGTTTTCGGGTTAGCGTTAGAGTTAGGGTTAGTGTAAGCATGAGGGTTAGGGTTAGTGTTAGGGTTAGGTTTCTGTTAGGTTTAGGGTTAGAGTTAGTGTTTCGGTTAGGGTTTGTGTTAGGGTTAGGGTTATGGTTGGTGTAAGCATTAGGGTTAGGGTTAGGTTTAGGGTGTGTGTTAGGGTTTCCGTTAGGCGTAGGGGTAGAGAGTGTTACATTAGGGTTAGTGTTGTTGTAAGCATTTGGGTTACGAATGGGATTAGGGTTAGGGTTAAGGCTTTTGTTATTGTTAGGGTTAGGGTTTGTAATAGGGTAAGGATTAGAGTTAGGATTAGGATTAGGGTTAGGAATGGTGTAAGCATTATGGTTTGGATTAGGTTTAGGGTTTTGGTTTGTGTTAGGGTTAGGGTTATGGTTAGGGTTAGGGTGAGGATGCGGTTTAGGATTAGGGTTAGGTTTGGTATAAGCATTAGGTTTAATGTTCAGGTTAGTGTTAGTGAAAGGAATAGGGTCATGGTTATGATTTTCTTTCGGGTTAGTTTTAGGGTTAGAGTTAAGTTTTGTGTTAAGTTTAGCGTTAATATTATGGTTAGGGTTTGTGTCAGGGTTAGGGTTAGGGTTAGGGATAGAGTTAGGTTTGGTGTAAGCATTTGTCTTAGGGTTAGGGTAAGGGTTAGGGTTTGTGTTATGGTGGTGTAACCTTTAAGGTTAGGGTTTGATTTAGGGTTTGTGTTAGTGATAGGATTAGGGTTAGGGTTAGGTTAAGGGTTTGTGTTATGGTTAGGGTTACAGTTGGTGTAAGCATTAGGGTTAGGTTTAGGGTTCGGCTGAGGGTTTGTATTAGGGTTAGGGTTAGGGTTAGGGTTAGGTTTAGAGTAGGGTTAGGGTTGATGTAATCATTAGTTTTAGGGTTAGGGTTAGAGTTAGAGTCAGTGTTGGGGTTAGGGTTAGGATTATGGTTTGTGTTAGGGTTAGGGTCGGGGTTAGGATTAGTGTTAGTGTTAGGGATACGGTCAGGGTTAGGGTTAGGTTTAGCGTTAGAGTTAGGACTGGTGTAAGCATTAGGGTTAGGGTTAGGGTTAGGGTTAGGGTTTGTGTTAGGGTTAGGATTTAAGTAAGTATTTGTGTTAAGTTTAGGTTTAGCGTTGGTGTAAGCATTAGTTTTAGTGTTAGGGTTAGATTAGGGTTAGTTTTACAGTCCGGGTTAGGGTTTGGGTTAGGATTTGGTTTGGGGTTGGTGTAAGCATTAGGGTTAAGGTTAGTGTTTGTGTTAGATTGAGGTTAAGGGTTAGGGTTAGGTTGGTTTAAGCATTAGGTTTATGGTTACATTTAAGTTGTGTGTTAGGGTTAGGGTTAGGGTTGGGCTTAGGGGTACAGTGTGTTGGGTTAGGGTTAGTGTTGGTGTAAGCATTTGGGTTACAATTCCAGTTAGTGTTCTGCTGAGGATTTGTGTTAGGTTTAGTTTTAGGGTTAGGTTTAGGTTTAGAGTTAGGGTTAGGGTTGATGTAAACATTAGGGTAAGGTTAGTTTGAAGTTTAGGGTTAGGGTTAGGGTTAGGATTATGGTTTGTGTTACGGTTAGGGTAAGGGTTTGGATTAGTGTTAGTGTTAGGGATATGGTCAGGGTTAGGGTTAGGTTTAGCGTTAGAGTTAGGACTGGTGTAAGCATTAGGGTTAGGCTTAGAGTTAGGCATAGGGTTTGTGTTATGGTTAGGTTTAGGGTTTGGGTTAGGGTTAGGTTTAGAATTAGGGTTAGGTTTGGTGTAAGCGTTAGGTTTAGGTTTAGGGTTACGGATTGTGTAAGCATTAGGTTTAGGGTTTGTGTCAGGGTTGCTGTAAGCATTAGGGTTAGGGTTAGATTCAGGAATAGTGGCAGGGTTAGGGGTACGGTCAGGGTTAGTTTAGGTTTAGCATTTTTGTAAGCATTAAGTTTAAGATTAGTTTTAGATTTAGGGTTTGTTTTACGGTTAGGGTTAGGGTAAGGGTTAGGGTTAGGGTTAGTTTTACTCTAAGGGTTTGTGTTAGGGTTAGTGTTAGGGTTTGTGTTATGGTTAGGGTTATCGTTAGGGTTAGGTTCAGGATTAGGGTTAGGGTTGGTGTAATCATTAGTTTTTGGGTTAGTGTAATTGTTTGTGTCAGGGTTAGGAGTAGGGTTAGGGTTAGGGTTTGTGTTAAGGTTAGGGTTTGGGTTTGTGTTAGTTTTGGTGTAAGCATTAGTTTTAGTGTTAGGGTTTGGGTTTGTGTTAGGTTAAGGGTTAGGGTTACGGTTAGGGTTACAGTTTGTGTAAGCATTAGGGTTAGGCTTAGGGTTAGGCTGAGTGTTGGTGTTAGATTAGGGTTAGTTTTATGATCCGGGTTATGGTTTGTGTTAGGGTTAGGGTTAGGGTTAGGTTTAGTGTTTGTGTTAGGCTTAGGGTTAGGGTTGGTGTAAGCATTAGGGTTATGGTTGGGGTTTATTTTAGGATTAGGTTTAGGATTAGTATTAGATTGAGGTTTAGGGTAAGTGTTAGGTTGGTGTAAGCATTAGCTTTTGGGTTATGTTTAGGGAGTGTGTTAGGATTAGGGTTGTCTAAAGGGTAGAGAGTGTTAGGGTTATGGTTCTTTTTGGTTTAAGCATTTAGGGTACAATTGGTGATTGGGTTAGGATTAGGGTTTCTGTTAGGGTTAGGGTTAGGGTTGGTGTAAGCATTAGGGTTAGGGTTAGGTTTAGGGTTAGGGTTTGTGTAAGTATTAAGTTTAGGGTTAGTGTTAGCTTTGTTGTAATCATTTGGTTTAGGGTTAAGGTTATGGTTTGTATCATGGTTAGGGTTAGCGTTTGTGTTAGGCATTAGGTTAGGGTTTATGTTTTGGTTGGTGTAAGTGTTAGGATTTAGGTTTTTGTTTGGGTTAGGGTTATGGTCAGGGTTAGGGTTCCGCTTAGGGTTAAAGTCAGGGTTGGTGTAAGCATTCGGGTTAGGGTTAAAGTTAGGGTTAGGGTTTATGTACGGTTGGTGTAAACATTAGAATTACGGTTATGGTTTGTGCTAGGGATATTATTTGGGTTTGTGTTAGGGTTAGGGTTAGGATTGTGTAAGCATTAGGTTTAGGGTTAGGGTTAGGGTTAGGGTTAGGGTTAGGGTTAGGTTAAGTTTTAGGGTTTGTGTTTGGGTTAGGGTTAGGGTTGGTGTAAGCATTAGGGTTAGGCTTAGGGTTAGCCTTAGAGTTTGTGTTAAAGTTAGGTGTATGGTTAGAGTTAGGATTAGGTTTACGATTACGGTTAGATATGCTGTAAGCATTAGTTTTAGGGTTATGGTTAGAGTTTGTATCAGGGTTAGGGTTAAGATAAGGGTTATGGTTTGTGTTAGGGTTAGGGTTAGGGTTTGTGTTAGGGTTGGTGTAAGCATTAGGGTTAGGCTTAGGGTTATGGTTAGTACTGGGTAAAGGGTACGATCAGGTTTAGGTTTCGGGTAAGCGTTGGATTTAGGGTTGGTGTAAGCATGAGGGTTAGGGTTACGTTTAGGGTTATGGTTTCTGCTAGATTTAGCGTTAGGTTTAGCGTTAGGGTTAGCGTTAGGTTTTGTGTTAGGGTTAGGGAGTAGGGTTGGTGTAAGCATTAGGGTTAGGGTTAGGTTTAGGGTTAGGGTTTGTGTAAGTATTAAGTTTAGGGTTAGTGTTAGCTTTGTTGTAATCATTTGGTTTAGGGTTAAGGTTATGGTTTGTATCATGGTTAGGGTTAGCGTTTGTGTTAGGCATTAGGTTAGGGTTTGTGTTTTGGTTGGTGTAAGTGTTAGGATTTAGGTTTTTGTTTGGGTTAGGGTTATGGTCAGGGTTAGGGTTCCGCTTAGGGTTAAAGTCAGGGTTGGTGTAAGCATTCGGGTTAGGGTTAAAGTTAGGGTTAGGGTTTATGTACGGTTGGTGTAAACATTAGAATTACGGTTATGGTTTGTGCTAGGGATATTATTTGGGTTTGTGTTAGGGTTAGGGTTAGGATTGTGTAAGCATTAGGTTTAGGGTTAGGGTTAGGGTTAGGGTTTGTGTTAGGGTTAGGTTAAGTTTTAGGGTTTGTGTTTGGGTTAGGGTTAGGGTTGGTGTAAGCATTAGGGTTAGATTAGGGTTAGCCTTAGAGTTTGTGTTAAAGTTAGGTGTATGGTTAGAGTTAGGATTAGGTTTACGATTACGGTTAGATATGCTGTAAGCATTAGTTTTAGGGTTATGGTTAGAGTTTGTATCAGGGTTAGGGTTAAGATAAGGGTTATGGTTTGTGTTAGGGTTAGGGTTAGGGTTTGTGTTAGGGTTGGTGTAAGCATTAGGGTTAGGCTTAGGGTTATGGTTAGTACTGGGTAAAGGGTACGATCAGGTTTAGGTTTCGGGTAAGCGTTGGATTTAGGGTTGGTGTAAGCATGAGGGTTAGGGTTACGTTTAGGGTTATGGTTTCTGCTAGATTTAGCGTTAGGTTTAGCGTTAGGGTTAGCGTTAGGGTTTGTGTTAGGGTTAGGGTTAGGGTTGGTGTAAGCATTAGGGTTAGGGTTAGGTTTTGGGTTAGGGTTAGGGTTAGTGTTGGGCTTAGGGGTAGAGAATGTTACAGTTAGGGTTATTTTTGGTGTAAACATTTGTGCTACAATTGGGGTTAGGTTTAGGGATTGGGTTTGTGTTAGGATCAGTGTTAGGGTGACGGTTGGTGTAAGCGTTAGGTTTAGCGTTAGGTTTAGTTTTAGCGACAGGGTTACGGTCAGAGTTATTGTTCGGGTTCAGGTTAGATTTAGGGTTAGGGTTAGGGTTAGGGTTTGTGTTAAGGTTAGTGTTAGTGTTAGGGTTAAAGTTTGTGTTAGATTAAGGTTAGAGTTGATGTAAGCATTAGGGATAAGGTTAGGGTTAGGGTTAAGGTTGGTGTAAGCATTAGGGTTAGGGTTAGGGTTAGAGTTAGTGTTAGGGTTAGGATTGGTGTAATCATTAGTTTTACGGTTAGGGTTTGGGTTTGTGTCAGGGTTTGGGTTAGGTTTAGTGTTAGGGTTTGTGTTAGGTTTCGGGTTAGGGTTTGTGTTAGGTTTGGTGTAAGCGTTAGGGATAGGGTCATTGTAAGGGTTGGTGTTATGAATAGGGTTACGGTCAGGGTAAGGGTTAGTGTTAGGGTTAAAGTAACGGTTGGTGTAAGCATTAAGGTTGTGGTTGCGGTTTGGGTTAGGGTTTGTGTTATGGTTGGTGTATGCATTAGGGTTATTGTTAGGGTTAGTGTTAGGGTTTGTGTAGGGTTAGGGTTAGGGTTGGGTTAGTGTTTGGTTAGGGTTGGTGTAATGTTTAGGTTTAGGTTTCGTTTTTTGGGGGGTTTGTGTTAATTATCGGATTGGGATTAGGGTTAGGCTTGTGTAAGCGTTATGTTTAGGGTTAATGGTAGTGTTAAGGTTAGGGTTACTTTCACGGTTAGTTGTCGGGTTAGGGTTAGGATTAGAGTTTGTTTTAGAGTTAGAGTTAGGGTTAGGTTTAGTGTTAGGGTTTTTGTTAGCCTTGGTGTAAGCTTTAGGTTTAGGTAAGGGTTTGAGATATTGTTACACTTACGGTCCGTGATAGGGTTTGGATTATTTAGGGTTAGGGTTAGGTTTAGTGTTAGGGTTAAGGTTTGTGTTAGGGTAGGGTTAGGGTTAGGATTAGTTTTCGGGTTAGCGTTAGAGTTTGGGTTGGTTTAAGCATAAGGATTACGGTTACGGTTAAGGTTAGGATTTCTGTTAGGGTTAGGTTTAGGGTTATAGTTAGGGTTACGATTTGTGTTATGGTTAGGTTTAGTTTGGTGTACGCATTAGGTTTAGGGTTAGGTTTAGGGTGTCTGTTTTGGTTATGGTTGGGCTTAGGGGTAGAGAGTGTTACGTTAGGGTAAGTGTTGCTGTAAGAATTTGTGAGACAATTCGGGTTAGGGTTTGCGTTAGCGTTTGTGTTAGGGTTAGGGTTAGGGTTACGGTTTGTATTAGGGTTAGGGTTAAAGTTAGCGTTAGGTTTTGTGTTAGGGTTAGGATTCGGGTTAGGGTTAGGGTTAGGTTTAGGTTTGGCGTTAGGGTTGGTGTAATCATTAGTTTTAGAGTTAGGGTTAGGGTTTGTGTTAGAGTTAGGGTTAGAATTAGGGTTTGTTGTTAGGGTTAGGGTTATGGTTGGTGTAAGCATTAGGGTTAGGTTTAGGTTTAGTGTTTTAGGGTTAGGGTTAGGGTTAGCGCGAGATTGAGGTTTAGGTTTAGGGTTATGGTTTGTGTAAGGGTTAGGTTTAGGGTTAGGTTTTGTTATAGGGTTAGGGTTAGCGGTGGTGTAAACATTAGGTTTACGGTTATGGATAGAGTTAGATTTAGGTTTATGGTCCGGGTTAGTGTTTGGGTTAGTGTTAGGGTTAGGGTATGTGTTAGGGATAGGGTTAGGGTTAGTGTTAGGGTTACAGTGTGGGTTCGTGTAAGCATTAGTGTTAGGGTTAGGGTTAGTGCTGTGTTAGGGGTAAGGTTAGGGTTAGGGTTCTGTTAGCGTTAGAGTTAGGGTTGGTGTTACCATGAGGGTTAGGTTTATTGTTAGGGTTTGGGTTTGTGTTATATTTAGTGTTAGGGTTAGAGTTAGGGTTTGTGTTAGGATTAGGTTTAGGGCTGGTGTAATCATTAGGTTTAGAGTTAGTGTTAGGGTTTGTGTCAGGGGCAGTTTTAGGGTTAGGGTTAGGGCTAGGGCTAGTTTTAGGGTTAGGGTTATCGTTAGGGTTATGGTTTGTGTTAGAATAAGGTTTAGGGTTAGGATTAGGGTTAGGTTTGGTGCAAGCATTAGATTTAGGGTTAGGGTTAGAGTTAGGGCTAGGGTTACGGTTCTGGTTAGGGTTTAGGTTAGGCTTATTGTTAGGGTTAGAGTTAGGGTATGTTAGTGTTAGGGTTAGGGTTAGGGTTAGGTTAATTTAGGGTTAGGGTTAGGGTTAGTGTTATGGTTAGGGTTACACTAAGGGTTAGGTTTCGGGTTAGGGTTAGGGTTAGGCTTGGTGTAAGCATAAGGTTTAGGGTTGGTTTTAGGGTGTGTGTTAGGGTTAGTGTTGGGCTTAGCTGTAGAGAGTGTTATGGTTAGGGTTAGTGTTGGTGTTTGCATTTGTCTTACAATTGGGGTTAGTGTTAGGGTTAGGGTTTGTGTTATGGTTAGGTTTAGGGTTTGTGTTAAGGTTAGGCTCTTTGTTAGGGTTAGGGTTAGGGTTGGTGTAAGCATTAGGGTTACGGTTAGTGTTAGGGTTAGGCTTTGTGTTAGGGTTAGGATTCGTTTTAGGTTTAGGTTTGGCGTTAGGGTTGGTGTAATCATTAGATTTAGAGTTACGGTTATGGTTTGTGTCAGGGTCAGGGTTAGGGTTAGTGCTAGGTTTGTGTTAGGGTTAGGGTTACATTCAGGGTTAGGGTTTGTGTTACAATTAGGATTAGGTGTAGGCTAAGGGTTAGGGTTGATGTAAGCATTAGATTTAGGGTTAGGATTAGAATTAGGATTAGGGTTATGGTTCTGGTTAAGGTTTAGGTTAGACTTATGGTCAGGGTTAGAGTAAAGGTTTGTGTTAGGGTTAGGGTTAGGGTTAGTGTTAGGGTTATGATTAGGGTTAGGTTTAGGGTTAGGGTTAGTGTTAGTGTTATGGTTAGGGTTACACTAAGTGTTAGGTTTAAGGTTAGGGTTAGTGTTAGGGTTGGTTAAAGCATTCGCCTAGGTTTACTGTTATGGAAAAGGTATGTGTTAAGGTCCGTGAAAGCATTAGGGTTAGGCTTAGTGTTAGGTTTAGGGTTTGTGTTTGCTTCAGAATTACGGTTATTGTTCGAGTTAGTGTTAGGGTTAGGCTTAGGGATAGGATTAGGGTTGATGTAAGCATTAGGTTTAGGGTTAGGGTTTGGGTTTGTGTCAGGATTAGGGTTAGTGTTAGGGTTAGGTTTGTGTTAGGGTTAAGTTTAGGTTTAGTGTTTGGTTTAGTGTCGGTGTAAGCATCAGTGTTAGATTTAGTGTTAGGCTTAGGTTTTGTGTTAGGTTTAGGATTAGGGTTAGGGTTAGGGTTGGCATAAGCATTCGGTTTAGGAATAGGGTTAGGGTTTGTGTCAGGGTTATGGTTAGGGTTAGCGTTATGGTTTGTGTTAGGCTTAGGGTTAGGATTGGTGTAAGCTTTAGGCTTAGCGTTACGGACAGAGTTAGGGTTACCGTCAGGGTTAGGGTTTGGGTTAGGGTTAGGGTTAGGATTTGGGTTTTTGTTAGGGTTAGGGTTAGGGTTAGGGTTGGTGTTAGGGTTCTGGTTAGAGTTGGTGTAAGCTTTAGGGTAAGGATTGTGGTTAGGGTTAGGGTTTGTGTCAGGGTTAGGGTTCGGGTTAGGGTTAGGGTTTGTGTTAGTGTTAGGGTTAGGTTTGGTGTAAGCATTAGCGTTAGTGTTAGGGTTAGGTTTAAGTTTAGTGTTAGGGTTAGGGTTAGGGTTAGGGTTTGTGGTAGGGTTAGGGTTACGGTCAGGGTTAGTGTTAGGGTTAGGTTTAGAGTTAGGATTGGTGTAAGCATTAGGGTTAGGTTTAGGGTTTGTTTTAGGGTTAGGGTTTAGGGTTAGGGTTAGGGTTAGGGTTTGTGCTAGGGTTAAGGTTAGGGTTGGTGTAATCCTTAGGTTTAGTATTAGGTTTAGGATGTGTGTTAGAGTTAGGTTTGGGCTTAGGGGTAGAGTGTTAGGGTTAGGATTAGTGTTTGTGCAAGCATTTGGGTAACATTTGGGATTAAGGATAGGGTTAGGGTTGGTGAAATCATTAGCTCTAGTGTTAGGGTTAGGGTTAGACATAGGTTTAGGGTTAGGTTAAGAGTTGGTGTAATCATTAGGTTTAGGGTTAGGTTTAGTGTTTGTGTCAGGGTTAGGGTTAGGGTAGGGTTAGTGTTATGGATATAGTTACGGTCAGGGTTAGGGTTAGGGTAAGGCTTAGGGTTTTTGTTAGGGTTAGGGTTAGGGTTAGGGTTTGTGTTTGTTTTAGGTTTAGGGTTAGGGTTATTTTTAGGGTTAGTGTTAGGGTTAGGGTTGGTGTAAGCATTAGGGCTAGGGTTAGGATTAGGGTTAGGATTTGAGTAAGGGTTAGGGTTAGTGTAAGCATTAGCTTTAGGGTTAGGGTTAGGGTTAGGATTATTTTTAGTTTTGGGGTCAGGGTTGGTGTAATCATTACGTTTAGTGATAGGGTTAGGGTTCGTGTCAGGGTTACAGTTAGTGTTAGGGTAATTGTTTGTGTTAGGCTAGATGTAACCATTAGGCTTAGGGTTAGGGATAGGGTTAGTGTTAGGGTTAGGGTTACGGTTAGGGTTATGGTTCAGGTTAGGGTTATATTTAGAATTGGTGGTAGCATTAGGGTTGCGATTACAGTGAGTGTTTAGGGTCTGTGTTAGAATTAGGATTAGGGTTAAGGTAAGAGTTAGGATTGGTGTAAGCATTAGGTTTAGGGTTAGTGTTAGGTTTAGGGCTTGTGTTAGGGTTAGGGTTTTGGTTGGGCTTAGGTTTAGGGTTAGGTTTAGGGTTAGGGTTAGGGTTGGTGTAAGCATTAGGGTTAGTTTTAGGATTAGGGTTAGTTTTTTTGGTAGGGTTACTTTTAGGCATTAGAGTTAGGTTTAGGGTTAGGTTTAGGGTTAGGTTAGGTTTGTGTTAGGGTTAGAGTTAGAGTTGGTGTAAGCATTAGAGTTAGGGTTTGGGTTAGGTTTAGGGTTTTTGTTAGGTTTAGGTTTAGGGTTTGGGTTAGGGTTGGATTGGTGTAAGCAATACGTTTATGGTTAGGGTTAGTGTTTGTGTCAGGGTTATGGTTAGGTTTAGGGTTTGTGTTAGGGTTCGGGTTAGGGTGGTGTAAGCATTAGGGTTAGGCTTAGGATTAGGCTTAGAGGTTGTGTTAAAGTTAGGGTTAGGCTTAGGTTTAGGTATAGTTCTAGATTTCGTGTAAGTTTTATGTTTACGGTTAAGGTTAGTGTTTTCGTCAGGGTTAGGTTTAGGGTTACAGTTTGTGTTAGTGTTAGGGTTAGGGTTAGTGTTGGTGTAAGCATTAGGGTTCGGGGTATGGTTAGGGTTAGTGTTGGGTTAGGGGTATGGTCAGAGTAGGTTTTTGGTTAGTGTAAGTGTTAGGTTTGGGGTAACCATATGGGTTAGAGTTACGGTAAGGTTAAGGTTAGTGTTTGTGTCAGGCTTATCGTTATGGTTATGGTTAGGTTTAGGTTTAGGTTTAGGGAATGTGTTAGGGTTAGGGTTAGGTTTGGTGTAAGCATTAGGGTTAGGCTTTGGATTAGGCTTACACGTTCTGTTAAGGATAGGGTTAGGCTTAGGTTTAGGTTTAGGTTTATATTTTGTGCAAGCTTTATGTTTACGGTTAGGTTTAGTGTTTTTGTCAGGGTTTGGTTTAGGGTTACGGTTTGTGTTACGGTTAGGGTTAGGTTTAGGGTTAGGGTTAGGGTTGGAGTAAGCATTAGCGTTAGGGTTACGGTTAGTGCTGGGTTAGGTTTTGGGTTGGTGTAAGAGTTAGGGTTGGTGTAAGCATGGGGGTTAGGGTTACGGTAAGGGTTAGTGTTTGTGTTAGGGTTAGGGTTTGGGTTATCATTAGGGTTATGGTTAGGGTTAGGTTTTGTGTTAGTGTTAGGGTTGGTGTAAGCATTAGGTTTAGAGTTAGCTTATTTTGTGTGTTAGGCTTAGGGTTAGGGTTGGTGTAAGCATTAGGGTTAATGTTAGTGTTAGGGTTATGGTTTGTGTTAGGGTTAGGTTTAGGGTTAGTGTTAGAGTTACTTTTAGGGTTAGGGTTAGGTTTGGTTTAATGATTAGGTTTAGGATTACGGTTAAGGTTTGTGTCAGGGTTAGGGTTAGGTTTAGGGTAAGGGTTAGTGTTAGGTTTAGGGTTACGGTCATGCTTAGGGTTAGTGTTAGGAGTAGAGTTAGGGTTGGTGTAAGCATTAAGGTTAGGGTTAGGGTTTGTGTTAGGATTGGGTAGGGTTAGGTTTAGAGTTTGCGGTAGGGTTAGGGTTAGGGTTGGTGTAAGCCTTTGGTTTTGGGTTAGGATTAGGGTGTGTGTTAGAGTTAGGTTTGAGCATGGGGTAGAGAGTGTTTTGGTTAGGGTTAGTGTTGGTGTAAGCATTTGGGTTACAATTGGTGTTAGAGTTAGGGTTAGGGTTTGTGTTATGGTTAGGGTTAGGGTTAGGTTTGGTATAAGCATTAGGGTTATGGTTAGTTTTAGGGTTAAACTTTGTGTTAGGGTTAGGGTTCGGGTTATGGTTAGGTTTAGGTTTGGGGTAAGGGTTGGTGTAATCATTAGGTTTAGGGTTAGGTTTCGGGTTTGTGTCAGGGTTAGGGTGTGGGTTAGACTTAGGGTTAGGGTTAGGGTTAGGGTTTGTGTTAGGGTTGGTGTAATCATTAGGTTTGGGCTTAGGGTTAGGGTTTGTGTCAGTTTTAGGGTTAGGGTTAGGGTTAGGTTTTGCGTAAGGGTTATTGTTAGGGTTGGTGTAAGCATTAGATTCAGGTTTCCGGTAAGGGCTAGGGTTAGACATAGCTTTAGGGTTAGGTTAAGGGCTGGTGTAATCATTAGGTTTAGGGTTAGGTTTAGGATTTGTATCAGGGTTAGGGTGTGGGTTAGAGTTAGGGTTATGGCTAGGGTTAGGGTTAGGGTTTATGTTAGGGCTAGTGTAAACATTAGGGTTAGTGTTAGGGTTAAGGTTAGTGCTGGGTTAGGGGGTACGGTCACGATTATGATTCGGGTGAGTGTTAGAGTTAGGGTTGGTGTAAGCCTGAGGGTTAGGGTTACGTTTAGGGTTAGTATTTGTGTTAGGATTATTGTTTGGGTTAGGGTTAATGTTAGGGTTTGTGTTAGGGTTATTGTTAGGGTTATTGTTAGGGTTATGGTTAGGGATGATGGAAGCATTAGTGTTAGAGTTAGGGTTAGGGTTAAGTTTAGGTTTAAGTGTAGGGTTGGTGTAATCATTAGGTTTGGGATTAGGGTTAGGGTTTTTGTCAGTTTTAGCGTTAGGGTTAGGGTTAGGGTTTGCGTAAGGGTTATTGTTAGGGTTGTTGTAAGCATTAGCTTCAGGGTTATGGTAAGGGCTAGGGTTAGACATAGGTTTAGGGTTAGGTTAAGGTTTGGTGTAATCATTAGGTTTAGGGTAAGGTTTAGTGCTTGTGTCAGGTTTAGGGTTAGGGTTATGGTTAGTGTTAATGGTATAGTTACAGTCAGGGTTAGGGTTAGGTTTAGGGTTAGGGTTTGTGTTAGGGTTAGGGTTAGGGATAGAGTTAGGGTTATGGCTTGTGTTAGGGTTAGATTTAGAGTTAGGGTTATTGTTAGGGTTAGGGTTGGTGTAAGCATTAGGGTTAGCGTTAGGGTTAGGGTGAGGGTTTGTGTTAGGGTTAGGTTTAGGGTTAGGGTTAGGGTTCGGGTTAAGGTTTGGGTTAGGGTTGGTGTAATCATTAGGTTAAGGGTTAGGGTTAGGGTTAGGGATAGGGTTAGGGTTAAGGCTTGTGTTAGGGTTAGATTTAGGGTTAGGGTTATTATTAGGGTTAGGGTTGGTGTAAGCATTAGGGTTAGCTTTACGGTTAGGGTTAGGGTTTGTGTTAGGGTTAGGTTTAGGTTTAGGGTTAGGGATAGGGTTCGGGTTCGGGTTAGGGTTAGGGTTTGTGTAATCATTAGGTTTAGGGTAAGGTTTAGGGTATGTGTCAACGTTAGTGTTAGGGTTAGGGTTAGTGTTAAGCTTATAGTTATGGTCAGGGTTAGGGCTAGGGTTTGGGTTAAAGTTAAGGTTGGTGTAAGCATTATGGCTAGGGTTGCTGTTTGTGCAATGGTTAGGGTTAGGGTTAGGTTTTGTGTTAGGGTTAGGGTTATCGTTATTGTAAGCATTAGGTTTAGGGTTAGGGTTGGAGTTGGGGTTAGGTTTACGGTCCAGGTTGGGATTTGGGTTAGGTTTAGGGTTAGGGTTAAGATTTGTGCCTGGGTTAGTGTTAGGGTTTGTATTTGGATTAGGGTTAGGATTAGGATTTTTGTTAGCGTAATGGGTAGGGTTAGTGTAAGCATTAGGGTAGGGTTAGGTTTAGTGCTGGGTAAGGTGTACGGTCAGGGTTAGGGCTAGTGTTAGCATTAGAGTTAGGGTTGGTGTAAGCATGAGGGTTAGGGTTACGGTTAGGGTTTTGGTTTGTGTTAGGGTTAGGGTTAGGGTTGGTGTAAGCATTAGGTTTAGGGTTAGGTTTAGGGTCTGTGTTAGGGTTAGTTGGGCTTAGGGGTAGAATAGAGGGTTTTACGGTTAGGGTTAGTGTTAGTGTAACAATTTGTGTTACAATTGGGGTTAGGTTTAGGCTTAAGTTATTTGTTATGGTTAGTGTTAGTGTTAGGGTTTGTGTTAGGGTTAGGGTTAGTGTTTGGTGTAAGCATTAGGGATAGGGTTAGTGTTAGAGTTATGCTTCGTGTTAGGGTTGGGGTTAGGGTTAGGGCTTGGGTTAGATTTAGGTTTGGGGTGAGGGTTGGTGTTATCATTAGGTTTAGGATTAGGGTTAGGGTTTGTGTCATGGTTAGGGTTAGGGTTAGGGTTAGTGTTTGTGTTAGGGTTAGGGTTAGGGTTTGTGTTAGGCTAGATGTAAGCATTAGGGTTCGGGTTAGTGTTAGGGTTAGGGTTACGATTAGGCTTAGGTTTCGGTTTTGTTTTAGATTTAGGGTTGGTTTAAGCATTAGGGTTAGGGTTACAGTTAGTGTTAGGGTTTTTGTTAGAATTTGGGTTAGGGTTAGGGTAAGGGTTAGGATTGGTGTAAGCATTAGGTTTAGGGTTAGGGTTAGAGTTAAGGTTAGGCTTATGGTTAGGGTTAGGGTTTAGGTTTGGCTTAGGGTTAGGAATAGAGTTAGGGTTAGGTTTAGGTTTAGGGTTGGTGTAAACTTTAGGATTACGGTTAGGGTAAGGGTTAGCTTTTCTGTTTGGGTTAGGTTTAGGGTTAAGGTTAGGTTTAGGGTTAGGGTTAGGGCAGGTGTTATCATTGGGTTTAGTGTTAGGGTTAGGGTTTGTGTCAGGGTTAGGGTTAAGGTTTGTGTTAGGGTTGGTGTAAGCCTTAGGTTTAGGTTTAGGGTTAGGGTTAATGTTAGGGTTAGGGTTACGGTCAGGGTTAGGTTTCGTGTTAGGATTAGAATTAGGGTTGGTGTAAGCATTAGGGTTAGGGTTAGTTTTTTTTTTTTAGGGTTAGGATTAGAGGTTGTGTTAGGCTAGGTTTAGGGTTAGGTATAGGTTTAGGGTTAGATTTAGTGTAAGCATTAGTTTTAGTGTTAGGATTAGGGTTTGTGTCAGGGTTAGCTTTAGGGTTAGGGTTTTTGTCAGGCTCAGTGTTAGCATTAGGGTTAGTGTAAGGTTAGGGTTAGGGTTAGAGTTAGGGTTGGTGTAAGCATTAAGGATAGAGTTAGGGTTTGTGTAAGGGTTATTGCTAGGGTTTAGGATTTGTGTTAGGGTTAGGGTTACTGTTGGTGTAAGCATTAGGTTCAGGTTTAAGGTTAGACTTAGGGTTAGGATTACGCTCGCGGTTAAGTTTTGTGTTAGGTTTATGGTTATGGTTAGGGTTTGTGTTAGGGTTAGGCTTAGGGTTATGTTTCGGGTTTCCGTTAGAGTAGGGATGGTGTAGCATGAGGGTTAGGGTTACGGTTAGGGTTAGTGTTAGGGTTAGGGTTGGTTTATGCATTAGGTTTAGGGTTAGGTTTAGGGTGTGTGTTAGGGTTAAGTTTCGGCTTAGGGGTAGAGAGTGTTACGGTAATGGTTTGTGTTTTTGTAAGAATTTGTGTTACAATTGGGATTAGGTTAGGTTTAGGGTTTGTGTTATGGTTAGGGTAAGGGTTAGGGTTTGTTTAGGGTTAGGGTTTGGGTTGGTGTAAGCATTATGGTTAGGGTTAGTGTTATGGTTAGGCTTGGTGTTACGGTTAGGCTTAGAGTTACAGTTACGGATAGGGTTAAGATTATGTTTAGGTTTGGGGTTAGGGTTGGTGTAATCATTTGGTTTAAGTTTAGGTTTAGGGTTTGTGTCAGGGTTAGGGTTAGGGTTTGTGTTAGGGTTAGGGTTAGGGTTAGGATTTGTGTTAGGCTAGATGTAACCATTAGGGTTAGAGTTAGGATTAGGGTTACGTTTAGGGTTAGGGTTAGGGTTCGGGTTAGGGTTAGAATGAGGGTTGGTGTAAGCACTAAGGTTAGGGTTACAGTTAATGTTAGTGTTTGTGTTAGAATTAGGTTTAGGATTAGGGAAAGGGTTAGGATTGGTGTAAGCTTTTGGTTTAGGGTTAGGGTTATAGTTAGGGTTAGGGTCCAGGTAAGTGTTTAGGTAGGTTTTAGTTTTAGGTTTATAGTTAGGGTATGTGTTAGGGTTAGGGTTAGGTTTAGGGTTAGGTTTATTGTTAGGGTTAGTGTTGATGTAAGCATTAGGGTTATGGTTATGGTTAGAATTTGCTTTTGTTTTAGGGTTAGGTTTAGCTATTCGGGTTAGGGTTTAGGGTTAGGGTTAGAGTTTGTATCAGGGTTAGGGTTAGGGTTTGTGTTAGCCTTGTGTAAACATTAGAGTTAGGGTTACGGTTAGGGTTACGGTTTGTGTTAGAGTTGGTGTAAGCATTAGAGTTAGGGATAGGGTTTATTAGGGATTGTGTTAGGGTTAGTGTTAGGTATAGGGTTCAGATAAGTGTAAGCATTAGGTTTATGTTTAGGGTTAGTGTTTGTGTCAGGGTTAGGGTTAGGGTTAGGGTTTTTGTTATTGTTAGGGTTAGGGTTGGCGTAAGCATTAGGGTTAGGCTTAGAGTTTGCTTAAGGTTAGGGTTATTGTTAGGTTTAGGTTTAGATTTAAGGTTAGATTTGGTGTAAGCATTAGGTTTAGAGTTGGGGTTAGGTTTTGAGTCAGTGTTATGTTTACTGTTAGGGTGTGTGTTAGGGTTAGAGTTAGAATTAGTGTTAGTGTTTGTGTAGGGTTGGTGTAAGCATTAGGGTTAGGGTAAGGGTTAGTGCAGCGAAAGCGGTACGGTCAGGATTAGGGTTCGAGTTAACGTTAGAGTTAGGGTTGGTGTAAGGATTAGGTTTAGGGTTAGTGTTAGTGTTAGCGTTACTTTCAGTGTTATGGTTCAGGTTAGGGTTAGGTTTAGGGTTTGTGTTGATTTGAGTTAGAGTTAGAGTTAGGGTTAGGGTTAGCTTTAGTGTAAGCATTAGGTTAAGTGTTGGGGTTAGAGTTAGTGTTAGAGTTAGGGTAAGGTTAGGGTTTGGGTTAGCGTTAGCGTTAGGGTTAGGGTTATGTTTAGAGTTTGTGTTATGATTAGGGTTATGGTTATGGTTAGGGTTAGGGTTAAGGTTAGAGTTTGGGCTAGGGTTAGGGCAAGGGTTAGGTTTTGGGTTACGGTTAGTGTTTTGTTAAGGATTAGGTTTAGGTTTAGTGTTATTTTTAGCCTTGGGTTATTGTCATGGTAGGGTCGGGTTAGGGTTAGTGTTAGGGTTTGTGTTAGTGTTAGGGTTAGGGTTGTGTTAGGTTTAGGGTTAGCTTTTGTGCAAGCATTAGGTTTAGGGTTATGGTTAGAGTTAGGGTTAGGTTTATGGTCTGGGTTCTTCTTTGGGTTACGATTATGGTTAGCGTTAGGGTTAGGATCCGGTTCAGGGTTTGGGTTAGCATTAGGGTCAGGTTGAAGGGTTATAGTTAGGATTTTTGTTAGGGTTACTTTCAGGGTTAGGGTTAGGGTTATGGTTAGGGTTTGTGTTAGGGTTACGCATTACCCCTAGGGTTAGGGTTAGGGTTTGTGTTAGGGTTAGGGTTATGGTTAGGGTTGGTGTAAGCATTAGGGTTAGGGTTGGGTGTAGGTTTAGGGTTTGTGATATGGTCATGGTTAGGGTTAGGATGAGATTGAGGTTTAGTTTTAGTGTTAGGTTGGTGTAAGCATTAGGTTAAGGGTTCGGTTTAGGGTGTGTGTTTTTAAGGTTTTGGCTTTGCGGTAGAGTGTTAGGGTTAGGGTTATGGTTGGTGTAAGCATTGCTTTTACGATTGGTGTTATGGCTAGTGTTAGTGTTTGTATTAGGGATAGGGTTAGGGTATTTGTTAGGGTTGATGTAAGCATTAAGGTTAGGGTTATAGTGAGGGTTAGGGTTTGTGTTAGGATTAGGGTTAGGGTTATGTTTGGTGTAAGCAATAGGTTGTGGGTTAGGGTTAGTGTTAGCGTTAGGGTTACTTTCAGTGTTAGGGTTCGGGTTCGGGTTAGGGTTAGGGTTTGTCTTAGGGTTAGGGTTTGTGTTGCGGTTAGGGTTAGCGTTGGTATAAGCATTAGGTTTAGTGTTAATGTTAGAGTTAGGGTGAGGGTTAGGGTCCATTTAGGGTTTTGGTTAGCGTTAGGGTTAGGGTTAGGTTTAGGGTTTGTGTTATGGTTAAGGTTAGGATTAGGGTTAGAGTTAGGGTTAGGGTTAGGGTAAGAGTTTGGGTTAGGGTTAGGTTTGGTGTAAGCATTAGTGTTAGGGATAGGGTTTGGTTTAGGGTTAGGGTTTGTGTTATGATTAGGGTTAGGGTTACGTTGAGATTGTGGTTTAGGGTTATTGTTCGGGTTGGTGTAAGGATTAGGCTTATGCTTAGGTTTAGTGTGTGTGTTAGGGTAAGGGTTGAGCTTTGTTGTAGAGAGTGTTACGGTTAGGGTTAGTGTTTGTGTAAGCATTTGTTTTAAGATTTCGATTAGGGTTAGGGAGAGGGTTAGGGTTAGGGTTTCTGTTAGGGTTAGGGTTAGGGTTGGTGTAATCATTAATTTGGGTTTAGAGTTATTGTTATGGATTGTGTTAGGGTTACTGTTGGATTTATGGTTAGGGTTAGGGTTAGTTTTAGGGTTAGGGTTAGTGTAATCATTAGGTTTAGGCTTAGGGTTTGTGTAATGGTTAGGGTTAGTGTTAGTGTTAGGGTTTGTGTGAGGGTTAGGGTTTTTGTTAGTGTTGGTGTTAGCATTAGGGTTGGGTTAGACTTAGTGTAAGTTAGTGTTATGGTCATGGTTAAGGTTAGGGTTACGGTTAGCGTTAGGGTTAGTGTAAGCATTAAGGTTAGGTTTAAGGTTATAGTTTGTGTTAGTGTTAGGGTTAGGCTTAGGGGTACGGTCAGGGTTAGGATTCGGGTTAGTGTTAGTATTAGGTTTTGTGTTAGTGTTAGCGTTAGGGTTAGGGTTAGTGTTAGCTTTAGGGTTAGGGTTTGTGTTAGGGTTAGAGTTGGGGTTTGTGCTAGGCATAGGGTTACGGTTGCCGTAAGCATTAGGTTAGGTTTAGTGTTAGTGTTTATGTTAGGGTTAGGTTTAGGGTGGGATAGAGGTTTAGGGTTAGTGTTAGGGTTGGTGTAAGCATTAGGTTTAGGGTTAGTGTTAGGATTTGTGTCAGTGTTAGGGTTAGGGTTATGGTTTCTGTTAGGGTTAGGGTTCGTGTTAGGTTTCGGATTAGGGTTAGTGTTAGATTTATGTTTAGGGTTGGTGTACGCATTAGGTTTAGGGTTAGGTTTGGTTTGGACTTAGGGTTACTTTCAGGTTTCTGGTTAGGGTTAGGTTTAGGGTTAGTTTTTGTGTAAGGGTTAGGGTTAGGTTTAGGGTTTGTGTTACTGTTAGGGTTAGCGTTGGTGTAAGCATTAGATTTAGGGTTAGTTTTAGAGTTTGGTTTAGGGTTACAGACCGTGTCAGGATTTGGTTTATCGTTAGGGTTAGGTTTAGGGTTATGGTTTGTCTTAGTGTTTGGGTTAGTTTTAGGGTTAGTGTTGGAATAAGCATTAGGTTTAGGGTTAGGGGTATGGTTAGGGTTTGTGGTATGGTTATGGTTAGCGTTACAGTGAGATTGAGGTTTAGGGTTAGTGTTAGGTTTGCTCTAAGCATTAGGTTTATGGTTTGGTTACTGTGTGTTAGTGTAAGGTTTGGAATTTGCTGTAGAGAGTGTTAGGGTTAGGGTTATTGTTTGTGTAAACATTTGTTGTACGATTGGGGTTAGGTTTAGGGGTAGAGTTTGTGTTAGGGTTAGAGTTAGGGTGAGGTTTTGTGTTAGGTTTAGAGTAAGGGTTAGTGTTTGTGTAAGCATTACGGTAAGGTTTAGGGTTAGTGTTAGGGTTAGGGTTTGTGTCAGGGTTAGGATTAGGTTTAGGGTTTGTATTAGGGTTAGGGTTAGGTTTAGAGTTACTGTTAGGGTTAGTGTAAGCATTAGGTTTAGGGTTAGGGTTAGGATTTTCAGGGTTAGGGTTATGGTTTGTGTTAGGGTTAGGGTTAGGTGTAGGGTTTGTGTTAGGGTTGATGTAAGCATTAAGGTCAGGGTTACAGTGAGCCTTAGGGTTTCTGTTAAGGTTAAGGTTATTGTTGGTGTAACCATTAGATTTAGGGTTAGTGTTACTTTTAGTTTTACTTTCAGTGTTAGGATTCGGGTTCGGGTTCGGGTTAGGGTTTGTGTTAGGGTTAGCGTTAGTGTTTGTATTAGGGTTAGGGTTAGAGTTGGTGTAAGTGTTTTGTTTAGTGTTGGGGTTATAGTTAGGTTTATGGTTGGGTTTAGAGTTTGTGTTATGGTTAGGGTTAGTGTTAGTGTTAGTTTTAGTGTTAGGGTTAATTAGGGTTTGGATTAGGTTTAGGGTTAGGGTTAAGGCTTGGGTTAGGGTTTGTGTTATGGATAGGTTTATGGTTTGGGTGAGATTGTTGTTTAGGGTTAGTGTTAGGGTTGGTGTAAGCATTAGGATTAGGGTTAGGTTTAGTGTGTGTGTTAGGGTAAGGTTTGGGCTTTGGGCTAGAGAGTGTTATGGTTAGGGTTAGTGTTGGTGTAAGGATTTGTTGTACGATTTCGGTTATGGTTAGCAAGAGGGTTAGGGATAGGGTTAGGTTTAGATTTGGTGTAAGCATTAGGTTTAGGGTTAGGTTTAGTTTAGAGTTAGGGTTACTTTCAACTTTAGGATTCCGGTTAGGGTTACGGTTAGTTTTTGTGTTATGGTTAGGATTTGGATTAGGGTTTGTGTTAGGGTTAGGGATAGGGTTGGTGCAATTATTAGGGTTAGGGTTAGTGTTTGTTTTAGGGTTAGGCTTAGAGGTTGTGTTAAGGTTAGGGTTAGGGTTAGGTATAGGTTTAGGTTTAGTTTTGGTGTAAGCACTAGTTTTAGGGTTAGGATTAGGGTTTGTGTCAGGTTTTGCTTTAGGGTAGGGTTTCTGTCAGGGTTAGGATTAGGGTTATGGTTAGAGATTGTGTTAGGTTTGGTGTAAGCATTAGGGTTAGGTTAGGGTTAGGGTTAGGGTTAGTACTGCGTTATGGGTACGGGCACGGTTAGCATTGGTGTTACGTTGGCTGTAAGCATGAGGGTTAGGCTTACGGTTAGGTTTAGGGTATGGGTTAGGGTTATTGTTAGGGTTAGGGTTAGGGTTTGTGTTAGGGTTAGGGTTTTTGTTGGTGTAAGCATTACGTTTAAGGTTAGGTTTAGGGTGTGTGTTAGGGTTAAGGTTGTACTTGGTGTAGAGAGTGTTAGGGTTAGAGTTAGTGTTGGTGTAAGCATTTGGATTACAATTGTGGTTAGGTTTAGGGTTTTATGTTAGGGTTAGGGTTAGGGTTAGGGTTAGCGTTAGCGTTGGTGTAAGCATTAGGTTCAGGGTTAGGGTTAGGGTTAGGCTTGGTGTTAGGGTTAGGCTTAGGGTTAGAGTTACGGATAGGGTTAGGATTATGTTTAGGTTTAGAGTTAGGGTTGGTGTAATCATTAGGTTTAGGTTTAGGGTTAGGGTTTGTATCAGGGTTCGTGTTAGGGTTATGGTTTGTTTTAGGGTTAGGGTTAGAGTTAGGATTTGTGTTAGGCTAGATGTTACCATTAGGGTTAGAGTTAGGGTTAGGGTTCGTGTTAGGGTTACGGTCACAGTTAGGGTTACGGTTAGGGTTAGGGTTAGAATGAGGGTTGGTGTAAGCACTAGGGTTAGGGTTGCCGTTAGTGTTAATGTTTGTGTTAGAATTAGGGTTAGTATTAGGGAAAGGGTTAGGATTGGTGTAAGCCTTAGGTTTAGGGTTAGGGTTAGATTTCGGGTTAGGGTTACGGTCCGGGTAAGGGTTTAGGTTAAGCTTAGTTTTGGTTTATACTTAGGGTATGTGTTAGGGTTAGAGTTAGGGTTAGGTTTAGGGTTAGGTTTATGGTTAGGGTTAGTGTTGATGTAAGCATTAGGGTTATGGTTAGGGTTAGGGTTAGTTTTTGTTTTAGGGTATCGTTTAGCTGTTAGGGTTAGGTTTATGGTTAGTGTTAGGGCTGGTGTAATCAGTGGGTTTAGTGTTAGGGTTTGGTTTGTGTCAGTGTTAGCATTAGAGTTGGGGTTAGGATTAGGTTTAGGGTTTGTGTTAGGGTTAGGTTTAGGTTTAGGATTCGGATTAGTGTAAGCAGTAGGTTTAGGGTTAGGATTAGTGTTTGTGTCAGGGTTAGGGTTAGGGTTTGTGTTAGGGTTAGGGTTAGGGTTAGGGTTGGTGTAAGTATTAGGTTTTGGCTTAGGGTTAGGCTTAGAGTTTGTGTTAAAGTTTGGGTTAGGGTTAGGTTTAGATTTATGGTTAGGTTTGGCGGAAGCATTAGGTTTAGAGGTAGGGTTAGGGTTTGTGTCTGGGTTAGGTTTAGGGTTAAGGTGTGTTTTAGGGTTAGGGTTAGTGTTTGTGTTAGTGTTGGTGTAAGCATTAGGGTATAGGGTTAGGGTTAGGGTTAGTGCTGGGATAGGGGTACAGTTAGGGTTAGGTTTCGGGTTAGCGTTAGATTTAGGGTTGGTGTAAGCATTAGGGTTAGGGTTAGGGTTTGTGTTAGGGTTAGGATTAGAGTTATTATTTGTGTTAGGGTTAGGGTTAGCATTGCTGTAAGCATTAGGTTTAGGGTTAGGGTTAGGGTTTGTATAGGGTTAGGGTTACCATTAGGGTTAGGGTTTGTGTTAGGCATTAGGGTTAAGGTTTGTGTTAAGGTTGGTGTAAGCATTAGGATTAGGGTTTTTGTTTGGGTTAGAGTTACGGTCATGGTTAGGGTTCGGGTTATGATAAAAGCTAGGTTTGGTGTAAGCATTAGGGTTAGTGTACGGTTAGGGTTACGATTTGTGTTAGGGTTGGTGTAAGCATAAGAGTTAGGGTTTGGGTTAGGTTTAGTGTTTGTGTTAGGGTAGGGTTAAGGTTAGGGTTGGATAGGATTGGTTTACGCTATAGGTTTCGGGTTAGGGTTAGTGTTTGTGTCATGGTTATGGTTATGCTTAGGATTAGGGTTTGTGTTAGGGTTAGGTTTGGATTTAGGATTTGTGTTAGGGTTAGGGATAAGGTTGGTGCAATCATTAGGGTTAGGGTTATTGTTTGTTTTAGGGTTACGCTTAGAGGTTGTATTAAGGTTAGGGTTAGGGTTAGGTATAGGTTTAGGGTTAGATTTGGTGTAAGCACTAGTTTTAGGTTTAGGATTAGTGTTTTTGTCAGGTTTTTTTTTAGGGTTAGGGTTTCTGTCATTGTTAGGATTAGGGTTAGGGTTAGAGCTTCTGTTAGGTTTGGTGTAAGCATTAGGGTTAGGGTTAGGGTTAAGATTAGGGCTGCGTTAGGGGTACGGTCACGGTTAGAGTTCGTGTTAACGTTAGTGTTACGGTGGGTGGAAGCATGAGGGTTAGGGTTACGGTTAGGTTTAGGGTTTGAGTTAGGTTTATTGTTAGGGTTAGGGTTAGGGTTAGGGTTATGGTTAGGGTTAGGGTTAGTGTTGGTGTAAGCATTTCATTTTAAGTTAGGTTTAGGGTGTGTGTGAGGGTTAAGGTTGGGCTTTGGTGTAGAGAGTGTTAGGGTTAAAGTTAGTGTTGGTGTAAGCATTTGGATTACAATTGGGTTTAGGTTTTGGGTTTGTGTTAGGGTTAGGGTTAGGGTTAGGATTCGAGTTTGTGTTATGGTTAGGGTTACCATTGGTGTAAGCATTAGGTTCAGGGTTAGGGTAGGGTGAGGCTTGGTGTTAGGGTTAGGCTTACGGTTAGAGTTACGGATAGGGTTAGGATTAAGTTTAGGTTTTGTGTTAGGGTTGATGTAATCATTAGGTTTAGGTTTAGGGTTAGGGTTTGTGTCAGGGTTCGTGTTAGGGTTAGGGTTTGTGTTAGGGTTAGGGTTAGAGTTAGGATTTGTGTTAGGCTAGATGTAACCATTAGGGTTAGAGTTAGGGTTAGGGTTCGTGTTAGGGTTAGGGTTACGGTTAGGGTTAGGGTTCGGGTTAGGGTTAGAGTGAGGGTTGGTGTAAGCACTAGGGTTAGGGTTGCCGTTAGTGTTAATGTTTGTGTTAGAATTAGGGTTAGTATTAGGGAAAGGGTTAGGATTGGTGTAAGCTTAGGTTTAGGGTTAGGTTTAGAGTTCGGGTTAGGGTTACAGTCCGGGTAAGGGTTTAGGTTAGGCTTAGTTTTAGGTTTATATTTAGGGTTAACCTTAGGGTTAGGGTGAGGGTTAGATTTATGGTTAGGGTTAGTGTTGATGTAAGCATTAGGGTTATGGTTAGGGTTAGGGTTAGTTTTTGTTTTGGGGTACCGTTTAGCTATTGGGGTTAGGTTTATGGTTAGTGTTAGGGTTGGTGTGATCATTGAGTTTAGTGTTAGGGTTAGGGTTTGTGTCAGTGTTAGGGTTAGGGTTAGGATTATGTTTTGTGTTAGGGTTACGGTTAGGGTTTGTGTTAGGCTTGGTGTAAGCATTAGGGTTAGGTTTATGATTAGGTTTATGGTTTATGTTAGGGTTCGTGTAAGCATTAGAGTTGGGGTTAGGATTAGGTTTAAGTTTTGTTTTAGGGTTAGGTTTAGGTTTGGGTTCGGATTAGTGTAAGCAGTAGGTTTAGGTTTAGGATTAGTGTTTGTGTCAGTGATAGGGTTAGGGTTAGGGTTTGTGTTAGGGTTAGGGTTAGGGTTGCTGTAAGTATTAGGTTTAGGCTTAGGGTTAGGCTTAGAGTTTGTGTTAAAGTTTGGGTTAGGGTTAGGTTTAGATTTAGGGTTAGATTTGGCGTAAGTATTAGGTTTAGAGGTAGGGTTAGGGTTTGTGTCTGGGTTAGGTATAGGGTTAGGGTTTGTGTCTGGGTTGGGGTTAGTGTTTGTGTTAGTGTTGGTGTAAGCATTAGGGTATAGGGTTAGGGTTAGTGTTAGTGCTGGGATAGGGGTACAGTTAGGGTTAAGGTTCGGCTTAGCATTAGATTTAGGGTTCGAGTAACCATTAGGGTTAGAATTAGGGTTAGGGTTCGTGTTATGGTTAGGGTTACGGTTAGGGTTAGGGTTCGGGTTAGGGTTAGAGTGAGGGTTGGTGTAAGCACTAGGGTTAGGGTTGCGGTTAGTGTTAATGTTTGTGTTAGAATTAGGGTTAGGATTAGGGAAAGGGTTAGGATTGGTAGGGTTTTTGTTTGGGTTATGGTTAGGGTTAGCGTTACGGTTTGTGTTAGGTTTAGGGTTAGGCTTGGTGTAAGCAATAGGTTTAGGGTTAGGATTAGGGTTTGTATCAGGGTAGGGTTAGCGTTAGGGTTAGGGTTTGTGTTAGGCATTAGGGTTAAGGTTTGTGTTAGGGTTGGTGTAAGCATTAGGATTAGGGTTTTTGTTTCTGTTAGGGTTACGGTCATGGTTAGGGTTCGGGTTAGGGTTATAGTTAAGTTTGATGTAAGCATTTGGGTTATTGATAAAGTTAGGGTTAGGGTTTGTGTAGGGTTAGTGTAAGCATTAGAATTAGGGTTAGGGTTTGTGTTAGGGATAGGCGTAGGGTTAGGGTTAGGGTTTGGGATTGAGTTAGGGTTACGTTTAGAATTGTGTAAGCATTAGGTTTAGGGTTAGGGTTAGGGTTTGTGTCCTGATTAGTGTTAGATTTAGGGTTATGGTTTGTGTTAGGGTTAGGATTAGTGTTAGGGTTTGTGTTAGTGTTGGTGTAAGCATTAGGGTTAGGCTTAGGATTAGGGTTATGGTTAGTGCTGGGTTAAGGGTACGGTAGGGTTTGGGTTCGGGTAAGCGTTAGAGTTAGGGTTGGTGTAAGCATGCGGTTAGAGTTAGGGTTTTTGTTTGGGTTATGGTTAGGGTTAGCGTTACGGTTTGTGTTAGGGTTAGGGTTAGGCTTGGTGTAAGCAATAGGTTTAGGGTTAGGTTTGGGGAGTGTTTTAGACTTAGGGTTGGGCTTAGGTATAGAGAGTGTTACGGTTAGGATAAGTGTTGGTGTAAACATTTGTGTTACAATTGTGGTTAGGTTTAGGGTAAGGGTTTGTGTTAGGGTTAGGGTTAGGGTAAGGGTTTGTGTTACGTTTATGGTTAGCTTTAGGTGAGGGTGAGGTTTAGGTTTAGGGTTAGGGTTGGTGTAAGCATTATGTTTAGCATTAGGTTTAGGGTTAGGGTTAGGGTTACTGTCAGAGTAATGGTTCGGGTTCAGGTTAGGTTTAGGGTTAGGGTTAGGGTTTGTGTTAAGGTTACTGTGAGGGTTACGATTAGAGTTTCTGTTAAGATTAGGGTAATATTTGATGTAAGCATTAGGGTTAAGGTTAGGGTTAGGTTTAGGGTTGGTGTAAGCATTAGTTTTAGGGTTAGGTTTAGGGTTTGTGTCAGGGTTACGGTTAGGTTTAGGGTTAGTATTTATGTTAGGGTTCGGGTTAGGATTTGTGTTAGGTTTGGTGTAAGCATTAGGGTTAGGGTACGGGTTAGGGTTAGAGTTAGGGTTGGTGTAAGCATTAAGGTTAGGGTTACGGTTAGTGTTGGGGTTTGTGTTATGGTTGGTGTTAGCATTAGGGTTATTTTTAGGGTTAGAGTTAGGGTTTGTGTTAGGGTAGTGTTAGGTTTGGGTTAGGGTTAGGGTTAGGGTTGGTGAGAGCATTAAGTTTAGTATTAGGGTTATTTTTAGGGTTTGTGTTAGCGATAGGTATAGGATTAGGGTTAGGGTTGGTGTAAGCATTAGATTTAGGTTTAGATTTGTGTTAAGGTTAGGGTTATTTTCAGTGTTATGTGTCGGGTTAGGGTTTGGTTTTGTGTTAGGGTTAGGGGTATGTTTAGGTTTTGTGTTAGGGTTAGGGTTTGCGTTGGTGTAAGCATTAGGTTTAAGGTAAGGGTTAGGGTTTGGATTATCGTTAGGGTTAGGGTTAGAGTTAGGGTTAGGGTTAGGGTTAGAATAGGGTCAAGGTTTGTGTTAGGGTTAGTGTTAGGGTTAGGATTAGTTTTCTGGTTAGCATTAGAGTTAGGGTTGGTTTAAGGATTATGGTTAGGGTTACGGTTAGGGTTAGGGTTTCTGTTAGGTTTAAGGTTAGGGTTAGAGTTAGGGTTAGGGTTTGTGTTAGGTTTAGGTTTAGGGTTGGTGTAAGAATTAGCTTTAGGATTAGGTTCAGGGTTTCTGTTTTGGTTAGGGTTGGCCTTACGGGTAGAGAGTGTTAGGTTAGGGTTAGTGTTGGTGTAAGCATTTGTGATACAATTGGGGTTAGGTTTTTGGTTAGGGTTTTTTTAGGGTTAATCTTAGGGTTAGATTTTGTATTAGTGTTAGGGTTAGAGTTAGGGTTAGGGTTTTTGTTAGGGTTATGCTTTGGGTTAGGTTTGGTGTAAGTATTAGGGTTTGAGTTAGGTTTAGGGTTATCGTTTGTGTTAGGGTTAGGGTTAGGGTTAGGTTTAGGGTAAGGGTGTGGTTTAGGATTAGTGTTAGTTTTGGTGTAAGCATTAGGTTTAGCTTTCGAATTAGTGTTAGTGTTTGGGTCAAGGTTGTCATTTTGGTTCGGGTTAGGTTCAGGTTTAGAGTTAGGGTATGTGTTAAGATTAAGTTTAGGCTTAGGGCTAGGGTTTGTGTTATGGTTAGGCTAAGAGTTAGGGTTAGGTAGGTTTAGGGTTAGGGTTGGTGTAATCATTAGGTTTAGGTTTAGGGTTAGGGTTAGTGTCATGGTTAGTGTTAGGGTTTGTGTTAGGTTTGGTGTAAGCATTAGTGTTAGGGTTAGGGTAAGGGTTAGTGTTAGGAATACGGTTACGCTTAGGGTTAGTATTCTGGTTAGGGTTAGAGTTAGGGTTGGTGTAACCATTAAAGTTAGGGTTATGGTTAGGGTTAGGGTTTGTGTTATGTTTGGTGTAAGCATTAGGGTTATTGTTAGGTTTATGGCTAGGGTGTGTTTGCATTAGGGTTGGGGTCATGGTTAGGGTTATGGTTGGTGTAAGCATTAGGTTTAGGGTTAGGGTTAGTGTCTTGGTCAGGGTTAGTGTTAGGTTTAGGGTTTGTGTAAGTGTTAGGGATATGGTTGGTACAAGCCTTCGGGTTCGGCTTATGGTTAGGCTTAGATTTTGTGTTAAGGTTTGTTTTAGGGAGTGTTAGGGTTCGGTATAGGGTTAGTTTTAGAGTTGAGCTAAGCATTAGGTTTAGGGTTACGGTTAAGGCTTCTGTCATGGTTAGGGTTACGGTTAGGTTTATGGTTTGTGTTAGGGTTAGGGTTAGGGTTTGTGTTAGGCTTGGTGTAAGCATTAGGGTTAGAGTTAGGGTTAGGTTTACTGGTATGGTCAGTCTTAGGATTTGTGCAGCGTTAGAATTAGGGTTGCTGTAAGCATTAGCGTTAGGGTTAGGGTTAGGTTTAGGGTTTGTGTTAGCCATAGGTTTAGGATTAGGGTTAGGATTGGTGTAAGCATTAGGTTTATGGTTAGGGTTAATGTTAAGGTTAGGGTTACTTTCAGGATTAGGTGTCGGGTTAGGGTTAGGCTTTGTGTTAGGGTTAGGGTTAGGGTTAGGTTTAGAATAAGGTTAGGGTTGGTGTAAGCATTAGGTTTAGGGTTAGGGTTAGCGTTTGTTAGGGTTAGGGTTAGGGTTATGGTTTGTGTTAGGGTCAGGGTTACGGGTAGGGTTTGTGTTAGGGTTGATGTAATCATTAGGGTCAGGGTTACAGTGAGCATTCGGGTTTCTGATAGGATTAGTGTTAGGGTTATAGTTAGGGTTGGTGTAAGCATTAGGTTTAGGGTTAGTGTTAGTCTTAGTTTTACTTTTTATGTTAGGGTTAGGGTTAGGGTTTGTGTTAGGGTTAGGGTTTTCGTTGGTGTAGCATTAGGGTTAGGGTTAGAGTTAGAGTTAGGGTTATGGTTTAGGGTCCGGTTAGATTTTGGATTAGCGTAAGGTTTGGAGTTTGTGTTATGGTTAGAGTTAGGGTTATTGTTAGGCTTTGGGTTAGAGTTATTGTTAGAGTTTGAATTAGGGTTAGGGTTAGGGTTAGGGTTTGTTTTATGGTTAGTTTTAGGGTTGGGGTGAGATTGTTGTTTAGGGTTAGTGTTAGGGCTGGTGTAAGCTTTAGGTTTAAGGTTAGGTTTAGGGTGTGGGTTAGGGTAAGTGTTGGTGTACGCATTTGTGTTAGGATTTCTGTTAGGGTTAGGGAGAGGGTTATGGTTAGGGTTAGGGTTTGGGTTTGTGCTAGGGTTAGGGTTAGCATTGCTGTAATAATTAGGATTAGGTTTAGGGTTAGGTTTAGGGTTTGTGTTAGGGTTACGATTAGGGTTAGGGTTATTGTTAGGTTAGGTTAGGTTTTAGGGTTAGGTTTGGTGTAATCATTTAGTTTAGGGTTAGGGTTTGGGTTAGCGTTTTTGTAATGGTTGCATTTAGGTTTAGGTTGAGTTTGTGGTTCAGGGTTAGTGTTACGGTTGGTGTAATTATTAGGTTTATTGTTAGGTTTAGGGTGTGTGTTAGGGTAAGGGTTGGGCTTTGGGGTAGAGAATGTTGTGGTTAGGGTAAGTGTTGGTATACGCATTTGTTTTGCGATTTCGGTTAGTGTTAGGCAGAGGGTTAGGTTTAGAGTTTGGGTTTGGGTTTGTGTTAGGGTTAAGGTTAGGTTGGGGTCAGAAATAGCGTTAGGTTTAGGGTTAGGTTTAGGGTTTGTGTTAGGGTTATGGTTAGGGTTAAGGTTAGGGTTAGGTTAGGTTATAGGGTTAGGATTGCTATAATCATTAGGTTTAGGGTTAGGGTTTGTGTCAGGGTTAGGGTTAGTGTTAAGTTTAGGTTTTGTGTTAGGTTTAGGGTTTGTGCTGTGATGGTGTAAGAATTAGGAATAGGTTTATGGTTAGGTTTAGTGTTAGTTTAGTGTTACGGTCATGGTTAAGGTTAGGATTAGGTTTAGAGTCAATGTTGATGTAAGCATTAGGGTTTGAGTTATGGTTAATTTTAGGGTTTGTGCTAGGGTTTGGTTTAGAGTTAGGGTTATGGTTGGTGTAAGCATTAGGTATACTGTTAGTGTTAGGGTTTGTGTCAGGAATAGGGTTAGAGTTATGGTTAGGGTTAGGGTTGCTGTTAAGGATAGTGTTAGGTTAATGGTTGGTGTTAGGGTTAGGCTTAGGGTTGGTGTAAGCATTAGATTTAGGCTTAGGGTTAGGAATCGGATTTGTGTTTGGGTTAGGGTTAGGGTTATGTTTTGTGTTAGGGTTAGGGTTAGGTTTGGTGTAAGGGTTAGGGTTAGGGTTTGAGTTAGGGTTAAGGTTAGCGTTGTTGTAAGCATTAGGTTTAGGCTTATGGCTAGAGTTAGGGTTAGGGTTATGGTCCGGGTTCTGTTTTGGTTTTGCGTTAGGGTTATGATTAGGGTTAAGGCTAGGGATTGTGTCAGGGTGAGGGTTAGGGTTATGATTTGTGTTAGGGTTAGGGTTAAGGTTATGGTAGGTTTGATGTAAGCATTAGGTTAAGAGTTACGGTTAGTGTTAGGGTTTTTGTTAGGGTTAGGGTTAGGGTTGGTGTAAGCATTAGATTTAGGCTTAGGGTTAGGCTTTGGATTTGTGTTAGGGTTTGGGTTCAGTTTAGCGTGTGTGTTATTGTAAGGTTTGGAACTTGCGGTAGAGAGTGTTAGGGTTAGGGTTATGGTTGGTGTAAGCATTTGTTTACAGTTGGGGTTAGGGTTAGGGTTAGTGTTTGTGTTAGGTTTATGGTTAGGGTTAGGGTTAGGATTGGTGTTAACATTAGATCTAGGTTTAGAAATATGGTAGGGTTTTTTTAGGGTTACTATTAGGGTTAGGGTTAGGGTTAGTTTTAGGGTTAGGGTTGGTGTAATCATTAGGTTTAGGGTTAGGGTTTGTGTCAGGGTTAGTGTTAGGGTTAGTGTCAGGTTTTTTGTTAGGGTTAGGTTTTTGTTTAGTGTTTGTTTTAGGGTTGGTGTAAGCATTAGGGTTGGGGTAAGGGTTAGTGTTAGGTTTAGTGTTACGGTCATGGTTAAGGTAAGGGTTGAAGTTACAGTTATGGTTGGTGTAAGCTTTAGGGTTATAGTTATGGTTAGGGTTTGTGTTAGGGTTAGGGTTAGGGTTAGGTTTGGTGTAAGCATAAGGGTTACGGTTAGGGTTAGGCTTAAGGTTTGTGTTAGGGTTAGGGTTTGTTGTAGGTTTAGGGTTAGTGTTATTTTAGAGTTATGGTTAGGGTTGGTGTAAGCATTACTGTTAGGGTTAAGGTTATGGTTTGTGTTAGGGGCAGGGTTAGGGTTAGGGTTAGGGTTAGGGTTGCTGTAAGCATTAGGGTTAGTATTAGGTTAGGGTTAGATTTAGCCTTAGGGGTACGTTCAGGTTTAGGGTTTGGGTTAGGTTTAGGGTTTATGTTAGGGTTTGTGTTTTGGTTTAGGTTTAGGGTTAGGGTTAGTGTTAGGGTTAAGGCTACCGTTGGTGTATGCATTAAGTTTAGGGTTATGGTTAGAGTTAGGGTAAGGGTTACGGTGCGGGTTCGGTTTTAGATTAGGGTTAGGTTAGAGTTAGAGTTAGGGTTAGGGTTAGTGTTATGATTAGGGTTAGGGTTAGTGTTCGAGGTAGGATTAGTGTTAGGGTTGGTGTAAGCATAAGGGTGAGGGTCCGGGTTAGGGTTTGGGTGGCATTAGGGTTAGGGTTAACGTTAGGTTTAGTGTTTGTGTTAGGGTTACGGTTAGGACTAGGGTTAGTTTTAGGATTGGAGTTAGGTTTTGGGTTATGTTTAGGGTTGGTGCTAGCATTAGGTTTACCGTTAGTGTTAGTGTTAGGTTTAGGGTTACTGGCATGGTTAGGATTCTGTTTAGGGTTAGAGTTAGGGTTTGGGTTAAGGTTAGGGTTAGGGTTAGGGTTAGGTTTTGTGTTAGGGTTAGGGTTAGCTTTGGTGTAAGCATTAGGTTAAGGGTTTTGGTTAGACTTAGAGTAAGGGTTATGCTCTGGGTTCAGTTTTGGGTTAGGGTTCTGGTTCGGGTTAGGGCTTGTGTTAGGGTTAGGTGTAGGGTTAGGGTTTTTGTTCTGGTTGGTGTAAGCATTAGGGTAAGTGTTACGGTTAGGGTTAGGGTTTGTGTCAGGTTTAGGGTTAGGGTTAGGGTTAGGGTTAGGGTTACGGTTGGTGTAAGCATTAGGTTTAGGGTTAGGGTTAGTGTTAGGGTTAGGATTACTGTCAGGGTTACGGTTCGGGTTAGGGTTTAGTTTTTGTTAGGGTTAGTGTTAGCGTTAAGGTTAGGGTTAGGGTTTGTGTTATGTTTAGGGTTAGGGTTAGTGTTAGGGTTAGGGTTACTGTCGGGGTTACGGTTCGGGTTAGTGTTAGGGTTTGTGTTAGGGTTAGTGTTAGCCTTAGGGTTATGATTAGGGTTTGTGTTAGGGTTTAGGTTAGCGTTGGTGTAACCATTAGGTTTAGGGTTCTGGTTAGAGTAAGGGTTAGGTTTATCGTCCGGGTCCGTTTTGGGTTAGGGTTAGGGTTATAGTTATGGTTTGTGTTAGGCTTAGGTTTAGGGTTGCTGTAAGCATTAAGGTTAGGGTTAGGGTTAGGGATTATGTTAGTGTTAGGGTTAGGGTTGGTGTATGCATTAGGTTTAGGGTTTGTTTTAGGGTGTGCGTTAATGTAAGGGTTGGGATAAGGGATAGAGACTGTTAGAGTTAGGGTTATTGTTTTTTGAAGCATTTGGGTGACGATTGGGGTTAGGGTTATGTTTAGGTTTTGTGTTAGGTTTAGGGTTAGTGTTAGGGTTAGGGTGTGGTTTACTGTTAGGGTGAGGTTTCTCGTTAGTTTTAGAATTAGTGTTAGGTTTGGTGTAAGCATTCGGTTTAGGGTTAGGGTTAGGGTTTGTGTCAGGGTTAGGGTTAGGGTTAGGGTTTGTGTTAGGGCTAGTGTTTGGGTTAGGGTTTGTGTTAGGGTTGGTGTAAGCTTTAGGTTTAGGGTCCGGGTCAGTCTTTGGGTTACCGTTAGGGTGTTTTTTAGGATTACATATAGGGTTTGTGTTAGGGTTACGGTTAGGGTTAGTTTTAGGGTTAGGGTTAGGGTTTGGGTTAGTTTTAGGGTTAGGGATGATGTAAGCATTAGGTTTATGGTTAGGGTTAGTGTTAGGGTTAGGGTTACTGTCAGGGTTAGGGTTCGGGTTTTGGTTTGGTTAGGGTTTGTGTTAGGGTTAGGGTTAGCGTTAGGGTTTGTGTTTGGGTTAGGCTCCGGTTCAGTCTTTTTGTTAGCGTTAGTGTTATGGTTAATGTTAGTGTTAAGGTTTGTGTTAGTGTTACGGTTAGGGTTAGGGTTAAGGTTAGGTTTAGGGTTTTTTTTAGGGTTAGGCTTAGGGTTAGGGTTAATGTTAGGTTATGGTTAGGGCTTGTGTTAGGGTTATTCTTAGGGTTAGGGTTTGTGTTAAGGTTAGGGTCCGGGTTAGGGTTTGAGTTAGCGTTTGTTTTATGGTTAGGATTAGTGTTAGGGTTTGTGTTAGGCTTAGGGTTCGGGTTAATGTTAGGGTTAGGGTTAGGGTTTGTATTATTCTTACGTGTTACGGTTAGGGTTTAGGGATAGTGTTAAGGTTTGTGTTAGGGTTAGGGTTAGGTTTAGGGTTGGTGTAAGCATTAGGGTTAGGGTTGGGGGTAGGGTTAGGGTTTGTGTTATGGTTAGCGTTAGCGTTAGGGTGAGATTTAGGTTTAGTTTTAGTGTTAGGTTTGGTGTAAGCATTAGGTTTAGGGTTCAGTTTAGGGTGTGTGTTATTGTAAGGTTTGGGCTTTGCGGTAGAGTGTGTTAGGGTTAGGGTTATGGTTGGTGTAAGCATTTGTTTTACGATTGGGGTTAGGGTTAGGGTTAGTGTTTGTGTTAGTATTATGGTTACGGTTTGTGTAAGCATTAGATTTAGGTTTAGGGTTATGGTTAGGGTTGCGTAAGGGTTACTGTTAGGGTTAGGGTTATGGTTAGTTTTAGGGTTATTGTTGGTGTAATCATTAGGCTTAGGGTTAGGGTTTGTGTCAGGGTTAGGTTTATTGTCAGGGTTGCGGCTCGGGTTTGTTTTAGGGTTAGGGTTAGCCTTAGGTTTAGGGTTAGAGTTTGTGTTAGGATTTTGGTTAGCGTTGTTGTAAGCATTAGGTTTAGGGTTAGAGTTAGGTTTTGTGTTAGGCTTAGAGTTAGGGTTGTTGTAAGCCTTAGGGTTAGGGTTAGAGTTAGAGATTCTGTTAGGGTTATGGTTAGGGTATTATTGAGGTTTACGGTTAGGGTTAGGGTTGGTGTATGCAATAGGTTTAGGGTTAGGTTTAAGGTGTGTGTTAGGGTTAGGGTTGGGCTTAAGGGTAGAGAGTGTTAGGGTTAGGGTTCATGTTGGTTGAAGCATTTTGGTTACAATTGGGGTTAGGGTTAGGTTTAGGGTTTGTGTTAGGGTTAGGGTTAGTGTTAGGGTTAGGGGGAGGTTTAGGGTTAGATTTAGGTTTCGCTTTAGGTTTAGAGTTAGTGTTAATTTTGGTGTAAGCATTAGGTTTAGTGTTAGGGTTAGGGTTTGTGTCAGTGTTAGGGTTAGGGTTATGGTTTGCGTTATGGTTAGTGTTAGTGTTAGTGTTTGTGTTAGAGTTGGTGTAAGCATTAGGTTAAGAGTTACGGTTAGGGTTAGGGTTTGTGTGAGGGTTAGGGTTTGTGCTGTGTTGGTGTAAGCATTAGGAATAGAGTTAGGTTGAGGTTTAGTGTTAGGAATAGTGTTACGGTCATGGTTAAGGTTAGGGTTAGGTTTAGAGTTAGTGTTGGTGTAAGCATTAGTGTTAGGGTTATGGTTAGTGTTAGGGTTTGTGCAAGGGTTAGGTTTAGAGTTAGGGTGTTTGGTGTAAGCATTAGGTATACGGTTAGGGTTAGGGTTTGTGTCAGGAATAGGGTTAGAGTTATGGTTAGTGTTAGGGTTTGTGCAAGGGTTAGGTTTAGAGTTAGGGTTGTTTGGTGTAAGCATTAGGTATACGGTTAGGGTTAGGGTTTGTGTCAGGAATAGGGTTAGAGTTATGGTTAAGGTTAGGGTTGCTGTTCGGGATATGTTATGTTTATGGTTTGTGTTAGGGTTAGGCTTAGGGTTAGTGCAAGCATTAGATTGAGGCTTAGGGTTAGGCTTTGCATTTGTGTTTGGGTTAGGGTTAGGGTTATGGTTTGTGTTAGGGTTAGGGTTTGTGTTTGCGTAAGGGTTAGGGTTGGGCTTATGGTTGGTGTAAGCATTACGTTTAGGGTTAGGGTTAGTGTAGTGATAGGATTACTGTCAGGGTTACAGTTCGGGTTAGGGTTAGTATTAGGATTTGTGTTAGCGTTAGGGTTAGCCTTAGGGTTATGGATAGGGTTTGTTTTAGGTTTTTGTTAGCGTTGGTGTAAGCATTAGTTTTAGGGTTATGGCTAGAGTTAGGGTTAGGGTTACGTTCTGGGTTCTGTTTTGGGTTAGGGTTAGGGGTAGGGTTAGAGTTTGTGTTAGGCTTAGGGTTAGGGTTGATGTAAGCATTAGGGTTAAGGTTAGGGTAAGGGATTGTGTTAAGGTTATGGTTAGGGTGAGACTGAGGTTTAGGGTTAGGTTAGGGTTGGTGTATTCATTATGTTTAGGGTTAGGTTTAGGGTTGTGTTATTGTAAGTGTAGGGCTTAGGGATAGAGACTGTTAGGGTTAGGGTTAGTGTTGGTTGAAGCATTTGGGTTACGACTGGGGTTAGGTTTATGTTTAGGGTTTGTCTTAGGGTTAGTGTTACTGTTAGGGTTAGGGTTAGTTTTAGGATTAGGGTGAGGTTTCGGGTTTGTTTTAGAGTTTGGGTTAGGGTTGGTGTGAGCATTAGGTTTAGGGTTAGGGGTTGGATTTGTGTCATGGTTAGGGTTAGGGTTATAGTTTTTGTTAGGGCTAGTGTTAGGGTTAGAGTTTGTGTTATGGTTGGTGTAAGCATTAAGGTTATGGTCCGGGTCAGTCTTTGGGTTAGTGTTAGGGTTAGGTTTAGGTTTAGGTTTATGGTTTGTGTTAGGGTTACGGTTTGGGTTAGTTTTAGGGTTAAGGTTAGTGTTTGGGCTAGGGTAGGGTAGATTAAGCATTAGGTTTAGGGTTAGGCTTAGATTTTGTGTTAGGGTTACATATTAGGTTTAGGGGTAGGGATAGTATTAGGGTTTGTGTTAGGGTTAGGGTTAGGGTTAGGGTTTGAGTTAGGGTTAGGATTAACGTTGGTGTAACATTAGGTTTAGGGTTATGGTTAGAGTTGGGGTTAGGGTTATGGTCCTGGTTCAGTTTTGGGATTGGTTTAGGGTTAGGATTAGGGTTAGGGTTAGGGATTGTGTCAGGGTTAGGGTTAGGGTTTGTGTTAGGGTTGGTGTAAGCATTAGGTAAAGAGTTACGGTTAAGGTTAGGGCTTGTGATAGGGTTAGGGTTAAGGGTTAGGGTTAGAGTTAGCGTTGGTGTAAGCATTAGGTTTAGTGTTGTGGTTAGAGTTTGGGTTAGGTTTACGGTCCGGGTTCGGTTTTGGGTTAGGGTTAAGGTTAGCGTTTGGGTTACGGTTAGGGTTTGTGTTAGGCTTAGGGTTAGGGTTGTTGTAAGCCTTAGGGTTAGTGTTAGGGTTAGGGTTTCTGTTAGGGTTATGTTTAGGGTATTATTGAGGTTTACGGTTAGGGTTAGGGTTGATGTATGCAATAGGTTTAGGGTTAGGTTAAAGGTGTGTTAGGGTTAGTGTTGGTCTTCGGGGTAGAGAGTGCTAGTGTTAGGTTTAGTGTTCGTTGAAGCATTTTGGTTACAATTGGGGTTATTTTTAGGTTTAGGGTTTGTGTTAGGGTTAGGGTTAGTGTTAGGGTTAGGTTTTGCTTTAGCTTTAGAGTTAGTGTTAGGGTTGGTGTAAGCATTAGGTTTAGGGTTAGGTTTAGGGTTTGTGTCAGGGTTAGGTTAGGGTTATGGTTTGCCTTATGGTTAATGTTAGGGTTAGGGCTTTTGTTAGGGTTGGTGTAAGCATTAGGTTAAGAGTTATGGTTAGGGTTATGGTTTGTGTTATGGTTAGGGTTTAGGGTTAATGTTATGTTTAATGTTGGTGTAAGTATTAGGTTTAGGGGTAGGGTTAGTGTTAGGGTTAGGGTTACAGTCAGGGTTAGGGTTCGGGTTAGGGTTAGGGTTAGATTTTGTTGTAGGGTTATGGTTAGGGTGCGTTAGAGTTAGGGATAGTGTTGGTGTAAGCATTTGGTTAAGCATTAGGGTTAGAGTTAATGTTAGGGTTAGGTTCCGGGTTAGGGTTTGGGTTTGGGTTAGCGTTAGGGTTAGTATTAGGGTTAGGTTTAGGGTTTCTGTAGGGATACGGTTAGTGTTAGGGTTAGGGTTTGGGTTAGGCTTAGGGTTAGGGTTGGTGTAAGCATTATGGTTACGGTTAGGGGTAGGGTTAGGGTTTTTGTTATTGTTAGGTTTAGGTTTAGGGTGAGATTGTGTTTTAGGGTTGATGTTAGGTTTTTTGTAAGCATTAGGTTTAGTGTTCAGTTTAGCGTGTGTGTTATTCTAAGTGTTGGGCTTTGTGGTAGAGAGTGTTAGGGTTAGGGTTATTGTTGGTGTAAGCATTTGTTTTACGATTGGGGTTAGGGTTAGGATTAGGGTTTGTGTTAGGGTTAGGGTTTATTGTTTGTTTAGGTTTAGTGTTATTTTAGAGTTATGGTTAGGGTTGGTGTAAGCATTAGTGTTAGGGTTAGGGTTAAGTTTATGGTTTGTGTTAGGGGCAGGGTTACTGTTAGGGTTAGGTTTGTGATTAGGGTTGGTGTAAGTATTATGTTTACGGTTAGTGTTATGGTTTGTGTCAGGGTTAGGCTTATGGTTAGCTTTAGGATTTATGTTAGGGTTATGGTTAGGTTTAGGGTTTGTGTTAGTATTAGGGTTAGGGTTGGTGTAAGCATTCGGATAAGTTTATGGTTACAGTTAGAGTTTTGTGTTAGGGTTAGTATTAGGTTAGGGTTAGGTTTAGATTTAGGGTTAGGGTTGATAAAGCATTAGGTTCAGGTTTAGGGTTAGGTTTTGTCAGGGTTAGGCTTAGGGTTATGATTTGTGTTAGGGTTAGTTTTAAGGTTAGGTTTTGTGTTAAGGTTGATGTAAGCATTAAGCTTAAGGTTACGGTGAGCGTTAGGGTTTCTGTTAGGATCAGAGTTACGGTTAGGGTTTGGGTAGGTGTAAGCTTTGGTTTAGTGTTAGTACTAGTGTTAGTTTCAGGGTTACTTTCAGTGTTAGGGATAGGGTTAGGGTTAGGGTTAGGGTTTGTGTTATTTTAGGGTTAGGGTTTGTGTTTGGGTTGGGGTTAGCGTTGGTGTAAGCATTAGGTTTAGTGATAGGGTTAGAGTTAGGGTTACCTTTAGGGTCCGGTTAGGTTTTGCGTTAGCGTTTTGGTTAGGTTTAGAGTTTGTGTTATGGTTATGGTTAGGGTTAGGGTTAGGGTTAGAGTTTGTGTTACGGTTACGGTTAGGGTTAGGGTGAGATTGTGCTTGAGGGTTAGTGTTAGGGTTAGTGTATGGATTAGTGTTAGGGTTAGATATAGGTTGTGTTTTAGGGTATGGATTGGGCTTTGGGGTGTTAGGGTTACGGTTAGGTTGGTTTTATGTTTGGGTTTGGGTTAGGGTTGGTGTAAGCATTAGGTTAGGGTTAGGGTTAGTGTTACGGTTACTGGCAGGGTTAGTATTCGGGTTAGCGTTAGGGTTAGGGATTGTGTAATGGTTTAGGTTTAGGGTTAGTGTTAGGGTTTGTGTTAGGGTTAGGGTTAGCGTTGGTGTAAGCATTAGTTTTAGGGTTATGGTCAGACTTAGCTTTAGGTTTCCCTTCCGGTTTAAGGTTTGGTACACTGTTAGGGTTAGGGTTAGGGTTAAAATTAGGGTTTGTGTTAGGGTTAGGGTTAGGGTTAAGTTTAGGTTTAGACTTAGGGTTAGAGTTGGTGTAAGCATTTGGTTTAGGGTTAGGGTTAGGGATTGTGTAAGGTTTAGGTTTAGGTTTAGAGTTAAGGTTTGTGTCAGGGTTTGGGTTAGTGTTACGGTGAGTATTTTTGTTAGGGTTTGGGTCAGGCTTAGGATTAGTGTTCTGTTTAGTGGTACGGTCAGGGTTAGGGTTCAGGTTAGCGTTAGACTTAGTGATGGTGTAAACATTAGGGTTAGGCTTAGGGTTTGTGCTAGGGTTACGGTTAGAGTTAGTATTTGTATTAGGGCTAGGGTTAGCGTTGGTGTAAGCATTAGCTTTAGGATTAGTGTTAAATTAGGGTTAGTTTTACGGTCCCTGTTAAGATTTGTGTTAGGGTTAGTTTTAGGGTTTGTGTCAGGGTTCGGGTTTGGGTGCGTGTTAGGGTTTGTGTTACGGTTAGGGTTTTGGTTAGGGTTTGTGTTAGGGCTGGTGTAAGCGTTAGGGTTAGGGTAAGGGTTAGTGTTAGGTTTAGTGTTACCATCATGGTTAATGTTCGGGTTAAGGTTACAGTTATGGTTGGTGTAAGTATTAGGGTTATGGTTAGGGTTAGGGTTTGTGTTAGGGCTAGGGTTAGCGTTAGGGTTGTTGTAAGCAAAAGGGTTATGCTTCGGGTTAGTCTTAGGTTTTGTGTTAGGGTTAGGTTTTGTTGTAGGGTTAGGGTTAGGGTTATTTTTAGAGTTAGGGTGTGGGTTGGTGTAAGCATTAGTGTTAGGGTTAGGGTTAAGGTTATGGTTTGTGTTAGGGTCAAGGTTAGGGTTAGGGTTTGTGTTAGGGTTGCTGTAAGCATTAGGTTTAGGATTAGTGTTAGGGTTAGTGTTAGCGTTATTGGTACAGTCAGGTTTAGGTTTCAGGTTAGGGTTAGGGTTTGGGTTAGGTAAGGGTTTATGTAAGCATTAGGTTTAGGATTAGGGTTAGGTTTAGTGTTAGCGTTAGGGTTAGGCTCAGGGTTAGGGTTAGCGTTTGTGTTAGGGTTAGGGTTAGGATTAGGTTTGTGTTACGGTTAGGGTTAGTGTTGGTGTAAGCATTAGTTTTAGGGTTGTCATTAGAGTTTGGTTTAGGTTTCCCTTCCGGGTTAGGGTTTGGTTCAGGGTTAGGGTTAGGGTTAGGGTTAAGGTAAAGGTTTGTGTTAGGGTTAGGGCTAGGTTTGCTGTAAGCATTAGGGTTAGGGTTACGGTTAGGGTTTGTCTAAGTGTTAGGGTTAGGTTTAGAGTTAGGGTTGGAGTTGGTGTAAGCATTTGGTTTAGGGTTAGGGTTAGGGATTTTGTAAGCATTAGGTTTAGGTTTAGGTTTAGGGTTATGGTTTGTGTTAGGGTTTGGTTTGGATTATGGTTTGTGTTAGGGTTAGGGTCAGGGTTAGGATTAGTGTTAGGGTTAGGGGTACGATCAGGGTTAGGGTTAAGGTTAGGGTTAGGTTTAGGGTTAGGGCTAGAGTTGGTGTAATCATTAGGTTTAGGGTTAGGTTTAGCCTTTCTGCCAGGGTTATGGTTATGGTAGGCTTATTTTTTGTGTTAGGGTTAGTATTAGGGTTAGGGTTTGTGTTTGTGTTAGGCTTGGTGTAAATATTAGGGTTAGGGTTAGGGTTATTGGTACAATCAGTGTTAGTGTTCGGGTTAGCGTTAGAATTAGGGTAGTTGAAAGCATTAGGGTTAGGGTTACGGTTAGTTTTAGGGTTTGTGAAAGCAATAGGGTTAGGATTATGATTAGGGTTGGTGTAAGCATTATTTTTAGGGTTATGGTTAGTGTTAAAGTTAGGGTTACTTCCAGGGTTAGGTTTCGGGTTAGGGTTAGGGTCAGGGTTTGTGTTAGGGTTAGGGTTAGTGTTAGGGTTTGTGTTAGGATTAGGGTTAGCATTGGTGTAAGCATTAGTTTTAGGGTGAGGGTTACAGTTAGACTTACAGGTATGGTCCGGGTTAGGGTTTGGGTTATCGTTAGGGTTAGAGTTAGGGTTATGGTTAAAGTTTGTGTTAAGGTTAGTGTTAGGGTTAGGGTTTGTTTTAGGGTTATGGTTATAGTAAGGGTTAGGATTAGTTTTCGGGTTACCGTCAGTGTTAGGTTTGGTGTAAGCATGAGGGTTAGGGTTACGGTTAGGGTTAGGGTTCTATTAGGTTATGGTTAGGGTTAGTGTTAGGGTTAGGGTTTGTGTTTGGGTTAGGGTTAGGGTTGGTGTAAGCATTAGGTTTAACGTAAGGGTTAGGGTTTTTGTCAGGGTTAGGGTTAGGATTAGGGATAGGTTTTGTGTTACGGTTAGGGTTAGGGTTTGTGTAAGCATTAGGGTTAGGCTTCGAGTTAGGCAGAGGGTTTGTGTTAGTTTTATGGTTAAGTTAGGGTTAGGTTTAGAGTTAGGATTAGGGTTGGTGTAAGCATTAGTTTTAGGGTTAGGGTTAGAGTTTGAGTCAGGGTCAGGGTTAGGGTTAGAATTACGGTTTGTGTTAGGGTTATGGTCAGGGTTAGGGTTAGTGTTAGTGTTAGGGATATGGTCAGGATTAGGGTTCAGGTTAGCGTTCGAGTTAGGGTTGGAGTCAGCATTAGGTTTATGGTTGGGGTTAGATTAGGGTTAGTTTTACAGTCCGGGTTAGGGTTTGGGTTAGTATTAGGGTTAGGGTTAGTTTAGGGTTAGGGATGGTGTAAGCATTAGGGTTATGATTAGGGTTTCTTTTAGGATTAGGGTCAGGATTAGCGTTAGATTGAGGTTTAGAGTAAGTGTTTGGTTGGTGTAAGCATTAGGTTTAGGGTTAGGTTTATGGTGTGTGTTAGGGTTAGGGCTGGGCTTAGGGTAGATAGTGTTAGTGTTAGGGTTAGTGTTGGTGTAAGCATTTCGGGTTCAATTGGAGTTAGGGTTAGCATTAGGGTTTCTGTTAGGGTTAGGGTTAGGGTTAGGGTTTGTGTAAGCATTAGGGTTAGGGTTAGGTTTAGCGTTAGGGTTTGTATAAGGGTTAAGTTTATGGTTAGGGTTAACTTTGTTGTAATCATTAGGTTTAGGGTTAGGGTTAACGTTTGTATCACGGTTAGGGTTAGCATTAGTGTTATCGTTCTTGTCAGGCATTAGGTTAGGGTTTGTGTTAGGGTTGGTGTAAGCATTAGGATTTTGGTTTTTGTTTGGGTTAGGGTTACGGTCAGGGTTAGGGTTCTGTTTAGGGTTAAAGTCTGGGTTGATGTAAGCATTCGGGTTAGAGTTAAGGTTAGGGTTAGGGTTTATGTATGGTTGGTGTAAGCATTAGAATTACGGTTATGGTTTGTGCTAATGATAAGATTTGGGTTAGGGATAGGGTTAGGGTTTGTGTTAGGGTTAGTGTTAGGATTGTGTAAGCATTAGGTTTAGGGTTACGGTTTGGGTTTGTGTCATGATTAGGGTTAGGGTTAGGGTTAGGGTTTGTGTTAAGGTTAGGTTTAATTTTAGGGTTGTGTTAGGATTAGGGTTAGGGTTGTTGTAAGCATTAGGGTTAGGTTTAGGATTAGGCTTAGAGTTTGTGTTAACGTTAGGTTTAGGTTAGAGATAGGGTTAGGTTTAGGAATATGGTTAGATATGCTGTAAGCATTAGGTTTAGGGTTAAGGTTAGGGTTTGTTTAGGTTAGGGTTAGGATAAGGGTTATGGTTTGTGTTAGGGTTAGGGTTAAGTTTAGGGTTTGTGTTAGGGTTGATGTAAGCATTAGGATTAGGGTTAGGGTTAGGGTTAGGGTTAGTGCTGGGTAAAGGGTATGGTCAGGCTTAGGGGTAGGGTAAGCGTTAGATTTAGGGTTGGTGTAAGCATGAGGGTTAGGGTTCCGGTTAGGGTTATGGTTTCTGTTAGGGTTGGTGTAACGTTTAGGTTTAGCGATAGGGATAGAGTTAGGGTTACCCTCAGGATTAGGTTTGGGTAAGGGTTAGTGTTAGGGTTTGGGTTTTTGTTAGGGTTAGGGTTAGGGTTGGTGTTAGGGTTCCGGTTAGAGTTGTTGTAAGCTTTAGGGTTACGATTGGGGTTATGGTTAGGGTTTGTGTTGGGTTAGGGTTAGGTTTAGGGTGAGTGTGAGATTTACGGTTAGGGTTACTGTTGGTGTAATCATTAGGTTTAGGATTAGGGTTAGGATTTGTGTCAGGATTAGGGATAGGGTTAGGTTTAGGGTTTGTGTTAGTGTTAGGGTTAGGTTTGGTTTAAGCATTAGCGTTAGGGTTAGGGTTAAGTTTTGTGTTAGGGTTAGGGTTAGGGTTAGCGTTTGTGGTAGGGTTAGGTTTACGTTCAGGGTTAGTGTTAGGGTTAGGGTAAGAGTTAGGATTGGTGTAAGCATTAGGGTTAGGTTTAGGGTTTGTGTTAGGGTTAGGGTTAGGTTTACGGTTTGTGCTAGGGTTAGGGTTAGGGTTGGTGTAATCATTAGGTTTAGTGTTAGGTTTAGGGTGTGTGTTAGAATTAGGTTGGGGCTTAGGGGTAGAGAGTGTTAGGGTTAGGATTAGTGTTGGTGTAAGCATTTGGGTTACAATTGGGGTTAGGGTTATGGTTAGGGTTGGAGAAATCATTAGCTGTAGTGTTAGGGTTAGGGTTAGGGTTAGACATAGGTTTAGGGTTAGGTTAAGGCTTGGTGTAATCATTAGGTTTAGGGTTAGGTTTAGGGTTTGTCTGGTTAGGGTTAGGGTTAGGGTTAGTGTTAGGGTTATAGTTATGGTCAGGGTTAGGGTTAGGGTTAGGGTTAGGGTTAATGTTAAGGTTGGTGTAAGCATTATGGCTAGGGTTATTGCTTGTGTCAGGGTTAGAGTTAGGGTTAGGTTTTGTGTTAGGGTTAAAGATAGCGTTGGTGTAAGCATTAGCTTTAGGGTTATGGTTAGAGTTAGGGTTAGGTTTACGGTTCGGGTTTGGGTTCGGGTTAGGGTTAGCATTAGGATTTGTGTTAGGGTTACGGTGAGTGTTGGTGTAAGCATTATGGTTAGTGTTAGGGTTAGTGCTGGGTTAGGTGTATGGTAAGGGTTAGTGTTGGTGTAAGAATTTATGTTAAAATTGCGGTTAGATTTAGGGTTAGGGTTTGTGTTAGGTTTAGGGTTAGAATTAGGGTTTGTGTTAGGGTTAGGGTTAGGGTTGATATAAGAATTTGGGTTTGGGTTAGTGTCAGGGTTAGGCTTTGTGTTAGGGTTAGGGTTAGGGTTAGGGTTGCAGTTAGTGTTAGGATTATTTTTAGTTTTGGGTTTAGGGTTGGTTTAATCATTAGATTTAGTGTTAGGGTTAGGGTTTGTGTCAGGGTTATGGTTATGGTTAGGGTTAGGGTTTGTGTTAGGGTTAGGGTTAGGTTTAGTGTTTGTGTTAGGCTAGATGTAACCATTAGGCTTAGGGTTAGGGATAGGGTTAGTGTTAGGGTTAGGCTTACAGTTAGTGTTATGGTCCGGGTTAGGGTTAGATTTAGGTTTGCTGTAAGCATTAGGGTTACGGTTACGGTGAGTGTTAGGATTTGTGTTATAATTAGGATTAGGTTATGGTAAGTGTTAGGATTGGTGTAAGCATTAGGTTTAGGGTTAGTGTTAGAGTTAGGGTTTGTGTTAGGGTTAGGGTTATGGTTGGGCTTAGGTTTATTGTTAGGTTTAGGGTTAGGTTTAGGGTTGGTGTAAGCATTAGGGCTAGTTTTAGGATTAGGGTTAGTTTTTGTGTTAGGGTTAGTTTTAGAGATTAGGGTTAGGTTTAGGTTTAGGGTTAGTATTTGTGTTAGGGTTAGGGTTAGGGTTTGTGTCAGGATTAGGGTTAGTGTTATTGTTAGTGTTTGTGTTAGGCTTAGGGTTAGAGTAAGGGTAAGGGTTCATGTAAGCTTTAGGCTTAGCGATAGGGATAGAGTTAGGGTTACCGTCCGGGTTAGGTTTGGGTAAGGGTTAGTGTTAGGGTTTGGGTTTTTGTTAGGGTTAGGTTTAGGGTTGGTGTTAGGGTTCCGGTTAGAGTTGTTGTAAGCTTTAGGGTTAGGATTGGGGTTAGGATTAGGGTTTGTGTTGGGTTAGGTTTAGGTTTAGGGTGAGTGTGAGATTTACGGTTAGGGTTACTGTTGGTGTAATCATTAGGTTTAGGATTAGGGTTAGGATTTGTGTCAGGGTTAGGGATAGGGTTAGGTTTAGGGTTTGTGTTAGTGTTAGGGTTAGGTTTGGTGTAAGCATTAGCGTTAGGGTTAGAGTTAAGTTTTGTGTTAGGGTTAGGGTTAGCGTTTGTGGTAGGGTTAGGTTTACGTTCAGGGTTAGTGTTAGGGTTAGGGTAAGAGTTAAGATTGGTGTAAGCATTAGGGTTAGGTTTAGGGTTTGTGTTAGGGTTAGGGTTAGGTTTACGGTTTGTGCTAGGGTTAGGGTTAGGGTTGGTGTAATCATTAGGTTTAGTGTTATGTTTAGGGTGTGTGTTAGAGTTAGGTTGGGGCTTAGGCGTAGAGAGTGTTAGGGTTAGGATTAGTGTTGGTGTAAGCATTTGGGTTACAATTGGGGTTAGGTTTAGGGTTAGGGTTGGAGAAATCATTAGCTGTAGTGTTAGGGTTAGGTTTAGGGTTAGACATAGGTTTAGGGTTAGGTTAAGGCTTGGTGTAATCATTAGGTTTAGGGTTAGGTTTACGGTTTGTCTGGTTAGGGTTAGGGTTAGTGTTAGGGTTATAGTTATGGTCAGGGTTAGGGTTAGGGTTAGGGTTAGGGTTAATGTTAAGGTTGTTGTAAGCATTATGGCTAGGGTTATTGCTTGTGTCAGGGTTAGAGTTAGGGTTACCTTTTGTGTTAGGGTTAAAGTTAGCGTTGGTGTAAGCATTAGCTTTAGGGTTATTGTTAGAGTTAGGGTTAGGTTTACGGTTCGGGTGGGGTTCGGGTAAGGGTTACGATTTGTGTTAAGGTTAGGGTTAGGTTTAGGATTTGTGTTAGGGTTACGGTGAGTGTTGGTGTAAGCATTAGGGTTAGTGTTAGGGTTAGTGCTGGGTTAGGTGTATGGTAAGGGTTAGTGTTGGTGTAAGAATTTATGTTAAAATTGCGGTTAGATTTAGGGTTAGGGTTTGTGTTAGGTTTAGGGTTAGAATTAGGGTTTGTGTTAGGGTTAGGGTTAGGGTTGATATAAGAATTTGGGTTTGGGTTAGTGTCAGGGTTAGGCTTTGTGTTAGGGTTAGGGTTAGGGTTAGGGTTGCAGTTAGTGTTAGGATTATTTTTAGTTTTGGGTTTAGGGTTGGTTTAATCATTAGATTTAGTGTTAGGGTTAGGGTTTGTGTCAGGGTTATGGTTAGGGTTAGGGTTTGTGTTAGGGTTAGGGTTAGGTTTAGTGTTTGTGTTAGGCTAGATGTAACCATTAGCCTTAGGGTTAGGGATAGGTTTAGTGTTAGGGTTAGGCTTACGGTTAGTGTTATGGTCCGGATTAGGGTTCGATTTAGGTTTGCTGTAAGCATTAGGGTTACGGTTACGGTGAGTGTTAGGATTTGTGTTAGAATTAGGATTAGGGTTATGGTAAGTGTTAGGATTGGTGTAAGCATTAGGTTTAGGGTTAGTGTTAGAGTTAGGGTTTGTGTTAGGGTTAGGGTTATGGTTGGGCTTAGGTTTATTGTTAGGTTTAGGGTTAGGGTTAGGGTTGGTGTAAGCATTAGAGTTAGTTTTAGGATTAGGGTTAGTTTTTGTGTTAGGGTTAGTTTTAGAGATTAGGGTTAGGTTTAGGGTTAGGGTTAGGGTTTGTGTTAGGGTTAGAGTTAGGGTTGGTGTAAGCATTAGAGTTAGGGTTAGGGTTTGGTTTTGTGTTAGGGTTAAGTTTAAGGTTAGGGTTAGGGTTGGATTGGTGTAAGCATTACGTTTATGATTAGGGTTAGTGTTTGTGTCAGGGTTAGGTTTAGGTTTACAGTTTGTGTTAGGGTTTGTGTTAGGGTTAGGGTTATTGTTAGGGTTAGGGTTGGTGTAAGCATTAGGGTTAGGCTTAGGATTAGGCTTAGTGGTTGTGTTAAGGTTAGGGTTAAGCTTAGCTTTAGGTTTAGGTTTTGACTTCGTGTAAGCTTTATATTTAAGGTTAAGGTTAGTGTTTTTGTCAGGGTTAGTTTTAGGTTTAGAGTTTGTGATAGGATTTGTGTTAGGGTTAGGGTTAGTGTTAGGGTTAGGGTTGATGTAAGCATTAGGGTTAGGGTTAGGGTTAGTGCTGGGTTAGGGGTACGGTCAGGGTTAGGTTTTTGGTTAGTGTAAGAGTTAGGGTTGGTGTAAGCATAATGGTTAGAGTTACGGTAAGGGTTAGGGTTAGTGTTTGTGTCAGGGTTATGGTTAGGGTTAGGTTTAGGGATAGGTTTAGGGTATGTGTTAGGGTTAGGGTTAGGGTTGGTGTAAGCATTAGGGTTAGGCTTAGGATTAGGCTTAGAGGTTGTGTTAAGGTTACGGTTAGGCTTAGGTTAAGGTTTAGGTTTAGATTTTCTTTAAGCTTTATGTTTACGGTTAGGTTTACTGTTTTTTCAGGGTTTGGTTTAGTGTTATGGTTAGGGTTAGTGTTAGGGTTAGGGTTAGGGTTAGCTTTGGGGTAAGCATTAGGGTTAGGGTTACGGTTAGTGCTGGGTTAGGGGTACGGTCAGGGTTAGGGTTATGGTTCGTGTAAGAGTTAGGGTTGTTGTAAGCATGAGGGTTAGGGTTACGGTAAGGGTTAGGGTTTGTGTTAGGGTTAGGATTAGGGTTAGGTTTAGGGTTTGTGTTAGGGTTAGGGTTGGTGTAAGCATTAGGTATAGAGTTAGGTTATGGTATGTGTTAGGGTTAGGGTTGGGCTCACTAGTAGAGAGTGTTAGGGTTAGAGTTAGTGTTGGTGTAAGCATTTTTGCTACAAATGGATTTAGGGTTAGGGTTTGTGTTAGAGTTAGGGTTAGAGTTAGGGTTAGGGTTATGGTTTGTGTTAGGGTTAGGTTTAGGATTAAGGTTAAGGTTAGGTTTAGGGTTAGGGTTAGGTTTGGTGTAATCATCATGTTTAGAATTACGGTTAAGGCTTGTGTCAGGGTTAGGGTTATGTTTAGGGTAAGTGTTTGTGGTAGGGTTAGGGTTACGGTCAGGGTTAGGGTAAGGGTTAGGTTAGAGTTAGGGTTTGTTGTAAGCATTAGGGTTAGGTTTAGGGTTTCTGTTAGGGTAGGGTTAGGGTTAGGTTTAGGGTTTGTGTTAGGGTTTGTGTTAGGGTTAGGGTTGGTGTAAAAATTAGGATTAAGGTTAGGTTTACGGTGTGTGTTAGAGTTAGGTTTGGGCAAAGGGGTAGAGAGTGTTAGGGTTATGGTTAGTTTATATTTAGGGTTACACTAAGGGTTAGGTTTCGGGTTAGGGTTAGGGTTAGGGTTGGTGTAAGCATAAGGTTTAGGGTTAGGTTTAGGGTGTGTGTTAGGGTTAGTGTTGGGCTTAGGCGTAGAGAATGTTACGGTTAGGGTTTTTGTTGGTGTCTTCATTTGTGTTACATTGGGGTTAGGGTTAGGGTTAGGGTTAGTGTTAGGGTTAGGCTCTGTGTTAGGTTTGTGTTAGGGTTGGTGTAAGCATTAGATTTAGGGGTAGGGTTAGAGTTAGGGTTAGGGTTACAGATCGGGTTAGTTTTTAGGTTAGTCTTATGGTTAGGGTTAGAGTAAAGGTTTGTGTTATGTTTAGGTTTAGGGTTAGGGTTATGATTAGAGTTAGGGTTAGGGTTGGTGTAAGCATTAGTGTTAGGGTTAGGGTTAGGGTTAATGTTATGGTTAGGGTTACACTAAGAGTTAGGTTTTTGGTTAGGGTTATGGTTAGGTTTGGTTAAAGCATTCGGCAAAGGTTTACTGTTATGGAAAATTTATGTGTTAATGTCTGTGAAAGCATTAGGGTTAGTATTAGGGTTAGGTTTAGGGTTTGTGTTAGGGTTAGAATTACGGTTATGGTTCGAGTTAGTGTTAGGGTTAGGCTTAGGGTTAGGATTAGGGTTGGTGTAAGCATTAGGTTTAGGGTTAGGGTTATGGTTTGTGTCAGGATTAGGGTTAGTGTTATTGTTAGAGTTTGTGTTAGGGTGAGGGTTAGGTTTAGGGTTTGGTTTAGGGTTGGTGTAAGCATTAGGGTTAGGATTAGGGTAAGGCTTAGGGTTTGTGTTAGGGTTAGGGTTAGGGTTGGGGTAAGCATTAGGTTTAGGGATAGGGTTAGGGTTTGTGTCAGTGTTAGGGTTAGGGTTAGCGTTATGGTTTGTGTTAGGCTTAGGGTTAGGGTCAGGGTAAGGGTTGGTGTAAGCTTTATGTTTAGCGTTAGGGATAGAGTTAGGGTTACCGTCCGGGATAGGTTTGGGTAAGGGTTAGTGTTAGGGTTTGGGTTTTTGTTAGGGTTAGGGTTAGGGTTGGTGTTAGGGTTCCGGTTAGATTTGGTGTAAGCTTTAGGGTTAGGATTGGGGTTAGGGTTAGGGTTTGTGTTGGGTTAGGGTTAGGTTTACGGTGAGTGTGAGATTTACGGTTAGGGTTACTGTTGGTGTAATCATTAGGTTTAAGATTAGGGTTAGGATTTTTGTCAGGATTAGGGATAGGGTTAGGTTTAGGGTTTGTGTTAGTGTTAGAGTTAGGTTTGGTGTAAGCATTAGCATTAGGGTTAGGGTTAAGTTTTGTGTTAGGGTTAGGGTTAGGGTTAGCGTTTGTGGTAGGGTTAGGGTTAGGTTCAGGGTTAGTGTTAGGGTTAGGGTTAGAGTTAGGATTGGTGTAAGCATTAGGGTTAGGTTTAGGGTTTGTGTTAGGGTTAGGGTTAGGTTTACGGTTTGTGCTAGGGTTAGGGTTAGGGTTGGTGTAATCATTAGGTTTAGTGTTAGGTTTAGGGTGTGTGTTAGGGTTAGGTTGGGGCTTAGGGGTAGAGAGTGTTAGGGTTAGGATTAGTGTTGGTGTAAGCATTTGGGTTACAATTGGGGTTAGGGTTAGGGTTAGGGTTGGAGAAATCATTAGCTGTAGTGTTAGGGTTAGGGTTACGGTTAGACATAGGTTTAGGGTTAGGTTAAGGCTTTGTGTAATCATTAGGTTTAGGGTTAGGTTTAGGGTTTGTCTGGTTAGGGTTAGGGTTAGGGTTAGTGTTAGTGTTATAGTTATGGTCAGGGTTAGGGTTAGGGTTAGGGTTAATGTTAAGGTTGTTGTAAGCATTATGGCTAGGGTTATTGCGTGTGTCAGGGTTAGAGTTAGGGTTAGGTTTTGTGTTAGGGTTAAAGTTAGTGTTGCTGTATGCATTAGGTTTAGGGTTATGGTTAGAGTTAGGGTTAGGTTTACGGTTTGGGTTTGGGTTCGGGTTAGGGTTATGTTTAGGGTTTGTGTTAGGGTTACGGTGAGTGTTGGTGTAAGCATTATGGTTAGTGTTAGGGTTAGTGCTGGGTTAGGTGTATGGTAAGGGTTAGTTTTTGTGTAAGAATTTATGTTAAAATTGCGGTTAGATTTAGGGTTAGGGTTTGTGTTAGGTTTAGGGTTAGAATTAGGGTTTGTGTTAGGGTTAGGGTTAGGGTTGATATAAGAATTTGGGTTTGGGTTAGTGTCAGGGTTAGGCTTTGTGTTAGGGTTAGGGTTAGGGTTAGGGTTAGGGTTGCAGTTAGTGTTAGGATTATTTTTAGTTTTGGGTTTAGGGTTGGTTTAATCATTAGGTTTAGTGTTAGGGTTAGGGTTTGTGTCAGGGTTATGGTTAGGGTTAGGGTGAGGGTTTGTGTTAGGGTTAGGGTTAGGTTTAATGTTTGTGTTAGGCTAGATGTAACCATTAGGCTTAGGTTAGGGATAGGGTTAGTGTTAGGTTTATGCTTACGGTTTGTGTTATGGTCCGGGTAGGGTTAGATTTAGGTTTGGTGTAAGCATTAGGGTTACGGTTACGGTGAGTGTTAGGATTTGTGTTAGAATTAGGATTAGGGTTATGGTAAGTGTTAGGATTGGTGTAAGCATTAGGTTTAGGGTTAGTGTTAGAGTTAGGGTTTGTTTTAGGGTTAGGGTTATGGTTGGGCTCTGGTTTATTGTTAGGTTTAGGGTTAGGGTTAGGGTTGGTGTAAGCATTAGAGTTAGTTTTAGGATTAGGGTTAGTTTTTGTGTTAGGGTTAGTTTTAGAGATTAGGGTTAGGTTTAGGGTTAGGTTTAGGGTTAGGGTTAGGGTTAGGGTTTGTGTTAGGGTTAGAGTTAGGGTTGGTGTAAGCATTAGAGTTAGGGTTAGGGTTTGCTTTTGTGTTAGGGTTAAGTTTAGGGTTAGGGTTAGGGTTGGATTGGTGTAAGCATTACGTTTATGATTAGGGTTAGTATTTGTGTCAGGGTTATGGTTAGTGTAAGGGTTAGGTTTATGGTTAGGTTTAGGGTTTGTGTTAGGGTTCGGGTTGGGGTTGGTGTAAGCATTAGTGTTAGGCTTAGGATTAGGCTTAGTGGTTGTGTTAAGGTTAGGGTTAGGCTTAGCTTTAGGTTTAGGTTTTGATTTTGTGTAAGCTTTATATTTACGGTTATGGTTAGGGTTTTTGTCAGGGTTAGGTTTAGGTTTACAGTTTGTGTTAGGATTTGTGTTAGGGTTAGTGTTAGTGTTAGGGTTAGGGTTGATGTAAGCATTAGGGTTAGGGTTAGGGTTAGTGCTGGGTTAGGGGTACGGTCAGGGTTAGGTTTTTGGTTAGTGTAAGAGTTAGGGTTGGTGTAAGCATAATGGTTAGAGTTACGGTAAGGGTTAGGGTTAGTGTTTGTGTCAGGGTTATGGTTAGGGTTAAGTTTAGGGATAGGTTTAGGGTATGTGTTAGGGTTAGGGTTAGGGTTGATGTAAGCATTAGCGTTAGGCTTAGGATTAGGCTTAGAGGTTGTGTTAAGGTTACGGTTAGGCTTAGGTTAAGGTTTAGCTTAAATTTTCTGTAAGCTTCATGTTTACGGTTAGGTTTAGTGTTTTGTCAGGGTTTGGTTTAGTGTTAGGGTTAGGGTTAGGGTTAGGGTTAGCTTTGGGGTAAGCATTAGGGTTAGGGTTACGGTTAGTGCTGGGTTAGGGGTACGGTCAGGGTTAGGGTTATGGTTCGTGTAAGAGTTAGGGTTGTTGTAAGCATGAGGGTTAGGGTTACGGTAAGGGTTAGGGTTTGTGTTAGGGTTAGGATTAGGGTTAGGTTTAGGGTTTGTGTTAGGGTTAGGGTTGGTGTAAGCATTAGGTATAGAGTTAGGTTATGGTATGTGTTAGGGTTACGGTTGGGCTCATTAGTAGAGAGTGTTAGGGTTAGAGTTAGTGTTGGTGTAAGCATTTTTGCTACAAATGGATTTAGGGATAGGGTTTGTGTTAGAGTTAGGATTAGAGATAGGGTTAGGGTTATGGTTTGTGTTAGGGTTAGGTTTAGGGTTAAGGTTAAGGTTAGGTTTAGGGTTAGGGTTAGGTTTGGTGTAATCATCATGTTTAGAATTACGGTTAAGGCTTGTGTCAGGGTTAGGGTTATGTTTAGGGTAAGTGTTTGTGGTAGGGTTAGGGTTACTGTCGGGGTTAGGGTAAGGGTTAGGATTAGAGTTAGGGTTTGTTGTAAGCATTAGGGTTAGGTTTAGGGTTTCTGTTAGGGTAGGGTTAGGGTTAGGTTTAGGGTTTGTGTTAGGGTTTGTGTTAGGGTTAGGGTTGGTGTAAGCATTAGGATTAAGGTTAGGTTTAGGGTGTGTGTTATAGTTAGGTTTGGGCATAGGGGTAGAGAGTGTTAGGGTTAGGGTTAGTTTATGGTTAGGGTTACACTAAGGGTTAGGTTTCGGGTTAGGGTTAAGGTTAGGGTTGGTGTAAGCATAAGGTTTAGGGTTAGGTTTAGGGTTAGTGTTAGGGTTAGGCTCTGTGTTAGGTTAGGGTTAGGGTTGGTGTAAGCATTAGATTTAGGGGTAGGGTTAGAGTTAGGGTTAGGGATACAGATCGGGTTAGTTTTTAGGTTAGTCTTATGGTTAGGGTTAGAGTAAAGGTTTGTGTTATGTTTAGGTTTAGGGTTAGGGTTATGATTAGGTTTAGGGTTAGGGTTGGTGTAAGCATTAGTGTTAGGGTTAGTGTTAGGGTTAATGTTATGGTTAGGGTTACACTAAGAGTTAGGTTTTGGGTTAGGGTTATGGTTAGGGTTGGTTAAAGCATTCGGCATAGGTTTACTGTTATGGAAAATTTATGTGTTAATGTCTGTGAAAGCATTAGGGTTAGTATTAGGGTTAGGTTTAGGGTTTGTGTTAGGGTTAGAATTACGGTTATGGTTCGAGTTAGTTTTAGGGTTAGGCTTAGGGTTAGGATTAGGGTTGGTGTAAGCATTAGGTTTAGGGTTAGGGTTATGGTTTGTGTCAGGATTAGGGTTAGTGTTATTGTTAGAGTTTGTGTTAGGGTGAGGGTTAGGTTTAGGGTTTGGTTTAGGGTTGGTGTAAGCATTAGGGTTAGGATTAGGGTAAGGCTTAGGGTTTGTGTTAGGGTTAGGGTTAGGGTTGGGGTAAGCATTAGGTTTAGGGATAGGGTTAGGGTTTGTGTCAGTGTTAGGGTTAGGGTTAGCGTTATGGTTTGTGTTAGGCTTAGGGTTAGGGTCAGGGTAAGGGTTGGTGTAAGCTTTATGTTTACGTTAGGGATAGAGTTGGGGTTACCGTCCGGGTTAGGTTTGGGTAAGGGTTAGTGTTAGGGTTTGGGTTTTTGTTAGGGTTAGGGTTAGGGTTGGTGTTAGGGTTCAGGTTGGATTTGGTGTAAGCTTTAGGGTTAGGATTGGGGTTAGGGTTAGGGTTTGTGTTGGATTATTGTTAGGTTTAGGGTGAGTGTGAGATTTACGGTTAGGGTTACTGTTGGTGTAATCATTAGGTTTAGGATTAATGTTAGGGTTTGTGTCAGGGTTAGTAATAGGGTTAGGTTTAGGGTTTGTGTTGGTGTTAGGGTTAGGTTTGGTGTAAGCATTAGCGTTAGGGTTAGGGTTTAGTTTTGTGTTAGGATTAGGGTTAGGGTTAGTGTTAGTGTTTGTGGTAGGGTTAGGGTTACGTTCTGGGTTAGTGTTAGGGTTAGGGTTAGAGTTAGGATTGGTGTAAGCATTAGGGTTAGGTTTAGGGTTTTTGTTAGGGTTAGGGTTAGGGTTAGGTTTTGTGTTAGGATTAGGGTTAGCGTTATTGTAACCATTAGGTTTGAGTTAGGGTTGGAGTTATGGTTAGGTTTACGGTCCATGTTCGGGTTCGGGTTAGGTTTAGGGTTAGGGTTAGTATTTGTGTTAGGGTTAGGGTTAGGGTTTGTGTTAGGTTTAGGTGACGATTGGTGTAAGGATTAGGGTAGGTTTAGGTTTTGTGCTGGGTAAGGTGTACGGTAATGGTTAGGGCTCGCGTTAGCGTTAGAGTTAGGGTTGCTGTAAGCATGAGGGTTAGGGGTACAGTTAGGATTTGGGTGTGTGTTAGGGTTAGTGTTAGGGTTAGGGTTAGTGTTATGGTTTGTGTTAGGGTTAGGTTTAGGGTTGTTGTAAGCATTAGGTTTAGGGTTAGGATTAGGGTGTGTGTTAGATTTAGAGTTGGGCTTAGGGGTAGAGAGTGTTACTGTTAGGGTTAGTGTTTTTGTAAGAATTTGTTTTACACTTGGGGTTAGGTTTAGGCTTAGGGTTTGTGTTATGTTTAGTGTAAGGGTTAGGGTTTTTTTTAGGGTTAGGGTTAGGGTTGGTGTAAGCATTAGTGATAGGGTTAGTGTTAGGTTAATGCTTCGTGTTAGGGTTGGGGTTAGGATTAGGGTTTGGGTTAGATTTAGGTTTGCGGTGAGGGTTGGTGTAATCATTAGGTTTAGGATTAGGGTTAGGGTTTGTGTCAGGGTTACGGTTAGGGTTAGGGTTAGGGTTTGTGTCAGGGTTACGGTTAGGGTTAGGGTTTGTGTTAGGCTAGATGTAAGCCGTAGGGTTCGGGTTAGTGTCAGGGTTAGGGTTACTGTTAGGCTTAGGTTTCGAGTTTGTGTTAGATTTAGGGTTGGTGTAAGCGTAGTGTTAGGGTTACAGTTAGTTGTAGGGTTTTTGTTCGAATTTTGGTTAGGGTTAGGGTAATGGTTAGGATTGGTGTAAACATTAGGTTTAGGCTTAGGTTTAGACTTAAGGTTAGGGTTACGGTCCGGGTTAGGTTTTAGGTTTGGCTTAGGGTTAGGGATAGAGTTAGAGTTTGTGTTAGGGTTAGGGTTAGGTTTAGGGTTAGGATTCGTGTAAGCTTTAGGATTAGGGTTAGGGTTAGGGTTAGTTTTTCTTTTACGGTCAGGTTTAGGGTTAGGGTTAGGTTTAGGGTTAGGGCTCGTGTAATCATTGGGTTTAGGGTTAGGGTTATGTTTTGTGTCAGGGTTAGGTTTAAGGTTTGTGTTAGTGTTGGTGTAAGCCTGAGGTTTAGGTTTAGTGTTAGGGTTAATTTTAGAGTTATTGTTACGGTCAGGGTTAGGTTGAGGGTTAGGGTTAGAGTTAGGGTTGGTGTAAGCATTAAGGTTAGTGTTACGTTTAGGGTTACGGTTTGTGTTAGGGTTGGTGTAAGCATAAGAGTTAGGGTTAGGGTTAGGGTTAGGGTTAGGGTTAGGGTTAGGGTTAGGGTCGGTTAGGATTGGTGTACGCTTGAGGTTTCAGGTTAGTGTTAGTGTTTGTGTCATGGTTATGGTTATGCTTTGGATTAGGGTTTGTGTTAGGGTTAGGGTTGGGTAAAGAATTTGTGTTAGGGTTAGGGATAGGGTTGGTGTAATCATTAGGGTTAGGGTTAGTGTTTGTTTTAGGGTTAGGCTTAGAGGTTATGTTAAGTTTAGGGTTAGGGTTAGGTAAAGGTTTAGGGTTAGATTTGGTGTAAGCATTAGTTTTAGGGTTCTGGATTGTGTTAGGTTTGGTGTAAGCATTAGGGTTAGGGTTAGGGTTAGGGTTAGTGCTGGGTTAGGGGTGCGTCACGGTTAGGGCTCGTGTTAGCGTTAGTGTTAGGGTGGATGTAAGCATGAGGGTTAGGGTTAAGGTTAGGTTTAGGGTTTGCGTTAGGGTTATTGCTAGGGTTAGGGTTAGGGTTTGTGTTAGGGTTAGTGTAGTGTTGGTGTAAGCATTTGTGTTACAATTGGCTTTAGGTTTAGGGTTTGTGTTAGGGTTAGGGTTAGGGTTAGGTTTCGGGTTTGTGTTAGGGTTAGGGTTAGGGTTGGTGTAAGCATTAGGGTTAGGGTTAGGATTATAGTTATGGTTGGTGTAAGCATTAGTGTCAGGGTTAGGGTTTGTGTTAGGGTTAGGGTTAGGTTTAGGGTTAGGGTTTGTGTAAGGGTTAGGGTTGTGGTGGTTTAAGCATTAGCGTTAGGGTTAAGGTTAGGGTTAGGGTTTGCGTTAGGGTTAGTGTTAAACTTAGGTGTAGGTTTAGGTTTAGGGTTGATGTAATCATTAGGTTTAGGGTTAGGGTTAGGGTTTGTTTCATGGTTAGGGCTAGCATTAGATTTATTGTTAGGGTTAGAGTTAGGGTTGTTGTAAGCATTACGGATAGCATTAGGGTTTGTGTAAGGGTTATTGCTAGATGTAAGGATTTGTGTTAGGGTTAGGGTTAGCATTGGTGTAAGCATTAGGTTCAGGGGTAGGGTTAGAGTTAGGGATAGGATTACGCTCCGGGTTAAGTTTTGTGTTAGGTTTAGGGTTATGGTTAGGGTTTGTGTTATGGTTAGGCTTATGGTTACAGTTCGGGTATGCGTTAGAGTTAGGGTTTGTGTAAGCATGAGGCTTAGGGTTACGGTTAGGGTTTGTGTTAGGGTTAGGGTTAGGGTTGGTATAAGCATTAGGTTTAGAATTAGGTTTATGGTGTTAAGGTTAGGTTTAAATTTGGGCTTAGGGGTAGAGAGTGTTACGGTAATGGTTTGTGTTGGTGTAAGAATTTGTGTTACAATTGAGATTAGGTTTAGGGTTAGGGTTTGTGTTATGGTTAGGGTAAGGGTTAGGGTTTGTGTTAGGGTTATGGTTTGGGTTGGTGTAAGCATTATGGTTATGGTTAGTGTTAGTGTTAGGCTTTGCGTTAGGGATAGGCTTAGGGTTAGATTTACGGATAGGGTTAGGATTATGTTTAGGTTTGGGTTTAGGGTTGGTGTAATCTTAGTTTTAGGTTTAGGGTTAGGGTTTGTGTCAGGGTTAGGGTTAGGGTTAGGGTTTATGTTAGGGTTAGGATTATGGTTAGGATTTGTGTTAGGCTAGATGTAACAACTAGGGTTAAGGTGAGGGTTAGGGTTCATGTTAGGGTTAGGGTTACGGTTAGGGTTAGGGTTCAGGTTAGGTTTAGAGTGACGGTTGGTGTAAGCACTAGGGATAGGGTCACGGTTACTGTTAGTGTTTGTGTTAGAATTAGGGTTAGGATTAGGGAAAGTGTTAGGATTGGTGTAAGCTTTATGTTTAGGGTTAGCTTTAGAGTTAGGGTTAGGGTTACGGTCTTGGTAAGGGTTTAGGTTAGGCTTAGATTTAGGTTTATAGTTAGGGTATGTGTTAGGGTTAGGGTTAGGGTTAGGTTTAGGGTTCGGTTTATGGTTAGGGTTAGTGCTCATGTAAGCATTGGGGTATGGTTAGGGTTAGGTTTAGTTTTTGTTTTAGGGTTAGGTTTTGCAATTAGGGTTAGGTTTAGGTTAGGATTAGGGCTGGTGTAATAATTGGGTTTAGGATTAGTTTTACAGTTTGTGTCAGGGTTAGGGTTAGTGTTAGGATTAGGGTTTGTGTTAGGGTTAGGGTTAGGGTTTGTGTTAGGCTTGGTGTAAGCATTAGGGTTAGGTTTACCGTTAGGATTACGGTGTGTGTTAGAGTTGGTGTAAGCATTAGAGTTAGGGATAGGGTTTATTAGGGTTTGTGTTAGGGTTATGGTTAGGTTTAGTTTTCGGATTAGTGTAAGCATTAGGTTTAGGGTTAGGGTTAGTGTTTGTGTCGGGGTTAGGGTTAGGGTTAGGGTTGGTGTAAGCATTATGTTTAGGCTTAGGGTTAGGCTTAGAGTTTGCTTAATGTTAGGGTTAGGGTTAGGGTTAGATTTAAGGTTAGTTTTTTTGTAAGCATTAGGTTTAGACTTGGGGTTAGGGTTTGAGTCAGGGTTAGGTTTACTGTTAGGGTTTGTGTTAGGGTTACAATTAGGGTTAGGGTTAGTGTTTGTGTTAGAGTTGGTGTAAGTATTAAGGTTAAGTTTAGGGTTTGTGTTAGGGTTAGAGTTAGCGTTGGTGTAAGCATTAGGTTTAGGGTTAGGGTTAGATTAGGGTTAGTTTTAAGGTCCGGTTTTGGGTTTGGGTTAGGGTTAGGGTTAGGGTTAGGTTTAGGGTTTGTGTTAGGATTATGGTTAGTGTTGGTGTAAGCATTAGTGTTAGGGTTAGGGTTAGAGTAAGGGTTAGGTTAATGGTCCGGGTTAGGGTTTTGTTTAGGCTTAGGGTTAGGCTTATAGTTAGGTTTTGTGTTATTGTTAGGGTTTGGTATAGGGTTAGGGTTAGAGTTAGGGTTAGTGTTGGTGTAAGCATTAGGGTTAGGGTTAGGGTTAATTTTTGTTTTAGGTTTAGGTTTAGCTGTAAGAGTTAGGTTTATGGTTACAGTTAGGGCTGCTGTAATCATTGGGTTTAGTGTTAGGGTTAGGTTTTGTGTCTGGGTTAGGGTTAGGGTTAGAATTATGGTTTTTGTTAGGGTTATGCTTATGGTTTGTGTTAGGGTTGGTGTAAGCATTATGTTTAGGGCTAGGTTTAGGGTGTGTGTTAGGGTTACGGTTGGGCTTAGGGGTAGAGAGTGTTAGGGTTAGGGTCAGTGTTGGTGTAAGCATTTCGGTTACAATTTTAATTAGGGTTTAGGATTAGGGTTTGTGTTAGTTTTAGGGTTAGTTTAAAGGTTAGGGTTGGTGTAAGCATTAGCGTTAGCATTAGGGTTAGGGCTAGGGTTTGTGTTAGGGTTAATTTTATGATTAGGATTAGCTTTTTAGTAATCATTAGGTTTAGGGTTAGGGTTAGGATTTGTATCAGGGTTAGGGTTATCGTAGGGTTAGGGTTTGTGTTAGGCATTTGGGTTAAGTTTTGTGTTAGGTTTGGTGTAAGCACTAGGATTAGGGTTTTTTCTGGGTTAGTGTTACGGTCATGGTTAGGGTTCGGGTTAAGGTTAAAGTTAGGGTTGGTGTAAGCATTAGGGTTAGGGTTAGGGTGAGGGTTTGTGATTGTGTTAGGGTTAGGGTTACAATTGTGTAAGCATTAGGTTTAGGGTTAGGGTTAGGGTTTGTGTCATGGTTAGGGTTAGAGTTAGGATTATGTTCTGTGTTAGGTTAGGTTTTGTGTTAGGGTTGGTGTAAGCATTAGGGTTAGGCTTAGGTTTAGGGTTATGGTTAGTGCTGGGTTAAGGGTACGGTCAGGGTTAGGGTTCGGGTAAGCGTTAGATTTTGGGTTGGTGTAAGCATGAGGGTTAGGGTTACGGTTAGAGTTAGGGTTTCTGTTTTGGTTAGGGTTAGCGTTTTGGTTTGTGTTAGGGTTATGGTTAGGTTTGGTGTAAGCATTAGGTTTAGGGGTAGGTTTAGGGTGTGTGTTAGGGTTCGGGTGGGCTTAGGAGTACAGAGTGTTATGGTTAGGATTAGTGTTGGTTTAAGCATTTGTGTTACAATTGGGTTTAGGTTTAGGGTTAGTGTTTGTGTTAGGATTAGGGTTAGGGTAAGGTTTGGTGTAAGCATTAGGGTTAGGGTTAGGTTTAGGGTCAGAGTTTGCGTTATGTTTAGGGTTAGGGTTAGGAGAGGGTGAGGTTTAGGTTTAGGGTTAGGGTTGGTGTTAGCATTATGTTTAGCTTTAGGGTTAATGTTAGGGTTAGCGTTACTGTCAGAGTTATGTTTCGGATTCAGGTTAGGTTTAGGGTTATGGTTAGGGTTTGTGTTAAGGTTACTGTTAGGGTTAGGGTTAGAGTTTGTTGTTAAGATTAGGGTAATAGTTGATGTAAGCATTAGGATTAACGTTAGGGTTAGGGTTGGTGTAAGCATTAGGGTTAGCGTTAGGGTTATATTTAGGGTTAGCGTTAGGGTTTGTGTAATCATTAGTTTTAGGGTTAGGGTTTGTGTCAGGGTTAGGGTTAAGTTTAGGGTTAGTGTTTATGTTAGGGTTCGGGTTAGGGTTTGTGTTAGGTTTGTTGTAAGCATTAGGGTTAGGGTACGGGTTAGGGTTAGAGTTAGTTTTGGTGTAAGCATATGGTTAGAGTTACGATTAGGGTTAGGGCTTGTGTTATGGTTGGTGTAAGCATTAGGGTTATTGTTAGGGTTAGGGTTAGGGTTTGTGTTAGGGTTAGTGTTATGGTTTGGGTTGGTGAGAGCATTAGGTTTAGTATTAGGGTTATTTTTAGGGTTTGTGTTAGCGATAGGTTTAGGCTTAGGGTTAGGGTTGGTGCAAGCATTAGGTTTAGGTTTAGATTTGTGTTAAGATGAGGGTTAATTTCAGGGTTAGGTGTCGGGTTAGGGTTAGGTTTTGGTTTTGTGTTAGGTTTAGGGTAAGGGTACGGTTTGGATTATCGTTAGTTGTAGGGGTAGTTTTAGGGTTAGGGTTAGGGTCAAGGTTTATGTTAGGCTTAGGGTTAGGATTAGTTTTTGGGTCAGCGTTATTGTTAGGGTTGGTTTAAGCATGAGGGTTAGGGTTACGGTTAGGGTTAGGGTTTCTGCTAGGGTTAGGGTTAGGGTTAGTGTTAGGGTTAGGGTTTGTGATAGGGTTAGGTTTAGGGTGTCTGTTTTGGTTAGTGTTGGGCTTAGGGGTAGAGAGTGTTAGGTTAGGGTTAGTGTTGGTGTAAGCATTTGTGATACAATTGGGTTTCGTTTTTGTGTTAGGGTTTGTGTTAGGGTTAGGCTTTGGGTTAGGATTGGTGTAGGCATTAGAGTTTTGGTTAGGTTTTGGGTTATGGTTTGTGTTAGGGTTAGGGTTAGGTTTAGGGTTAGGTTGAAGGTGCGGTTTAGGATTAGGGTTAGGTTTGGTGTAAGCATTAGGTTTAGCGTTCAAATTAGTGTTAGTGTTAGGGTTAGGGTCAGGGTTATGATTTTGGTTTGGGTTAGGTTTAATGTTAGGGTTAGGTTTGGTGTAATCATTAGGTTTAGGGTTAGGGTTAGGGTTTGTGTCATGGTTGGGGTTAGGTTTAGGGTTAGGGTTTGTGTTTTGGTTATTGTTAGGGTTTATGTTAGGTTTGGTGTAAGCATTAGTGTTAGGGTTATGGTAAGGGTTAGTGTTTGTGTAAGTGTTAGGTATAGGGTTGGTGCAAGCCTTCGGGTTCAGCTTATAGTTAGGCTTAGATATTGTGTTAAGGTTTGGTTTAGGGTAGGGTTAGGGTTCGGCTTAGTGTTAGGTTTAGAGTTGGTGTAAGCATTAGGTTTAGTGTTAGGGTTAAGGTTTCTGTCATGGTTAGGGTTACGGTTAGGCTTATGGTTTGTGTTAAGGTTAGGGTTAGGGTTTGTGCTAGGCTTGGTGTAAGCATTAGGTTAGAGTTAGGGTTAGGTTTACTGGTATGGTCAGTCTTAGGGTTTTGGTAGCGTTAAAATTAGGGTTGCTGTAAGCATTAGGGTTAGGGTTAGGGTTAGGTTTACGGTTTGTATTAGCCATAGGGTTAGGATTAGGGTTAGGATTGGTGTAAGCATTAAGGGATGGGTTTGGTTTAGGGTTATGGTTTTAGTTAGGGTTAGGGTTAGTGTTAGGGTGAGGCTTCGGTTTAGGATTATGGTTAGGTTTGGTGTAAGCATTAGGTTTACCGTTCAAATTAATGTTACTGTTATGGTTAGGGTCAGAGTTATGATTTTGTTTCGGGTTAGGTTTAGGGTTAGAGTTAGGGTTTGTGCTAAGTTTAAGTTTCGGGTTATGTTTAGGGTTTGTGTTATGGTTAGGCTTAGGGTTAGGGTTAGGTTTAGGGTTAGGGTTAGGGTTGGTGTAATCATTAGGTTTAGGGTTAGGGTTAGGGTTTGTGTCAGGGTTAGGGTTAGGGTTAGGGTTTGTATTAGGGTTATTGTTAGGGTTTGTGTTAAGTTTGGTGTAATCATTAGGTTAACGGTTAGGGTTAGGGTTTGTGTCAGGGTTAGGGTTAGGGTTGTAGTGTGTGTTAGGGTTATTGTTAGGGTTTGTGTTAAGTTTGGTTGAAGCATTAGTGTTAGGGTTAGGGTAAGGGTTAGTGTTAGGAATAGGGTTACCGTCAGGGTTAGGATTCTGATTAGTTTTAGAGTTAGGGTTGGTGTAAGCATTAGGGTTATTGTTGGGGTTAGGGTTAGGGAGTGTTTGGGTTAGGGTTAGGGTCAGGTTTAGGGTTAGGGTTAGCTTTGGTGTAAGCATTAGGTTTAATGTTAGGGTTAGGGTCTTTGTCAGGGTTTGTGTTAGGGTTAGGGTTTGTGTAAGTGTTTGGGATAGGGTTGGTGCAAGCCTTCGGGTTCAGCTTATGGTTAGGCTTAGATTTTGTGTTAAGGTTTGGTTTAGGGTAGAGTTAGGGTTCGGTTTAGGATTAGGTTTAGAGTTGGTGTAAGCATTAGGTTTAGGGTTAGTGTTAAGGTTTCTGTCATGGTTAGGGTTACGGTTAGGTTTATGGTTTGTGTTAGCTTTAGGGTTAGTGTTTGTGTTTGTCTTGGTGTAAGCATTAGAGTTAGAGATAGGGTTAGGTTTACTGGTATGGTCAGTCTTAGGGTTTGGTTAGCGTTAGACTTAGGGTTGCTGTAAGCATTAGGGTTAGGGTTATGTTTAGGTTTAGGGTTTGTGTAAGCCATAGGGTTAGGATTAGGGTTAGGATTGGTGTAAGCATTAGGTTTAGGGTTAGGGTTAATGTTAAGGTTAGGGTTACTTTCAAGGTTATGTGTCGGGTTAGAGTTAGGGTTAGGGTTTGTGTTAGGGTTAGGGTTAGAGTTAGATTTTGTGTTAGGGTTAGGGTTAGCGTTGGTGTAAGCATTAGTTTTAGGGTAAGGGTTAGAGTTAGGGTCACGGTTACAGTCCGGGTTAGGGTTTGGATTATCGTTAGTGTTACAGTTAGGGTTAGGGTTAAGGTTTGTGTTAGGGTTAGTGTTAGGGTTAAGATTAGTTTTCGTTTAGCGTTAGAGTTAGGGTTGGTTTAAGCATGAGGGTTAGGGTTAAGGTTAGGCTTAGGGTTTCTTTAGGCTTAGGGTTAGGGTTAGAGTTAGTTTAGGATTTGTGTTAGGGTTAGGTTTAAGGTTGGTGTAAGCATTATGTTTAGGGTTATTTTTAGGGTGTCTGTTTTGGCTAGGGTTCCCCTCTTGGGTAGAGAGTGTTAGGTAAGTGTTAGTGTTGGTGTAAGCTTTTGTGATACAATTTGGGTTAGGGTTTGGGTTAGAGTTTGTGTTAGTGTTAGTGTTCGGGTCATGCGTTATATTAGTGTTAGGGTTATAGGGTTAGGGTTTATGTTAGGGATAGGGTTAGGATTAGGGTCGGTGTAAGCATTAGGGTTAGAGTTGGATTAGGGTTATAGTTTCTGTTAGGGTTAAATTTAGGGTTAGGGTTAGCTTTGCAGTAATCATTAGATTTAGCATTAGGGTTTGTAACAGGGTTAGGTTAGCGTTAGGGTTAGGGTTCGTGCTAGGTTTAGGGTTAGGGTTTGTGTTAGGGTTGGTGTAAGCATTAGGTTTAGCGTTCGGTTTAGGATGAGTGTTAGCATTAGGGTTGGGCTGAGGGGTAGAGCGTGTTAGGGTTAGGGTTAGTGCTGGTGTAAGCATTTGTGTTACGATTCGGGTTCGGGTTAGAGTTAGGGTTGGGTTAGGGTTAGGGTTGGGTTAGGCTATGTGTTTGGGTTGGTTTAGGGTTGGTGTAATCACTAAGTTTAGGGTTAGATTAGGGTTTGTGTCAGAGTTAGGGATACGGTCAGGGTTAGTGTTAGGATTAGAGTTAGGGTTGGTGTAATTATTAGGTTTAGGGTTAGGGTTAGGGTTGGTGTAATCCTTAGGTTTAGGGTTTGGATTAGGGTTTGTGTCAGGGTTAGGTTCAGGGTTAGGTGTAGCGTTAGGGTTAGGGTTAGTGTAGGGTAAGGGTTATGGTCAGGATTAGGGTTCGGTTTAGGGTTACAGTTAGGGTTGGTTTAAGCATGAGGATTAGGGTTAGGGTTGGTGTAAGCATTAGTGTAAGGGTTAGGGTTAGGGTTAGGGTTTGTGTTAGTGTTAGGGTAGGGTTGGTGTTAGGATTAGGGCTTGTGTTAGGGTTAGGATTAGGGTTGGTGTAAGCTTAAGGTTAGGGATATTAGGGTTATTGTTAGGTTAGGGGTTGTTGTAAGCATTAGGTTTAGGGTTTGGTGTTTCACGGTTAAGGTTAGGGTTAGGGATAGGGTTTGAGTCAGTGATTGTGTTGGGGTTAGGGTTATGGTTTGTGTTAGGGTTAGTGTCAGGGTTATGGTTAGTGTTAGGGTTGCTGTCAGCCTTAGCGTTAGGTTTAGGGTTAAAATGAATCTTAGGGTGTGGGGTACAGTCATGGTTAGGTTTCGGGTTAGCCTTAGAGTTAGGGTTGGTGTAAGCATTAGGGTTAGGGGTAGGGTTAGGATTAGGGTTAGGTTTTGAGTCAGGGTTACGGTTAGCTTTGGTGTAAGCATTAGGTTTAGGATTAGGGTTAGAGTTATGGTTATGTTTACGGTCGCAGTTAGAGTTTGGGTTAGGGTTAGGGTTAGGCTAAGGGTTACGGTAAGGGTTTGTGTTAGGGTTAGGATTACGGTTAGGTTTAGGGTTAGGGTTAGAGTTGGTGTAATGAGTATGTTCAGGGTTAGGGTTAGGATTTGTGTCAGGGTTAGTGTTAGGATTATGGTTTGTTTTACGGTTGGGTTTGTGTTTGTGTTAGGTTTGGTGTAAGCATTAGTGTTAGTGTTAGGGTTAGGGTTTGTGTAAGTGTTAGGGTTAGGGTTGGTGTAAGAATTAGGGTTAGGGTTAGGTTTAGGGTTTGTGTCAGGTTTATTGTAGAGTTAGGGTTAGTTTTGTGTTAGGGTTAGGGTTAAGGTTAGGGTGAGATTGAATTTTATGCTTAGTGTTAGGGTTTGTGTAAGCATTAGCTTTAGGGTTAGGTTTAGGATGTGTTAGGGTTAGGGTTGGACTTAGGGTTAGGGTTATGGTTAGGTTTAGAGTTAGGGTTAGGATTGGTGTAAGCATTAGGTGTAGGGTTAGGGTTAATGTTTGAGTCTTTGTTAGGGTTAGGGTTAGGTTTAGTGTGAGGATCATTTTTATTGGTACGGTCAGTGTTAGGGTTCAGGTTAGAGTTAGAGTTAGTGTTTGTGTAACCATTAGGGTTAGGGTTAGGGTGTGTGTTAGGGTTAGCTTTAGTATTTGTTTTAGGGTTAGTGTTAGCATTGGTGTAAGCATTAGGTTTAGGTTTGTGCTTAGGATGTGTGTTAGGGTTACTTTTGGGCTTAGGGGTAGAGAGTGTTACGGTTCGGGAGAGTTTTGGTGTAAGCATTTCGGGTTATAATTGAAGTTAGGGTTAGGGTTAGGGTTTGTGTTAAGGTTAGGGTTAGGGTTTCGGTTAGGATTAGGGTTAGGGTTGGTGTAAGCATTAGGGTTAGGGTTATGGTTAGGGTTATGGTTAGGGTTTGTGTTAGGGTTAGATTTAGGGTTAACGTTAGGTTTGGTGTAATCATTAGGTTTAGGGTTAGGGTTAGTGTTTGTATCAGGCTTTTGGTTAGCGTTAGTGTAAGGGTTGGAGTTGGGTTTTGTTTTAGGGTGTGTGTCAGCATTAGGTTTACTGTTAGTGTTAGGGTTCGGGTTACAGTCAGGGGTAGGGTTCGGGTTAGGGTTAAAGTTAGGGTAGCGTAAGCATTCGTGTTAGGGTTACTGTAAGGGGTAGGGTTTGTGTTATGGTTGATTTAAGCATTAGAGTTAGGGTTAGGGTTTGTGTTATGGTTAGGATTAGGGTTAGGGCTAGGGTTAGGTTTAGTGTTAGGGTTAGGATTGGTGTAATCATTAGGTTTACGGTTATGGTTATGGTTTGTATCATGTTTAGGGTTAGGGTTAGGTTAGGGTTTGTGTTAGGGCTATGGTTAGGTTTATTGTTTGTGTTAGGGTTGGTGTAAGCATTAGTTTTAGGATTAGTGTTAGAGTTAGGGTTAGGGCTAGGTTTACGGTCAGGTTTGGGTAAGGGTTACAGTTAGGGTTGGTGTAAGCATGAGGGTTAGGATTAGAGTTAGAGTCGGTTTAAGCATTAGTGTAAGTTTTAGGGTTAGGGTTTGTGTTAGTGTTAGGGTAAGGGGTTGTGTTAGGGTTAGGGCTTGTGTTATGGTTAGTGTTAGGGTTGGTGTAAGCATTAGCTTTAGGTTTAGGCTTAGGGTTTGTGTCAGGTTTAGGGTTAGGGTTAGTGTTATGTTTTATGTTAGGGTTTGGGTTAGGTTTAGGGTTTGGGTTATGGTTATGTTTAGGGTTGGTGTAAGTATAAGGGTTAAGCTTAGTATTAGGCTTAGGGTTTGTGTTAGGGTTAGGGTTAGGGTTAGAGTTACGGTTAAGTTTAGGTTTAGAGTTAGGGTTAGGGTTGGTGTAATCATTAGGTTTAGGCTTAGGGTTTGGGTTTGTGTCAGTATTGTGTTACCGTTAGGGTTATTTTTTGTGTTAGGGTTAGGTTTATGGTTATGGTTTGTGTTAGGGTTGTTGTAAGCCTTAGCGTTAGGTTTAGGGTTAAAATTAGTCTTAGGGTTAGGGGTACGGTCCGGCTTAAGTTTCAGGTTAGGGGTAGAGTTAGGGTTGGTGTAAGCATTAGGGTTAGGAATAGGGATAGAGTTAGGGTTAGGTTTAGAGTTAGGGTTAGGTTTTGAGTTAGGGTTACAATTAGAGTTGGTGTAAGCATTAGGTTTAGGATTAGGGTTAGAGTTATGGTTAGGTTTACGTCCAGGTTAGAGTTTGGGTTAGGGTTAGAGTTTGTGTTATGGTTAGGGTTATTGTTAGGGTCAGGTTAAGGTTAGGGTTAGAGTTAGGGTTGGTGTAATCATTAAGTTTAGGGTTAGGGTTATGGTTTGTGTCAGGGTTAGGGTTATGATTATGGTTTCTTTTAGGGTTGGGTTTGGGTTTGTGTTAGGTTTGGTATAAGCATTAGTGTTACTGTTATAGTTAGGGTTTGTGTCAGGGTTATGTTTAGGATTATGGTTTGTGTTAGAGTTGGGTTTGGGTGCTAGGTTTGTTGTAAGCATTAGTGTTAGGTTGAGGGTTAGGTTTTGTGTTATGGGTAGAGTTAAGGTTGGTGCAAACATTAGGTTAACGGTTAGTGTTACGGTTTGTGTCAGGGTTATTGTTAGGGCTAGGGTTAGGGTTTGTGTTAGAGTTAGGGTTAAGTTTAGGGTTTGTGTTATGGGTAGGGTTAGGGTGGTGTAAGTATTAGGGTTAGGCTTAGGGTTAAGCTAAGTGTTTGTGTTAGGTTTAGGGTTATATTTAGGGTTAGGTTTAGAGTAAAGTTAGGGTTGGTGTAAGCATTAGGTTTAGGGTTAGTGTTTTGGTTTGAGTCAGGGTTAGCGTTAGGGTTAAGGGTATAGTTAGGGTTAGGATCAGGGTTTGGGGTATGGTCAGGGTTAGGGTTCAGGTTAGCGTTGAGTTAGCGTTGGTGTAAGCATTAGGATTAGGGTTAGGGTTTGTGTTAGGGTTAGGGTAAGTGTTTGTGTTAGGGTTTGTGTTAGCGTTGGTGTAAGCATAAGATTTAGGGTTAGGCTTAAGACGTGTGTTTGGGTTAGTTTGGCTTAGGGGTAGAGAGTGTTAAGGTTCGGGATAGTGTTTTTTACAATTGGAGTTAGGGTTAGGGTTAGGGTTTGTGTTAGGGTTAGGGATAGGGTTAGAGTTAGGATTAGGGTTAGGGTTGGTGTAAGCATTAGGGTTAGGGTTAGGGTTAGGGTTATGGTTAGAGTTTGTGTTAAGGTTAGGTTTAGGGTTAGGGTTAGGATTGGTGTATTCATTAGGTTTTGGGTTAGGGTTAGGATTTGTATCAGGGTTTTGGTTAGCGTTAGGGTTAGTGTTTGTTTTAGGGAAAGGTTTGAGGTTTGTGTTAGGATTTGTTTAAGCATTAGGTTTAGGGTTAGTGTTAGTGTTCGGTTTACTGGCAGGTTTAGGGTTAGGATTTGTGTTAGGCTTGGTGTAAGCATTCGGGTTAGGGTTACGGTCAGGGTTAGGGTTTGTGTTACGGTTGGTGTAAGCATTAGAGTTAGGGTTAGGGTTTGTGTTAGGGTTAGGATTAGGGTTAGGGTTAGGGTTAGCGTTAGGTTGAGGGTTAGTGTTAGGATTGGTGTAATCATTAGGTTTAGGGTTAGAGTTAGGGTTTGTGTCATGGTTAGGGTTAGGGTTAGGGTTAGGGTTAGGTTTAGGCTTTGTGTTAGCGTTAGAGTTAGGGTTGGTGTAACCTTTACGGTTGGGCCTAGGATTAGGCTTAGATGTCGTGTTAAATCTAGGTTTAGGGTTAGTGCTATGGTTATTTTTAGGGTTAGGGTTAAGGTTTGTGTAAGGTTGGTGTAAGCATTAGGTTGAGAGTTAGGGATAGGGTTTGTGTTAGGGTTAGGGATAAGCTTAGGGTTAGAGTTTGTTAGGGTTATTGTTAGGCTTGGTGTAAGCCTTTGTGTTACAGTTGGGGTTAGGGTTTCAGGTAGGCTTAGGTTAGGGTTACGGTTAAGGTTTGTGTGAGTGTTAGGGTTGTGATTCAGGTTACAGAGTGTTAGTGTTAGGGTTAGGGTTGGTGTAAGCATTTGGGTTATGGTTGGGGTTAGGGTTAGGGTTTGTGTTAGGGTTAGGTTTAGCGTTAGGGTTGGTGTAAGCTTAGGGTTAAGGTTAGGGTTTGTGTTAGGGTTAGGGTTAGGGTTAGGGTTTGCGTAGGCATTAGTGTTAGGGTTAGAGTTAGAGATAGTGTTGGATTTATCATTTGAATAACGATTTTGGTTAGGTTCCAGGCAGGTTTAGGGTTAATGTTAGGGTTAGGATTGGTGTAAGCATTAAGGTTAGGGTTAGGGTTAGGTTTAGGATTGGATTTGGTATTTGCATTTGGTTTAGGGTTAGGGTTAGGGTTTGTGTCAGGTAAAGGTTCAGGGTTAGGGTTGGTGTAAGCATTAGGGTTAGGGTTAGGGTTAGGGTTAGTGCTGGGTTAGGAGTACGGTCAGGCTGAGGATTCGGGTTAGCGTTCGAGTTAGGATTGGAGTAAGAATGAGGTTTAGGGTTACGGTTAAGGTTAGGGTTTGTGTCAGGGTTATTGTTAGAGTTACGGTTAGGGTTAGGGTTTGTGTTTGTGTTAGGGATAAGGTTGGTGTAAGCATTAGGTTTAGTGTTAGGTTTAGGGTGTGTGTTAGGGTTACTGTTGGGCTCTAGTCCACAGAGTGTTAGGGTTAGAGTTAGTGTTCGTGTAAGCATTTGGGTTACATTTGGGTTTAGGGTTAGGGTTTGTGTTAGGGTTAGGTTTAGGGTTAGGGTTTCTGTTCGGGTTAGGGTTATTGATAGTGTAAGCATTAGGGTTAGGATTAGGGTTAGGGTTAGTGTTAGGGTTAGGATTGGTGTAAGCATTAGATTTAGGGCTAGGGTCAGGGTTAGTATTTCTGTAAGGGTTAGGTTTAGGGTTAGGGTTAGGTTTAGGGTTAATAGAGCTGGTGTAATCATTAGGTTTAGGGTTAGGGTTAGGGCTTGTGTCATGGTTTGGGTTAGGGTTAGGGTTAGGGTTTGTGTTATGGTTGGTGTAATTATTAGGGTTAGGGTTAGGGTTACTCTCTGGGTTAGGTTTCGGGTTAGGGATAGAGTTAGGGTTAGGGTTATGGTTAGGGTTACGGTTTGTGTTAGGGTTCGTGTAAGCATTAGGGTTAGGGTTAGAGTTAGGTTTAGGGTTTGTGTTAGGTTTAGCGTTAGGGTTAGGGTCGGTTATGTTTGCTGTAAGCATTAGGTTTAGGGTTTCGGTTAGTGTTTGTGTCAGAGTTATTTTTAGGGTTAGGATTAGGGTTTGTGTTAAAGTTAGGCTTAGGTTTAGGGTTTGTGTTAGGGTTGGCGTTAGGGTTGATGTAAGCATTAGGGTTAGGCTTAGGGTTAGGCTTAGAGGTTGTGTTAAGATTAGGGACAGGGTTGGGTTTAGGGTTAGTTTTGGTGTAAGTATTACTTTTAAGGTTAGGGTTATGGTTTTTGTCAGGGTTAGGTTTAGGTTTGGGTTTGTGTTAGGGTTAGGGTTAGGGTTCGGGATAGGGTTTGTGTTAGCGTTAGGGTTAGGGTTTGTGTTTCATTTGGTGTTATCATTAGGGTTAGGCTTAGGGTTAGGGTTAGGGTTTCTATCAGGGTTAGGTATCGGATTAGGGTTAGAGTTAGTGTTGGTGTAAGCTTTAGGGTTAGGGTTAGGGTTAGATTTACGGTTTGTGTTAGGGTTGGTGCAAGCATTAGATTTAGGGTTTTGGTTAAGTTTAGGGTTTGTGTTAGGTTTAGGGTTAGACTTAGGGACAGTTAGGTTTGGTGTAAGCATTAGGTTTAGAGTTAGCGTTAGTTTGTGTGTCAAGGTTATGGTTAGGGTTAGGATTAGGATTTGTGTTAGGTTTAGGGTTATTGATAGGGTTAGGGTTCGGGTTAGCGTTAGGGTTGGTGTAAGCATTAGGGTTAGGCTTAAGGTTAGTCTTAGAGGATGTTTAAGGTTAGGATTAGGGTTAGTTTTAGGGTTAGATTTGTTGTAAGCATTAGGTTCAGGGTTAGGGTTATGGTTTTTGTCAGAGTTAGGTTTAGGGTTAGGGTTTGTGTTAAGCTTAGGGTTAGGGATATGTTTATGGTTTGTGTTAGGTTTGGTGTAAGCATTAGAGTTAGGTTTAGGGTTAGGGTTAGTGCTGGGTTAGGGGTAGGGCCAGGGTTAGGGTTCGGGTTAGTTTTAGAATTAGGGTTGGTGAAAGCATGAGGGTTAGGCTTATGGTTAGGGTTAGGGTTTGTGTTAGTGTTTTTGTTAGGGTTACTGTTAAGGTTAGGGTTAGGGTTTGTGTAAGCATTAGGTTTATGGTTAGGTTTAGGGTGTGTTTTAGGGTTATAGTTGCGCTTAGGAGTAGAGTGGATTAGGGTTAGTGTTAATGTTGGTGTAAGCATTTTTGTTACACTTAGTTTTAGAGTTAGGGTTTGTGTTGGGGTTAGGTTTAGGGTTACGGTTAGGCTTAGGGTTACGGTAGGGTTTGTGTTAGGGTTAGGTTAGAGTTTATGTTATGGTTAGGGTTAGGGTTAGGGTTAGGTTTAGGGTTAGGGTTAGGTTTAGGGTTAGGGTTAAGGTTGGTGTAATGATTAGGTTCAGGGTTAGGGTTAGCTTTTGTGCCAGGGTTAGGGTTAGGCTTAGGTTTAGGTTTTGTGTTAGGGTTAGGGTTAGTGTTACGGTTTGTGTTAGGGTTGTTCTAAGCATTAGGATTAGGGATGGGGTTAGGGTTAGTGTTAGGGTTATTTTTACGGTAAGGGTTAGGGTTCTGGTTAGGCTTAGGGTTAGTGTTAGGATAGGTTTAGGGTTATTGTTAGGTTTGGTGTAAGCATTAGGTTTACGGTAAAGTTTAGGGTTTGTGTTATGGTTAGGGTTAGGTTTAGAGTTGTGTTAGTGTTAGGGTTAGGGTTGCTGTAAGCATTAGGGTTTGGGTTACGGTTTGTGACAGGGTTAGAATTAGGGTTAGGGTGTTTGTGAGGTTTAGGGTTAGGGTTAGTGTTGGTGTACGCATTTGGGTTAGGATTGGTGTTAGGGTAAGTTTTAGGGTTTGTGTGAGGGTTATTGTTAGGTTTTGGGTTAGGGTTAGGGTTAGGTTTAGGGTTGGTGTAAGCATTTGAGTTAAAGTTGAGTTTTTGGATCCTGGAAGGTTTTTGGTTAGGGTTAGCTTGAGAGATAGGGTTTGTGTAAGGGTTAGGGTTAGGATTAGGGTTTGTGTTAGCGTTAGAGTTAGGTTTAGGATTTGTATGAGGGCTAGGGTTATTGTTAGGTTTATTATTTGTGTTAGGATTAAGGATGGGGTTAGGTCTGGTGTAAGCATTAGGTTTAAGGTTAAGTTTAGTGTTAGAGTTTTGTGTTAGTGTTGGGGTTAGGGTTAGTATTTGTGTTAGGCTTAGTGTTAGGGTTAGGGTTAATGCTAGGTTAGGGTTAGTTTTTGTGTTTTGCTTAGGGTTAGGGTTAGGGTTAGGTTTTGTGTTAGGGTTAGGATTAGGGTTGGTAAAAGCATTAGGTTTAGGGTTAGGTTTAGAGTTTGTTTCAGGGTATGTTTAGGGTTAATTTAGGGTTTGTGTTAGGGTTAGTGTTAGTTTTAGGTTTAGGGTTAGGGTTGGTGTAAGCATTAGGTTTACTGCTGGATTAGGGTTATGGTCAGGGCTAGGGTTAGGGTTACGATTAGGGATAGATTTAGGCTTACGGTTTGTGTTAGTGTTATGGTTACTGTTGGTTTAAGCATTGGGTTAGGCTTAGGGTTAGGCTTAGGGTTTTTGTTATGGTTACGGTTAGTGTAAGGGTTAGGGATAGGCTTTGGGTTAGGGTTGGCGCAAGCATTAGGTTTAATGTTAGAGATAGGGTTTGTGTCAGGGATAGGGTTACGGTTAGGGTTAGGGTTTGTGTTATGTTTATGGTTAGGATTATGGTTTGCTTTAGTGTTTGGGTTAGGGTTGTTGTAAGCTTTAGGCTTAGGGTTTGTTTATGGTTAGGGTTTGGTTTAGGGTTTGGCTTTGGCCTTGGGTTGGTTTAAGCATTAGTTTTAGGGTTAGTGATTGCATTTATGTCAGGGTTAGGATTAGGATTAGGATAATGCTTTGTGTTAGGGTTAGGGTTAGTGTTATGTTAGGGTTGTTGTAAACATTAAGGTTATTGTTTGTGTTAGGATTAGGGTTATGGTTGTTGTTAGAATTAGATTAACCGTAATGGTTAGTGTTAGGGTCAGGTTTAGGGAACGGTTAGTGTTTGTGTTAGGGTTAGTGTTAGTGTTAGGGTTTGTTGTAGGGTTGGTGTAAGCATTAGTTTTTTTTTTTTCTTTTTTAATTTTATTTTAAATTCATTAATTACATTGTATTATGTGACACAGTTTCATAGGTACTGGGATTCTCCCCACCCCTCCCCAAACCCTCCCACCATGGTGGATTCCTCCACCTTGTTGCATAACCACAGTTCAAGTTCAGTTGAGATTCCCCCATTGCAAGCATATACCAAACATAGAGTCCAGCATCTTATTGTCTAGTCAAGTTCAATGGCTTCTTAGGTATACCCTCTCTGGTCTGAAGACAGAGCCAGCAGAGTATCATCCCAGTCAATTGAAAGCTCCAACATACCATCAGCAAAAATTTACATCATTATGGAATTAATTGACATAGTAATGAGTAACCAATATGGTAAAAGTAAATGCGATTTCTTATCCACCTTCTGTGACCACCTCATTGACATTTCAATTTTGGTTTATACACAACATATAACATTCATAACATAACTTGTTATATATAACATCCCATAACTGAAGCAGAGATTGAATCAGTGATTAAAGACCTCCCAACAAAGAAAAGCCCAGGCCCAGACGGCTTCACTACAGAATTCTACAAAACATTCCGAACAGAACTAACCCCAATCCTCTACAAACTCTTCAAAACTATAGAAAAGGAAGCAACCCTTCCAAACTCATTCTATGAAGCCAACATTACCTTAATCCCAAAACCAGACAGAGATCCTACAGAGAAGGAAAACTACAGACCTATCTCTTTGATGAACATTGATGCTAAGATTCTCAACAAAATCCTAGCCAACAGAATTCAAAAACACATCAGACAGATCATTCATCCAGATCAAGTAGGATTCATCCCTGGAATGCAGGGATGGTTCAACATTCGCAAATCCATAAATGTGATACACCACATCCAAAAACTGAAAAACAAGAATCACATGATAGTATCAATAGATGCAGAAAAAGCTTTCGACAAAATCCAGCACAACTTCCTGCTAAAGACCCTAACCAAGGTAGGCATAGATGGAAAAATCCACAACATAATCAAAGCAATATATGCAAAACCCAATGCCAGCATCATACTGAATGGAGAAAAACTGGAACCCTTCCCACTGAGATCTGGAACAAGACAGGGATGTCCGCTTTCTCCGCTGCTATTCAACATAGTTCTAGAGGTACTCGCTGAGGCCATAAGACAAGAAAAAGAAATCAAAGGAATCCAAATGGGAAATGAAGAAGTCAAGCTTTCACTATATGAAGATGACATGATTCTTTATATGGAAGAGCCAAAAGGCTCAACACAGAGACTACTAGAACTTATACAAGAGTTCGCTAGAGTGGCAGGGTACAAAATTAATGAACAAAAATCAACAGCCATAGTGTATGCTAACAGTCCCAAGTTGGAAAAAGATCTAACCAGCAAGATACCATTCAAAGTAACAAAGGAAAGCATGAAGTATCTGGGAATTAACCTAACCAAAAATGTTGGAGACCTATTTGAGGAAAACTACAAACTACTTAAAAAAGAAATTGAACAAGATCTAGAAAGATGGAGTAACATCCCATGCTCCTGGATAGGTAAAATCAATATCATTAAAATGTCTATACTGCCAAAGGCAATATATACATTCAACGCAATCCCAATCAAATTGCCCAAAACATTCTTCACAGATCTGGAAACAATGATTCAAAGGTTCATCTGGAAACACAAAAAACCACGAATAGCTAGTTCCATTCTCAAGAACAGGAAGTTAGCAGGGGGAATCACAGTCCCAGACCTCTGTAAGCATTAGTTTTAGAGATAGGGTTAGGGTTAGTTTTAGGGTTAGGGTTACTGTCAGAGTTAAGGTTCAGGTTAGGCTTAGAGTTAGGTTTAGTGTTAGGGCTAACGATAGGGTGTTTGTAAGGTTTAGGTTTAGGGTTAGGGTTGATATAAGCTTTAGGTTTAAGGTGAGTTATAGGGTGTGTGTTAGGGTTAGGGTTGGGCCTTCGCGTAGAGAGTGTTAGAGTTAGGGTTAGTGTTGATGTAAGCATTTGGGTTACAATTGCGGTTAGATAAGGGTTAGGGTTAGTGTCAGGGTTAGGGTTAGGGTTAGAGTTAGGGTTTGTGTTAGTGTTAGGGTTAGGGTAGGGTTAGGGTTAGGGTTAGGTTTAGGGTTTGTGTTAGGGATAGGGTTAGGGTTAGATTTACTTTTGGGTTAGGATTTGTGTCAGGGTTAGGTTAGGGTTTGTGTTAGGGTTAGGGTTGGTGTAAGCATTAGTGTTAGGGTTAGGTAAGTGTTAGTGTTTGTGTTAGTTTTAGGATTAGGGTTAAGATTTGTGTTAGCGTTAGGGTTAGGGTTTGAGTTAGGTTTAGGGCTAGGTTATGGGTTTGTGTTAGTGTAAGCTTTAGGGTTGGGGTAAGCATTAGAGTTAGGCTTAGTGTTAGGCTTAGGGTTTGTGTTAGGGTTACGGTTAGGGTTAGTGTTAGGGTTAGAATTATGGTTAGGATTTGTGTTAGGGTTAGGGTTAGGTTTATGGTTTTGGTAATCATTAGGGTTAAGGTTACGTTAAGGGTTAGGGTTTGTGTTAGGGATAGTGTTAGGGTTAGGGTGAGGGTGAGGTTTAGGATTAGGGTTATGTTGGTGTAAGAATTAGGTTTAGGGTTACTGTTAGTGGTAGGTTTTGGTTACGGTCAGTGTTAGGGTCGGGTAAGTCATAGGGTTAGGGTTAATATTATGGTTAGTTTTAGGGTTATTGTTAGTGTTTTGTATTCTTTACCTTACTTTTAAGGTTATTGTTTGTGTCAGTGTTATGGTTAGGGTTAGTTTTAGGGTATTTGTTAGCGTTAGTGTTAGGTTTAGGGTTTGTGTTAGTGTTGGGGTAGGGTTGCTGTAAGCATTAGGGTTAGGGTTAGGGTTTATATTAGGATTAGGGGTTAGTTGGTTGTAAGCATTAGGTTTTGGGTTAGGGTTAGGGTTTGTTAGGGTTAGCGTTAGGGTTTGTGTTAGGGATAGGGTGAGGGTAGGGTTAGGGTTAGGGTTAGGGTGGGTTTTGGTTAGGGTTTGTGTCACGGTTATGGTTAGGGTTTATGTTAGTGTTAGTGTTGGTGTAAGCATTAGGGTTAGCGTTAGGATTAGGGTTTGTGTTATGGTTATGTTTGGGGTTTGTTTTAGGGTTAGGGTTAGGGTTGGTGTAAGAATTAGTTTTAGGGTTATGGTTAGGGTTTGTGTCATGGTTAGGGTTAGGGTTAGGGTTTTTTTTAGGTTTACAGTTTTGTTTAAAGTTTGTGTTAGTGTAGGGGTTAGGGTTGGTGTAAGCATTAGAATTAGACATAGTGTCAGGCTTAAGGTTTGTGTTACGGTATGGTTAGTTTTAGTGTTAGTGTTAGGGTAAGGGCTATGGTTTGTGTTAAGGTTAGGGTTAGAATTATGGTTAGGATATTAGTTAGGGCTAGGGTTTGTGTTAGGGTAAAGTTAAGGTTAGGGTTAGAGTGAGGTTTAGGCTTAGGGTTAGGTTTAGTGTAAGCATTAGGTTTAGGGTTAGGGTTAGTGTTAGGTTAGGGTTACGGTCAGGGTTAGGGTTCGGGTTAGGGTTTGGGTTAGTGTTGTACTAGTATTAGCGTTAGGGTTAGGGTTATTTTTTGTGTTAGGATTAGTGTTAGGTTTGGTGTAAGCATTATGTTTACGGTTAGGGTTATGGTTTTGACAGGGTTAGGGTTAGGTTTAGCGTTTGTGTAAGGGTTAGGGTTAGGATTACGGTTTGTGTCTGACTTGGTGTAAGCATTAGGGTTAGAGTTAGGTTTAAGGTTAGTGTTAGGTTTAGGTTTACGGTCTGTGTTAGGATTCGGTTAGGGTTAGAGTTATGGTTGGTGTAAGCAGTATGGTTACGGTTACTGTTACTGTTAGTGTTATGGTTTGGGTTTGTGTTAGGGTTAGGATTAGGTTTGGTGTAAGCATTAGGTTTAATGTTACGGTTAGTGTTTGTTTCAGGTTTAGGGATAGAGTTTCTGTTAGGGTTTGTTTTAGGATTAGGGTTAATGTTACGGTTAGGTTTAGGGTTAGGGTTAGGGTTGATGTAATCATTAGGTTTACGGATAGGGTTAGTGTTAGGGTCAGGGTTAGGATTAGGTTTATGGTTAGGGTTTGTGTTAGTGTTAGGTTTAGGTTTTGGGTTTGTGTTAGTGTTAGGGTTGATGTAAGCATTAGGTTTAGGCTTAGGGTTAGGCTTAGTGTTTGTGTTATAGTTATTGTTAGGTTACGGTTGGGGATAGAGATAGGGTTAAGGTTGGTGCAAGCATTAGATTTAGTGTTAGAGATAGGTTTTGTGTCATGGTTAGGTTTAGGGTTAGGTTTAGGGTTATACTTTGTATTAGGGTTATGGGAAGTTTAGGGTTGCTATAAGAATTAGATTCAGTGTTAGGGTTAAGGTTTGTGTTAGGGTTAGGGTTAGGGTTAGGGTTAGGGTTAGGGTTAGGGTTAGTGTTCTGGTTTGTGTTAGGTTTGGTCTAAGCATTAGGATTAGGGAAAGGTTTAGGGTTTGTGGTAGGGTTAGGGTTACGGTCAGTGTTAGAGTTCGGGTTACGGTTAGGGTTAGGTTTAGTGGTATGGTAGGCTTACTGTTATTGTTAGGGTTGGTGTAAGCATTATGTTTTCGGTTAAGGTTAGGTTTTGTGTCAGTGTTAGGGTTAGGGTTAGGGTTTGTGTTAGGGTTAGGGTTAGATTCCGGTTTTGTGTTAGTGTTAGGATTAGTGTTGGTGTAAGCATTTGGGCTACTATTGGGGTTAGGATAAGTGTAGGGTTTTTGTGAGGTTTAGGGTTAGGGTTAGGGGTAGGGATAGGGTTAGTGTTAGGGTTAGGTTTATGGTTGAAGTAGGCATTTGAGTTACAGTTGGGTTTAGGGTTCCAGGTAGGTTTAGGGTTAGGGTTAGTGTAGGGTTAGGGTTGGTGTAAGCATTAGGGTTTAGGTTAGGTTTAGTGTAGGGTTTGTGTAGTGTTAGGGTGAGGGTGAGGGTTATGGTTTGGGTTAGGGTTAGGGTTTGGGTTAGGGTTGGTGTAAGCATTTGGGTTAGGGTTTCGGTGAGGGTTAGGGTTTGTGTAAGGTTAGGGTTAGGGTTAAGTTTAGGGTTAGAGTTTGTGTTAGAGATAGTGTTAGGGTTAGTTTTGTTTTAGAATTAGGGTTAGATTTGGGTAAGAGTTCGGTTAGGGTTAGGGTTGTTGTAAGCATTAGGTTTACCATTAAGGTTAGTTTTAGCGTCTGGGTTAGGGTTAGGGTAATTGTTAGGGTTGGTTTTATTGTTAGGGTTAGGTTTAGGGTTTGTGTTAGTCTTAGGGGTGGTGTAAGCATTAGCGTAATGCTTCGGGTTAGGCTTAGGGTTTGTGTTAGGTTTAGGGTTAGTGATAGTGTTCGGCAAAGGGTTAGGGTTAAGGTTGGTGCAAGCATTAGGATCAGTGTTAGAGATAGGGTTTGTGTTAGGGTTAGGGTCTTTGTTACTGTTAGGATTAGGTTTGGTATAAGCTTAAAGGGTAGGGTTACGGTTAGGGTTAGGGTTTGTTTTAGGTTTAGGGTTAGGCTTATGGTTTGCGTTAGTGTTTAGGTTAGGGTTGGTGTAAGCATTAGGGTTAGGCTTAGGGTTAAGCTTAGGGTTTGTGTTAGGGTTAGGGTTAGGGTTAGGGGTTGGGTTTGTGTTAGTTAGAGTTAGGGCTAGGGTTAGAGTTAGGGCTAGGGTTTGTTTTAGAGTTTTGGTCAGGGTTTGTGTAAGCATTGTGTTTAGGGTTAGGTTTAGGTTATGTCTCAGAGTTAGGGTTATGGTTATTATTAGGGTTTGTTTTAGGGTTAATGTTAGGGTTACGGTTCTTATTAAGGTTGTGTAATCATTAGGGTTAGGGTAAGTGTAAGTGTTAGGGTTACAGTCAGAGTTAGTGTTCGTGTTAGGGTTAGAGTTAGGGTTAGGGGTAAGCATTAAGGTTAGGGTTACGGTTAGGGTTAGTGTTAGGGTTAAGTTTAGGTGTAGGGTTGTTGTAAGCATTTGAGTTATAGTTGCGTTTAGGGTTCCAGGTAGGTTTTTGGTTAGGGTGAGCGTTAGGGTTAGGGTTTGTGTTAGGGTTAGGGTTAGGGTTTGTGTTATGGTTAGGATTAGGCTTGGTGTAAGCCTTGTTTTTAAAGTTAGGTTTAGTGTTAGGGTTTTGTGCTAGGGTTAGGGTTAGGATTTGTGTTAGGGTTAGGGTTAGGTTAGGGTGAGGGTTTGTTTAGGGTGAAGGTTAGGGTTAGATCTGGTCTAACCTTTAGGGTTAGAGTTTAGGGTTAGGGATAGGGTTTGTGTTAGGGTCAGGGTTAGTGTTAGGGATATGGTTAGGGTTAGTGTTGGTGTAAACATTGGGTTAAGATTGGGGCTAGGGATAAGTTTAGGTTTCGGGTTTGTTTTAGAGTTAGGGTTAGGGTTTGTGTTGGGGTTAGGGTTGGGGGTTGGGATTGTGTTAGGGTTAGGGTTACAGTTAATGTCAGCATTTGTGTTAGTGTTAGGGTTAGGGTTAGGTTTGGTGTAAGCATAAGGGTTAGGGTTAGGATTAGGGTTAGTGTTTGTGTTAGGGTTATAGTTAGGGTTAGGGTTGGTGTAAGGATTAGGTTTAGGGTTATTGTTAGGGTTTGTGGCAGGGTTAGGGTTAGTGTTAGCATTAGGGTTTGTGCTAGGGTTAGGGTTAGGGTTTGTGTTATGGTTGTTGTAAGCTTTAGGTTTAGGTTTAGGGTTAGTGTTAGGGTTAGAGTTACAGTCAGGGTTAGGGTTTGAGTTAGTTTAGGGTTAGGTTTGGTGTAAGCATTAGGATTCGGGGTACGGTTAGGTTAAGGTTTTGTGTTAGGGTTTGGGTTAGAGTTGGAGTAAGCAAAGGTTCAGCTGAGGATTAGACTTAAGGTTTGTGTTAGGGTAATATAGGGTTAGTGTTAGGGTTAGGTGTATGTTTTGTGTTAAGGTTAGTGTTAGAGTTAGGATTAGGATTTGTGTTAGGGTTAGGTTTAATGTTAGGGTTTTGTGTTAGTGTTAAGGTTGGGGTTGTTGTAAGCATTAGGTTTAGGGTTAGGGTTAGAGTTATGGTTAGGGTGAGGGTGAAGTTTAGTGTTAGGGTTAGGGTTGGTGTAAGCATTAGGGTTAGGGTTGCGGTTTTGGATAGAGTTTGTGTTAGGGTTAGTGTTAGGGTTAGGGTTAGGGTTAGGGTTTGGGTTGGTGTAAGCATTAGGGATAGGGTTAGGGGTATGTTTAGTGTTATTGTTAGGGTTACGTCTGGGTTAAGGTTCGGGTTAGCGTTATAGTGGGTTGGTGTAAGCATTAGGGTTAGGGTAAAGGTTAGGGTTAGGGTTTGTGTTATGGTTGGGGTTAGGGTTAGGGTTAGGGATAGGGTTGGCGTAAACATTAGGTTTAGGGTTATGGTTTGTTTGAGGGTTAGGCTTAGGGTTAACATTAGGGTTTGTGTTACGGTTAGGGTTAGGTTTATGCTTTTTGTTAGTGTTGGTGTAAGCATTAGCGTTAGGGATATGGTTAGGGTTTGGTTAGGGTTAACGTCAGGGTTAGTGTTCGAATTAGGGTTAATGTTAGATTTGTTGTAATCTCAAGGGTTAGGGTTACGGTTAGGTTTAGAGTTTGTGTTAGGGTTATGGTTATGTTTATGTTTGGCTTTAGTGTTTGGGTTAGGGTTTGTGTTAGGGTTACGGTTAGGGTTAGGGTTAGGGTTAGGTTGTGTGTTATGTTTAGGTTTAGGGTTACGTTTTGTGTTAGGGTTAGGGTTAGAGATGGTGTATGCATTATGTCTAGGGTTAGGCTTGGGTTATGTGTCAGAGTTAGGGATAGCGTTAGGTTTAGGGTTTGTGTTAGGGTTAGTGTTGGGTTACGGTTTGTGTTAGTTTTGGTGTAGTCATTAGGATTAGGGTTAGGGTTAGGGTTAGGCTTAGAGTTAGTGTTAGTGTTAGTGTTAGGGTTACGGTCAGGGTTAGTGTTCGTCTTAGGGTTAGAGTTAGGATTAGTGTAAGCATTAGGGTTAGGGTTACGGTTCGGGTTAATGTTAGGTTTTCTGTTAGGGTTATGGTTTGGGTTAGGGTTAGGGTTACGGCTAGTGCAAGCATTAGGCTTACGGTTGGGTTAGGGTTAGGGTCAGGTTTAGGTTTAAGGTTAGGTTTAAGTTTAAGGTTAGGGATAGGTTTAGGCTTTGTGTTAGGGTTAGGGATGGTTTAAGCATTTTGGTTATTCGTAGGATTTGGCTTAGGGTTTCTGTTAGGGTTAGGGTTAGGTTTAGAGTAAGGGATAGTGTAAGCATTAGGGTTAGGGCTAGGGTTAGGGTCAGGCTTTGTGTTATTGTTTGGATTAGGGTTATGGTTTGTGTTTGAGTTAGGTTTACCTATATGCTTTGTGTTAGTGTTAGGCTTAGGGTTTTTGTAAGCTTTAGGGTTAGGTTTAGAGTTTGAGTTAGGGTTAGGGAACGGTTTAGGGTTTGTGTTGGTGTTAGGTTTAGGGTTGGTGTTAGGATTGGTGTGAGCATTAGGGTTAGGGATAGTGTTAGGTTTAGTGTTAGGGTTAGGGTTACTTCAGAGTTAAGTTTCTGGTTAGTGTTAGAGTTAGCATTCGTGTAAGCATTAGGGCTGGGTTTATGGTTAGGGTTAGAGTTTGTGTTAGGGTTAGGTTTAGGGCTAGGGTTAGGGTTAGGGTTGGTGTAAGCATTAGGGCTAGGGTAAGGTTAGGTTTAGTGTTGGTGTATTCATTTGGGTTACGATTGTTGTTCGGGTAATGTTTAGGGTTTCTGTTAGGGTTATGGTTATGGATAGGGTTAGGGTTAGGGTTAGGGTTGGTGTAAGTATTTGAGTTACATTTGAGGTTAGGGTTCAAGGTAGTTTTTTGTTAGGGTAGGGTTAGGGATCGTGTTTGTTCTAGGGTTAGTATTAGGGTCAGCATTAGGGTTTGCATTAGGGTTAGGGTTGGGTTTAGGGTTTGTTAAGGTTAGGGTTATAGTTAGAGTTAGGGAATGTGTTAGGGTTAGTGTTAGGGTTACGATTGGTGTAAGCATTAGGGTTAGGGTTAGTGTTAGGTTTGGTGTAAGCGTTAGGGTTACGGTTAGTATGTGTGTTAGGTTTAGGGTTGAGTTTAGGGTTACAGAGTGTTAGGGTTAGGGTTAGTGTTGCGGTAAGCATTTTAGTTACGGATTTGGTTAGGTTAAGGTTTAGGGATTGTGTTTGTGTTAGGGTTAGGGTTAGGTTTAGGGTTAGAGTTAGGGTTAGGGTTAGGTTTAGGGATCGTGTAAGCATTTGATTTACAATTGAGGTTAGGGTACCAGGTAGGTTTTGGTTTAGGTTTAGCTCTAGGGTTCGGGTTTGTGTTACGGTTAGGGTTAGGTTTAGTGTTTCTGTTACGGTTAGGCTTAGGTTTACGATTAGTATTAGGGTTAGTGTTAGAGTTAGGCTTAGGGTTTGTGTTATGGTTAGGGTTTTGGTTAGGCTGGTGTAAGCATTAGGGTTAAGGTTAGGTTTAGGGTTAGGGTTTGTGTTAGGGTTAGGGATAGGGTTAAGACGTGGGTGATGTTTAGGGTTAGGGTTAGGGTTGGTGTAAGCATTAAGTTTAGCGTTAAAGTTAGTGTTAGTGTGAGGATTACTGTAAGGTTTAGGGTTAGGGTTGGGGTTAGGTTTAGGGTTAGGGTTTGTGTTAGGGTTAGATATAAGGTTGGTGTAAGCATTAATATTAGGGTCAGGGTTGGGCTAAGGTTTAGGGTTACGGTCATTGTTAGGGTTAGGGTTAGGGTTAGAGTTAGGGTTAGGGTTAGGGTTAGGGTTGCTGCAAGCATTAGGGTTAGGGTTAGGGTTAGGTTTTGTGTTTGGATTAGGTTTAGCGTTTGTGTCAGGGTTAGCGTCGGTGTAAGCATTAAGCTTACGGTTAGGGTAAGGGTTTTTGTCAGGGTTAGGGTTAGGGTTAGGGTTAGTCTTTGTGTTAGGATTAGGGTTTGTGTTAGGGTTTGTATAAGCATTACTGTTATGGTTTGGTTTAGGGTTAGAGTTAGGGTTAAAGTTGGTGTAAGTATTTGGTTTCCGGATAGGTTTAGCATTTGTGTCTTTGTTAGTCTTAGGGTTAGGTTATAGATTGTTTTAGGGTTAGGGTTAGGTTTAGGGTTTCTGTTATTTTTAGTGTTAGGTTTGATGTAATCATTAGGGTTAGGCTTAGGGTTATGCTTACGGTTTGTGTTAGGGTCAGGGTTAGGGTTAAGGTTGGTGTAAGCATTAGGTTTAGGGTAAGGGTTAGGGTAAAGCTTTGTGTTAGGGTTAGGGTTGGTGTAAGCATTAGGGTTAGGGTTAGGGTTAGGGTTAGTGTTAGGGTTAGGGGTGCATCAAGGTTAAGGTTCGGGTTAGCTTTAGAGTTAGGGTTGGTGTAAGCATTAGCTTTAGCATTAGGGTTTGGGTTAGGGTTAGGATTATAGTTAGGGTTGGGTTGGCATTAGGATTAGGGTTAGGTTAGTGATAGAGTTTGTGTTAGGGTTAGAGTTAGGGTTGGTGTTAGCTTTAGGGTTAGAGTTAGGTTAAGGGTTAGGGTTGTGTTAGGGTTAGTGTTACTGTGAGAAAGAGGTTGAGGTTTCGGGTTAAGGTTAGGGTTACAGTAATCATTAGGATTAGTGTTAGGGTTACGGTCAGGGTTAGGATTCGTGTTTGGTTTATGGTTAGGGTTAGCGTTTGTGTTAGGGTTAGGATTAGGGTGAGTGTGAGATTTAGGGTTAGGTTTAGGGTTGGTGTAAGCATTAGTTTTAGCCTTTGTGTTATTGTTAGTGTTAGGGTTATGGTCAGAGTTAGGGTTCGGGTTCGGCTTAGTGTTAGTGTGTGTGTTAGGGTTAGGGTAAGGGATAGGGTTTGTGTTAGGTTTAGGGTGAGAGTTAGTGTAAGCATTAGGGTTAGGGTTAAGGTTAGGTTAGGTTTAGGGTTACGGTCAGGGTTAGAGTTCGAGTTAGGGTTAGGATTGGTGTAAGCATTAGGGTTAGGGTTAGGGTTAAGGTTAGAGTTGGTGTAAGCATTATTTTTAGGTTTAGGGTTAGGGTTGAGTCTGGGCTAGGGTTAGGGTTAGGTTTTGTGTTAGGGTTAGGGTTAGTGTTAGGTTTTGTGTTGGGGTTCTTGTAAGCAATAGGTATAGGTTTAGGGTTAGGGTTAGTGTTAGGGTCTGTGTTAGGGTTAAGGTTTGCGTTCGTGTTAGGGTTAGGGTTGGTGTAAGCATTAGTATTAGGGTAAGGGTTTGTGTTAGGGTTAAGGTTGGGTTATGGTTAGGGTTCGGTTAGGGTTAGTGTTGGTGTAAGCCTTTGGTTTAGTGTTAGGGTTGGGTTTGTGTCAGTGTTAGGGTTAAATTTAGGGTTTGTGTTAGGGTTAGGGTTATGGTTTGTGTTAGGGTTTGTGTTAGGGTTAGGGTTGGTGTAAGCATTAGGGTTAAGCTTAGGGTTAGGCTTAGGGTTTGTGTTAGGGTGAGGGTTAGGGTTAGGGTTGTTGTATGCATTAGGTTTAGGGTTAGGGTTAGGGTTTGTGTCAGGGTTAGGTTTAAATTTAGGGTTTGTGTTATAGTTAGGGTTATGGTTATGGTTACATTGAGGTTTATGGTTAATGTTAGGGTTGGTATATGCATTACGTTTAGAGTTAGGTTTATTTTGTGTGTTAGTGTTAGGGTTGGGCTTTGTGGTAGAGAGTGTTTGGGTTAGGCTTAGTGTTGTTTTAAGCATTTGGGTTACGATTGCGGTTAGGGTTATGGTTATTGTTAGGGTTAGGGTTAGAGTTGTGGTTAGGATTTGTGTTAGGGTTAGGTTTAGGGTTAGGGTTGATGTAAGCATTAGGTTTAGTTTTAGGGTTAGGGTTAGGGTTTGTGATAGGATTAGCGTTAGGGTTAGGGTGAGGTTGAGGTTTAAGGTTAGGTTTAGGATTTGTGAAAGCATTAGGTTTATCCTTTGGGTTAGTATTATTCTTAGGTTTACGCTCAGGGTTAGGGTTAGGGTTAGGGTTTGTGTTAGGGTTAGGTTTTGTGTTAGGGTTAGGTTTAGGGTTTGTGTTAGGGTTAGGGTTAGGTTTGGTGTAAGCATTAGGGTTCGGGTTACTGTTAGAGTTAGGTTTAGGGTTTCGGCCAGGGTTAGTGTTCGACTTAATGTTAGGGTTGGTGGAAGCATTAGGGTTAGTGTTACGTTTAGGGCTAGGGTTAGGGTTAGGGTTTGTGTTAGGCTTAGGGTAAGTGTTAGGGTTAGGGATGGTGTAAGCATTTGAGTTACAGTTTGGAGTAGGGTTCCAGGTAGGTTTTGTGTTAGGGTTAGACTTAGGGTTCGGGTTTGTGTTAGGTTTAGGTTTAGGGTTATGGCTTTTGTTAGGTTAGGGTTGGGGTTATGGTTTGTATTATTGTTAGGGTGAGTGTTAGGTTTAGTGTTTGTGTTAGGTTTAGGATTAGGGTTAGGGTTGATATCAGGTTTAGGGTTAAGGTTTGAGTTAGGGTTAGGGTCAGGTTTAGGGTTAGGTTTTGTGTTAGGGTTAGGGTTAGTGTTAGTGTGAGCGTGAGGTTTAGGATTATTGTTATGGTTGGTGTAAGCATTAGGTTTAGCATTAGGTTAGTGTTAGTGTTAGGGTTACGGTCAGGGTTTTGGTTCGAGTTGGGGTCAGGGTTAGGGTTAGGGTTTGTGTTAGTTTTAGGGTTAGAGTTGGTGTAAGCATTAGCTTTAGGGTTAGGGTTAAGGTTTGTTTCAGGGTTTGGATTAGGGTTACGATTAGGTTTTTTTTAGGTTTACGGTTAGGATTAGGGTTAGGTTTAGTGTTTGGGTTAGGTTTGGTGTAAGCATTAGGTTTACGGTTAGTGTTAGGGCTTGTGTCAGGTTTAGGGTTAGGGTTAGGGTTAGGGTATGTGTTATGGTTAGGGTTAGGTTTAGGGTTCGTGATAGGGTTAGCGTTAGGTTTATGATTTGTTTTGGGTTACAGTTAGGAGTAGGGTTTGTGTTAGGGTTAGGGTTAGAACTTTGTTTAGGGTTTGTGTTACGTTTAGGGTTAGTATTAGTGTTGGTGTAAGCATTAGGGTTAGGGTTAGGTTTAGGGTGTGTGTTAGGGTTAGAGTTGGGCTTAGTGGTACAGAGTGTTATAGTTAGGGTTAATGTTGGTGAAAGCTTTGGGTTACGATTTGGGTTAGGGTAAGTGTTAGGGTTTGTGTTAGGGTTAGGGTTATAGTTAGTGAAAGCATTATGTTTAGTGTTAGGGTTACGGTTTGTTTCAGGGACAATTTTAAGTTTGTGTTAAGGTCAGGATTAGTTTTTGTGTTAGGGCTAGGTTTAGGGTTTGTGTTAGGGTTGGTATAAGCATTAAGGTTAGGGTTAGATTTAAGGTTAGTGTTAGGGTTAGGTTTACGGTCAGTGTTAGGGTTCGAATTAGGGTTAGATTTAGGGTTGGTGTAAGCAGTAGGGTTAGGCTTACGGTTAGGCTTAGGGTTTAGGTTAGGTATAGGGTTAGGGTTAGGATGTGTGTTTGGGTTAGGGTTAGAATTATGTTTAGGGTTTGTTTAAGGGTTAGGGTTAGGTTTGGTGTAAGCATAAGTGTTAGGGTTAGGTTTAGGGTTAGGGTTTGTGTTAGGGTTAGTTTAGGGTTAGAGTGATGGTGAGGTTTAGGTTTGGTGTAAGCATTAGGTTTACAGTTATGGTTAGAGTTCAGTTAAGGTTACAGTCAGGGTTAGGGTTCAGGTTAGAGTTAGGCTTGTCTTAAGGTTAGGGTTAGGGTTAGGGATAGAGTTAGGCTTAGAGTTGGTGTAAGCTTAGGTTTAGTGTTAGAGATCGGGTTTGTGTCAGGATTAGGCTTAGGATTAGTGTTATGGTCTGTGTTATGGTTAGTGTTAATGTTTGTGTTGGGTTGGTGTAAGCATTAGGGTTAGGGTGAGATTTATGTTTAGTGTTAGGGTTATTGGTATGTCAGGGTTAAGGTTCGGGTTAGCGTTAGAGTTAGGGCTGGTTTAAGCATTAGGGTTAGGGTTAGACTTAGGTTTAGGGCTTATTTAGGGTTAGGGTTAGGTTTAGGCTTAGGGTTAGGGTTGTTGTAAGCATTAGGTTTAGTGTTATGGTTAAGGTTTGTATCAGGGTGAGGGTTAGGATTAGAGTTTGTGTTAGTGTTGGTGTAAGCATTAGGGTTAGGGTTACGTTTAGGGTTAGGGTTACGGTCAGGGTTAGGGTACGGGTAGGTATAGGGCTAGCATTAGTGTTACGGTTAGGGTTTTTGAAAACATTACATTTACTTTTGAGGTTAGGGCTTGTGTCACTTTTAGGGTTAGAGTTAAGGTTAGGGTTTGGGTTAGGGTTAGGGTTAGGTTTAGGGTTTGTGTTAGTGTTTGGGTTAGGGTGGGTGTAAGCATTAGATTTAGGGTTAGAGGTAGGGTTAGGGTTAGGATTAGGGTGTTTGTGAGGCTTTTGGTTAGGGTTAGAGTCGATGTAAGCATTAGGTTTAGGGTTAGATTTAGGGTGTGTTTTAAGGGTTAGGGCTGGGATTGGGGTAGAGAGTGTTAAAGTTAAGGTTAGTGTTGGTGTAAGCATTTGGGTTACTATTGAGGTTAGGGTAAGGGTTAGGGTTTTTGTTAGGGTTAGGTTAAAGTTAAGGTTAGGGTTAGGGTTAGGGTTGCTGTAAGCATTTGAGTTACTGTTGGGTTTAGGGTTCCTGGCAGGTTTTGGGTTGGAATTAGGATGAGGGTTCGGGTTTTTGTTATGATTAGGGTTCCGATTAGGGTTGTTGTAAGCATTAGATTTAGGGTTAGGGTTAGGTTTTGTGTCCTAATTAGGGTTATGGATAGGGTTATTGATTGTGTTAGGGTTAGGTTTATGATTAGGGTTAGGGTTACGGTTAGGGTTAGGGTTTGTGTTAGCGTTAGGGTTAGGTCTAGGGTTAGGATTTGTGTTAGGATTGGTGTAAGCATTAGGGTTAGGGTTAGGGTTAGTGTTAGGGTTTGTGTTAGAGTTAGGGTTAGGTTTAGGGTTTGTGTTATTGGTAGTGTTAGGGTTGGTGTAAAAATTAAGGTTAGCCTTAGGGTTAGGCTTAAGATTTGTGTTATGTTTAGGGTTACAGTTAGGGTTAGTGTTTGTTTTTTGGTTAGTGTTAGGTGTATTGTTTGTGTTAGTGTTAGGGTTAGAGTTAGGGCTAGGGTTTGTGCTAGGGTTAGGGTTAGGGGTTCAGTTAGGGTTTGTTTTAGGGTTAGGGTTAGGGATGGTCTAAGCATTAGGTTTAGGTTTAGGGTTAGGGTTTATGTCAGGGTTAGGGTCAGGGTTAGGGTTTGTCTTAGGGTTAGGTTTACGGTTTGTTAGTGTTGATGTAAGCATTAGGGTTAGGGTTAGGATTAGGGATAGCGTTAGGGTTACGGTCATGGTTAAGTATCTGGGTAGGGTTATAGTTAGGGTTGGTACAAATATTAGGGTTTGTATTAGGGTTAGGGTTGGTCTTAGGGTTAGGGTTAGGGTTATGCTTAGGTTTTGTGTTAGTGTTAGGTTTATGTTGGTGTAAGCATTAGGGTTAGGCATAGGGTTAGGCGAAGGGTTTTTTTTAAGGATATGGTTAGGGTTAAGGTTGGATTAGAACTGGGGTAAGCATAAGGTTTAGGGTTAGGGTTAAGTTTTGTGTCAGGGTTAGTGATAGGGTTAGGCTTAGGGTTTGGGTTTTGGTTAGAGTTTGTGTTAGGATTGGTGTAACATTTACAGTTAGGTTTAGGGTTAAGGTTGGTGTAAGCATTAGGGTTAGGGTTAGGGTCAGGGTTAGGGTTCGCGTTAGCGTTAGAGTTAGGGTTGGTGTAAGCATTAGGGTTAGAGTTGCGGTGAGGTTTAGGGTTTCTGATAGGGTTAGGTTTGGGGTAACCATTAGGTTTAGGTTTAGGGTTAGGTTTTGTGTCAGGATTAATGTTAGGGTTAGTGTGGGGTTTGTGTTAGGGTTAGGGTTTAGGTCAGGGTTAGGGTTCGGGTTAGGGTTAGGGTTTGTGTTAGGGTTAGGGTTAGAGTTAGGGTTAGGGTTTGTGTTAGGGTAGGGTTAGTGTTAGGGTTGGTGTAAGCATTAGGTTAAGGATTAGGTTTAGAGTTAGGGATTGTTTTAGGGTTAGGGTTACAGTCAGCGTTAAGTTTCCGGTTAAGGTTATATTTAGGGTTGGTGTAAATATTAGGGTTTGTGTTAAGGTTAGAGTTAGAGTTAGAGTTAGGGTTAGGTTTAGGGTTAGGGTTAGGGGGAGGATTAGGGTTAGGATTTGGGATAGATTTAGGGTTAGGGTTAGGGTTATGGTTAGGGTTAGGGTTTGTTTCATGGTGTGGTTTAGGGTTAGTATTATCGTTTGAGTTACAGTTATGGTTAGGATTAGGCTTTGTGTTAGCGTTGGTGTAAGCATTATTTTTAGGCTTAGAGTTAGGGTTAGGGTTAGGGTTAGTGCTTGGTTAGGGTACTGTCAGGGTTTGGGTTCGGGTTAACGTTAGAGTAAGGTTTGGTGTAAGCATTAGGTTTAGGGTTGAGGTCACTATTAGGTTTTGTCTTTCGGTTAGGGTTAGGTTTAGGGTTAGTGTTAGTGTAATAATTAGGTTTAGGTTTAGGTTTAGGGTTTGTGCCAGGGTTAGGGTTTGTGTTAGGTTTAGGGTTTGTGCTGGGTTAGGTTTAGGGTTAGTGTTTTTGATAGGGTTATGTGTTAGGGTTAGTGTTAGGGTTAGGTTTTGTGTTAGGGTTAGGGTTGGGCTTAGGGGTAGAGAATGTTATGCTTAGGGTTAGTGTTAGTGTAAGTATTTGCGTTACGACTGTGGTTAGTGTTAGGGTTAGGGTTTGTGTTAGGGTTAGGGTTAAGGTTAGGGTTTGTGTTAGTGTTCGGGTAGGGTTAGAGTTAGGGTTGGTGTAAGCATTAGGGTTAAGGTTACGGTTAGTTTTAGGGTTAGGGTTAGGGTTAGGATTAGGGTTAGGTTTTGTGTTAGGGTTAGGGTTAGAATTAGGGTTAGGGCTTGTGTTAGGGTTAGGATTAGATTTAGGTTTTGTGTTACTGTTAGGGTTAGGGTTTGCATAAGCATTATGGTTAGGATTAGGGTTACGCTAAGAATTTAATTAGGGTTAGTTTATGGTCAGAGTTCGGGTTAGAGTTAGGGTTACGTTTAGGGTTGGTGTAAGCATTAGGTTTAGGGTTAGGGTTAGTGTTTGTGTCAAGGTTATGGTTAGGGTTAGGTTTTTGTTAGGGTTGGGGTTAGGGTTAGGGTTTTTGTTTTCGGGTTGGTGTAACATTAGGGTTAGTGTTAGGGTAGGTGATAGAATTAGTGTTAGGGTTCGGGTTATGGTCTGGGTTAGAGTTAGGGATGCAGTTAGGATTAGCCTTTGTGTTAGGGTTAGGGTTTGGTTGAAGGTTATGGTTGGTGTAAGCATTAGGGATAGGGTTAGGGTTAGGGTTTGTGCCAGGTTAGGGTTAGGGTTAGGGTTTGTGTTAGGGTTAGTGTTGGGGTTGGGGTTTGTGTTACGGTTAGGTTTAGGATTAGGGTTTGTGTTAGGGTTGGGGTTAGGGTTGATGTAAGCATTAGGGTTAGGGTTAGATTTAGGGTTAGGGTTGATATTAGAGTTAGAGTTAGTGTTAGGGTGAGGATGAGGGTTAGGGTTAGGGTTAGGGTTGGTGTAAGCATTAGGTTTAGGGTTAGGTTATGGTTTGTGTCTGAGTTAGGGTAGGGTTAGGGTTAGGGTTAGGATTGGTGTAAGCTTTATGGTTAGGGTTAGGTTTAGGGTTAGGGTTAGTGTTAGGTTTAGGGTTTGTGCTAAGATTAGGATTAGGGTTGATGTAAGGATTATGGTTAAGATTAGTGTTAGGGTTAGGGCTGTTGTTAGGGTTAGGGTTAGATTTAGGGTTTGGGTCAGTTTTGCTGTAATCATTACGTTTAGGGTTAGGGTTAGGGTTTGTGGCAGGGTTAGGGTTAGGTTTAGGGTTAGGGTTTGTGTTAGTGTTCAGGTTCGGGTTTGTGTTAGGTTTGGTTTAAGCATTAGGTTTAGGGATAGGGTAAGGGTTAGTGTTACAAATAGGGTTACGGTCAGGGTTAGGGTTTGAGTTAAGTTTAGAGTTAGGGTTGGTGTAAGCATTAGGGTTAGGGTTACGGTTAGGGTTAAGGTTTTTGTTATGGTTGGTGTAAGCATTAGGGTTATTGTTAGGGTTAGGTTTTGTGTTAGGGTTAGGGTTAGGGTTGGGTTAGGGTTAGGGTTAGGGTTGGTGTAAGCATTAGGTTTAGGGTTAGTGTTATTTCCTGTGTCAGGGTTAGGGTTAGAGTTAGGGTTAGTTTTTTTGTTAGGATTAGTGTTACGTTTAAAGTTTGTGTAAGTGTTAGAGTTATTGTTGGTGCAAGCATTTGGGTTAGGCTTATGCTTAGGCTTAGAATTTGTGTTTAGGTTAGGTTTAGGGTTAGGGTTCGGGTTCTGTTTAGGGTTAGGGTTAGAGGTGGTGTAAGGATTAGGTTTAGGGTTAGGATTAGGGTTTTTGTCAGGGTTAGGGTAACGGTTAGGTTTATGGTTTGTGTAAGGGTTAGGGTTAGGGTTTGTGTTTGTGTTAGGCTTGGTGTAAGTATTAGTGTTAGGGTTAGGATCAGGGTTACTGGTACTGTCAGTAGTAGTGAGCGGGTTAGCATAAGAATTAGGGTTGTTGAAAGCATTAGGGTTAGGGTTACAGTTAGTGTTAGAGTTTGTGTTTGTGATAGGGTTAGGATTAGGTTTAGGGTTGGTGTAAGCATTAGGTTATGTTAGGGTTTCTGTTAAGTTTAGGGTTACATTCAGGGTTAGGATTCGGGTTATGGTTAGGGTTAAGGTTTGTGTAAGGGTTAGAATTAGCGTTGCTGTAAGCATCAGGTTTAGGGTGAGGGTTAGAGTTAGTTTTACGGATACGGTCCGAGTTAGCGTTTGGGTTATCGTTAGGGTTAGGGTTAGGGTTAGGGTTAAATTTTCAGTAAGGGCTAGGGTTAGGTTTAGGGTTAAGGTTTGTTTTGGGTTGTGGTTAGGGTAAGGGTTAGTATTTGTTTTCGGATTAGTGTTAGAGTTATGGTTGTTGTAAGCATGAGGGTTAGCGTTACGGTTAGGGTTACGGTTTCTTTTAGTGTTAGGGTTAGGGTTGGAGTTAGGGTTAGGGTTTGTGTTAGGGTTATGGTCAGGGTTGGTGTAAGCATTAGGTTTAGGGTGTCTGTTTTGGTTAGGGTTGGGCTTAGGGGTAGAGAGTGTTAGGTTAGGTTTAGTGTTGGTGTAAGCATTTTGGTTATGATGGGTTTGCGTTAGGGTTAAGGCTTGTGTTAGGGTTACACTTAGGGTTTGTATTAGGGTTAGGGTTATAGTTTGAGCTAGGGATTGTGTTAGGGTTAGGGTTAGAGGTAGGATTGGTTCAAGCAAATTGGTTAATCTTAGGTTTAGGTTTGTGGTTTGTGATAGGGTTAGGGTTAGGGTTTGGTTTAGGGTGAGGGTGTGGTTTAGGATTAGGGTTAGGGTTGGTGTAAGCATTAGGTTAAGCGTTCAGGTTTGTGTTAGTTTTAGGTTTAGGGTCAGGGTTATGGTTCTCTTTCGGGTTAGGTTTAGGGGTATAGTTAGGTTTTGTATTATGTTTAAGGTTAGTGTTATGGTTAGGGTTAGTGTTAGGCTTAGGTTTAGTGTTAGGGTTAGGGTTGGTATAATCATTAGTTTTTTGTTAGGGTTAGGGTTTGTGTCAGGGTTAGGGTTAGGGTTTGTGTTAGGGTTATTGTTAGGGTTTGTGTTAGGTTTGGGGTAAGCATTAGGGTTACGGTCTGGGTAAGGTTTAGTGTTAGAGTTAGGGTTACGGTCAGGGTTAGGGTTCGGGTTAGGTTTAAAGTTAGGTTTAGTGTAAGCATTTGGGTTAGGGTTACGGTTAGGGTTTGGGTTTGTGTTATGTTTAGTGTAACCATTAGGGTTAGGGTTAGGGTTAGGATTAGGGTTTGTGTTAGTGTTAGGGATAGTGTTAGTTTAAGGGTTAGGTTTAGGGTTGGTGTTAATGTTACGGTTAGGTTTAGTGTTTGTGTTAGGGTGAAGGTTAGGGTTGGTGCAAGCATTTGGGTTAGGCATAGGGTCAGTCTTAGAATTTGTTTAAGGTTAGGTTTAGCGTTAGCGCTAGGGTTAGGGTTTGGTTTAGGCTTAGGGTTTGATTGGTGTAACCATTAGGTTTAAGTTTAGGGTTAGAGTTTTTGTCAGATTTAGGGTTACTGTTAGGGTTATGGTTTGTATTAGGGTTAGGGTTTGTGTTAGGGTTAGTGTTATGGTTATGGTTATGGTTAGGGTTAGGGTTAGTGCTTGTTTAGGGGTACGGTCAGAGTTAGGGTTAGGGTTAGCATTAGAGTTAGGGTTGGTGTTAGCATGAGGGTTAGGGGTACAGTTAGGAGTACGGTTTGTTTTAGGGTTAGAGTTAGGGTGTGATTGAAGTTTAGCTTTAGGGTTAGGATTGGTGTAAGCATTAGTTTTAGGGTTAGGTTTAAGTTGTGTGTTAGAGTTAGCGTTGTGCTTAGGGGTAGAGTGTGTTAGGGTAATGGTTAGTGTTGTTGTAAGCTTTTGGGTTACGATTGGGGTTAGGGTTAGGGTTAGGGTTTGTGTTAGGGTTAGAATTAGCGTTGCTGTAAGCATCAGGTTTAGGGTGAGGGTTAGAGTTAGATTTACGGATACGGTCCGAGTTAGCGTTTGGGTTATCGTTAGGGTTAGGGTTAGGGTTAGGGTTAAATTTTCAGTAAGGGCTAGGGTTAGGTTTAGGGTTAGGGTTTGTTTTGGGTTATGGTTAGGGTAAGGGTTAGGATTTGTTTTCGGATTAGTGTTAGAGTTATGGTTGTTGTAAGCATGAGAGTTAGCGTTACGGTTAGGGTTACGGTTTCTTTTAGTGTTAGGGTTAGGGTTTGTGTTAGGGTTATGGTCAGGGTTGGTGTAAGCATTAGGTTTAGGGTTAGGTTTAGGGTGTCTGTTTTGGTTAGGGTTGGGCTTAGGGGTAGAGAGTGTTAGGTTAGGTTTAGTGTTGGTGTAAGCATTTTGCTTATGATGGGTTAGCGTTAGGGTTAAGGCTTGTGTTAGGGTTACGGTTAGGGTTTGTATTAGGGTTAGGGTTATAGTTTGAGCTAGGGATTGTGTTAGGGTTAGGGTTAGAGGTAGGATTGGTTCAAGCAAATTCGTTAATCTTAGGTTTAGGTTTGTGGTTTGTGATAGGGTTAGGGTTAGGGTTGGTGTTAATGTTACGGTTAGGTTTAGTGTTTGTGTTAGGGTGAAGGTTAGGGTTGGTGCAAGCATTTGGGTTAGGCTTAGGGTCAGTCTTAGAATTTGTTTAAGGTTAGGTTTAGCGTTAGCGTTAGGGTTAGGGTTTGGTTTAGGGTTAGGGTTTGATTGGTGTAACCATTAGGTTTAAGTTTAGGGTTAGAGTTTTTGTCAGATTTAGGGTTACTGTTAGGGTTATGGTTTGTGTTAGGGTTAAGGTTAGGGTTAGGGTTTGTGTTAGGGTTAGTGTTATGGTTATGGTTAGGGTTAGGGTTAGGGTTAGTGCTTGTTTAGGGGTACGGTCAGAGTTAGGGTTAGGGTTAGCCTTAGAGTTAGGGTTGGTGTTAGCATGAGGTTTAGGGGTACGGTTAGGAGTACGGTTTGTTTTAGGGTTGGGGTTAGGGTGTGACTGAAGTTTAGCTTTTGGGTTAGGATTGGTGTAAGCATTAGTTTTAGGGTTAGGTTTAAGTTGTGTGTTAGAGTTAGCGTTGGACTTAGGGGTAGAGTGTGTTAGGGTAAGAGTTAGTGTTGTTGCAAGCTTTTGGGTTACGATTTAGGGTTTGTGTTAGGGTTGGTTTAATCATTATTTTTATTGTTAGGGTTAGAATTTGTGTCAGGTTTAGGGTTTACGTAAGGGTAAGTGTTTGTTTATGGTTATGGTTAGGTTTAGGGTTTGTGTTAGGCTTGGTGTAAGCATTAGGGTGAGCGTTAGGGTTACAGTCAGGGTTAGGGTTCATTTACTGGTTAGAGTTAGGGTTGGTGTGAGCATTACTATTATGGTTAGAGGTGGTATAAGCATTAGTGTAACGGTTAGGGTTAGGGTTTGTGTTAGATTTAGGGTTAGGGTTAGGATTTTTGTTAGGGTTAATGTTAGTGTTGGTTTCAGTTTAGGGTTATTGTTAGGGCTAGAGTTAGGGTTAGGGTTTGTGTTAGGGTTAGAGTTAGGGTTGGTGTAAGCATTAGGGTTTGTTATGGTTATCATTTGTGTTAGGGTTTGTGTTTTGGTTGGTGTAATTACTAGGTTTAGGTTTAGGGTTAGGGTTTGTGTCAATGTTAGGGTTAGGGTTAGGGTTAGTTTTAGGGTTGGTGTAAGAATTAGGGTTAGGTTTAAGGTTAGGGTTAGTCTTAAGGTTAGGGTTATGGTAGGTTAGAGTTCAGGTTAGGCTTATCGGTTTGTATCAGGGTTAGAGTTAGGGTGAGGATTGGTGTAAACATTAAGTTAAGGGTTAGGGTTAGGGTTTGTGTCATGGTTTAGATTAGGGTTAGGGTTTATGTTAGGGTTAGGTTTAGGTTTAGGCTTTGTGTTGTGGTTATAATTAGGATTGGTATAAGCATTTTGTTTAGGCTTTCGGTTAGGCATAAGGTTTGTATTATGGTTATGGTTAGGGTTAGGGTTAGGGTTAGGGTTTGTGTTATGGTTATAATTAGGATTGGTGTAACCATTTGGGTTAAGCTTTGAGTTAGGCATAAGGTTTGTGTTATGGTTATGGTTACGGTTAGGTTTATATTTAGGGTTAGGGTTGGTGTAAGCGTTAGGGTTAGGGTTAGGGTTGGAGTTAGCATTAGGATTAGGGTTATTGTTTGTATTAGGGTTCGGGTTGCTGTTAGGTTTTGTTTTTGGGTTAGGGCTAGCATTGGAGCAAGCATTAGGTTTATTGTTAGGGTTATAGTTAGGTTTACGGGTCAGGTAAAGATTTGGGTTAGGTTCATGGTTGGTGCTAGTTTTACGGCAATGGTTTGTGTTAGGGTTAGTGTTAGTGTTTGTGTTAGGGTTAGGGTTATGGTTAGGGTTAGGTTTAGGCTTACGGTTAGGATTGATGTAATCATTAGGTTAAGGGTTAGGGTTAGGGTTTGTGTCAGGGTTAGGGTTAGGGGTAGGGTTTGTTTTAGGGTTAGTGTTAGGGTTAGGGTTAGATTGAGGTTTAGTGTTAGGGTTAGGTTGGTGTAATCATTAGGTTTAGGGTTAGGTTTAAGGTGTGTGTTAGGGTTAGGATTGGGCTTAGGGTTACAGAGTGTTAGGGTTAGGGTTAGTGTTGGGGTAAGCATTTGGGTTACGATTGGGGTTAGGGTTTGTGTTAGGGTTAGGGTTAGGTTTAGCTTTTATGTTATGGTTAGGGTTATGATTGGAGTAAGCATTAGGGTTATGTTAGGGTTAGGCATAGGGTTTGGTTAGGGTTAGGTTTAGGTTTAGGTTAGGGTTTGGGTTATGTTTATAGTTTCGTTTAGGGTTGCTGTAAGCATCAGGTTTAGGGTAGGTTTAGGGATTGAGTAAAGATTAGGGTTAGGGTTAGTGTTAGGGTTTGTGTCAGGGTTAAGGTTAGGTATACGGTTTGTGGTAAGGTTGCTGTAAGCATTAGGGTTAAGGTTAAGGTCAGGATTAGTGTTAGGTTTAGGGGTACGGTCAAGGTTAGGTTTCGGATTAGCGTTGATGTAAGAATTAGGTTTAAGTTTAGGTTTAGAGTTAGGGTTAGTTTTACGGTCCGGTTTGGGTTAGGGTTAGGGTTAGTTTTACGGTAAGTGTTTCTGTTAGGGTTAGTGTTAGGGTTTGTGTTAGGGTTAGGTTTAGGGTTAGGGTTAGTGTTAGGTTTAGGTTTAGGGTTAGGGTTGGTGTAATCATTAGGTTTACGGTTAGGGTTATGGTTTGTGTCAGTGTTAGGTATAGGGTTAGAGTTAGGGTTAGGGTTCATCTTAAGGTTTGGTTTAGGGTTTTTGTTACGGGTTGGGTTAGGGTTAGAGTTGTTGTTAGCATTAGGTTTCGGTTTAGGGTTAGGGTTTTTGTCAGGGTTAGGATTATTGTTAGGGTTAGGTTTTGTTTTCTGGTTAGGGCTATGATTAGTGTTTGTGTTACGGCTAGAGTTAGGGTTGGTGTAAGCATTAGGGTTAGGCTTAGGGTTAGGCTGAGGTTTTGTGTTATGGTTAGGGTTAGATTTATGTTTAGAGTTAGGGTTAGGGTTGGTGTAAGCATTAGTTTTAGGGTTAGGGTTAGGGTTTGTGTCAGGGTTAGGGTTAGGATGAGGATTATGATTTGTGTTATGGTTAGGGTAAGGTTCAGATTTAGTGCCAGTTTTAGGGGTACAGTCAGGGTTAGGGTTCGGGTTAGCGTTAGAGGTAGTGTTGGTGTAAGCACTAGGGTTACGGTAAAGGTTTGTGTTAGGTTTAGAGTTAGGGTTAGCATTTGTCTTAGGGTTAAGGTTTGCTCTGGCGTAAGTATTAGGTTTAGGGTTAACGTTAGATTAGGGTTAGGTTTACGGTGCGGTTTAGAGTTTGGGTTAGGGTTAGGCTTAGCGTTATGGTTAGGGTTTATGTTAGGGTTAAGGTTAGGGTTTGTGTTAGGTTTGGTGTAAGCATTAGGATTATTTTTAGTGTTTGGTTCAGGATAACTGTCAGGGTTAGGGTTTGGGTTAGGGTTAGAGTTAGGGTTTGTGTCATTATTCGGGTTAGAGTTAGCATTAGGGTTTGTGTTAGGGTTAGGGTCAGGGTTTGTGTTAGGGTTAGAGTTAGGGTTAGGGTTTGTGTTAGGGTTAGGGTTAGGGTTGGTGTAAGCATTAGGTTTAGGGTAAGGGTTAGATTTAGGGTTACTGTTGCTGTCTGGGTTAGGGTTTGGGTTAGCGTTAGGGTTAGGGTTATGGTGATGGTTAGGGTGAGGGTTAGGGTGAGGGTTAGGGTTAGGGTTAGGGTGAGGGTGAGGGTAAGGGTTAGGTTTTGTGTTAGGGTTATGTTTAGGGTTACAGTTAGCGTTAGAGTTAGGGTTGGTGTAAGCATCAGGGTTAGGCTTACGGTTAGTGTTAGGGTTTTTTTAAGGTTAAGATTATGGTTAGAGTTAGGGTTAGGGTTTGTGTTAGGTTTAGGGTTAGGGTTGGTGTAAGCATTAAGTTTAGGGTTAGGTTTAAGGTTTCTGTTTTGGTTAGTGTTGGGCTTAGGGGTAAAGAGTGTTAGGTTAGGGTCAGTGTTGATATTAGCATTTGGTTTACAATTGTGGTTAGTGTTAGGGTTAGGTTTTGTGTTAGGGTTGATTAGAGTTAGGGTTTGGGTTTGTGTTAGTGTTAGGGTTAGGGTTATGTTTGGTGTAAGCATTAGGGTTAGGGTTAGGTTTGTGGTTATTGTTTGTGTTAGGGTAGGATTTGGATTAGAGTGAGGGTGAGGATTAGGATTAGGGTTAGGTTTGGTGTAACCATTAGGTTTAGTGTTCGGGTTAGTGGTAGTGTTTGGGTTAGTGTTAGGGTTATGGTTCTGGTTCGGGTTAGTTTTAGGGTTAGAGTTAGGTTTTGTGTTAATGTTAAGGTTAAGGTTATCATTACAGTTTGTGTTAGGGTTAGGGTTAGGGTTAGGTTTAGGATTAAGGTTAGGATTGGTGTAATCATTAGTTTTAGTGTTAGGGTTAGGGTTTGTGTCAAGGTTAGGGTTCGGGTTAGGTTTAGGGTTTGTGTTAGGGTTGGTGTAAGCATTCGGTTAGAGTGATTTTTTGTGTTAAGATTAAGGTTAGTGTTATTGTTAGGGTTTGTGTTAAGGTTAGGGTGAGGGTTGGGGTTAGGCTTAGGGTTGGGGTTAGGCTTAGGTTGGGGTTAGGGTTGGTGTAATCATTATGTTTAGTGTTAGGTTTAGGGTGTGTGTTACGGTTAATGTTGGGCTTAGGGGAAGACAGTGTCAGGGTTAGCGTTAGTGTTGGTGTAAGCATTTTTTTTACGATTGGGGTTAGGTTTAGGGTTAGGTTTTTGTTATAATTAGGGTTAGGGTTAGGGTTAGAGTTAGGGTTAGGGTTAGCATTTATTTTAGGGTTGGTGTACGCATTAGGGTTAGTTTAGGGTTATTGTTAGGGTTAGCGTTATGGTCAGGGCTAGAATTTGCGTTAGGATTAGAGTTAGGGTTGGTGTGATCATTAGGGTTAGGGTTCCGGTTATTTTTATGGGTAGTGTTAGGGTTGGTGAAAGCATTAGTGTTAGGATGAGGGTTATGGTTTGTGTAAGCATTAGGGTTAGGCTTAAGGTTAGGCTTATTTTTTTGTGTTAGGGTTAGGGTTATGGTAGCGGTTAGGGTTCGTGTGAGCTTAGCTTTAGGGTTAGGGATAGAGTTAGGGTTAAGTTTACAGTCCGGGTTACGGTTTGGGTTAGGGATAGGGTTAGAGTTAGGGTTTCGTTAGGGTTAGGTTTAGGGTTGGTGTTAGGGTTCGGGTTAGGGTTGCTTGTAAGCTTTAGGGTTAGCGTTAGGGTTAGGGATAGTGTTAGGGTTTGTGTAAGGGTTAGGGTTAGGTTTAGGGGGAGTGTGATATTTATTGTTAGGGTTAGGGTTGGTATAAGCATTAGGTTTAGTTTTAGGTTTATGGTGTGTGTTTGGGTTAGATTTGGACTTAGGGTAAGAGAGTTAGGTTAGGGTTAGTGTTGGTGTAAGCATTTGCGTTACGATTGGAGTTAGGGTTAGCGTTAGGGTTAGGGTTTGTGTTAGGGTTAGGGTTAGGGTTAGGGTTGGTGTAACGTTTTGGGTTAGGGTTAGGTTTAAGTTAAGGTTTTTGTTATGTTTAGGGTTAGTCTTAGGGTGAGGGTGCTGTTTAAGATTAGGGTTAGGGTTGGTGTAAGCATTATGTTTAGGGTTAGGTTTGGGGTTAGGGTTTGTGTTAGGGTTGCTTTAAGCATTAGTTTTAGGGTTAGGGTAAGTGTTAGTGTTTGGGTTACTGGTACGGTCAGTGTTAGGGTTTGGATTAACGTTAGAATTAGGGTTGCTGTAAGCATTAGTGTTAGGGTTACGGTAAGGGTTAGGGTTTGTTTTAGGAATGGGGATAGGATTAGGTTTAGGGTTGGTGTAAGCATTAGGTTTAGGGTTAGGTTTAGTGTTGAGGTTAGGGTTACTTTCAGGGTTAGGTTTCGGGTTAGGGTTAGGGTTATGGATTGTGTTAGGGTTAGAGTTAGATTTAGGGTTAGGTTTGGTGTCAGCATTAGGGTTAGGGTTAAGGTTATGGTTAGGGTTTGTGTTAGGGTTAAGATTAATGTTAGTGTTAGGTTTGGTGTAATCATTAGGTTTAGGGTTTGGGTTAGGGTTTGTATCAGGGTTAGGTTTATCGTTAGGGTTAGCGTTTGTGGTAGGGTTAGGGTTAGGGTTTGTGTTAGTGTTGGTGTAAGCATTAAGATTAGGATTAGTGTTTGGGTAAGAGTTACGGTCTGGGTTAGGGATCGTATTAGAGTTAGATTAGGGTTGGTGTAAGCATTTATGTTAGGGTTAAGGTTAGGGTTAGGGTTTGTGCTAGGGTTGGTGTAACCATTAGAGTTAGGGTTAGGGTTTGTGTTAGAGTTAGGGTTAGGGTTAGGTTTAGGGTTAATGTTAGGGTTTGTATCATGATTAGGGTTAGGGTTAGGTTTTGTGTAGGGTTAGGGTTAGGGTTAGAGTTAGTTTTAGGGTTAGGGTTGGTGTAAGTTTAGGTTTAGGTTTAGCTTTAGGGTGTTTCTTTTGGTTAGGGTTGGGCTTAGGGGTACAGAGTTAGGTTAGGGTTAGTGTTGGTATAAGCATTTGGCTAACGATTGGGGTTAGGGTTAGGGTTAGGGTTTGTGTTAGGGTTAGGGTTAGGGTTAGGTTTTTTATTAGGGTTAGGTTTACAATTAGGGTTTGGGTTTGTGTTTGGGTTTGGTTTGGGCTATGGTTGGTGTAAGCATTATGGTTAGGGTTAGGTTTAGCGTTCGGGTTAGTCTTAGTGTTAGGTTTAGTGTCAGGGTTATGGTTCTGGTTCAGGTTAGGTTTAGGGTTAGAGTTAGGGTTTGTGTTAAGCTTAAGGTTAGGGTTATCATTATGGTTTGTGTTATTGTAAGGGTTAGGGTTAGGTTTAGGATTAGGGTTAGATTGGTGTAATCATTAGGTTTATGGTTAGGGTTAGGGTTTATGTCATGGTAAGGGTTAGGGTTTGTGTTAGGGTTATTTTTAGGGTTTGTATTAGGTTCTGTGTAAGCATTGGAGTTAGGGTTAGGGTAAGGTTTAGTTTTAGGGTAAGGGTTACGATCAGGGTTAGGGTTCAGCTTAGGATTAGTGTTAGGGTTGGTGTAATGATTAGGTTTAGGTTTAGGGTTAGGGTGTGTGTTAGGGTTAATGTTCGGCTTTGGGAAAGAGAGTGTTAGGGTTAGCGTTAGTGTTGGTTTAAGCACTTTGCTTATGATTCGGGTTATGGTTAGTTTTTGGGTTTGTGTTAGGTTTAGGTTTAGGATTAGGGTTAGGGTTAGGGTTGATATTAGGGTTCGGGTTAGGTTTGGTTGTAAGTTTTAGGGTTAGGGTTAGGGTTAGGGTTAGGGTAGGGTTTGTGTAAGAGTTAGGGTTAGGGTTATGGTGAGTGTGAGGATTATGGTTAGGGTTAGGGTTGGTGTAAGCATTAGGTTTAGTTTTAGGTTTTCAGTGTTCGTTAAGGTTAGATTTGGGCTTAGGTTTAGAGAGTTAGGTTTACGGTTAGTGTTGGTGTAAGTGTTTGGGTTACGATTGGGGTTAGTGTTAGGTTTTCGGTTTGTGTTAGTTTAGGGTTAGGGATTGTACCAGAGTTAGGGTTAGAGTTAGAGTTAGGGTTTGTGTCAGGGTTAGGGTTAGGGTTGGTGTAAGCATTACGGTAACGGTTAGGTTTAGAGTTAGGGTTTGTGTTATGTTTAGGGTTAGGGTTAGTGTGAAGGTGCGGTTTAGGATTGGGGTTAGGGTTGGTGTAAGCATTAGGTTTAGCGTTCTGGTTAGTGTTATGGTTAGGGTCAGGGTTATGGTTCTGGATCGGGTTAAGTTTAGGGTTCGAGTTAGGGTTAGTGTTAAGCTTAAGATAAGGGTTATGGTTAGGTTTTGTGTTAGGGTTAGTGTTAGGGTTAGGGTTAGATTTAGGGTTAGGGTTAGGGTTGGTGTAATGATTAGGTTTAGGGTTAGGTTTAGGGTGTGTGTTAGGGTTAATGTTGGACTTAGTGGAAGAGAGTGTTACGGTTAGGGTTTGTGTTAGGGTTAGGGTTAGGGTTAGGTTTAGGGTTAGGATTAGGGTTTGTGTAAGCATTAGGTTTAGGGTTACGGTTAGGGTTTGGGTCAGGGTTAGGGTTACAGTTAGGGTAAGGGATAGGGTTTGTGTTAGGGTTAGGGTTAGGGTTAATATAAGCATTACTGTTAGGCTTAGGTTTAGGCTTAGTGTTTATGTTAGGGTTAGGTTTATCGTTAGATTTAGGGATCGGGTTAGGTTTAGAGTTAGGGTTAGGATTGATGTAAGCATTAGGTTTAGGGTTAGGGTAAGGATTTGTGTCTGGGTTAGGGTTAGGGTTATGGTTTGTGTTAAGGTTAGGCTTGTGGTTAGGGTTTGTGTTAGGGTTGCTGTAAGCATTATGGTTACGGTTAGAGTAAGGGTTAGTGTTAGGGTTACAGGAATGGTCAGTGTTAGGATTCAGGTTAACGTTAGAAATAGGGTTGCTGTAAGCATTAGTTTTAGGGTTAGGGTTTGTGTTTAGGTTCTGGTTACTTTCAGGGTTAGGTTTCGGGTTAAGGTTAGGGTTAGGGATTGTGTTAGGGTTAGGGTTAGGTTTTGTGTTAGGGTTATGGTTAGCGTTGGTGTAAGCATTAGGTTTAGGGTAAGGGTTAGAGGTAGGGTTACGTTTACTCTCCAGGTTAGGGTTTTTGTAGGCGTTAGTGTTAGCGTTAGGGTTAAGTTTTGTGTTAGGGTTAGGGTTAGGGTTACGGTTACGATTAGGGTTTATGTTAGGGTTATGTTTATTGCTATGTTTAGGAGTAGTTTTCGGGTTAGCGTTAGAGTTAGGGTTGCTTTAAGCATGAGTGTTAGGGTTACCTTTAGTGTTAGGGTTTGTGTTAGGTTTAGGTTTAGGGTTGGTGTAAGCATTTGAGTTATGCTTGGGATTAGGGTTAGGGATAAGTTTTGTGTTACAATCAGGGTTAGGGTTAGGGTTCGAGTTAAGTTTAGGGTTATATTTAGTGTTATGGTTTGGGTTTGTGTAAAGGTTAGGGTTGGAGTAAGAATTAGGTTTAGGGTTAGGTTTATGGTACGTGAGGATTAGGGTTAGGGTAGAGATTGTTCAGGTTAGTGTTAGTGTTGCTGTAAGCATTTGGGTTGCGATTGATGCTAAGGTTAGGGTATGTGTTAGGGGTAGAGTTAGGGTTAGGGTGAAGATTAGATTTAGAGTTAGGGTTTGGATTGCTGTACTCATTAGTTTTAGGGTTAAAGTTAGGGTTTGTGTCAGGGTTAGGGCTAAGGTTATTGTTAGGGTTAGATTTATTGTAAGCATTAGGTTTATGGTTAGGGTTAGAGTTAGGGTTGGTGTAAGCATTAGGTTTAGGGTTTTTGTTACTGTTAGGTTTAGTGGTAGGGTCAGAGTTAGGGTTAGGTTTAGGGATAGGGTTAGGGTTAGGGTTAGCGTTTGTGTAAGCATTAGGTTTAGGGTTAGGGTTTGAATTAGGGTTAGGGTGACGATATGGGTTAGGGTTTGGGTTAGGGTTTGTGTTAGGGTTAGGGTTAGGATTGGTGTAAGCATTAGGGTTAGGGTTTGGTTTAGAGTGTATGTTAGGGTTAGGGTTGGGCTTTGTGTTAGAGATTTTAGTTTTATGGTTAGTGTTGGTGTAAGCATTTGGGTTACGATTGAGGTTAGGGTTTGTGTTAGGGTGAGGGTTAGGGCTAGAGTTAGGTTTTGTGTTAGGGATAGGGTTAGGGTTAGGTTTCGTGTAGGCATTAATGTTAGGGTTAGTGTTAGGGTTAGGGTGAGGGTTAGGGATAGGGTTAAGGTTTGGGTTAGGGTTACGGTCCGGGTAAGGGTTTGTGTTACGGTTGGGTTAGGGTTAGGGTTAGGGTTTGTGTTAGGGTAGGGTTAGGGTTGGTATAAACATTAGGTTTAGGGTTAGGGTTAGGGTTTGTGTTAGGGTTAGTGTTAGGGTTAAGATGAGTGTGAAGTTTAGGGTTCAGGTTAGGGTTGGTGTAAGCATTAGGTTTAGGGTTAGGTTTAGTGTGTGTGTTAGGGTTACGGTTGGGCTTAGAGATAGAGAGTGGTAGGGTTAGGTTTAGTGTTGGTGTAAGCATTTGATTTTGATTGCGGTTAGGGTTAGGGTTTGTGTTAGGGTTAGGTTAAGGTTTGGATTTAGAGTTATGTTTTTGGTTGGTGTAATCATTAAGTTTAGGGTTATTGTTAGGGTTTGTGGCAGGGTTAGGCTTTAGGTTAGTGTTAGGGTTTATTTTAGGGTTAGGTTTAGGTTTAGGTTTTGCGTTAGAGTTGCTGTAAGCATTAGGGTTAGGGTTACGGTGAGGGTTAGTGTTAGGGTTAGGGTTATGGTCAGGGTTAGGTTTTGGGTTAGGGTTAGAATTAGGGTTGATGTAAGCATTAGGGTTAGATTTACGGTTAGGGTTAGGGCTTGTGTTAGGGTTGGTGTAAGCATTATTTTAGGGTTAGGTTTAGGGTTAGGGTTTGTGTTAAGGTTAGTGTTAGTGTTAGGGTTAGGGTTAGGGTTAGGGTTAGGATTAGGGTTATTGTTAGTGTTAGGGTTAGGGTTAGGGTTAGGGTTAGGATTGGTGTAAGCATTAAGTTGAGGCTTAGGGTCAGCCTTTGTGTCACGGTTAGGGTTAGGGTTAGGGTTTCTGTTAGGGTTAGGGTTAGGTTTAGGGTTTATTTAGGGTTAGGTAAGTGTTCGTATAAGCATTAGCGTTAGTCTTAGGGTTAGGCTTAGGTTTTGTGTTAGGGTTAGGTTTAGGGTTAGGGTTAGGTTTAGGTTTAGGGTTAGGGTTAGAATTCTTGAATGCATTACTTTTATGGTTAGGGTTAGGGTAAAGTTTAGGATTGCTGTAACCATTAGGTTTAGGGTTAGGGTTAGTGTTAGGGTTAGTGTTACGGTCAGGGTTAGGTTTAGGGTTACTGTTAGGGTTAGTGTAATTATTAGGGTTAGGTTTAGTGCTGGGTTAGGGGTATGGTCAGGGTTACGTTTCCTGTTAACGTTAGCGTTAGAGTTGGTGTAAGCATGAGACTTAGGGTGACGTTTATGGTTAGGATTTGTGTTAGGTTTAGGGTTAGGGTTAGGGTTTGGCTTAATTAGGAATGGTGTAATCATTAGGTTTAGGGTTGCGGCTAGTGTTAGGGTTAGTTTTACGGTCAAGGTTAGGGTTACGGTTAGTGTTAGGGTTAGTGTTTGTGTTAGGGTTAGGGTTAGGGATTGTGTGAGCATTGGTGTAACCATTAGGTTCAGGGTTAGGGTTTGTGTTAGGGTTGGGTTAGAGGTACCGTTAGGGTTAGGGTGAGGTGAGGTTTAGGGTTAGGGTTAGGATTGGTGTAAGCATTAGGTTTAGGGTTAGGGTTAGTGTTAGGGTTAGGGTTACGGTCAGGGTTAGGGTTCTGGTTGAGGAAGGTTTAGGGTTTGTGTTAGGGTTAGGGTTAGGGTTTGGGTTTGTGTTAGGTTTAGGGTTAGGGTTGGTGTAAGCATTAGAGTTAGGTTTTGGTTTAGGTTTAGGATAGGGATAGGTTTATTGTTAGTGTTTGTGTTAGGTTTGATGTAAGCATTAGGGTTAGTTTTAGGGTTAGGATATTGTTAGGTTTAGGATTAGGGTTTGCGTTAGGTTTGGTGTAAGCATTAGGGTTAGGCTTAGGGTTATGGTAGGGGTTAGGTTTCCGGTGAGGGTTTGAGATAGGGTTGGCGTAAGCATTACGATTAGGGTTTCGGTTACGGTTAGGGTTTGTGTTAGGGTTGGTGTAAGCATTAGGGTTAGGGTTATGTTTAGGATTAGGTTTTGTGTTAGTGTTTGTAATTGTTAGGGTAAGGGTTATGGTTATGGTTGGGGTTAGGGTTAGTGTTATGGTTGGTGTAAGCATTAGGTTTAGGCTTAGTTTTAGCGTTTGTTTAGAGTTAAGGTTAGGGTTAGAGTTACCGTTTGTTTTAGGGTTAGGGTTAGCTTTAGGTTTTGTGTTAGGGTTTGGTTTAGGGTTGGTGTAAGCATTACGGTTAGGCTTAGGGTTAGGCTTAGGTTTTGTGTTAGAATTAGGTTTAGGTTTAGGGTTCGGATCAAGTTTAGGCGTAGGGTTAGAATTCTCGTAAGCATTACATTTCGGGTTAGGGTTAGGTTTTGTGTCAGGGTTACCGTTTTTGTTAGGGTTTGGGTTAGGGTTATGGTTAGGGTTAGGGTTGGTGCAATCATTAGGTTTAGCCTTAATGTTATCATTTGTGTCAGGGTTAGGGTTAATGTTAGGGTTTGTATTAGGGTTAGGGTTATGTTTAGGATTTGTGTTAGGGATAGGGTTAGAGTTGGTATAAGCGTTAGTGTTAGGCTTAGGATTAGACTTAGGTTTTATTTAACTGTCTGGTTTAGGGTTAGGGTTAGGTATAGGTTTAGGGTTAGAATTCTTTTTTTTTTTTTTTTTTTTTAATTTTATTTTTATTTATTTATTTATTTATTTATTTATTTTTTTAATTATTTATTATTTAACTTCAGTAATTACATTGTATTATGTGACACAGTTACATAGATACTTGGGTTCTCCCCACCCCTCCCCAAACCCTCCCACCATGGTGGATTCCTCCACCTTATTGCATAACCACAGCTCAAGTTCAGTTGAGATTTCCCCATTGCAAGCGTATACCAAACATAGAGTCCAGCATCTTATTGTCCCGTCAAGTTCAACGGTTTCTTAGGTATACCCTCTCTGGTCTGATGACAGAGCCAGCAGAGTATCATCCCAGTCAATTGAAAGCTCCAACATACCATCAGCAAAAATTTACATCATTATGGAATTAATTGACATAGTAATGAGTAACCAATATGTTAAAAGTAAATGCGGGTTCCCAGCCACCTTCTGTGACCACCTCACCTATACTTCAATTTTAGTTTATACACAACATATAACATTCAAAACATAACATGTTATACATAACATCATATCATCTTAAATTAAGGCAAACATGTGGTATTTAACCTTTTGGGATTGGCTCATTTCCCTTAGCATTATGGTTTCCAGTTTGGCCCATTTGGCCACAAAGAACTGCATTTTGTTTTTTTTAATAGCTGAGTAGTATTCCATGGAGTAGATGAACCATAGCTTTCTTATCCAATCCTCTGTTGATGGGCATTTTGGCTGCTTCCATGTTTTTGCAATTACTGATTGTGCTGCTATGAACATAGGAGTACATGTTGGTTTCTCATAGAACAAGTGTTCTGGATATATTCCTAGGAGTGCTATTGCTGGATCATACGGTATGTTGAATTTGAGTTGTTTGAATATTCTCCATACTGATTTCCATAGAGGCTGTACCAGCCTGCAGCCCCACCAGCAGTGGAGTAGGGTTCCCTTTTCCCCGCAACCTCGCCAACAAGTGTCGTTGGTGCTTTTATTCATGTGGGCCAGTCTTACTGGCGTTAGGTGGTACCTCATTGATGTTTTAATTTGGATTTCCCTTATTGCCAGGGAACTTGAGCATTTTTTCATATGTTTATTTGCCATTTGGGTTTGTTCCTTTGTGAAGTGTCTGCCCATTTCCCGTGCCCATTTCTTGAGTGGCTTGTTTGTTTTGACATTTTGGTTGTTTTGTAGCTCTTTGTATATTCTGGATATTAGCCCTCTATCACCTATGTCGTGTGCGAAGATCTTCTCCCATTCTGTGGGTTGCCTTTTTACTTTGTTGATTGTTTCTCTAGCTGTACAGAAGCTTCTTAGTTTGATGAGGTCCCAATTGTTTATTTTGGTCTTGATTTCTACTGCATCTGGAGTCTTTTTTAGGAAGTGAGGGCCTACCCCTAAGTGTTCCAGTGTGTTTCCAACTTTTTCTTCCAAAAGTTTGAAGGTTTCTGGATGTAGGTTTAGATCTGTTATCCATTTAGATCTGATCTTAGTGTATGGTGAGAGATGTGGATCTATTTTTTTGTTTCTGCAGGCTATCAACCAGTTGTCCCAGCAGCATTTATTGAACAGACCTTCCCATTTGCCTGGGTTGTCGTTTGTCTTTTTGTCAAAGATTATTTGGCTGTATCTGTGTGGGTTTCCTTCTGGCATTTCTATTCTGCTCCATTGATCTTCCTCTCTATCTTTGTGCCAGTACCACGCTGTTTTGATAACCACTGCCCTATAGTATGTCCAGAGGTCCGGAACTGTGATTCCCCCTGCTAACTTCCTGTTCTTCAGGATAGTTCTAGCTATTCGTGGTTTTTTGTGCTTCCAGATGAACCTTTGGATCATTGTTTCCAGTTCCATGAAGAATATTTTGGGCAATTTGATTGGGATTGCGTTGAATGTATATATTGCTTTTGGCAGTATAGACATTTTAATGATATTGATTTTACCTATCCAGGAGCATGGGATATTACTCCATCTTTTGAGGTCTTGTTCAATTTCTTTTTTAAGCAGATTGTAGTTTTCTTCAAATAAGTCTTCTACATTTTTGGTTAGATTTATTCCCAGATATTTCATACTTTTCTCTGTTATTTTGAATGGTATCTTGCTGGTTAAGTCTTTTTCCATCTTGGGGCTGTTCGCATACACTATGGCTGTTGATTTTTGTTCATTAATTTTGTACCCTGCCACTCTACCAAACTCTCGTACAAGTTCTAGCAGTCTCTGTATTGAGTCTCTTGGCTCTTCTACATAAAGAATCATATCATCTGCGTATAGTGAGAGCTTGACTTCTTCGTTTCCCATTTGGATTCCTCTGATTTTTTTTTCTTGTCTTATGGCCTCAGCGAGTACCTCTAGGACTATGTTGAATAGTAGTGGAGAAAGTGGACATCCCTGTCTTGTTCCAGATCTCAGTGGGAAGGGTTCCAGCTTTTCTCCATTCAGTATGATGCTGGCGTTGGGTTTTTCATATATTGCTTTAATTATGTTGTGGATTTTTCCATCTATGCCTACCTTGGTTAGGGTTTTTAGTAGGAAGTGATGTTGGATTTTGTCGAAAGCTTTTTCCGCATCTATTGATACTATCATGTGATTCTTGTTTTTCAGTTTTTGGATGTGGTGTATCACATTTATAGATTTTCGAATGTTGAACCATCCCTGCATTCCAGGGATGAATCCTACTTGATCTGGATGAATGATCTGTCTGATGTGTTTTTGAATTCTGTTGGCTAGGATTTTGTTGAGAATCTTAGCATCAATGTTCATCAAAGAGATAGGTCTGTAGTTTTCCTTCTCTGTTAGTTCTCTGTCTGGTTTTGGGATTAAGGTAATGTTGGCTTCATAGAATGAGTTTGGAAGGGTTGCCTCTTTTTCTATTGTTTTGAAGAGTTTGTAGAGGATTGGGGTCAGCTCTGTTCGGAATGTTTTGTAGAATTCTGGAGTGAAGCCGTCTGGGCCTGGGCTTTTCCTTGTTGGGAGGTCTTTAATCACTGATTCAATCTCTACTTCAGTTATGGGTTTGTTCAGGTCGTTTGTTGCCTCTGGGCTAAGTTTTGGCAAGTGGTAGAAGTCTAAGAACTTTTCCATTTCTTGGTGGTCTTCTGATTTGTTGGAGTACAGTGCTTTGTAGTAATTTCTGATTATGGCCTTAATGGATGCGGTGTCTGTTGTTATGTTGCCTTTTTCATCTTTGATGCTGTTAATTCTTGCCTTCTCTTGTTTTTTCTTTGTCAGTCGGGCCAGTGGAGTGTCTATCTTGTTTATCTTCTCAAAAAACCAGCTTTTTGATTCATTGATTTTGTGTATGGTTTTTTTTATTTCTATCTGGTTGATTTCCTCCCTTGTTTTGATGATTTCTTGTTTCCTATTGTGTGTGGGGCTCTTCTGCTGTTGTTTTTCCAGTTCCTGGAGGTGTGTGTTTAGTTCCTGTATTTGGCGCCTCTCTTGGGCCTTGACATGAGCTCCAATTGCGATGAGTTTACCCCGTAGCACTGCTTTGGCAGTGTCCCACAAATTTTGGAATGTTGTGTCAGAGTTTTCATTGGTTTCCATAAATTTTTTGATCTCATCTTTAATTTCTTCTCTGATCCATTGTTCGTTTAGTAGCATATTGTTCAGCCTCCAAGAGTTTCTGTATTTCCTGGGGCATTTTGAATTGCTGATTTCCAGCTTCATTCCGTGGTGGTCTGAGAGGGTACATGGTATGATTCCTATCTTTTTGAAGTTATTTAGGTTTGCTTTGTGTCCTATCATGTGGTCGATCCTGGAGAAGGTGCCATGTACTGCTGAAAAAAATGTATAATCTGTGGCCTTAGGGTAAAAATTCTATAAATGTCAACCAAGTCCAGTTGTTCTATTGTTTGTTTGAGTTCTGTTGTTTCTTTGTTGAGTTTTTGTTTTGTTGATCTGTCTATAGTTGTTAGTGGGGTGTTAAGATCACCCACTATTATTGTGTGCATATCTATGTCTCCCCTTAAGTCCGTGAGTAATTGCTTCACGTAGCTAGGTGCGTTTGAATTTGGTGCATATATGTTCACAATGGTAATTACTTCCTGATGGATCAGTCCCTTCACCAATATATAATGTCCTTCCCTGTCCTTTTTGATGTGTGTCAGATTGAAGTCCACATCATCTGAAATTAAGACAGCTACCCCAGCCTTTTTTTCTCGTCCATTGGCATGAAATATCTGTTTCCAACCTTTCACTTTCAGCTTCTTTGAATTTCTTCTGGTTAGATATGTCTCTTGTAGGCAACAGATAGTTGGGTGCTGTTTGATAATCCACTCTGTTAATCTATGCCTTTTGATTGGTGAGTTCAGGCCATTTGTGTTGAGAGTTAAAATTGAGAGGTTGTGATTTTGCCCTGCCATACTTGTTTTTGTGGGTGTTGATATCTGTGTTATTGCCCTTCCTTGTGTGGACTTTAGTGGGGAGACCTTCCTGTTTGCCATCTTTGCTTATGATTCACCTCATTTTTTTCTGGAATTAGTGCATTTCTAAGGAGATTTTGTAGAGCTGGTTTTGTGCTGGCATATTCTTCTAATTTCTCTTTGCTGTGGAAGTATTTGATTTCGTTCTCAAATACGAATGAGATCTTTGCTGGGTACAATATTCTTGGTTGACAGTTGTTCTGATTCAGGATTTGGAAGATCTTTGTCCATTCTCTTCTTGCTTGTAAGGTCTCTTCAGAAAAGTCAGCAGTGATCCTGATTGGTTTTCCCTGGTATGTGATCTTTTCTCTGCTTCGTACTTGTCTCAGGATTCTTTCTTTGTCTTCGTTGGAGTGGAACTTGAGCACCATATGTCTGGGTGAAGATCGCTTTGGGTCATATCTGCTGGGAGTCCTCTGACCGTCCTGGATTTGAGCTGGATTCATGTTCCAAGTGTTTTGAAAGTTTTCCTGTATAATTTCGTCGAGCACCATTTGCATTCCTGATTCTTTTTCCGCTCCTTCAGGAAGGCCAATAATCCTAATATTTGATTTTCTGAGGTTGTCTTTCATTTCTTGTATGGTCTTATTGGCTTTGTTCAGACTTGTCTCCAGCTGTTTCATGAACTGGGTGTGTTCGTTTTGTGTGTCTTCCGTTTCAGAGATCCTCTCTTCTGCTGTATTTGTTCTGTTGGTTAGGCTCTCAATTTTGTGCTCTAAGTCAAGGATTTTACTTTTCATTTGTTGTATTTCTGAGGCTATGTGGTTCTTGAATTCCTTGAAGTCCTCCCAATTCTTCTTATTGTCTCTGACATATTTTAACATTATTTTTTTGAATTCCTTGTCTGGTAGATCTTCTATGTCTTCATCTCGCATCTCCGAAATAGACATTGGCTTTCGATCCTTTATTGGTAGGGTGTTGGCACTCTCATCTGGATCATTACCTTTTCTGGTATTTCTTCCCATTGTGTTAGTGTTTCTTTTTTGCGAGACCTAGGCACCAGTGTGCTGAGGGGTCTCCAAGCACTATCCTGTAGAGATCGGAGTCTGCAGGCGTGGAGTAGCAGGGTGTGGGAATTTTCAAGGCACTTTTGGTGCGTCTCCAGAACACTGGACCTCAGGGCGCCTCTTCCAGGGCCCAGAGGATTCAAAGCGCACTCTCAGCTCGTCCCCTACAGGTATGCTACCACAGGGCATGGGGGAGTGAAGGCACTCTCTGTGCGCGCACCCTGTTTACTGGATCACAGGGCTCGGAGCAAGGGACTATAGGGCGTGTTCCAGGTGCTCTCTGGAAACGCCTCCTGCGCAGGTCCGCCCACCCCAGCACTTGCAGGGGACCGACCGCCCCTGCGCTAGCAGGGAACTGCCCAGCCCAGAGGCGTGCTTGGGTTCCTGTGGGATAGCACCGCCCAGCTGAGTGCCACACCGCAAAGGCACAGGGGAGTATCCAGTGTGCCTTTTGCCTTTCTCCCAGACACAGTTTTGGCAGTCTCAAGGCACTCGCCCTGTGTCTCTAGAGGCTGGAGCCTGGGGGGGGGGAGGGAAGGGGAGGCCAATTGTGTTCAGGCTCTGTCCGTGCCCCTGGGGGGCCAACTCCCGAAGCCTCCAACCCACCACTGTCCCCACCCAACTCACTCAAACCTCAAGTTCTTGCAGTCTGCCTCTTCCTCTGGTGGGAATCCTGGCCGCCAGTGCGTCTCCCGACTGCTGCGTCCGTTGCTGGTCTCCGCGCGGGTCGCGATGGAGCCTGGAGGCTGCGGCTGGTGCAGGTCCCGGGGGTTGGCGACCAGGGTGGGCAGATGCCAGCGGGTCCCGGTGATTCAGGGTCCTGGTGTCCGCAGCGGGGCAGGTCCTGGCGAGTCCTGGTGACCAGGGTGAGCAGATGCCAGCGGGTCCCAATCACCTCCGGTCCTCACGGCCACAGCGTCTTCAGGTCGGTCTTTGGGTGGGTTCGGCGGCTTTCAGCGTCTGCACTCAGAGGTGACTCAGCAGGTCAGGAGCGGAAAGTCGTCTTCCCTGTCCTTTGCTTTGTTTTTCCCTGGTTGCTCTTCTGAGTTGTGTGGATTTTTTTGGCTCCACACTGTCCAGGGAACTTCACGTTCTTCTCCCTGTAGTTCTATGCTGCTCCACTTACGCTTTTGTCGCGTTCTAGCCCTCTCTGTCTGTGAGCTCTCTCACAGTCTTCCTCCTATGTCGGCCATCTTGCGAGTCTCCCTCAGGGTTAGAATTCTTGTAAGCAGTAATTTCAGGGTTAAGGTTAGGGTTTGTGTAAGGATTAGGGTTAGGTTTATATTTTTGTTAGGGTTAAGGTTAGGATTAGTGCTGGGCTATGGGTATGGTCAGGGTTAGGGTTCAGGTTAGAGTTAGAGTTAGGGTTGGTGTAAGCATGAGGGTTAGGGTTTACGGTTAGGGTGAGGGTTTGTGTTAGGGTTATTTTTAGGTTTAGGGTTATGGTCATGGTTAGGGTTCTGGTTGGGTTAGGGTTAGGGTTAGAGTTAGGTTTAGGGTTAGGGTTAGGTTTAGCGTTTGTGTTAGGTTTAGGGTTAGGGTTCTTGTAAGCTTTAGGGTTAGAGTTAGGGTTAGGATAGGTTTAGGTTTAGGGTTAGGTTTTGTGTAGGGTTAGTGTTAAGGTTAGGGTGAGACTTCGGTTTAGGGTTAGGGTTCGGTTTGGTGTAAGCATTAAGTTTAGGGTTAGGTTTAGAGTGTGTGTTAGAGTTAGGTTTGAGCTTAGGGGTAGAGAGTGTTAGGGTTAGGTTTAGGGTTGGTGTAAGCATTTGGGTTATGATTGGCGTTAGGGTTAGGGATCAGTGTTGTGTTAGGGTTAGGGTTAGTGTTAGTGTTAGGGTTAGGCTTAGGGTTGGTGTAAGCATTAGTGTTAGGTTTAGGGTTAGTGTTAGGGTTATAATTACGGTCTCGGTTATGGTTGGGTTAGGTTTAGATTTAGGGTTGGTGTAAGAATCAGGGATAGGGTTATGGTTATGGTTAGGGTTTGTGTTAGGGTTGGTGTAAGCATTAGGGTTAAGGTTGGAGTTAGGGTTAAGTTTAGGTTTAGGGTTGTGGTTAGGGTTAAGTTTAGGGTTAGGGTTAGGGTTAGGTTTAGGTTTAGCGTGAGATTGAGGTTTAGGGTTAGGGTTACGGTTGGTATAAGCATTAGGTTTAGGGTTTGGTTAAGGGTGTGTGTGAGGGTTAGGGTTGGGCTTAGGTGTAGAGATTGTTAGGGTTAGGGTTAGTGTTGGTGTAAGCATTTTTAATTACGATTGGTTTTCGCGTTTTTGTTAGGGTTAGGGTTAGGGTTAGGGTTTATGTTAAGGTTAGGATTACGATTGGTGTAAGCATTAGGGTTAGGGTTAGGGTTAGTGTTTGTGTTAGGATTGGTGTAAGCATTAGGGTTAAGTAGGGTTAGGGTTAGATTTAGAGTTAGAGTTAGGGTTGGTGTACTCATTAGCTTTAACTTAGGGTTAGGGTTTGTGTCAGGATTAGGGATAAGGCTAGTGTTAGGGTTTGTGTTAGGGTTAGGATTAGGGTTTGTGTTAAGGTTGGTGTAAGCATTAGGGTTAGAGTTAGTGTTAGTGTTACGGTCAGGGTTAGGTTTCGGGTTAGTGTTAGAGATAGGGTTGGTGTAAGCATTAGAGTTAGGGTTACGGTTAGGATTGGGGTTTGTGTTAGGGTTGTTGTAAACATTAGTGTTAGGGTTAGGGTTAGTGTTTGTGTTAGGATTAGTGTTAGGTTTAGGGTTAGGGTTAGGGTTATGGTTATGGTTAGGGTTAGGGTTAGCGATAATGTTGGAATAAGCATTAGGTTTAGGTTTAGGGTTAGCGTTTGTTTCAGGGTAAGGTTTAGGGTTAGGGTTTGTGTAAGGCTGAGGGTTAGGCTTAGGTTTTGTGTCAGGGTTAATTATATGGTTAGGGTTAGGGTTAGGTTTAGGGTTAGTTTTAGAATTCTTGTAAGCATTAATTTTTTTTTGCTAATATTTATCTTTTTTTGGAGTTTAATTCATTATATTCTTTTTTTTCTTTTTTTAAATTTTATTTTAAATTCATTAATTACATTTTATTATGTGACACAGTTTCATAGATACTTGGATTCTCCCCACCCCTCCCCAAACCCTCCCACCTGGTGGATTCCTCCACCTTGTTGCATAACCACAGTTCAAGTTCAGTTGAGATTCCCCCATTGCAAATGTACCAAACATAGAGTCCAGCATCTTATTGTCCGGTCAAGTTAACCGGCTTCTTAGGTATACCCTCTCTGCTCTGAAGACAGAGCCAGCAGAGTATCATCCCGATCAATTAAAAGCTCCAACATACCATCAGCAAAAATTTACATCGTCATGGAATTAATTGACATGGTAATGAGTAACCAATATGGTAAAAGTAAATGCGAGTTCTTAACCACCCTCTGTGACCACCTCATTGACATTTCAATTTTGGTTTATACACAACATATAACATTCATAACATAACATGTTATACATAACATCATGTCATCTTAAATTAAGGCAAACATGTGGTATTTAAACTTTTGGGATTGGCTCATTTCCCTTAGCATTATGGTTTCCAGTTTGGCCCATTTGGCCACAAAGTATTGCATTTTGTTTTTTTTAATAGCTGAGTAGTATTCCGTGGAGTAGATGAACCATAGCTTTCTTATCCAATCCTCTGTTGATGGGCATTTTGGCTGCTTCCATGTTTTTGCAATTACTGATTGTGCTGCTATGAACATAGGAGTGCATGTTGGTTTCTCATAAAACAAGTGTTCTGGATATATTCCTAGGAGTGCTATTGCCGGGTCATACGGTAGGTTGTATTTGAGTTGTATGAATGTTCTCCATACTGATTTCCATAGAGGCTGTACCAGCCTGCAGCCCCACCAGCAGTGGAGTAGGGTTCCCTTTTCCCCGCAACCTCGCCAACAAGTGTCGTTGGTGCTTTTATTCATGTGGGCCAGTCTTACTGGCATAAGGTGGTACCTCATTGATGATTTAATTTGGATTTCCCTTATTGCATTTTTTCATATGTTTGTTTGCCATTTGGGTTTGTTCCTTTGTGAAGTGTTTGCCCATTTCCTGTGCCCTTTTCTTGAGTGGCTTGTTTGTTTTGACATTTTGGTTCTTTTGTAGCTCTTTGTATATTCTGGAGATTAGCCCTCTATCACCTATGTCGTGTGCGAAGATCTTCTCCCATTCTGTGGGTTGCCTTTTTACTTTGTTGATTGTTTCTCTAGCTGTACAGAAGCTTCTTAGTTTGATGAGGTCCCAATTGTTTATTTTGGTCTCAATTTCTACTGCTTTTGGAGTCTTTTTTAGGAAGTGAGGGCCTACCCCTAAGTGTTGCAGTGTGTTTCCAACATTTTCTTCCCAAAGTTTGAAGGTTTCTGGATCTAGGTTTAATTCTTTTATCCATTTGGATTTGATCTTAGTATATGGTGAGAGATGTGGGTCTATCTTTTTGTTTCTGCAGGCTATCAACCAGTTGTCCCAACAGCATTTATTGAACAGATCTTCCCGTTTGCCTGGGTTGTCGTTTGTCTTTTTGTCAAAGAATATTTGGCTGTATTTGTGTGGGTTCCCATCTGGTGTTTCTATTCTGCTCCATTGATCTTCTTCTCTATTTTTTGCCAGTACCAGGCTGTTTTGATAACCACTGCCCTATAGTATGTCCAGAGGTCTGGGACTGTGATTCCCCCTGCTAACTTCCTGTTCTTCAGGATGGTTCTAGCTATTTGTGGTTTTTTGTGTTTCCAGATGAACCTTTGAATCATTGTTTCCAGATCTGTGAAGAATATTTTGGGCAATTTGATTGGGATTGCGTTGAATGTATATATTGCTTTTGGCAATATAGACATTTTAATGATATTGATTTTACCTATCCAGGAGCATGGGATGTTACTCCATCTTTCTAGATCTTGTTCAATTTCTTTTTTAAGTAGTTTGTAGTTTTCTTCAAATAGGTCTCCTACATTTTTGGTTAGGTTAATTCCCAGATACTTCATGCTTTCCTTTGTTACTTTGAATGGTATCTTGCTGGTTAGATCATTTTCCAACTTGGGACTGTTAGCATACACTATGACTGTTGATTTTTGTTCATTAATTTTGTACCCTACCACACTACCGAACTCTTGTATAAGTTCTAGTAGTCTCTGTGTTGAGCCTTTTGGCTCTTCCATATAAAGAATCATGTCATCTGCATATAGTGAAAGCTTGACTTCTTCATTTCCCATTTGGATTCCTTTGATTTCTTTTTCTTGTCTTATGGCCTCAGCGAGTACCTCTAGAACTATGTTGAATAGCAGCGGAGAAAGCGGACATCCCTGTCTTGTTCCAGATGTCAGTGGGAAGGGTTCCAGTTTTTCTCCATTCAGTATGATGCTGGCATTGGGTTTTTCATATATTGCTTTGATTATGTTGTGGATTTTTCCATCTATGCCTACCTTGGTTAGGGTCTTTAGCAGGAAGTTGTGCTGGATTTTGTCGAAAACTTTTTCTGTGTCTCTTGATACTATCATGTGATTCTTGTTTTTCAGTTTTTGGATGTGGTGTATCACATTTATGGATTTCCGAATGTTGAACCATCCCTGCATTCCAGGGATGAATCCTACTTGATCTGGATGAATGATCTGTCTGATGTGTTTTTGAATTCTGTTGGCTAGGATTTTGTTGAGAATCTTAGCATCAATGTTCATCAAAGAGATAGGTCTGTAGTTTTCTTTCTCTGTAGGATCTCTGCCCGGTTTTGGGATTAAGGTAATGTTGGCTTCATAGAATGAGTTTGGAAGGGTTGCTTCCTTTTCTATAGTTTTGAAGAGTTTGTAGAGGATTGGGGTTAGTTCGGTTCGGAATGTTTTGTAGAATTCTGTAGTGAAGCCGTCTAGGCCTGGGCTTTTCTTTGTTGGGAGGTCTTTAATCACTGATTCAATCTCTGCTTCAGTTATGGGTTTGTTCAGGTCGTTTGTTGCCTCTGGGCTAAGTTTTGACAGGTTGTGTGAGTCTAAGAACTTTTCCATTACTTGGTGGTCTTCTGATTTGTTGGAGTACAGTGCTTTGTAGCAATTTCTGATTATGTTCTTAATGGTTGTAATGTCTGTTGTTATGTTGCCTTTTCCATCTTTGATGCTGTTAATTCTTGCTTTCTCTTGTTTTTTCTTTGTCAGTTGTGCCAGCGGGGTGTCTATTTTGTTTATCTTTTCAAAAAACCAGCTTTTTGATTCGTTCATTTTGTGTATGGTTTTTTTTATTTCTATCTGGTTGATTTCCTCCCTTGTTTTAATGATTTCTTGTTTCCTTTTGTGTGTGGGGCTCATCTGCTGCTGCTTTTCCAATTCCTGGAGGTGTGTGTTTAGTTCCTGTATTTGGCGCCTCTCTTGGGCCTTGACATGAGCTCCAATTGCGATGAGTTTACCCCGTAGCACTGCTTTGGCAGTGTCCCACAAATTTTGGAATGTTGTATCAGAGTTTTCATTGGTTTCCATAATTTTTTTGATCTTATCTTTAATTTCTTCCCTGACACATTGTTCGTTTAATAGCATATTGTTCAACCTCCAAGAGTTTCTATATTTGCTTGGGCATTTTGAATTGCTGATTTCCAGTTTCATTCCGTGGTGGTCTGAGAGGGTACATGGTATGATTCCTATCTTTTTGAAGTCATTTAGATTTGCTTTGTGTCTTATCATGTGGTCGATCCTGGAGAAGGTGCCATGCACTGCTGAAAAAAATATATAATCTGTGGTCTTAGGATAAAAAATTCTATAAATGTCTACCAAGTCTAGTTGTTCTAATGTTTGTACGAGCTCTGTTGTTTCTTTGTTGAGTTTTTGTTTTGTTGATCTGTCTATAGTTGTTAGCGGGGTGTTAAGATCGCCCACTATTATTGTGTGTGTATCTATGTCTCCCCTTAAGTCTGTAAGTAGTTGCTTCACAAAGCTAGGCGCATTGGAATTAGGTGCATATATGTTCACGATTGTAATTACTTCTTGATGGATCAGTCCCTTCACCAATATATAATGTCCTTCTCTGTCCTTTTTGATGTCTGTCAGCTTGAAGTCAGGTCATCTGAGATTAGAACAGCTACGCCAGCCTTTTTTTGTCGTCCATTGGCATGAAATGTCTTTTTCCATCCTTTCACTTTAAATTTCTTACAGGATTTTCTGGTTAGATGTGTGTCTTGTAGGCAACATATAGTTGGGTGCTGTTTGATGATCCATTTCGTTAATCTATGCCTTTTGATTGGTGAGTTTAAGCCATTTGTATTTAGAGATAATATTGAGAGGAATTGGTTTTGGGCTGCCATGAGTGTAAGTGTGCAAGTGTGCATTTGCGACTATTAGAGTTTTTGATTGGTTGACTTTTCTTGTATGGATTTTAGTGGGGAGGTCTTCCCATTTGCCATCTTTGATTTTGGTTTGTATTTTTTTCTTTCTGGGTTTAGGACCTTCCTGCGGAGATTTTCCAGAGCTGGTTTCGTGTTGATGTATTCTTCGAGTCTCTGTTTACTGTTGAAGTATTTGATTTCATTCTCAAATACAAATGAGAGCTTTGCTGGGTACATTATTCTTGGTTGGCAGTTGTTTTGTTTCAGGATTTGATAGGTTTTACCCCATTCTCTCCTTGCTTGGAGCGTTTCTTCTGATAGGTCGGTTGAGATCCTGATTTCCCTTCCCCTGAAAATAATCTTATCCTTTTTTCTTGTCTTAGAATGGTTTCCTTGTATTCGCTTGAAGGTAGCTTGAGGACCACATGTCTGGGAGACGATTTGTTTGGGTCGTATCTACTGGGGGTTCTTTGTCCTTCCTGGATCTGTGCTGGATTTATATTTTCAGTATTCTGGAAGTTCTCCTGTATTATCTCATTGAGCACCCGTTGCAATCCTGTCTCCTTTTCCACTCCTTTGGGAAGGCCTATTATTCTAATATTTCATTTTGTGAGGTTGTCTTTCATTTCCTGTATGGACCTATTGGCTTTCTCTAGATTTGTCTCCAACTGTTTGATGAGCTGCTGCCTTTCATTCTGATTGTCTTCCAATTCTGATATTCTGTCCTCTGCTGTGTTCATTCTGTTGGTTAGGGTTTCAATTTTGTGCTCTATATTGAAGATTCCCTTTTTGACTTGATTTATTTCTGCAGTGATATGGTTTTCGAATGCCTTAGACTCTTCCCAGTGCTTTTCACTCTCTCTGATGAATTTCATCATTAGTTTCTTAAAGTCCTTATCTGATAGTTCCTCTATGTCTTCATCTTGCATCTCAGATATTGGGATTAGTTTTTGGTTGTATTGGGAGGGAGTGTTTGATCTTTCCTCTGGGTCATTGCTTTTTCTGATACTTCTCCTCATTGTGTTTTTGCTTCTTGTTGTTTTGAGATTTTAGCGTTGATTCAGCTGAGCCAGCTCTGGTTTGGGGTCTCCGGCTGAGCCCAGCAGGGCTTACTGCCTGAGTCACCAGCTGCTTTCAGGGTCTGTAGATCACAGCCCCGAGCTGGGTCAGGAGGCTTTGTGGGCCAGCCCTAGTGCCAGGCCCCTTCCCCTGTGGCTCCCTCTCAAAGGCGGTGCCCTACAGATTCACTCTGCCGAGCCTCGCCTGGGCTTTGGGTCACAAGGCTAATACAGCGGGGGTCTCTGCCTCAGTGCTGAGCCGAGACTCTCCTTCAGGGCTTGAGGTTAGCACAGCAAAGGCTCCTGCTGCTTGAAGCCTGAAATCCCCAACCCCGGGCTGTGCTGGGTTGGAAATCTCCATGGCCCCAGTGCCAAACTCGGAAGCGCTGCTCCACTGAGTGCTGCAACACCACAGGCAGGTCTTTCCGAGCGGGCTCCTGCTGGGAAAACCTGTCCAGCCAGTTCAGCTGAGCCTGCTCCGGTCTGGCCTCTCTAGCTGAGCCCAGCTGGGGACTCCGCCCTAAAGAAGCCACTTTCTCAGCTGCACTCTCTCAAGGGTGGAAGCGGATCTCTGAGAGGCACAGAGCCCTTGAGGTGAGACGTGCCACCACTAGTCTGCTCCTCTGTCCAGGACGTGAGGCCCTGTCGAGCGTTGCCCAGCCTCTGGGGCTCCGGGCGAGTCCAGCAACAAGATCCACGGACTTTCCCGCAGCCAGTCCACAGCTCGGAGCCGATAGGGGGATCTCTGAGCCCCAGTCCCACAGCGCTGCTCCTGTTCCCTCTGCACTCTCCCAGAGCCACTGAGCAGCGGGTAGGCAAGCCTCTGGGAAATCTCCCCTGCTTGTCCTCCACTTCTGAAAGGGATGATGCACCCAATGATCAGTCCAGTAGTCTCCTCTGGGGGCTCCTGCCTTCCTGGGGACTGGTACCCCTGTCGGTGTGGGCGCCTATCCTTCCAGCCGCTTCTGTTTTCCCTGGGGCGGTTGAGCCTCTGCCGCCTTCCCCCGGCCTGGGATCGTGACTCACCAGGTTTCTCGCAGCGTGCTATATTTTCTTTCCTACTTTTTGCGGCTGTTCCTTCATGCTGTGTAGATCTTCTTGCTTTAGTGAACTCCAGTGACCTTCTCGCTCTTCTCCCTACAATTTCGGGCCTCCTGGCATGTTTCTCTGCTGGATCAGCTCACCTCCTTCCCTACTCCACTCTACACCAGCTCTCTGCAGTCGGCATCTTTTTTCGAATCGTAAGCATTACTTTTACGGTTGGGGTTAGGGTTTGTGTCAGGGTTACGGTTAGGGTTAGGGTTATGGTTTGTGTTAGGGTTAGAGTTAGGGTTACGGTTTGTGTTAGGGTTGGTTTAAGCAATAGGGTTAGGGTTAGGGTTAGGGTTAGTGCTGGTTAGGTGTACGGTCAGGGTTAGTTTTCTGGTTAGTGTTAGAGTTAGGGTTGGTGTAAGAATTAGGGATAGGGTTAAGGTTAGGGTTAGGATTTGTGTTAGGGTTGGTGTAGGCATTAGGGTTAGGTTGAGATTGAGGTGGAGGGTTAGGATTAGGGTTGGTGTAAGCATTAGGTTTACGGTTAGGTTTAGGGTGTGTGAAGGTTAGGGCTGGGCTTCGGGATACAGAGTGTTAGGGTTTGGGTTAGTGTTGGTGGAAGCATTTGCGTTACGATTGTGGTTATGGTTAGGGTTAGGGTTAGGGTTAGATTTAGAGTTAGGGTTAGGGTTGGTGTAATCATTAGGTTTAGTGTTAGGGTTAGGGTTTGTGTCAGGATTAGGTTTAAGGTTAGTTTTAGGGTTTGTGTTAGGGTTAGGGTTTGTGTTAGGTTTTTGGTAAGCATCAGGGTTAGGGTTAGGGAAAGTGTTAGGGTTAGGGTTACGGTCAGGGTTAGGTTTCAGGTTAGGGTTAAAGTTAGGGTTGGTGTAAGCATTAGGGTTATGGTTACGGTTAGGGTTAGCGTTTGTGTTAGGTTTGGTGTAAGCATTAGTGTTAGGGTTTGTGTTAGGGTTAGGGTTAGGATTGGTATAAGCATTAGGGTTTAGGCTTAGGGTTACGATTAGGTTTTGTGTAAGGGTTAAATTTCGGGTTAAGTTTAGTGTTAGGTTTAGCGTTAGGATTAGAATTCTTGTAAGCATTACTTTTAGGGTGAGAGTTAGGGTTTGGGTTAGGGTTAGGGTTAGGGTTTGGGTTAGGGTTTAGGTTAGGTGTTGTGTAAGGGTTACGGTTACTGTTAGTGTTAGGGTTAGGGTTAGGGTTAGGGATGGTGTAAGCATTACGGGTAGGGTTAGGGTTAGGGTTAGTGTTAAGGTTAGGGTTACGGTCAGGGTTAAGGTTCGGGTTAGGGTTTGTGTCAGGGTTGGTGTAAGCATTAGGGTTAGGTTTTGGTTTAGGGTAAGGTTTTGTGTTAGGGTTAAGGTTAGGGTTAGGGTTAGTGTTAGAGTTAGGGTTAGGGTGAGATTGAAGTTTAGGGTTTGTGTTAGGGTTGGTGTAAGCATTAAGTTTAGGGTTAGGTTTAGGGTGTGTGTGAGGGTTAGGGTTAGGGTTGGGTTTAGGTTTAGAGAGTTTTAAGGGATATTGTTAATGTTGGTGTAAGCATCTGGTTTACGATTGGGGTTAGGGTTTGTATTAGGGTTAGGGTTAGGTATAGGGTTAGGGTTTGTGTTAGGGTTAGGGTCAGGGTTAGATTTAGAGTTAGGCTTAGAATTGGTGTAATTATTTTTTTAGAGTTATTGTTAGGATTTGTTTCAGGGTTAGGGTTAGGTTTAGTGTTAGGATTAGGGTTAGATTTAGGGTTTGGTTTAGGGTTGGGGTAGGAATTCTTGTAAGCATTACTTTTAGGGTTAGGGTTTGTGTCAGGGTTAGGGTTCGGGTTAGTGTTATGGTTTGTGTTAGGGTTAGGGTTAGCGTTAGGATTAGGGTTAGATTTAGAGTTAGCGTTAGGGTTGGTGTAATCATTAGGTTTAGTGTTAGAGTTAGGGTTTGTGTCAATTTTAGGGATAAGGTTAGTGTTAGGACTTGTGTTAGGGTTAGAGTTAGGGTTAGGGTTTGTGTTCGGGTTGGTGTGAGCATTAGGGATAGGGTTAGCGTTAGTGTTAGGGTTAGGGTTACGGTCAGAGTTAGGTTTCGGGTTAGGGTTAGAGTTAAGTTTGGTGTAAACATTAGGGATAGGGTTACGGGTTAGGTTTCGGGTTAGGGTTAGGGTTGGGTTAAGCATTAGTGTTATGGTTAGTGTTAGGGTTTGTTTTAGGGTAAGGGTTAGGGTTAGGGTTAGGGTTATGCTTAGAGTTAGGGTTAGGGCTATGGTTAGGTTTGGTGCAAGCATTAGGTTTAGGCATAGGGTTATCATTTGTGTCATGGTTAGGGTTAGGGTTAGGTTTTGTATTAATGTTAGGGTTAGGTTTAGGATTTGTGTTTGTGTTAGGGTTGGTATAAGAATTAGTGTTAGCCCTTAGGGTTAGGCTTAGGTTTTGTTTTAGTGTCAGGTTTAGGGTTAGGGTTTGGCTTAGGTTTAGGGTTAGGGTTAGAATTCTTGTAAGCATTAATTTTAGGGTTAGGGTTAGGGTTTGTGTCAGGGTTACGGTTAGGTTTATGGTTTGTGTTAGGGTTAGGGTTAGGGTTAGTGCTGGGTTAGGATTAGGTTCAGGGTTAGGGTTCGTGTTAGCGTTAGAGTTAGGGTTGGTGCAAGCATGAGGGTTAGGGTACCAGTTAATGTTAGGGATTGTGTTAGGGTGAGGGTTAGGGTTAGGGTTAGGGTTAGGATTGGTGTAACCATTAGGTTTAGGGTTAGGGTTAGTGTTAGGGTTAGTGTTTCAGTCTGGGTTAGGGTTACGGTTAGTGTTAGCGTTTTTGTTAGGGTTAGGGTTAGGAATAGGGTGTGTGTGATGTTTAGGGTTAAGGTTAGGGTTGGTGGAAGCGTTAGGTTTAGGGTTAGGGTTAGTGTTATGGTAGGGTTATGGTCAGGGTTACGGTTCTGGTTGGGTTAGTGTTAGGGTTTGTGTTATTGTTAGGGTTAGTGTTAGGGTTAGCGTTTGTGTTAGGGTTGGTGTAAGCTTTAGGGTTAGGGTTAGGGTTTGAATAGTGTTAGGTTTAGGGTTAGGGTTTGTGTTAGGGTAGGGTTATGTTTAGGGTGAGACTGAGGTTAGGGTTAGGGTTAGGTTTGCTGTAAGCAGTAGGTTTAGGATAAGGTTTAGAGTGTGTGTTACAGTTAGGGTTGGGCTTAGGGGTAGAGAGTGTTAGGGATAGGTTTAGTGTTGGTGTAAGCATTTGGGTTACCATTGGTGTTAGGGTTAGGGTTAGTGGTTGTGTTAGGGTTAGGGTTAGTGTTAGGGTTAGGGTTAGTGTTAGGGTAGGGTCAGGGTTATGTTTGTATTATGGTTAGAGTTAGGATTGGTGTAAGAATCAGGGTTAGGGTTAAGTTTAGGGTTAGGGTTAGGGTTTGTGTTATTTTGGTGTAAGCATGAGGGTTAGGGTCACGGTTATGGTTTGTGTTAGGTTTAGGGTTGGGGTTAGGGTTAGGACAGGTTTTGGGTTATGGTTAGCGTGAGATTGACGTTTATGGTTAGGGATACGTTTGGTGTAAGCATTAGGTTTAGGATTAGGTTTAGGGTGTATTTCAGGGTTAGGGTTGGGCTTAGGTGTGGAGATTGTTAGGCTTAGGTTAAGTGTTGCTATAAGAATTTGGGTTACGATTGGTTTTAGGGTTTGTGTTACGTTTAGTGTTGCTATAAGAATTTGGGTTACGATTGGTTTTAGGGTTTGTGTTACGGTTAGGGTTAGGGTTAGGGTTAGGGTTAGGGTTAGGGTTAGGGTTTGTGTTATGGTTCGGGTTGGGGTTGGTGTAAGCATATTGGTTAGGGTTAGATTTAGGTTTTTGTTAGGGTTATGGTTAGGGTTAGGGTTAGATTTAGAGTTAGGGTGAGGGTTGGTGTACTCATTAGCTTTAGGGTTAGGGTTAGGTTTGTGTCAGTGTTAGGGATAAGGTTAGTGTTAGGGTTTGTGTTAGGGTTAGGGCTACGGTTCGGGTTTCTGTTAGGGTTGGTTTAATCATTAGGGTTAGGGTTAGGGTCTGGGTTTAGGTTAGGGTTATGGTCACGGTTAGGTTTTAGGTTAGTGCTAGAGTTAGGGTTGGTCTAAGCATTAGGGTTAGGTTTTGTGTTAGGGTTGGTGTAAGCATTAGTGTTTGGGTTAGGGTTATGGTAAGCGTTATGGTTAGGGTTAGGTATAGGGTTGGTGTAAGCATTAGGTTTAGGTTTAGGCTTAGCATTTGTTTCAGGTTTCGTGTTAGGGTTTGTGTTAGGGTTTGTGTTAGGCTTAGGGTTAGGGTTAGTGTTTGTGTTACGGTTAGGGTTAGTGTTGGTGTAAGCATTAGAGTTAAGCTTAGGGTTAGGCTTAGGTTCTGTGTTAGGATTAATTTTAGGATTAGGGTTAGGGTTAGGTTTAAGGTTAGGGTTAGAAATCTTGTAAGTATTTCGTTAAGACTTAGGGTTAGGGTTTGTGTCAGGGTTATGGTTAGGGTTAGGGTTAGGGTTAGGGTTTGTGTTAGGTTTAAAGTTAGGGTTAAGTTTTGTGTTAGTGTTGGTTTAAGCATTAGGGTTAGTGTTACGGTTAGGGTTACGGTCAGGGTTAGGGTTCGGGTTAGCGTTAGAGTTAAGGTTGGTATAAGAGTCAGGATTAGGATTACGGTTAGGGTTAGTGCTTGAATTAGGGTTGGTGTAGGCATTAGGTTTAGGGTTAGGGTTAGGAATAGGGTTTGTGTTAGGGTTGGGTTCGGTTTAGGATTCGGGTTAGTGTTAGGGTTAGGGTTAGGGTTAGGGTAGATTTTAGTTGAGGTTTAGAATTAGGATTGCTGTAATCATTAGGTTTAGGGTTAGGTTTATGGTGTGTGTGAAGGTTATTGTTGGGCTTCGGGGTAGAGAGTGTTAGGGTTAGGTTTAGCGTTGGTGTAAACATTTGGAGTACGATTGGGTTAATGGGTAGGGTTAAGGTTTGTGTTAGGGTTAGTGTTTGGGTTAGTGTTAGGGTTATTGTTATGGTTAAGGTTAGGGTTAGGGTTACGGTTGGTGCAAGCATTAGGTTTAGGCATAGGGTTATCATTTGTGTCAGGGTTAGGGTAAGGGTTCGGGTGTGTATTAGAGTTTGGGTTAAGTTGAGGATTTGTGTTAGGGTTAGGTTTACTGTTGGTATAAGCATTAGGCTCTGGGTTAGGTTTAGGTTTTGGTTTAGTGTCAGTTTTAGGGTTAGGGTTAAGGTTAGGTTTAGGGTTAGGGTTAGAATTCTTGTAAGCATTACTTTTAGGGTTAGGGTTTGTGTCAGGGTTAGGGTTAGGTTCACGTTTATGGTTTGTGTTAGGGTTAGGGTTAGGGTTAATCCTGGGTTGGGGGTACGGTCAGGGTTAGGATTCAGGTTAGCGTTAGAGTTAGGGTTGTTGTAAGCATGAGGGTTAAGGTTACGTTTAGGGTTAGGGTTTGTGTTAGGGTGAGGGTTAGCTTTATGATTAGGGTTAGGATTCGTTTAAACATTAGGTTTAGAATTAGGGTTAGTGTTAGGATTAGTGTTACGGTCAGGGTTGGGTTATGGTTAAGCTTAGGGTTTGTGTTAGATTTGTGTTAGGGTTAGGGTTAGGGTTAGGGTTAGGTTGTGGGTGAGGTTTAGGGTTAGGGTAAGGGTTGGTGTAAGCATTAGATTTCGGGGTAGGGTTAGTGTTATGGTTAGGGTTATGATCAGGGTTTGGGTTCTGGTTGGGTTAGGGTTAGGTTTTGAGTTAGTGTTATTGTTAGGGTTTGTGTTAGCGTTAGGGTTAGGGTTGGTGTAAGCATTAGGGTAAGCGTTAGGGTTAGGGTTAGTTTTTGTGTTAGTGTCAAGGTTATGGTTGGGTTATGGTTAGAGTTAGGGTTGGTGTTAGAATTTCGATTAGGGTTATGGTTATTGTTCGGTTTTGTGATTTGGTTGGTGTAAGCATTAGCGTTAGGGTTAGGGTTTGGTTTGTTTAGGATTAGGGTGGGTTAGGGTTAGGTTAGGGTTAGGGTTAGTGTTAGGGTGAGATTGAGTTTTAGGTTTAGGGTATCGGTCGGTGTAAGCATTAGGTTTAGTGTTAGGTTTAGGGTGTGTGTGAGGGTTAGGGTTGGGCTTAGGTGTAGAGATTGTTTGTGTTAAGGCTAGTGTTTTTGTAAGCATTTGAGTTACGATTGCGTCTAGGTTTTGTATTATGGTTAGGGTTAGGGTTAGTGTTTGTGTTAGGGTTATTGTTACTGTTGGTGTAAGCATATTGGTTATGGTTAGGTTTAGGGTTTTTGTTAGGGTTAGGGTTAGTGTTAGGGTTAGTGTTAGGTTTAGGGTTAAATTTAGAATTAGGTTTAGGGTTGGTGTACTCATTAGCTTTAGGGTTAGGGTTAGGGTTTGTGTCAGTGTTAGAGATAAGGTTAGTGTTATGGTTTGTGTTAGGGTTAGCGTTAGTTTAGGGTTTGTGTTAGGGTTGGTGTAAGCATTTGGATTAGGGTTAATGCTAGTGTTAAGGTTAGCGTTACTTTCAGGGATAGGTTTCAGGTTATGGTTAGAGATAGGGTTGGTGTAAACATTAGGGTTAGAGTTACGGTTAGGGTTAGGGTTTGTGTTAGGGTTGGTGTAAGCATTACTGTTTGGGTTTGGGTTAGGGTTAGTGTTTGTGTTAAGATTAGTGTTAGTATTAGGGTTAGGGTTAGGGTTAGGGATAGGATTGGTGTAAGCATTATGTTTAGGTTTAGGTTTAGCGTTTTTTCCGGGTTAGTGTTAGGGTTAGGGTTAGGGTTAGTGTTAGGGTAGGGTCAGGGTTATGTTTGTATTATGGTTAGAGTTAGGATTGGTGTAAGAATCAGGGTTAGGGTTAAGTTTAGGGTTAGGGTTAGGGTTTGTGTTAGGGTTGGTGTAAGCATTTGGGTTAGGGTTAGGGTTAGGATTTGTTATGGTTAGGGTTAATGTTAGTGTTAGTGTTAGTGTTAGTGTTAGGGTGAGACTGAGGTTTAGGGTTAATGTTATGGTTGGTGTAAGCATTATTTTTAGGGTTTAGGTTTAGGGTGTGTGTGAGGGTTAGGGTTGGGCTAATGGGTAATGAGTGTAAGGGTTAGGGTTAGTGTTGGTGTAAGCATTTGATTTATGATAGGGGTTAGGGTTTGTATTTAGTTTAGGGTTAGGGTTAGGGTTAAGGTTTGTGTTAGGGTTAGGGTTACGTTTGGTGTAAGCATTACGGTTAGGGTTAGTGTTATTGTTTGTGTTAGGGCTAGTTTTAGATTTAGAGTTAGGGTTAGGGTTGGTGTAATCATTAGGTTTAGGGTTAGGGTTAGGGTTTGTGTCAGTTTTAGGGTTAAGGTTAGTGTTAGCATTTGTGTTAGGGTTAGGGTTAATATTTGTGTTAGGGTTGGTGTAAGCATTAGGGTTACTGTTAAGTTATTGTTAGGGTCAGTGTTAGTGTTAGCGTTAGGTTTCGGGTTAGCATTAGAGTTAGGATTAGAGTTACGGTTAGGGTTAGGGTTAGGGTTGGTGTAAGCATTAGGTTTAGGTTTAGGGTTAGGGTTTGTGTCTCGGTTAGGGTTATGGTTAGGGTTAGAGTTAGGGTTAGGGTTAGGTGTAGGGTTGGTGTAAGCATTAGTTTTAGGTTTAGGGTTAGGGTTTGTGTCAGGGTTCGGTTTAGGGTTAGGGTTAGGGTTAGGTGTAGGGTTGGTGTAATCATTAGGGTTAGGCTTAGGGTTAGTCTTTACTTTTGTGTAAGGGTTATGTTTAGGATTTGGTTAGGGTTAGGGTTAGGTTTAGCATTAGTTTTAGAATTCTTGTAAGCATTACTTTTATTGTTAGGGTTAGGGTTTGGGTTAGGGTTAGGGTTAGGGGTGATTTAAGAATTTGGTTTAGGTTTAGGGTTGGTGCAAGCATTAGTTTTAGGTTTAAGGTTACGGTTTGTGTCAGGGTTAGGGTTAGGATTAGGATTATGGTTGGTGTAAGCATTAGGTTTAAGCTTAGGTTTAGTCTTAGGTTTAGTGTTAAGGTTAGGTTTAGGGTTATGGTTAGGGTTAGGTTTAACGTTAGGGTTAGAATTCTTGTAAGCATTACTTTTAGTGTTAGGGTTAGGGTTTGTGTCAGTGTTAGGGTAAGGGTTATGGTTTGTGTTAGGGTTAGGGTTTGTGCTAGGGTTGATGTAAGCATTAGGGTGAGGGTTAGGGTTAGAGTTAGTGCTGGGATGTGGTACGGTCATGGTTATGGTTCGGCTTAGCGTTAGAATTAGAGTTGGTGTAAGCATGATGGTTATGGTTATATTAGGGTTAGGGTAGGGTTTGTGTTATGGTTAGGGTTAGGGTTAGGATTGGTGTAACCATTTATTTTGGGTTAGGGTGAGTCTTAGGGTTAGTGTTACGGCCACGGTTAGGGTTAGGGTTTGGGTTAGAGATTAGCGTTGGTTTAAGAATTAAGGTTAGGGTTAAGGTTTGGGTTATGGTTTGTGTTAGGGTTGGTGTAAGCATTATGGTTAAGTTTAGGGTTAGGGTTAGAGTTAGGGTTTGTGTTAGGGTTAGAGTTGGGGTTAGGGTTAGTGTTGGTGTAAACATTTGGGTTACGATTGGGGTTGTGGTTAGGGTTGGGGTTTGTGTTAGGTTTAGGGTTAGGGTTAGGGTTACCGTTAGGGTTACGTTTGGTGTAAGCATTAGGGTTAGGGTTAGGGTTTGTTTTAGGGTTAGTTTTAGATTTAGAGTGAGGTTTCGTTTGGTGTAAGCATCAGTTTTAGGGTTAGGGTTAGGATTTGTGTCAGTTTTAGAGTTAAGATTAATGTTAGGGATAGGCTTAGTTTTGCGGTTACGTTTATGGTTAGGGTTAAGGTTAGGGTTTGTGTTAGAGTTGGTGTAAGCATTAGGGTTAGGGTTAGGGTTAATGTTGGGTTAGTGGTATGGTCTGGGTTAGGGTTCGGGTTAGCGTTAGAGTTAGATTTGATGAAAGCATGATGGTTATGTTAGGGTTAGGGTTGTTTTTGTGTTACAGTTATGGTTAAGGTTAGGGTTATTGTTATGGTTGGTGTAACCATTAGGTTTAGGGTTAGGTGTAGTGTTAGGGTTAGTTTTACGACCAGGGTTAGGGTTAAGGTTAGGGTTATAGTTAGGGTTGGTTTAAGAATTAAGGTTAGGGTTAAGGTTAGGGTTAGGGTTTGTGTTAGGGTTTGTGCAAGCACTAGTGTTAGGGTTAGGTTTAGGGTTAGAGTTAGGGTTGGTGTTAGGGTTATAGTTGTGGTTAGGGTTAGTGTTAGTGTTACGGTTAGGGTTAGGGTGAGATTGAGGTTTATGGTTAGGTTTAGGGTTGGTGTAAGCATTAGGTTTAGGGTTCGGTTTAGGGTGTGTGTTAGGGTTAAGGTTGGGCTTAGGGTTAGCGAGTGTTAGGGTTAGGGTTAGTGTTTGTGTTAGGGAAAAGTTTACGGTTGGTATAAGCATTAGAGTTAGGGTTATGGTTTGTGTTAGGGTTAGAATTAGGGTTAGGATTAGGGTTAGATTTAGAGTTAGCGTTAGGGTTGGTGTAATAATTAGGTTTAGGGTTAGACTTAGGGTTTGTGTCAGTTTTAGGATTAAGCTTAGTTTTAGGGTTTGTGTTAGTGTTAGGGTTAGGGTTTATGTTTATGTTAGTGTCAGCACTAGGGTTAGGGTTACCAATAGGTTAAGGTTTCTGTTAGGGTTGCTGTAAGCTTTAGGGTTAGTGTAGGGTTAGGTTTAGGGTTAAGGTTAATATTAGTTTTAGGGTTAAGGTCAGGGTTAGGTTTCGGCTTAGCGTTAGAGTTAGGTTTGGTGTAAGCTTTAGAGTTAGTGTTAGTGTTAGGTTTGGGCTTAGGGTTAGGGTTAAGTTTAGGGTTAGGTTTGGAGTAAGTATTAGGTTTAAGTTTAGGGTTAGGGTTTCTGTCAGGATTAGGTTTAGCGTTAGGGTTAGGGTTTGTGTTAAGGGTAGGGTTAGGTTTAGGGTTTGTGTTAGAGTTAGTGTTAAGCTTAGGTTTTGCGTTAGGGTTAGATTTTGGGTTAAGGTTAGGGTTAGGGTTAGGTTTAGGGTTAGTGTTGGTGTAAGCATTTGTGTTACAATTGGGGTTAGGTTTAGGGTTAGGGTTTGTTTTAGGATTAGGGTTAGGTTTAGGGTTGGTGTAAGCATTAGTTTTAGGGTTTAGGTTTAGGGTGTGTGCGAGGGTTAGGGTTGGACGTCGAGGTAGAGAGTGTTAGGGTTATGGTTAGTGTTGGTGTAAGCATTTGGGTTACTATTTGGTTGAGTGTTTGTGTTAGGGTTAGGATTAGGTTCAGGGTTATGGTTTGGTTAGTGTTTGTGTTAGGGTTAGTGTTACGGTTGGTGTAAGCTTTAGGGTTATGGTTAGTGTTTGTGTTAGGGTTAGAGTTAGGGTTAGGTAAGGGTTAGATTTAGAGTTAGGATTCGGGTTGGTTTATACATTTAGTTTATGGTTAGGGTTTGGGTTTCTGTCAGTTTTACGGTTAAGGTTAGTGTTAGGGTTTGTATTAGGGTTAGGGTTAAGGTTTATGTTAAGCTTGGTGTAAGCATTAGGGTTAGGGTTAGGCTTAGGGTTAGGGTTAGTGTTTGGGTTAAGGTTACGTTCAGGGTTTGTTTTTGGGTTAGGGTTAGAGTTAGGTTGGTGTAGCATTACTGTTAGGGTTACGTTTAGGGTTACGTTTTCTGTTAGGGTTGGTGTAAGCTTTAGGGTTATTGTTAGGGTTAGGGTGAGGGTTAGGGTTATGGTTATGGTTATGGTTAAGGTTAGGGTTAAGGTTAAGGTTAGGGTCGGTGTAAGCATTAGGTTTAGGCTTAGGTTTAGGCTTAGGTTTTGAGTTAGGGTTAGGTTTAGGAATAGGGTTAGGGTTAGTGTTAGGTTTAGGCTTAGGGTTAGAATTCTTGTAAGCATTATTATTAGGGTTAGGGTTAGGGTTTGTGTCAGGGTTAGGGTTAGAGTTTGTGTTAGGGTTGTTGTCAGCATTTTGGCCAGGGTTATGGTTACGGTTTGTGTTAGGGTTAAGTTTGGGGTTAATATTAGCGTTAGAATTAGGTTTAGCGTTCAGGTGAGATTATGTTTAGGGTTAGGGTTATGGTTAGTGTAAGCGTTAGTTTTAGGGTAAGGTTTAGGTTGTGTGTGAGGGTTAGGGTTGGGGTTAGGGGTAGAGAGTTTTAGGCTTCGTGTTAGTGTTGAGTAAGCATTTGGGTTACGATTGGGGTTAGGTTTTGTGTTAGGGTTAGGAATAGTGTTAGGGTTATGCCTTGTGTTAATGTTAGGGTTATGGTTGGTGTAAGCTTTAGGGTTAGGGTTAGGGTTTGTGTAAGGGTTAGCGTTAGGGGTAGAGTTAGGGTTAGGGTTAGATTTAGAGTTAGTATTAGGGTTGGTGTAATCATTAAGTTTACGGTTAGGGTTAGTGTTTGTTTTAGGGTTAGGTTAGTGTAAGCATTAGGGTTAGCGTTATGGTTAGCTTGAGTGTTAGGGTTAGGGTTTGTGTTAGGGTTAGGGTTAAGGTTAGGGTTAGTGTTTGTGTTACCGTTAGGGTTAGGGTTGGTGTAAGCATTAGGTTTAGTGTTAGCGTGAGGTGTTATGTCAGGATTAGGGCTAGGGTTAGGGTTAGGCTTTGTATTAGTGTTAGGGTTAGGGTTTGTGTTAGGGTTGGTGTAAACATTACGGTTAGGTTTAGGGTAGGTTTAGTGTTGGGGTTAGGGTTACAGTCAGGGTTAGGGATCGGGTTAGGGTTAGATTTAGCGTTGGTGTAAGCTTTAGGGTTAGTGTTATGCTTAGGTTTATTGTTTATGTTAGGGTTAGGGTTAGTGTTAGGGTTAGGGTTAGATTTGATTCAAGCATTAGGTTTAGGATTAAGGTTAGGGTTTGTGCTAGAGTTAGGAAGAGTTTTAGGCTTAGAGATTGTTAGGGTTAGTGTTAAGCTTGGTGTAAGCCTTTGGATCAGTGTTGGGGTTATGGTTTCAGGTAGGCTTAGCGTTAGGGTTAATGTTAGGGTTAGAATTTGTGTTGAGGGTTAGGGTTAGGAATAGGATTAGGATTAGGATTTCTGTTAGGTTTACGGTTAGCCTTAGGGTTAGGCTTAGGTTTAGAGAGTGTTAGGGTTAGGTTTATTGTTGGTGTAAGCATTTGGGTTACGGTTGGGTTTAGGGGTAGTTTTAGGGTTTGTGTTAGAGTTCGGATTTGCGTTAGGGTTAGTGTTAGAGTTAGGGAGTGTTTAGGTTAGTGTTACTGTTGGTGTAATTATTTCGGTTATGGTTGAGTTTAGCGTTCCAGGTAGGTTTAGGTTTAGGGTTAGGGTTAGGTTAGGGTTTGTGTTAAGGTGAGAGTTAGGGTTAGGTTTAGGGTTGGTGTAAGCATTAGGGTTAGGGTTAGGTTTAGGGTTTGTGTTAGGGTTAGGGTTAGGGTGAGTGTGAAGTTGAGGGTTAGGGTTGGTTCGTGTAAGCATTAGGTTTAGGGTTAAGTTTAATGTGTATGTTAGGGTTAGGGTTGGGCTTAGGTGTAGAGAGTGTTAGGGTTAGGGTTAGTGGATTTGTGAGGGTTTAGGTTAGTATTAGGATTAGGGTTTATGTTTGAGTTGGTGTAAGCATTGGGGTGAGAGTTAGGTTTAGGGTTAGGGTTAGTGTTAGGCTTAGGGGTACGGACTGGATTTGGGTTCGGGTTAGCGTTAGAGTTAGGGTGGGTGTAAGCATTAGGGTTAGGGTTAGGGTCAGGGTTAGTGTTAGTGTTAGGGTTAGGGTTAGGATTTGTGTTAGGGTTAGGGTTAGGGTTAGGTTAAGGTTTGTGTTAGGGTTAGCATTGGTGTAAGCATTAGGGTTAGTGTTCGGGTGTGGGTTAGGGTTTGTGTTAGGTTTAAGTTTAGCTTTGGTGTAAGCATTAGGTTTAGGGTTACGTTTAGGGTTAGGGTTTGTGTTAGGGTTGGTGTAAGCATTAGGGTAGGTGTTAGGGTTAGGATTTGTGTTAGGTTTAGGTTTTAGGGTTAGGGTTAGGGTTAGGTTGGGTGTAAGCATTAGGTTTGGGGTTAGGGTTAGATTTTGTGTCAGGGTTAGGGTTGGGGTTAGGGTTAGGGATTATGTTAGGCTTAGGGTTAGGTTTCGGTTTTGTGTTAGGGTTATTATTAGGGTTGGTGTAAGCATAATTGTTTTTCCTAGGGTTATGGTTACGGATTGTGTTATGGTCAGCTTAGGGTTAGGTTTAGGTTTAGGGTTAGATTTGGTGTAATCATTAAGTTTAGGGTTAGGGTTAGGTTTGTGTCAGGGTGTGGGTTAGCGTTAGCTTTTTGGTTTGTGTTACGGTTAGGGCTAGTGTTAGGGTGAGGGTTGGTGTGAAAATTAGGTTTAGTGTTAGGGTTAGTGTTATGGTTAGTGTTATGGTCAGAGTTAGGGTTCGAGTTAGGTTTAGTGTTATTGTTAGGGTTAGGGTTTGTGTTAGGGTTATGGTTAAGATTAGGGTTAGGGTTTGCGTTGGTGTTAGCATTAGGTTTAGTGTTAGGGTTAGAGTTAAAGTTAGGGCTTGTGTTAAGATTAGGATTAGAGTTGGTGTAAGCAATAGAGTTAGGGTTAGGCTTAGGGTTAGGTTTTTTGTTAGGTTTAGGGTTGTTGTTAGAGTTAGGGATTATGTTAGGCTTAGGGTTAGGTTACGTTTTTGTGTAAGGGTTATTGTTAGGGTTGGTGTAAGCATTATGGTTTGGACTAGGTTTAGGGTTACTGTTTGTGTTATGGTCAGAGTTCGGGTTAGGGTTAGGTTTAGGGTTAGGGTTAGATTTGGTATAAGCATTACGTTTAGAGTTAGGGTTAGAGTTTGTGTCAGGGTTAGGATTAGGGTTAGGGTCTTGGTTTGTGTTAGGGTTAGGGTTAGTGTTAGGGTGAGGGTTGGTTTTCAAAATTAGGTTTAGTGTTAGGGTTAGTGTTAGGGCTAGTGTTACGGACAGAGTTAGGGTTCGGGTTAGGTTTAGTGTTACGGTTAGTGTTAGGGTTTGTGTTAGGGTTATTGTTAGTGTTAGGGTTAGTGTTTGTGTTGGTGTTAGCATTAGATTAGTGTTAGGGTTAGAGTTAGGCTTAGGACTTGTGTTAAGATTAGGGTTAGAGTTGGTGTAATCAATAGGGTTTGGGTTAGGGTTAGGGTTAGGGATTGTGTTAGGCCTAGGGTTAGGGTGGTGTGAGCAGTGTTACGGTCCGGATTAGGGTTAGGGTCCAGTTTAGGGTTACGGTCATGGTTAGGGATCGTGTTAGTATTAGAGTTATTGTTGGTGTAAGCATTATGATTAGGGTTGCAGTTAGGGTTAATGTTTGTGTTAGGGTTGCTTTAGGGTAGGGTTAGGGTTAGGGTTAGTGCAAGAAGTATGTTTAGGGTTAGGGTTAGGGCTTGTGTTAGGGTTAGGAATAGGGTTAGGGTTAGAAATTGTTAGGATTAGGTTTAAGCTTGGTGTAAGCCTTTTTGTGACGGTTCGGGTTAGGGTTTCAGGTAGCCTTAGGGTTAGGGTTAGTGTTAGGGTTAGGGTTTGTGTTGAGGGTTAGGGTTAGGGTTAGGGTTAGGTTTAGGATTAGGATTTGTGTTAGGGTTCGGGTTAGCCTTAGTGTGAGGGTTAGGGTTAGAGTGTGTTATGGTAAGGTTAATTGTTGGTGTCACAATTTGGGTACGGTTGGGGTTAGGGTTAGGGTTAGAGTTTGTGTTAGGGTTAGGGTTAGGTTAGGGATTATTCTAGGGTTAGGGTTACGGTAGGTGTAAGAATTAGTGTTAGGGTTAGGGTTAGGCATAGGGTTTGTGTTAGGGTTAAGGTTAGGTTTAGGTTTAGGGCTTGTGTTAGGGTTCAGTTTAGGGTTAGTGTTGTTGTAGGCCTTAGGGTTAGTATTAGGGTGAGGGTGAGGTTTATGGTTAGGGCTAGCGTTGGTGTAAGCATTAGGTTTAGGGTTAGGGTTCGAGTTAGGGTTAGGGTTACGATCTGGGTTAGGGTTTGGGTTATGATTAGAGTTAGGATTGGTGTAAGCATTAGGGTTAGGGTTATGGCTAGGGTTAGGGCTTGTGTTAGGTTTGGTGTAAGCATTAGTGTTAGTGTTAGGGTTAGGATTTGTGTTAGGGTTAGAGTTGAGTTTTGGGTTAGGGTTAGTGTTAGGGTTAGAGTTAGGGTGAGATTGAGGTTTAGTAGTAGGATTAGTGTTGGTGTAATCATTAGTTTTAGGGTTAGGGTTAGTGTTTGTGTCAGTTTTAGCGTTAAGGTTAGTGTTAGGGATAGGGTTAGGGTTAGGGTTAGTTTTAGGGTTAGGGTTAAGGTTTGTGTTAGTTTTAAGGTTAGGTTTAGGGTTTGTGTTCAGATTACGATTAAGGTCGGTGTAAGCATTAGGGTTAGGCTTAGGGTTAGTCTTACGTTTTGTGTTAGGGTTAGGGTTTAAGATTAGGGTTTGTGCTAGGTTTTGGGTAAGGGTTGGTGTAAGCATTAGTTTTAGGGTTAGGGTGAGGGTTTGTGTCAGGTTTAGCGTTAGGGTTAGTGTTAGAGATTGTTTGGGTTAGGGTTAAACTTGGTGTAAGCCTTTGGGTGATGGTTGGGTTTAGGTTTTCAGGTAGGCTTAGGGTTAGGGTTAGGGTTTGTGTTGAGGGTTAGGGTTAGGATTAGAATTAGGATTTGTGTTAGGGTTAGCTTTAGAGAGTGTTAATGTAAGGTTAATTGTTGGTGTAAACATTTGGGTTACGGTTGAGTTTAGGGTTAGTGTTAGGCTTTGTGTTAGGGTTCGCAATAGGTTTAGGGTTAGTGTTAGACTTAGAGAGTGTTAGGGTTAGGTTTATTGTTGGTGTAAGCATTTGGGTTACTCTTGGGTTTAGGGTAAGTGTTATGGTTTGTGTTAGGGTTAGGGTTATGTTAGAGTTTGTGTTAGAGTTAGGGTTAGGGTTAGGGTTAGATTTAGAGTTAGGGTTAGGGATGGTGTAAGTGTTAGGTTTAGGTTTAGGTTTAGGGTTAGGGTTAGCGTTAGAGTTAGGGTTAGGGTTTGTGTTTGTGTTAGGGTTATGGTTAGAGTTAGGGTTAGGTTTAGGGTTTGTGTTAGGGTTAGGGTTAGGGTTGGTGTAAGCAATAGGGTTAGGGTTTGGTTTAGGGTTTGTGTTAGTTTTAGGTTTAGGGTTAGGGTTTGTGTTAGGATTAGTGTTAGGGTTAGGGTTAGGGTTGGTGTAAGCATTAGATTTCGAATTAGGGTTAGGCTTAGGTTTTGTGTTAGAGTTAGGTTTAGGGTTAGGGTTAGGGTTAGGTTAAGAATTAGGGTTTGTGTTAGGGTTAGTGTTAGGGTTGATGTAAGCATTAGGTTGGGTTTAGATTTAGGGTTAGAGTTTGTGTTAGGTTTAGGGTTGGGGTGAGATTGAGGTTTAGGGTTAGGGTTATGGTTGGTGTAAGCATTACGTTTAGGGTTAGGTTTACGGTGTGTGTTAGGTTTAGGGTTGGGCTTAAGGTAAAGCGTGTTAGCCTTAGGGTTATTTTTGGTGTAAGCATTTGGGTTATGATTGGGTATTAGGGTTAGGGATAGGGTTCCGGTTCGGGTTCTTATTTATGTTAGGGTAAGGGTTAGGATTAGGGTTAGAGTTAGGGTTAGGGTTAGGGTTAGAATTAGGTTTTGTGTTAGGGTTAGGGGTAGGGTTGCTGTAAGCATTAGTTTAAGGGCTAGGTTTATTGTGTGTGTGAGGTTTAGGGTTGGTCTTAGGGGTAGAGCATGTTAGGGTTATGTTTAGTGTTTGTGTAAGCATTTGGGTTGCGATTGGGGTTAGGGTTTGTGTTAGGGTTAATTTAGGTTTAGGGATTGTGCTAGGGTTGGTGTAAGCATTAGCCTTATGGTTAGGGTTAGGGTTAGTGCTGGGTTAGGGGTATGGTCAGGGTTAGAGTTCGTGCTAGTGTTAGAGTTAGGGTTGGTGTAAGCATGAGAGTTAGGGCTACGGTTAGGGTTAGGGTTTGTGTAGGGTTAGGGTTAGGGTTAGTGTTTGTACTAGTGTTAGGGTTACGGTTGGTGTAAGCCTTAGGGTTAGTGTTAGGGTTACTGTTAGTGTTAACTTTAGGGTTTCAATCAGGGTAAGGTTTCGGGTTAGGGTTAGAATTATGGTTGGTGTAAGCATTAGTGTTAGGGTTATGATTAGTGTTAGGGTTTGTGTTAGGGTTGGTGTAAGCATTAGGGTTAGGATTAGGGTTAGGGTTATGGTTAGGGTTAGTGTTAGGGTGAGGGTTAGGGTTAGGGTTATGGTTAGGATTAGGGTTAGGTTTGGTGTAAGCATTAGGTTTATGTTTAGGGCTAGCGTTTGTGTCAGGGTTAGGGTTAGGGTTACCATTTGTGTTAGGGTTAGGGTTAGCTTTAGGGTTTGAGTTAGGGTTAGGGTTAGGGTTGGTATAAGCATTAGGGTTAGGCTTATGGTTAGGCTTATGTTTTGAGTAAGGATTATGTTTAGGGTTAGGGTTAGCGTTAGGGTCAATCCTGGGTTAGTGTACGGTCTGGGTTAGGGTTTGGTTTAGTATTAGAGTTAGTGATGGTGTAAGCATGAGGGTTAGGTTTACGGTTTGGGTTAGGGTTAGGATTGGTGTAACCATTAGGTTTAGGGTTAGGGCTAGTGTTAGGGTTAAGGTTACATTCAGGGTTATGTTTCGGGTTTGTGTTAGAGTTAGGGTTGGTGTAAAAAACATGGTAATGGTTACGGATAGGGTTAGGGTTTTTGTTAGGGTTGGTGTAAGCTAAGTTTAGGGTTAGGGTTAGGGTGAGATTGAGGTTTAGGGTTAGTTTTAGGGTTGGTGTAAACATTAGATTTAGGTTTAGGTTTATAGTGTGTGTGAAGGTTATTGTTGGGCTTAGGGGTAGAGAGTGTTAGGGTTAGGGTTATGGTTGGTGTAAGCATTTGGGTTATGATTGGGGTTAGGGTTTGTGTTTAGGGATAAGGTTAGGGTTAGGGTAGGATTAGTGTTAGGGTTAGAGTTTGTGTTATGGTTAGGTTTAGGGTTAGGGTTAGGGTTAGGGTTAGATTTAGAGTTATGGTTAGGGTTGGTGTAATTATCAGGTTTAGAATTAGGATTAGGGTTTGTGTCAGGGTTAGGTTTAAGAGTACTGTTAGTGTGTTGTTAGGGGTAGGGTTAAGTTTTGTGTTTGGGTTGGTGTAAGCATTAGGTTTAGGTTTAGGGTTAGGGTTAGTGTTAGGGTTAGGGTTACGGTCAGAGTTAGTTTTTGGGTTAGGATTAGAGTTTGCGTTGGTGTAAGCATTAGTGTTAGTGTTACGGTTATGGTGAGGGTTTGTGTCAACTTTGGTGTGTGTATTAGGGTTAGGGTTAGGGTTAGGTTTAGGGTATATCTTAGGATTAATGTTATGGTTAAGTTTAGGTTTAGGGTTATGGTTAAGGTTAGGCTTAGGTTTTGGGTTAGGGTTGGAGTAAGCATTAGGTTTAGGCTTATGGTTAGCGTTTGTGTCAGGGTTAGGGTTGGGTTAGGGTTAGGGTTTGTGTTAGGGTTAGGGTTAGGTTTATGGTTAGGGTTAAGGGTAAGTTTAGTGTTAGGTTTAGAATTCTTGTAAGAATTATTTTACGTTACTGTTAGGGTTTGTCTCAAGGTTAACGTTAGGGTTAGGGTTAGGGTTGGTGTAAGCATTAGAGTTAGTGTTAGGGTTAGATTTAGTGCTGGGATAGGAGTTCGGTTAGGTTTAGGGTTCGGGTTAGCTTTAATTTAGGGTTGGTGTAAAAATGAGGGTTAGTGTTACGGTCAGGGTTAGGGTTACGGTTGTGTTAGGGTTTGTGTTAATGTTAGGGTTAGTGTGAGGGTTAGGGTTAGAGTTGGTGTAGCCATTCGGTTTAGGGTTAGGGTTAGAGGTAGGGTTAGGGTTAGGCTTAGGGTTAGGGTGAAGGCGAACTTAGGGATTAGGGTTAGGGTTGGTGTAAGCATTAGGTTTAGAGTTATGGTTAGTGTTAGGGTTAGGGTTAGGGTTTGGTTTTGGTTTTGGTTTGATTAGTGTTACTCTTTTTGTTAGGGTTAGAATTAGGATTAGGGTCAAGGTTTGTGTTAGGTTTAGGGTTAGGTTTGGTGTTTGGGTTAGGGTTAGGATAGGTTTAGGTTTCTGGTTAGAGTTTGTGTTAGGGTTAGGGTTATGGTTAGGGTGAGACTGAGGTTTAGGGTTAGGGTTAGGTTTGGTGTAAGCATTAGGTTTAGGGTTAGGTTTTGTGTGTGTGTTAGAATTAGGGTTGGGCCTTGGGGTAGGGAGTGTTAGGATTAGGTTTATTGTTGGTGTAAGCATTTGGGTTATGATTGGGTTAGGGTTAGGTTTAGGGTTACCGTTTGTGTTAGGATTGAAGTTAGCTTTAGGGTTTGTGTTAGAGTTAGTGTTAGGTTTGTTGTAAGCTTTAGGTTTAGGTTTAGGGATAGCTTTTGTGTCAGTGTTAGTTTTAGGGTTAGGAGTACCGTTTGTGTTAGGGTTAGGGTTAGCTTTATTTTTTCTGTTAGGTTTAATGTATGGGTTGGTATAAGCATTAGGGTTAGGCTTAGTTTTTGCGTTAGGGTTAGGTTTAGGGTTAGGGTTAGGTTTAGGTTTAGGGTTAGGGTTAAAATTCTTGTAATCATTATATTTTGGGTTAGGGTTAGGGTTTGAATCAGAGTTACGGTTAGGTTTAGGGTTTTGGTTTTTGTTTGGGTTAGTGTTAGTGTTAGTGTTTGTGGTAGGGGTGGTGTAAGCATTAGGGTTAGGGTTAGGGTCAGGTTTAGTGCTGGTTTAGGGGTACGGTCAGGGTTAGGGTTCGGGTTAGTGTTAGAGTTAGGGTTGGTGCAAGCATGAAGGTTAGGGTTAGTGTTTGGTTTAGGGGCTAGGTTAGGGTTAGGGTTAGGATTGGTGTAACCATTAGGTTTAGGGTTAGGGTTAGTGTTCGGGTTAAGGTTACGGTCAGGGTTATGGTTAGGGTTAGGGCTAGAGTTTGGGTTGGTGTAAGAATTAGGGTTAGGGTTACGGTTAGTGTTAGGGTTTGTGTTAGGGTTGGTGTAAGCATTAGGGTTAGGGTTAGGGTGTGTGTGAATGTTAGGGTTTAGTTTAGGGGTAGAGAGTTTTAGGGTTAGGGTTAGTGTTGTTGTAAGCCTTTGGGTTACGATTGGGGTTAGGGTTTGTGTTAGGGTTAGGGTTAGGGTTAGGGTTTGTGTTAGGGGTAGTATTAGTGTTAGTGTAAGGGTTAGTGTTATGGTTATGGTTATGGTTATGGTTAGGTTAGGTTAGCGTTGGTGTATGCATTAGAGTTAGGGTTCTGGTTAGGATAGTTTTAGGTTAATGGTTAGGGTTTGTGTTAGGGTTATGGTTATGGTTAGGGTGAGACTGAGGTCTAAGTTTAGGGTTAGAGTTGGTGTAACCATTAGGTTTAGGGTTAGGTTTTGGGTGTGTGTTAGAGTTAGGGTTGGGCTTAGAAGCAGAGAATGTTAGGGTTAGGTTCAGTGTTGCTGTCAGCATTTGGGTACAATTGGGGTTAGGGTGAGGGTTAGGGGTTGTGTTAGGGTTTGTGTTAGGGTTAGGGTTAGGGTTAGGGTTATGGTTAGGGTTAGGGTTAGGGTTAGGATTAGTGTAACATTAGGGTTAGGGTTAGGGTTAGTGTTAGTGTTAGGATTATGGTCAGGTTTAGGGTTCTGGTTAGGTTTAGAGTTAGGTTTTGTGTAGGAATTATCGTTAGGGTTACAGTTCATGTTAGGGTTTGTGTTTGGGTTGGTGTAAGCATTAGGGTTAGGGTTAGGGTTCGAGTTAGCGTTTGTGTTAGGATTATTGTTGGGGTTAGGATTACGGTTTGTGTTAGGGTTTGGTTAGGATTAGGGTCAGGGTTAGGGTTGGTGCAAGCATTATGTTTATGGTTAGGCTTATTGCTTGTGTTAGGGTTGGAAGAGGGTTACTGTTAGAGATTGTTAGGGTTAGGGTTAAGCTTAGTGTAAGCCTTTGGGTGAGGGTTGGGTTTAGGGTTTCAGGTAGTCTTACGGTTTGTGTTAAGGTTAGGGTTAGTGTTTGTGTTAGGGTTAGGGTTAGTGTTAGGGTTAGGTTTAGGATTAGGATTTTTGTTAGGGTTAGTGTTACACTTAGGGATAGTGTTAGGGTTAGAGAGTGTTATGGCAAGGTTAATTGTTGGTGTAACAATTTGGGTTACGGTTGGGGTTAGGGTTAGGGTTAAGGTTTTTGTTAAATTTAGGGTTAGGTTAGTGTTTGTTTTAGGGTTAGGGTTACGGTTGGTGTAAGAACTAGGGTTAGGTTAGGGTTAGGCTTAGGGTTTGTGTTAGGGTTAGGGTTAGGTTTACGGTTAGGGCTTGTGTTAGGGTTCGTGTTAGGGTTAGTGTTGGTGTAGGCCTTAGGGTTAGTGTTAGGGTGAGCGTGAGGTTTAGGTTTAGGGCTAGCCTTGGTGTAAGCATTAGGTTTTTGGTTAGGTTGAGGGTGTGTGTTAGAGTAAGATTGGGCAAAGGGGTAGAGACTGTTTTGGTTATTGTTAGTGTTCATGTAAGCATTTGGGTTACGATTGGGGTTATGTTTAGGGTTAGTGTTTGTTTAAGGTTAGGGTTAGTGTTTGTGTTAGGGTTAGGGTGGGGTTATGGTTACGGTTATGGTTAGGGTTAGGGTTTGTGTTAGGATTAGGGTTAGGATTATGGTTAGGGTTAGATTTGGAGTTAAGGTTAGGGTTGTTGTAATTATTAGGTTTAGGGTTAGGGTTCAGTTTTGTGTCAGGGTTAGGTTTAAGGTTAGTGTTAGGGTTTTTATTAGGGTTAGGGTTAGTGTTAGTGTTAAAGTTAGGGTTACGGTCAGGGTAAGGTTTCGGCTTAGGGTTTGAGTTATGGTTGGTGTAAGCATTAGGGTTAGGGTTACGGTTAGGTTAGGGTTTGTGTTAGGGTTGGTGTAAGCATTAGTGTTAGGGTTAGGTTAGGGTTAGTGTTAAGTTAGCGTTTGGGTTAGGGTTAGGGTTAGGTTAGGGTTGTTGTAAGCATTAGGTTTAGGCTTAGTCTTAGCGTTAGTGTCAGGGTTAGGCTTAGGGTTAATGTTTGTGTTAGGCTTAGGGTTACTCTTAGGTTTTGTGTTAGGGTTATGTTTAGGGTTAGGGTTAGGTTAGGGTTAGTGCTGGGTTAGGGTTGCGGTCTGGGTTAGGTTTTGGGTTAGCTTTAGAGTAAAGGTTGGTGTAAGCATGAGGGTTATTTTTATGGATTGGGTTGGAATGGGTTAGGGTTAGAATTTGTAACCATCAGGTTTATGGTTAGGGTTAGTGTTAGGGTTAAGGTTATGGTCAGGGTTATGGTTCGGTTTTGGGTTAGAGTTACGATTGGTGTAAAAATTAGGGTTAGGTTTACGGTTAGAGTTAGGGTTTGTGTCAGGGTTGGTGTAAGCATTAGGGTTAGGGTTAGGGTTTTTGGTAGGGTTAGAGTTGGGGTTAGGATTAGGGTTAGTGTTGGGTTAGGGTTAGGGTTAGGGTTAGTGTGAGATTGAGGTTTAGGTTTAGGGTTAGGGTTGGTGTAAACATTAGATTTAGGGTTATGTTTAGGGTGTGTGTCAAGTTTAGGGTTGGGCTTAGGGTTAGATATTGTTAGTGTTAGGGTTACGGTTGGTGTAAGCATTTGGGTTACGATTGGGGTTAGGGTTTACGGATAGGGTTAGTGTTAGATTCAGGGTTAGGGTTTGGGTAAGGGTTAGGGTTATGGTTGGTGTAAACATTAGGGTTAGGTTTAGGGTTAGGGTTTGTGTTAGGGTTATGGTTAGGGTTAGGGTTAAATTTAGAGTTAGGGTTAGGGTTTGAGTCAGGGTTATGTTGAAGGTTAGTCTTAGGGTTTGTGTTAGGGTTAGAGTTAGGGTTAGGTTTTGTGTTAGGGTTTGGGTAAGCATTAGGGTTAGGTTTAGGGTTAGGGTTAGTGTTAGGGTTAGGGTAACGGTCAGGGTTAGTTTCGGGTTAGGGTTAGAGTTAGCGTTGCTGTCAGCATTAGGGCTAGGGCTGCAGTTAGGTTAAGGGTTTTTGTTAGGTTTGGTGTGAACATTAGGGTTAGTGTTATGGTTAGGCTTATGGTTAGGGTTAGGCTTAGGTTTCGGGTTAGGGTTGGTGTAAACATTAAGTTTAGGCTTAGGGTTACCGTAAGTGTCAGGGTTAAGGTTAGGGTTAGGATTTGGGTCTGTGTTAGTGTTAGGTTTAGTGTTAGGGTTAGGGTTAAGTTTAGGGTTAAGTTTAGACTTCTTGTAAGCATTACTTTTAGGGTTAGTTTTAGGGTTTGTGTCAGCGTTAGGTTTAGGGTTAGGGATGGTGTAAGAATTAGGGATAGGGTTACGGTTAGGGTTAGTTTTTGTGTTAGGGTTGCTGTAAGCATTACGGTTAAGGTTAGGATTAGGTTCAGCGTTTGTGTTCGGGTTAGAGTTGGGGTTAGAATTCGGTTGGTGTTAGGGTTAGTGTTAGGGTTTGTGTTAGGGTTATTGTTAGGGTTAGGTTTAGGGTAATTGTTATGGTTATGGTTAGGGTTAGGTTAGCGTTAAGGTTGAAGTAAGCATTAGGTTTAGGTTTAGGGTTGGCTTTTCTTTCAGGGTTAGGGTTAGGGCTAGGGTTTGTGTTAGGGTTAGGGTTAGGGTTAGGTTTAGAGTTTGTGTTAGGGGTGGAGTTAGGGTTGGTATAAGCATTAGGGTTATGCTTAGGGATAGGCTTAGGTTTTGTCTTAGGGTTAGGTTTAGTTTTAGGGTTAGGGTTAGGTTTAGGGTTAGGGTTAGAATACTTGTAAGCATTACATTTAGGGTTAGGGTTATGGTTAAGTTTAGGGTTAGAATTGTTGTCACTATTAGGTTTAGGGTTAAGGTTAATGTTACGGTTAGGGTTAGTGTTAGGGTTAGGGTTTGTGTTAGGGTTAGGGTTAGGGTTTGTGTTAGGGTTCGGGTTAGGGTTCGGATTAGTGTTAGAGTTAGGAATTGTTAGGTTTAGGTTTATTGTTGGTATAAGCATCTGGATTACGAATGGGGTTAGAGTTATGGTTAGGGTTTGTGTTAGGGTTAGGGTTAGGTTAGGGTTTGTGTTAAGGTTAGGGTTAGGGTTGGTGTAAGCATTAGTGTTAGGCGTAGGACTAGGCTTAGGATTTGTGTTAGGGTTAGGGTTAAGGTTTGGGTTAGGGCTTGTGTTAGGGTTAGGATAAGTGTTAGTGTTGTTCTAGGCAGTAGAAGTAAGGTTAGAGTTAGGGTGAGGTTTAGGTTAGGTTTAGCATTGGTGTAAGTATTAGGTTTATGCTTAGGGTTAGGGTTAGGGCTAGGGTTATGGTGTGGGTTAGGGTTTTGTTTAGGATTTGGGTCAGGGTTAGGTTTACGTTAGTGTTAGATTAGGGTTTGGGTTAGGGTTAGGGTCAGGTTTATGGTTATGGTTAGGGTTAGGGTTGGTTTAACTTTAGGGTTAGGTTTAGCATAGTGTTAGGTTAGGGTTTGGTTTGTTTTAGGGTGAGGGTTAGGGTTAGTGTGATATTGAGGTAGGTTTAGGGTTAGGGTTGGTGAAAGCATTAGGTTTAGGGTTAGGTCGAGGGTGTGTGTTAGAGTTACGCTTGGGCTAAGTGGTAGAGAGTGTTAGGGTTATTGTTAGTGTTGGTTTAAGCATTTGGTTTACGATTGGGTCAGGTTTAGGGTTAGTGCTTGTGTTAGGGTTAGGGTTAGGGTTAAGGTTATGCTTAGGTTTAGGGTTAGTGTTTGGGTTAGGGTTCAGGTTAAGGTTAGGGTTATTGTTAGAGTTTGGAATTGTCAACGTTTGTTTTTTCTTGGTGTAAGATTTTGGTTTACGGTTGGGGTTAGTGTTACGGTTAGGGTTGTTGTTAGAGTTAGGATTACCTTATGGTTTGTGTTAGGGTTAGGTTTAGGGTTGGTGTAAGCATTATGGTTAGGGTTCGGATAGGGTGAGGTTATGGTTAGGGTTTGTGTGAGGGTTAGGATTAGGGTTAGGGTGAGATTGAGGTCTAGTTTAGTGTTAGGGTTGGTGTAAGCATTAGGTTTAGGGTGTGTGTTAGAGTTCTGCTTGGGCTAAGGGGGAGAGAGTGTTAGGGTTATTATTAGTGTTGGTGTAAGCATTTGGAATAAATTGGGTTTAGGTTTAAGGTTAGTGTTTGTGTTAGGGTTAGGGATAGGGTTATGGTTAAGGTTTGTGTTAGGGTTAGGGTTAGGGTTGGTGTAAGCATTAGGGTTAGGGTTAGGGTTTTGTGTTAGGGTTAGTGTTAGCGTTGGTGTAAGCATTAGGTTTAGAGTTAGAGTTAGGATTACGGTCTGGGTTAGTGTTTGTGTTAGGGTTAGGGTTAAGTTTGGGATTAGGGTTTGTGTTAGGGTTAGGGTTAGGGTGAGGGTGAGTTTTAGAATTAGTTGAGGGTTCATGTATGCATTAGGTTTATGGTGAGGTTTAGTGTTAGTGTTATTGTTATGGTCATGGTTACGGTTTGGTTTAGGGTTAGGGTTAGGGTGTGTGTTAGGGTTAGGGTAGGGTTTGTGTTAGGGTTAGGGTTAGGGTTGGTGTAAGAAATAGGTATAGGGTTAGGGTTAGGGTTAGGGTTAGGGTCAGGGCTATGGTTAGGTTTAGGGTTTGTGTTAGTTTGGTGCAAGCATTAGGGTTAGGGTTACGGTAAGTTTTAGGGTTCGGGTTTGGGTTTGGGTTAGAGTTAGGGTTGGTGTAAGTATTAGGGTTAGAGTTACGGTTCGGTTAAGTTTTTGTTAGGGTTAGGGTTAGGGTTGGTGCAATCATTATTTTCAGGGTTATGGTTAGGGTTTGTGCTTGGGTAATGAAGATGGTTATGTTTAGAGATTGTTAGTGTTACGGTTAAGCTTGGTGTAAGCCTTTGGATGATGGTTGGGGTTAGTGTTGCAGGTAGACTTAGGTTTAAGGAAGTGTTTGGGTTAGGGTTTTTTTTGAGCGTTAGGGTTAGGGTTAGGATTGGGTTTGGGATTTGTGTTAGGGTTAGTGTTAGCCTTAGGTTTAGGGTTAGTGTTATAGAGTGTTAGGGTTAGGTTTATTTTTGGTGTAAGCATTTGGGATCTATTTGGGGTTGTTGTTAGGGTTAAGGTTTGTGTTAGGGCTCGGATTATAGATAGGGTTAGTGTTAGAGTTAGTGAGTGTTTGGTTTATGGTTAGGGTTGGTGTAGGCATTTGGGATACAATTGAGGTTAGCGATCCTGGTAGGTTTAGGTTTAGGGTTAGGGTTTGGTTTAGGTACGGGATTGTTTTATGGGTTGGGTTAGGGTTAGGGTTAGGGTTTTGTGTAAGGTTTGTGTAATCATTAGGTTAATGGTTAGGGTTAGGGTTTGTGTTAGGGTTAGGGATATGCTTAGTGTTAGAGATTGTTAGGGTTAGGGTTAGGCTTGCTATAAGCCTTTGGGTTACGGTTGGATTAGGTTTTCAGGTAGGCTTAGTGTTAGGGTTAGTGTTAGGATTTGTGTTAAGGTTAGAGAGTGTTAGGGTTAGGGTTAGGGTTGGTGCAACCATTTGGGTTACTGCTGGGGCTAGGGTTAGGGTTTGTTTTAGGGTTAGGGTTAGTGTTTGGTTTGGTGTAAGCATTAGCGTTAGGGTTATGATCAGGGTTAGTGTTCGGGTTAGTGTTATAGTTAGGGATGGTATAAGAATTAGGTTTACTGTTAGGGTTTTTTTTAGGGTTAGTGTTACGGTTGCTGTAATCATTAGGTATAGGGTTAGGGTTAGGGTTTGTGTTAGGGTTAGGGTTGGGGTTATGTTTAGGGTTATGGTTAGGGTTAGAGTTAAGGTTGTTGTAAGCATTATTGTTAGGGTTATGGTTAGGATACGGTTAGGGTTAGGGTTAGGGTTAGGATTATGATTTGTGTTAGGGTTAGGATTAGCATTAGGGTTAGGGTTAGGGTTTGAGAGTGTTAGGGTTAGGTTTATTGTTGGTGTAAGCATTTGGTTTACGGTTGTGTTTAGGGTTAGGGTTAGGGTTTGTGTTACGGTTATGTTAGGTTAGGGTTTATGTTAGGGATAGAGTTAGGGTTGGTGTAATATTAGGGTTAGGCTTAGGGATAGGCTTAGGATTTGTGTTAGTAATAGGGTTAAGTTTAGGGTTAGGGCTTGTGTTAGGGTTCGGGTTAGGGTTAGGGTTGGTGTAGGCATTAGGTGTAGGGTTAGGGTGAGCGTGAGGTTTAGGGTTAGGTTTAGCGTTGGTGTACGGTTAGAGTTAGGGTTACGGTCTGGGTTAGTGTTTTGGTTAGGATTAGAGTTAGGGTTATGGGTAGGTTAGGATTTGGGTTAGGTTTAGGGTTTGTGTTGGGGTTGTTGTAAGCATTAGGGTTAGGGTTAGGATAGGGTTATGTTAGGGTTAGGGTTTGTTTTAGGGTTAGGGTTAGGGTGAGATTGAGGTTTATGGTTAGGGATAGGGTTGGTGTAAGCATTAGGTTTAGGGTTAGGTTGAGGGTGTGTGTTAGAGTTGGCTTGGGCTAAAGTGTAGAGAGTGTTAGGGGTATTGTTAGTGTTGGTGTAAGCATTTGGGTTACTATTGGGGTTACGCTTAGGGTTAGTGTTTTTGTTAGGGTTAGGGTTAGAGTTAGGATTTGTGTTAGGGTTAGGGTTAGGGTGAGGGTGAGTTTTAGAATTAGTTGAGGGTTCATGTATGCATTAGGTTTATGGTGAGGTTTAGTGTTAGTGTTATTGTTATGGTCATGGTTACGGTTTGGTTTAGGGTTAGGGTTAGGGTGTGTGTTAGGGTTAGGGTAGGGTTTGTGTTAGGGTTAGGGTTAGGGTTGGTGTAAGAAATAGGTATAGGGTTAGGGTTAGGGTTAGGGTTAGGGTCAGGGCTATGGTTAGGTTTAGGGTTTGTGTTAGTTTGGTGCAAGCATTAGGGTTAGGGTTACGGTAAGTTTTAGGGTTCGGGTTTGGGTTTGGGTTAGAGTTAGGGTTGGTGTAAGTATTAGGGTTAGAGTTACGGTTCGGTTAAGTTTTTGTTAGGGTTAGGGTTAGGGTTGGTGCAATCATTATTTTCAGGGTTAGGGTTAGGGTTTGTGCTTGGGTAATGAAGATGGTTATGTTTAGAGATTGTTAGTGTTACGGTTAAGCTTGGTGTAAGCCTTTGGATGATGGTTGGGGTTAGTGTTGCAGGTAGACTTAGGTTTAAGGAAGTGTTTGGGTTAGGGTTTTTTTTGAGCGTTAGGGTTAGGGTTAGGATTGGGTTTGGGATTTGTGTTAGGGTTAGTGTTAGCCTTAGGTTTAGGGTTAGTGTTATAGAGTGTTAGGGTTAGGTTTATTTTTGGTGTAAGCATTTGGGATCTATTTGGGGTTGTTGTTAGGGTTAAGGTTTGTGTTAGGGCTCGGATTATAGATAGGGTTAGTGTTAGAGTTAGTGAGTGTTTGGTTTATGGTTAGGGTTGGTGTAGGCATTTGGGATACAATTGAGGTTAGCGATCCTGGTAGGTTTAGGTTTAGGGTTAGGGTTTGGTTTAGGTACGGGATTGTTTTATGGGTTGGGTTAGGGTTAGGGTTAGGGTTTTGTGTAAGGTTTGTGTAATCATTAGGTTAATGGTTAGGGTTAGGGTTTGTGTTAGGGTTAGGGATATGCTTAGTGTTAGAGATTGTTAGGGTTAGGGTTAGGCTTGCTATAAGCCTTTGGGTTACGGTTGGATTAGGTTTTCAGGTAGGCTTAGTGTTAGGGTTAGTGTTAGGATTTGTGTTAAGGTTAGAGAGTGTTAGGGTTAGGGTTAGGGTTGGTGCAACCATTTGGGTTACTGCTGGGGCTAGGGTTAGGGTTTGTTTTAGGGTTAGGGTTAGTGTTTGGTTTGGTGTAAGCATTAGCGTTAGGGTTATGATCAGGGTTAGTGTTCGGGTTAGTGTTATAGTTAGGGATGGTATAAGAATTAGGTTTACTGTTAGGGTTTTTTTTAGGGTTAGTGTTACGGTTGCTGTAATCATTAGGTATAGGGTTAGGGTTAGGGTTTGTGTTAGGGTTAGGGTTGGGGTTATGTTTAGGGTTATGGTTAGGGTTAGAGTTAAGGTTGTTGTAAGCATTATTGTTAGGGTTATGGTTAGGATACGGTTAGGGTTAGGGTTAGGGTTAGGATTATGATTTGTGTTAGGGTTAGGATTAGCATTAGGGTTAGGGTTAGGGTTTGAGAGTGTTAGGGTTAGGTTTATTGTTGGTGTAAGCATTTGGTTTACGGTTGTGTTTAGGGTTAGGGTTAGGGTTTGTGTTACGGTTATGTTAGGTTAGGGTTTATGTTAGGGATAGAGTTAGGGTTGGTGTAATATTAGGGTTAGGCTTAGGGATAGGCTTAGGATTTGTGTTAGTAATAGGGTTAAGTTTAGGGTTAGGGCTTGTGTTAGGGTTCGGGTTAGGGTTAGGGTTGGTGTAGGCATTAGGTGTAGGGTTAGGGTGAGCGTGAGGTTTAGGGTTAGGTTTAGCGTTGGTGTACGGTTAGAGTTAGGGTTACGGTCTGGGTTAGTGTTTTGGTTAGGATTAGAGTTAGGGTTATGGGTAGGTTAGGATTTGGGTTAGGTTTAGGGTTTGTGTTGGGGTTGTTGTAAGCATTAGGGTTAGGGTTAGGATAGGGTTATGTTAGGGTTAGGGTTTGTTTTAGGGTTAGGGTTAGGGTGAGATTGAGGTTTATGGTTAGGGATAGGGTTGGTGTAAGCATTAGGTTTAGGGTTAGGTTGAGGGTGTGTGTTAGAGTTGGCTTGGGCTAAAGTGTAGAGAGTGTTAGGGGTATTGTTAGTGTTGGTGTAAGCATTTGGGTTACTATTGGGGTTACGCTTAGGGTTAGTGTTTTTGTTAGGGTTAGGGTTAGAGTTAGGATTTGTGTTAGGGTTAGGGTTACGGTGAGGGTGAGGTTTAGGGTTAGGGTTAGCATTGGTGTAAGCATTAGGATTAGGGTTTAGTGTTAGAGTTAGGTTTTGGGTTACGGTATGCTTTAGGGTTTTTGTTAGGATTAGGTTTACAGTTAGGGTTAGGGTTTGTGTTAGGGTTCATGTTTGGTTAGGGTTAGTGTTAGAGTTTGGTATTGTTAGGGTTAGGTTTATTGTTGCTGTAAGATTTTGGGTTATCGTTGGGGTTAGGGTTAGGGTTAGGGTTTGTGTTAGCGTTATGGTTACCTTAGGGTTTGTGTTAGGCTTAGGGTTAGGGTGGGTGTAAGCATTAGGGTGAGGGTTCGGATAGGGTTAGGTTAGCGTTAGGGTTTGTGTGAGGGTTAGTTTTAGGGTTAGGGTTAGATTTAGGGTTTGGGTTAAGGTTAGGTTTGGTGTAAGCATTGAGGTTAGGGTTTGTGTAAGGGTTAGGGTTAGGGTTAGCTTTAGAGTTTGGGTTAGGGTTGCTATAATCATTAGGTTTAGGTTTAGCTTAAGATTTTATGTAGGGTTAGGGGTAGGGTTAGTGTAAGCATTAGGGTTAGAGTTAGGTTGAGTGTGTGTGTTAGAGTTAGGTTTGGGCTAAGGGGTAGAGAGTGTTAGGCTTATTGTTAGTTTTGGTGTAAGCATTTGGGTTACGATTGGGGTTAGGGTTAAGGTTAGGGTTTGTGTTATGGTTAGGGATAGGGTTAGGGTTAGGGTTAGAGTAAGGGTTAAGTCAGGGCTAAGGCTAGGGTTGGTGTAAGCATTACGGTTAGGGTTATGTTTCGTGTTAAGGTTTGTGTTAGGGTTAGAGTAAGGGTTACGGTTTTGGTTCGGGTTACGTTTGATTCAAGCATTATGTTTAGTGTTAGGGTTAGGGTTACTTTTAGGGTTGGGAAGAGGGTTAGGGTTAGAGATTGTTAGGCTTAGTGTTAAGCTTGGTGTAAGCCTCTGGGTGACGGTCGGGTTTAGGGTTTCAGGTCAGGTTAGGATTAGGGTTTGAGTTAGGGTTAGAGTTAGGATTATGATTTAGGTTAGTGTTAGGGTTAGCCTTAGGGTTATTGTTAGGTTTAGAGAGTTTTAGGGTTAGGTTTAATGTTGGTGTAAGCATTTGGGTTACGGTTGGGGTTAGGGTTAGGGTTTGTGTTAGGGTTCGGGTTAGGGATAGGTTTAGTGTTAGAGTTAGGGAGTGTTAGGGTAATGTTTATTGTTGGTGTAACCATTTGCATTACGGTTGTGGTTAGGGTTAGGGTTGGGGTTTGTGTTAGGGTTAGGATTAGGTGAGGGTTTGTGTTAGAGTTAGGATTAGGGTTGGTGTAAGCATTAGGGTTAGGCTTAGGTTTAGGCTTAGGGTTTGTGGTAGGGTTAAGTTTAGGGTTAGGGTTAGGGCTAGTGTTAGGGTTCGGGTTAGGGTTAGGGTTGGTGTAGGCATAATGGCTAGGTTTAGGATTAGGGTTAGGGTTTTTGCAAGCATTAGGGTTAGGCTTAGGGTTAGGCTTAGTGTTTGTATTAGGGTTAGGGTTAAGGTTATATTAGGGCTTGTGTAAGGGTTCGGGTTAGGGTTAGGGTTGGTGTAGGTATTAGCGGTAGGTTTAGGGTGAGGGTGAGGTTTAGGGTTAGGTTTAGCTTTGTTGTAAGCATTAGGTTTATGCTTAGGGTTAGAGTTAGGGTTAGGGTTACGGTCTGGGTTAAGGTTTTGGTTAGGATTAGGGTTTGTTTCAGGTTAGAGTTTGGGTTAGGGTTAGGGTGTGTGTTAGCGTTAGGTTTAGGGTTGGTCTAAACATTTTGGTTAGGGATAGGATAGGGTTAGGTTAGGGTTAGGGTTTGTGTGTGGGTTAGGATTAGGGTTAGGGTGAGATTGAGGTTTATGGTTAGGGTTAGGGTTGTTGTAAGCATTAGGTTTAGGGTTAAGTTTAGGCTGTGTGTTAGAGTTATGCTTGGTCTAAGGGGTAGAGAGTGTTAGGGTTATTATTAGTGTTGGTGTAAGCATTTCGGTTAAATTTGGTTTAGGGTTAATATTAGGGTTTGTGTTAGGGTTAGGGATAGGGTTAGGGTTAGGGTTTGTGTCAGGGTTAGGATTAGGGTTGGTGTATCATTAGCGTCAGGGTTAGGGTCAGGGTTAGGTTTTGTTTATGGTTAGGGTTAGCGTTGGTGTAAGCATTATGTTTAGAGTTAGGGTTGAGTTAGGGTTAGGGTTATGGTCTGGGTTAGGGTTTGTGTTAGGGTTAGGGTTAGGGTTAGGGTTTGTGGTAGGGTCAGGGTTAAGGTTAGGGTGAGATTTAGTTTTAGGGTTAGGTTTAGGGTTGGTGTAAGCATTAGGTTTATGGTTAGGTTTAGGGTGTGTGTTAGAGTTAGGGTTGTGCTTAGGGATAGAGAGTGTGAGGGTTATGGTTAGTGTTGGTGTAAGCCTTTGGTTTACGATTGGGCTTAAAGTTAGGGTTAGGGTTTCTGTTATGGTTAGGGTTAGCTTTAAGCTTTGGGTGTGTGTTATGGTTAAGGTTCAGGTTGTTGTAAACATTATGGTTAGTCTTAGGATTAGACTTAGAGTTTGTGTTAGGGTTAGATTTAGGGTGATGGGTAGGTTTAGAGTTGGGTTTAGGGTTGGTGTAATCATTAGTTTTAGGGTTAGGGTTAGGGTTTGTGTCAGCGTTAGGGTTAGGGTTATTGTTTGTGTTAGGGTTAGGGTTTGTGTTAGGGTTGGTGTAAGCATTAGGGTTAGGGTTCGGGAGAGATTTAGTGTTAGGTTTGGAGTTACAATCTGGGTTAGGGTTCGGTTTAGGGTTAGAGTTAGTGTTGGTGTATGAATTAGTGTAAGCGCTCCTTATAGTGTTAGGGTTTGTTAGGGTTGGTTTAAGCATTAGGGTTACGGTTAGGTTTAGGGTTAGGGCTTGTGTTAGGGTTAGGGTTAGGGTTAAGGTTAGGGTTAAGGTTAGGGTTAGGGTTGGTGTTAGCATTAGGTTTAGGGTTAGGGTTAGGCTTTGTGTTAGGGTTACGGTTATGGTGAGATTGAGGTGTAAGGTTTGGGTTTGAGTAAGCACTAGGTTTAAGTTTAGTGTTAGTGTTTGGGCTTGTATTCAGTTTGGTGTAATCATTAGGTTTTGGTTTAGTGTTTGGTTTTGTGTCATTGTTAGGGTTAGGGTTAAGGTTAGGGTTTGTGTTAGGGTTAGTGTTAGAGTTAAGGTTTGTATTATGGTTAGGGTGAGATTGAGGTTAAGGGTTAGGGTTAGGGTTGATATAAGCATTAGGTTTAGGGTTAGATTTAGGGTATGTGTTAGAGTTAGGGTTGGGCTTAGGGTTAGAGGGTGTTAGGGTTAGGGTTAGTGTTGGTTAGCATTTGGGTTACGCTGGCGGTTTAGGTTAGGGTTAGGGTTTGTGTTATGGTTAGGGTTAGCTTTAGGCTTAGGGTTTGTTTTAATGTTACTGTTAGGGTTGGTGTAAGTTTTATGGTTAGGCTTAGGGTTAGACTTAGGTTTTGTGTTATGGTTAGCATTAGGGTGAGGGTTAGGGTTAGGGTTGGTTTAATCATTAGGTTTAGAGTTAGGGTTAGGGTTTGTGTCAGGGTTAGGGTTAGGGTTACAGGTTGTTTTAGGGTTAGGGTATGTGTTAGGGTTGTTGTAAGCATTAGGGTTATGGTTAGTGTTAGTGTTAGGGTTAGGATAACGGTCAATGTTAAGGTTCGGGTTAGGGTTAGAGTTAGGGTTGGTGTAAGAATTAGGGTTAGGGTTATGGTTAGAGTTAGGGATTGTGTTAGGGTTGGTGTAAGCATTAGGGTTAGGTTGAGGGTTAGGGTTTGTGTTACAGTTATTGTTGGAGTTAGGGATAGGGTTAGGGTTAGGGTTAAGGTTGGTGTAAGCATTAGGTTCAAGTGAGGTTTAGAGTGTTTGTTAGAGTTAGGATTGGGCTAAGTAGTAGAGAGTGTTAGGGTTATTGTTAGTGTTGGTGTAAGCATTTGGGTTACGATTGGGGTTAGACTTATGGTTAGGGTTTGTGTTAGGTTTAGGGTTAGGGTTGGTGTTAGGTTTGGTGTAAGCATTAGGGTTAGGGTTAAGGTTAGGGTTTGTGTTAGGGTTAGTGATAGGGTTTGGGTTAGGGTTTTTGTTAGGGTTAGGGTTACGCTTAGGGTGAGATTGAGTTTTAGGGTTAGGTTTAGGGTTGGTGTAAGCATTAGGTTTATGGTTAGGTTTAGGGTGTGTGTTAGAGTTAGGGTTGTGCTTAGGGGTAGAGAGTGTTAGGGTTATGGTTAGTGTTGGTGTAAGCCTTTGGTTTACGATTGGGCTTAAAGTTAGGGTTAGGGTTTCTGTTATGGTTAGGGTTAGCTTTAAGCTTTGGGTGTGTGTTATGGTTAAGGTTCAGATTGTTGTAAACTTTATGGTTAGGCTTAGGGTTAGACTTAGAGTTTGTGTTAGGGTTAGCAATAGGGTGATGGGTAGGTTTAGGGTTGGGGTTAGGGTTGGTGTAAGCATTAGGGTTAGGGTTAAGGTTAGGGTTTGTGTTAGGGTTTGGTTTAGGGATAGGGTTAGCGCTAATGTTAGTGTTAGGTTAGTGGTAGGGTTACCGTCAGGGTTATTATTCGGGTTAGTGTTAGAGTTAAGGTTGTTGTAAGTATTAGGGTTAGGTTTAGGGTTCGTGTTAGGGTTACTGTAAGCATGAGTGTTAGTGTTAGGGTTAGAGAGTGTCAGGGTTAGGGTATGGCTAAGGTTAGGGTTAGGGTTGGGTTAGGGTTAGTGTTGGTGTAAGCATTAGGTTTTGGGTTAGGGTTAGGGTTAGGGTTAGGATTATGGTTTTGGGTTAGGGTTAGGGTTAGCCTTAGGGTTAGGGTTAGACTAGAATGTGTTAGGGTTAGGTTTATTGTTGGTGTAAGCATTTGGGTTACGGTTGGGGTTAGGGTTAGGGTTAGGGTTAGGGTTTTTGTCAGGGTTAGGGTTTGGGTTCGGGTTAGTGTTACAGTTAGGAAGTGTTAGGGTTAGGTTTATTGTTGGTGTAAGCATCTGGATTACGGTTGGGGTTTTGGTTAGGGCTAGGGTTTGTGTTAGGGTTAGGGTTAGATTATGGTTTGTGTTAAGGTTAGGGTTAGGGTTGGTGTAAGCATTATGGTTAGGCTTAGGATTAGACTTATGGTTTGTGTTAGGGTTAGGGTCAAGTTTAGGGTTGGGGCTTGTGTTAGGGTTAGGATAATGGTTAGGGATGGATCTTGGCATTATGGCTAGCGTTAGAGTTAGGTTGAGGTTTAGGTTAGGTTTATCATTGGTGTAAGCATTAGGTTTATGCTTAGGGTTAAAGTTAGGGTTAGGGTTACATTGTGAGTTTGGGTTTTGGTTAGGATTAGGGTTAGGGTTAGGTTAGTGTTAGATTAGGTTTTGTGTTAGGGTTCGGGTTTGTGTTAGGGTTAGAGTTAGGGTTGGTTTAACTTTATGGTTAGGGTTTTGATAGGGTTAGGTTAGGGTTAGGGTTTCTTTCATTGTTAGGGTTAGGGTTAGGGTGATATTGAGGTTTAGGGTTATGGTTAGTGTTGGTGTAAGCATTAAGTTTAGGGTTAGGTTGAGGGTGTGTGTTAGAGTTATAATTGGGCTAAGTAGTAGAGAGTGTTAGTGTTGGTGTAAGCATTTGGTTTACTATTGTGGTTAGCTTTAGGGTTAGTGTTTGTGTTAGGGTTAGGGTTAGGGTTAGGGTTAGGCTTAGGATTTTTGTTTGTGTTAGGGTTCGTGTTAGGGTTAGGGTTTGGGTGAGGGTGAGTTTTATGATTAGGGTGAGGATTCATGTATACATTAGGTTTAGGTTTAGGGTTAGGGTTAGTGTTAGTTTAGGGTTATGGTCATGGTTAGGGTTAGGGTTAGGGTTGGTGTAAGAAATAGGTTTAGGGTTAGGGTTACGGTCAGCGTTAGGTTTCGGGTTAGGGTTAGGATTAGAGTTAGGGTTGGTGTAAGCATTATGGTTAGGGTTAGGGTTACGGTGATGGTGAGGTTTAGGGTTAGGGTTAGCATTGGTGTAAGCATTAGGATTAGGGTTTAGTGTTAGAGTTAGGTTTTGGGTTACGGTATGCTTTAGGGTTTTTGTTAGGATTAGGTTTACAGTTAGGGTTAGGGTTTGTGTTAGGGTTCATGTTTGGTTAGGGTTAGTGTTAGAGTTTGGTATTGTTAGGGTTAGGTTTATTGTTGCTGTAAGATTTTGGGTTATCGTTGGGGTTAGGGTTAGGGTTAGGGTTTGTGTTAGCGTTATGGTTACCTTAGGGTTTGTGTTAGGCTTAGGGTTAGGGTGGGTGTAAGCATTAGGGTGAGGGTTCGGATAGGGTTAGGTTAGCGTTAGGGTTTGTGTGAGGGTTAGTTTTAGGGTTAGGGTTAGATTTAGGGTTTGGGTTAAGGTTAGGTTTGGTGTAAGCATTGAGGTTAGGGTTTGTGTAAGGGTTAGGGTTAGGGTTAGCTTTAGAGTTAGGGTTAGGGTTGCTATAATCATTAGGTTTAGGTTTAGGTTAAGATTTTATTTTATTTTATTTTATTTTTTTTATAATCCATTTTATTGTATTGTTGTTGACAATCTTTACATAGTTAACTATAGTTGAAGGAAAATCAAGAAAGAGAAGAGAAAAAAAAAAAGGTTCAGGGGGATAGGGAGGTGGGCGATGCTATTATGTCCATATTGTTTCCATCATGTATCTGAGGTAAAAGGGGATATTGAGGGAGAAGCCCCACCCGGTTTCCCGCCCACCCCAAGTCCCAGATGTGGGGCATGCTCTGAGATATGTGCTCAAGTGGAGTTAATAGTTCTCCAGTTATGAGTCACTGCCAGTTTCGCTCGATGAGGTGGTCCACTGATTGATATGGTCCATCATGAAGTCTCCATTTGTCCCATATTTCGCTGCCAACATGTAGCTGAGATGAATGATTGTCCTATTCTGTCTTCTGTCTTTTCTTGGTTAGAATTCTGAGTCCAGCAGTTCAAGTGGGGAGATCTCCAAAGATACTTTGAGGTTAAGATTTTATGTAGGGTTAGGGGTAGGGTTAGTGTTAGGGTTGGTGTAAGCATTAGGGTTAGAGTTAGGTTGAGTGTGTGTGTTAGAGTTAGGTTTGGGCTAAGGGGTAGAGAGTGTTAGGCTTATTGTTAGTTTTGGTGTAAGCATTTGGGTTACGATTGGGGTTAGGGTTAAGGTTAGGGTTTGTGTTATGGTTAGGGATAGGGTTAGGGTTATGGTTAGAGTAAGAGTTAAGGTCAGGGTTAAGGTTAGGGTTGGTGTAAGCATTACGGTTAGGGTTATGTTTCGTGTTAAGGTTTGTGTTAGGGTTAGAGTAAGGGTTACGGTTTTGGTTCGGGTTACGTTTGATTCAAGCATTATGTTTAGTGTTAGGGTTAGGGTTACTGTTAGGGTTGGGAAGAGGGTTAGGGTTAGAGATTGTTAGGCTTAGTGTTAAGCTTGGTGTAAGCCTCTGGGTGACGGTCGGGTTTAGGGTTTCAGGTCAGGTTAGGATTAGGGTTAGAGTTAGGGTTAGAGTTAGGATTATGATTTAGGTTAGTGTTAGGGTTAGCCTTAGGGTTATTGTTAGGTTTAGAGAGTTTTAGGGTTAGGTTTAATGTTGGTGTAAGCATTTGGGTTACGGTTGGGGTTAGGGTTAGGGTTTGTGTTAGGGTTCGGGTTAGGGATAGGTTTAGTGTTAGAGTTAGGGAGTGTTAGGGTAATGTTTATTGTTGGTGTAACCATTTGCATTACGGTTGTGGTTAGGGTTAGGGTTGGGGTTTGTGTTAGGGTTAGGATTAGGTGAGGGTTTGTGTTAGAGTTAGGATTAGGGTTGGTGTAAGCATTAAGGTTAGGCTTAGGTTTAGGCTTAGGGTTTGTGGTAGGGTTAAGGTTAGGGTTAGGGTTAGGGCTAGTGTTAGGGTTCGGGTTAGGGTTAGGGTTGGTGTAGGCATAATGGCTAGGTTTAGGATTAGGGTTAGGGTTTTTGCAAGCATTAGGGTTAGGCTTAGGGTTAGGCTTAGTGTTTGTATTAGGGTTAGGGTTAAGGTTATATTAGGGCTTGTGTAAGGGTTCGGGTTAGGGTTAGGGTTGGTGTAGGTATTAGCGGTAGGTTTAGGGTGAGGGTGAGGTTTAGGGTTAGGTTTAGCTTTGTTGTAAGCATTAGGTTTATGCTTAGGGTTAGAGTTAGGGTTAGGGTTACGGTCTGGGTTAAGGTTTTGGTTAGGATTAGGGTTTGTTTCAGGTTAGAGTTTGGGTTAGGGTTAGGGTGTGTGTTAGCGTTAGGTTTAGGGTTGGTCTAAACATTTTGGTTAGGGATAGGATAGGGTTAGGTTAAGGTTAGGGTTTGTGTGTGGGTTAGGATTAGGGTTAGGGTGAGATTGAGGTTTATGGTTAGGGTTAGGGTTGTTGTAAGCATTAGGTTTAGGGTTAAGTTTAGGCTGTGTGTTAGAGTTATGCTTGGTCTAAGGGGTAGAGAGTGTTAGGGTTATTATTAGTGTTGGTGTAAGCATTTCGGTTAAATTTGGTTTAGGGTTAATATTAGGGTTTGTGTTAGGGTTAGGGATAGGGTTAGGGTTAGGGTTTGTGTCAGGGTTAGGATTAGGGTTGGTGTAAGCATTAGCGTCAGGGTTAGGGTCAGGGTTAGGTTTTGTTTATGGTTAGGGTTAGCGTTGGTGTAAGCATTATGTTTAGAGTTAGGGTTGAGTTAGGGTTAGGGTTATGGTCTGGGTTAGGGTTTGTGTTAGGGTTAGGGTTAGGGTTAGGGTTTGTGGTAGGGTCAGGGTTAAGGTTAGGGTGAGATTTAGTTTTAGGGTTAGGTTTAGGGTTGGTGTAAGCATTAGGTTTATGGTTAGGTTTAGGGTGTGTGTTAGAGTTAGGGTTGTGCTTAGGGATAGAGAGTGTGAGGGTTATGGTTAGTGTTGGTGTAATCCTTTGGTTTACGATTGGGCTTAAAGTTAGGGTTAGGGTTTCTGTTATGGTTAGGGTTAGCTTTAAGCTTTGGGTGTGTGTTATGGTTAAGGTTCAGGTTGTTGTAAACATTATGGTTAGTCTTAGGATTAGACTTAGAGTTTGTGTTAGGGTTAGATTTAGGGTGATGGGTAGGTTTAGAGTTGGGTTTAGGGTTGGTGTAATCATTAGTTTTAGGGTTAGGGTTAGGGTTTGTGTCAGCGTTAGGGTTAGGGTTATTGTTTGTGTTAGGGTTAGGGTTTGTGTTAGGGTTGGTGTAAGCATTAGGGTTAGGGTTAGGGAGAGATTTAGTGTTAGGTTTGGAGTTACAATCTGGGTTAGGGTTCGGTTTAGGGTTAGAGTTAGTGTTGGTGTATGAATTAGTGTAAGCGCTCCTTATAGTGTTAGGGTTTGTTAGGGTTGGTTTAAGCATTAGGGTTACGGTTAGGTTTAGGGTTAGGGCTTGTGTTAGGGTTAGGGTTAGGGTTAAGGTTAGGGTTAAGGTTAGGGTTAGGGTTGGTGTTAGCATTAGGTTTAGGGTTAGGGTTAGGCTTTGTGTTAGGGTTACGGTTATGGTGAGATTGAGGTGTAAGGTTTGGGTTTGAGTAAGCACTAGGTTTAAGTTTAGTGTTAGTGTTTGGGTTTGTATTCAGTTTGGTGTAATCATTAGGTTTTGGTTTAGTGTTTGGTTTTGTGTCATTGTTAGGGTTAGGGTTAAGGTTAGGGTTTGTGTTAGGGTTAGTGTTAGAGTTAAGGTTTGTATTATGGTTAGGGTGAGATTGAGGTTAAGGGTTAGGGTTAGGGTTGATGTAAGCATTAGGTTTAGGGTTAGATTTTGGGTATGTGTTAGAGTTAGGGTTGGGCTTAGGGTTAGAGGGTGTTAGGGTTAGGGTTAGTGTTGGTTAGCATTTGGGTTACGCTGGCGGTTTAGGTTAGGGTTAGGGTTTGTGTTATGGTTAGGGTTAGCTTTAGGCTTAGGGTTTGTTTTAATGTTACTGTTAGGGTTGGTGTAAGTTTTATGGTTAGGCTTAGGGTTAGACTTAGGTTTTGTGTTATGGTTAGCATTAGGGTGAGGGTTAGGGTTAGGGTTGGTTTAATCATTAGGTTTAGAGTTAGGGTTAGGGTTTGTGTCAGGGTTAGGGTTAGGGTTACAGGTTGTTTTAGGGTTAGGGTATGTGTTAGGGTTGTTGTAAGCATTAGGGTTATGGTTAGTGTTAGTGTTAGGGTTAGGATAACGGTCAATGTTAAGGTTCGGGTTAGGGTTAGAGTTAGGGTTGGTGTAAGAATTAGGGTTAGGGTTATGGTTAGAGTTAGGGATTGTGTTAGGGTTGGTGTAAGCATTAGGGTTAGGTTGAGGGTTAGGGTTTGTGTTAAGGTTATTGTTGGAGTTAGGGATAGGGTTAGTGTTAGGGTTAAGGTTGGTGTAAGCATTAGGTTTAAGTTAGGTTTAGAGTGTTTGTTAGAGTTAGGATTGGGCTAAGTAGTAGAGAGTGTTAGGGTTATTGTTAGTGTTGGTGTAAGCATTTGGGTTACGATTGGGGTTAGACTTATGGTTAGGGTTTGTGTTAGGTTTAGGGTTAGGGTTGGTGTTAGGTTTGGTGTAAGCATTAGGGTTAGGGTTAAGGTTAGGGTTTGTGTTAGGGTTAGGGATAGGGTTTGGGTTAGGGTTTTTGTTAGGGTTAGGGTTACGCTTAGGGTGAGATTGAGTTTTAGGGTTAGGTTTAGGGTTGGTGTAAGCATTAGGTTTATGGTTAGGTTTAGGGTGTGTGTTAGAGTTAGGGTTGTGCTTAGGGGAAGAGAGTGTTAGGGTTATGGTTAATGTTGGTGTAAGCCTTTGGTTTACGATTGGGCTTAAAGTTAGGGTTAGGGTTTCTGTTATGGTTAGGGTTAGCTTTAAGCTTTGGGTGTGTGTTATGGTTAAGGTTCAGATTGTTGTAAACTTTATGGTTAGGCTTAGGGTTAGACTTAGAGTTTGTGTTAGGGTTAGCAATAGGGTGATGGTTAGGTTTAGGGTTTGTGTTAGGGTTGGTGTAAGCATTAGGGTTAGGGTTAAGGTTAGGGTTTGTGTTAGGGTTTGGTTTAGGGATAGGGTTAGCGCTAATGTTAGTGTTAGGTTAGTGGTAGGGTTACCGTCAGGGTTATTATTCGGGTTAGTGTTAGAGTTAAGGTTGTTGTAAGTATTAGGGTTAGGTTTAGGGTTCGTGTTAGGGTTACTGTAAGCATGAGGGTTAGTGTTAGGGTTAGAGAGTGTCAGGGTTAGGGTATGGCTAAGGTTAGGGTTAGGGTTGGGTTAGGGTTAGTGTTGGTGTAAGCATTAGGTTTTGGGTTAGGGTTAGGGTTAGGGTTAGGATTATGGTTTTGGGTTAGGGTTAGGGTTAGCCTTAGGGTTAGGGTTAGACTAGAATGTGTTAGGGTTAGGTTTATTGTTGGTGTAAGCATTTGGGTTACGGTTGGGGTTAGGGTTAGGGTTAGGGTTAGGGTTTTTGTTAGGGTTAGGGTTTGGGTTCGGGTTAGTGTTACAGTTAGGAAGTGTTAGGGTTAGGTTTATTGTTGGTGTAAGCATCTGGATTACGGTTGGGGTTAGGGTTAGGGCTAGGGTTTGTGTTAGGGTTAGGGTTAGATTATGGTTTGTGTTAAGGTTAGGGTTAGGGTTGGTGTAAGCATTATGGTTAGGCTTAGGATTAGACTTATGGTTTGTGTTAGGGTTAGGGTCAAGTTTAGGGTTGGGGCTTGTGTTAGGGTTAGGATAATGGTTAGGGATGGATCTTGGCATTATGGCTAGCGTTAGAGTTAGGTTGAGGTTTAGGTTAGGTTTATCATTGGTGTAAGCATTAGGTTTATGCTTAGGGTTAAAGTTAGGGTTAGGGTTACAGTGTGAGTTAGGGTTTTGGTTAGGATTAGGGTTAGGGTTAGGTTAGTGTTAGATTAGGTTTTGTGTTAGGGTTCGGGTTTGTGTTAGGGTTAGAGTTAGGGTTGGTTTAACTTTATGGTTAGGGTTTTGATAGGGTTAGGTTAGGGTTAGGGTTTCTTTCATTGTTAGGGTTAGGGTTAGGGTGATATTGAGGTTTAGGGTTATGGTTAGGGTTGGTGTAAGCATTAAGTTTAGGGTTAGGTTGAGGGTGTGTGTTAGAGTTATAATTGGGCTAAGTAGTAGAGAGTGTTAGTGTTGGTGTAAGCATTTGGTTTACTATTGTGGTTAGCTTTAGGGTTAGTGTTTGTGTTAGGGTTAGGGTTAGGGTTAGGGTTAGGCTTAGGATTTTTGTTTGTGTTAGGGTTCGTGTTAGGGTTAGGGTTTGGGTGAGGGTGAGTTTTATGATTAGGGTGAGGATTCATGTATACATTAGGTTTAGGTTTAGGGTTAGGGTTAATGTTAGTTTAGGGTTATGGTCATGGTTAGGGTTAGGGTTAGGGTTGGTGTAAGAAATAGGTTTAGGGTTAGGGTTACGGTCAGCGTTAGGTTTCGGGTTAGGGTTAGGATTAGAGTTAGGGTTGGTGTAAGCATTATGGTTAGGGTTAGGGTTACGGTGATGGTGAGGTTTAGGGTTAGGGTTAGCATTGGTGTAAGCATTAGGATTAGGGTTTAGTGTTAGAGTTAGGTTTTGGGTTACGGTATGCTTTAGGGTTTTTGTTAGGATTAGGTTTACAGTTAGGGTTAGGGTTTGTGTTAGGGTTCATGTTTGGTTAGGGTTAGTGTTAGAGTTTGGTATTGTTAGGGTTAGGTTTATTGTTGCTGTAAGATTTTGGGTTATCGTTGGGGTTAGGGTTAGGGTTAGGGTTTGTGTTAGCGTTATGGTTACCTTAGGGTTTGTGTTAGGCTTAGGGTTAGGGTGGGTGTAAGCATTAGGGTGAGGGTTCGGATAGGGTTAGGTTAGCGTTAGGGTTTGTGTGAGGGTTAGTTTTAGGGTTAGGGTTAGATTTAGGGTTTGGGTTAAGGTTAGGTTTGGTGTAAGCATTGAGGTTAGGGTTTGTGTAAGGGTTAGGGTTAGGGTTAGCTTTAGAGTTAGGGTTAGGGTTGCTATAATCATTAGGTTTAGGTTTAGGTTAAGATTTTATTTTATTTTATTTTATTTTTTTTATAATCCATTTTATTGTATTGTTGTTGACAATCTTTACATAGTTAACTATAGTTGAAGGAAAATCAAGAAAGAGAAGAGAAAAAAAAAAAAAGGTTCAGGGGGATAGGGAGGTGGGCGATGCTATTATGTCCATATTGTTTCCATCATGTATCTGAGGTAAAAGGGGATATTGAGGGAGAAGCCCCACCCGGTTTCCCGCCCACCCCAAGTCCCAGATGTGGGGCATGCTCTGAGATATGTGCTCAAGTGGAGTTAATAGTTCTCCAGTTATGAGTCACTGCCAGTTTCGCTCGATGAGGTGGTCCACTGATTGATATGGTCCATCATGAAGTCTCCATTTGTCCCATATTTCGCTGCCAACATGTAGCTGAGATGAATGATTGTCCTATTCTGTCTTCTGTCTTTTCTTGGTTAGAATTCTGAGTCCAGCAGTTCAAGTGGGGAGATCTCCAAAGATACTTTGAGGTTAAGATTTTATGTAGGGTTAGGGGTAGGGTTAGTGTTAGGGTTGGTGTAAGCATTAGGGTTAGAGTTAGGTTGAGTGTGTGTGTTAGAGTTAGGTTTGGGCTAAGGGGTAGAGAGTGTTAGGCTTATTGTTAGTTTTGGTGTAAGCATTTGGGTTACGATTGGGGTTAGGGTTAAGGTTAGGGTTTGTGTTAGGGTTAGGGATAGGGTTAGGGTTATGGTTAGAGTAAGAGTTAAGGTCAGGGTTAAGGTTAGGGTTGGTGTAAGCATTACGGTTAGGGTTATGTTTCGTGTTAAGGTTTGTGTTAGGGTTAGAGTAAGGGTTACGGTTTTGGTTCGGGTTACGTTTGATTCAAGCATTATGTTTAGTGTTAGGGTTAGGGTTACTGTTAGGGTTGGGAAGAGGGTTAGGGTTAGAGATTGTTAGGCTTAGTGTTAAGCTTGGTGTAAGCCTCTGGGTGACGGTCGGGTTTAGGGTTTCAGGTCAGGTTAGGATTAGGGTTAGAGTTAGGGTTAGAGTTAGGATTATGATTTAGGTTAGTGTTAGGGTTAGCCTTAGGGTTATTGTTAGGTTTAGAGAGTTTTAGGGTTAGGTTTAATGTTGGTGTAAGCATTTGGGTTACGGTTGGGGTTAGGGTTAGGGTTTGTGTTAGGGTTCGGGTTAGGGATAGGTTTAGTGTTAGAGTTAGGGAGTGTTAGGGTAATGTTTATTGTTGGTGTAACCATTTGCATTACGGTTGTGGTTAGGGTTAGGGTTGGGGTTTGTGTTAGGGTTAGGATTAGGTGAGGGTTTGTGTTAGAGTTAGGATTAGGGTTGGTGTAAGCATTAAGGTTAGGCTTAGGTTTAGGCTTAGGGTTTGTGGTAGGGTTAAGGTTAGGGTTAGGGTTAGGGCTAGTGTTAGGGTTCGGGTTAGGGTTAGGGTTGGTGTAGGCATAATGGCTAGGTTTAGGATTAGGGTTAGGGTTTTTGCAAGCATTAGGGTTAGGCTTAGGGTTAGGCTTAGTGTTTGTATTAGGGTTAGGGTTAAGGTTATATTAGGGCTTGTGTAAGGGTTCGGGTTAGGGTTAGGGTTGGTGTAGGTATTAGCGGTAGGTTTAGGGTGAGGGTGAGGTTTAGGGTTAGGTTTAGCTTTGTTGTAAGCATTAGGTTTATGCTTAGGGTTAGAGTTAGGGTTAGGGTTACGGTCTGGGTTAAGGTTTTGGTTAGGATTAGGGTTTGTTTCAGGTTAGAGTTTGGGTTAGGGTTAGGGTGTGTGTTAGCGTTAGGTTTAGGGTTGGTCTAAACATTTTGGTTAGGGATAGGATAGGGTTAGGTTAAGGTTAGGGTTTGTGTGTGGGTTAGGATTAGGGTTAGGGTGAGATTGAGGTTTATGGTTAGGGTTAGGGTTGTTGTAAGCATTAGGTTTAGGGTTAAGTTTAGGCTGTGTGTTAGAGTTATGCTTGGTCTAAGGGGTAGAGAGTGTTAGGGTTATTATTAGTGTTGGTGTAAGCATTTCGGTTAAATTTGGTTTAGGGTTAATATTAGGGTTTGTGTTAGGGTTAGGGATAGGGTTAGGGTTAGGGTTTGTGTCAGGGTTAGGATTAGGGTTGGTGTAAGCATTAGCGTCAGGGTTAGGGTCAGGGTTAGGTTTTGTTTATGGTTAGGGTTAGCGTTGGTGTAAGCATTATGTTTAGAGTTAGGGTTGAGTTAGGGTTAGGGTTATGGTCTGGGTTAGGGTTTGTGTTAGGGTTAGGGTTAGGGTTAGGGTTTGTGGTAGGGTCAGGGTTAAGGTTAGGGTGAGATTTAGTTTTAGGGTTAGGTTTAGGGTTGGTGTAAGCATTAGGTTTATGGTTAGGTTTAGGGTGTGTGTTAGAGTTAGGGTTGTGCTTAGGGATAGAGAGTGTGAGGGTTATGGTTAGTGTTGGTGTAATCCTTTGGTTTACGATTGGGCTTAAAGTTAGGGTTAGGGTTTCTGTTATGGTTAGGGTTAGCTTTAAGCTTTGGGTGTGTGTTATGGTTAAGGTTCAGGTTGTTGTAAACATTATGGTTAGTCTTAGGATTAGACTTAGAGTTTGTGTTAGGGTTAGATTTAGGGTGATGGGTAGGTTTAGAGTTGGGTTTAGGGTTGGTGTAATCATTAGTTTTAGGGTTAGGGTTAGGGTTTGTGTCAGCGTTAGGGTTAGGGTTATTGTTTGTGTTAGGGTTAGGGTTTGTGTTAGGGTTGGTGTAAGCATTAGGGTTAGGGTTAGGGAGAGATTTAGTGTTAGGTTTGGAGTTACAATCTGGGTTAGGGTTCGGTTTAGGGTTAGAGTTAGTGTTGGTGTATGAATTAGTGTAAGCGCTCCTTATAGTGTTAGGGTTTGTTAGGGTTGGTTTAAGCATTAGGGTTACGGTTAGGTTTAGGGTTAGGGCTTGTGTTAGGGTTAGGGTTAGGGTTAAGGTTAGGGTTAAGGTTAGGGTTAGGGTTGGTGTTAGCATTAGGTTTAGGGTTAGGGTTAGGCTTTGTGTTAGGGTTACGGTTATGGTGAGATTGAGGTGTAAGGTTTGGGTTCGAGTAAGCACTAGGTTTAAGTTTAGTGTTAGTGTTTGGGTTTGTATTCAGTTTGGTGTAATCATTAGGTTTTGGTTTAGTGTTTGGTTTTGTGTCATTGTTAGGGTTAGGGTTAAGGTTAGGGTTTGTGTTAGGGTTAGTGTTAGAGTTAAGGTTTGTATTATGGTTAGGGTGAGATTGAGGTTAAGGGTTAGGGTTAGGGTTGATGTAAGCATTAGGTTTAGGGTTAGATTTTGGGTATGTGTTAGAGTTAGGGTTGGGCTTAGGGTTAGAGGGTGTTAGGGTTAGGGTTAGTGTTGGTTAGCATTTGGGTTACGCTGGCGGTTTAGGTTAGGGTTAGGGTTTGTGTTATGGTTAGGGTTAGCTTTAGGCTTAGGGTTTGTTTTAATGTTACTGTTAGGGTTGGTGTAAGTTTTATGGTTAGGCTTAGGGTTAGACTTAGGTTTTGTGTTATGGTTAGCATTAGGGTGAGGGTTAGGGTTAGGGTTGGTTTAATCATTAGGTTTAGAGTTAGGGTTAGGGTTTGTGTCAGGGTTAGGGTTAGGGTTACAGGTTGTTTTAGGGTTAGGGTATGTGTTAGGGTTGTTGTAAGCATTAGGGTTATGGTTAGTGTTAGTGTTAGGGTTAGGATAACGGTCAATGTTAAGGTTCGGGTTAGGGTTAGAGTTAGGGTTGGTGTAAGAATTAGGGTTAGGGTTATGGTTAGAGTTAGGGATTGTGTTAGGGTTGGTGTAAGCATTAGGGTTAGGTTGAGGGTTAGGGTTTGTGTTAAGGTTATTGTTGGAGTTAGGGATAGGGTTAGTGTTAGGGTTAAGGTTGGTGTAAGCATTAGGTTTAAGTTAGGTTTAGAGTGTTTGTTAGAGTTAGGATTGGGCTAAGTAGTAGAGAGTGTTAGGGTTATTGTTAGTGTTGGTGTAAGCATTTGGGTTACGATTGGGGTTAGACTTATGGTTAGGGTTTGTGTTAGGTTTAGGGTTAGGGTTGGTGTTAGGTTTGGTGTAAGCATTAGGGTTAGGGTTAAGGTTAGGGTTTGTGTTAGGGTTAGGGATAGGGTTTGGGTTAGGGTTTTTGTTAGGGTTAGGGTTACGCTTAGGGTGAGATTGAGTTTTAGGGTTAGGTTTAGGGTTGGTGTAAGCATTAGGTTTATGGTTAGGTTTAGGGTGTGTGTTAGAGTTAGGGTTGTGCTTAGGGGAAGAGAGTGTTAGGGTTATGGTTAATGTTGGTGTAAGCCTTTGGTTTACGATTGGGCTTAAAGTTAGGGTTAGGGTTTCTGTTATGGTTAGGGTTAGCTTTAAGCTTTGGGTGTGTGTTATGGTTAAGGTTCAGATTGTTGTAAACTTTATGGTTAGGCTTAGGGTTAGACTTAGAGTTTGTGTTAGGGTTAGCAATAGGGTGATGGTTAGGTTTAGGGTTTGTGTTAGGGTTGGTGTAAGCATTAGGGTTAGGGTTAAGGTTAGGGTTTGTGTTAGGGTTTGGTTTAGGGATAGGGTTAGCGCTAATGTTAGTGTTAGGTTAGTGGTAGGGTTACCGTCAGGGTTATTATTCGGGTTAGTGTTAGAGTTAAGGTTGTTGTAAGTATTAGGGTTAGGTTTAGGGTTCGTGTTAGGGTTACTGTAAGCATGAGGGTTAGTGTTAGGGTTAGAGAGTGTCAGGGTTAGGGTATGGCTAAGGTTAGGGTTAGGGTTGGGTTAGGGTTAGTGTTGGTGTAAGCATTAGGTTTTGGGTTAGGGTTAGGGTTAGGGTTAGGATTATGGTTTTGGGTTAGGGTTAGGGTTAGCCTTAGGGTTAGGGTTAGACTAGAATGTGTTAGGGTTAGGTTTATTGTTGGTGTAAGCATTTGGGTTACGGTTGGGGTTAGGGTTAGGGTTAGGGTTAGGGTTTTTGTTAGGGTTAGGGTTTGGGTTCGGGTTAGTGTTACAGTTAGGAAGTGTTAGGGTTAGGTTTATTGTTGGTGTAAGCATCTGGATTACGGTTGGGGTTAGGGTTAGGGCTAGGGTTTGTGTTAGGGTTAGGGTTAGATTATGGTTTGTGTTAAGGTTAGGGTTAGGGTTGGTGTAAGCATTATGGTTAGGCTTAGGATTAGACTTATGGTTTGTGTTAGGGTTAGGGTCAAGTTTAGGGTTGGGGCTTGTGTTAGGGTTAGGATAATGGTTAGGGATGGATCTTGGCATTATGGCTAGCGTTAGAGTTAGGTTGAGGTTTAGGTTAGGTTTATCATTGGTGTAAGCATTAGGTTTATGCTTAGGGTTAAAGTTAGGGTTAGGGTTACAGTGTGAGTTAGGGTTTTGGTTAGGATTAGGGTTAGGGTTAGGTTAGTGTTAGATTAGGTTTTGTGTTAGGGTTCGGGTTTGTGTTAGGGTTAGAGTTAGGGTTGGTTTAACTTTATGGTTAGGGTTTTGATAGGGTTAGGTTAGGGTTAGGGTTTCTTTCATTGTTAGGGTTAGGGTTAGGGTGATATTGAGGTTTAGGGTTATGGTTAGGGTTGGTGTAAGCATTAAGTTTAGGGTTAGGTTGAGGGTGTGTGTTAGAGTTATAATTGGGCTAAGTAGTAGAGAGTGTTAGTGTTGGTGTAAGCATTTGGTTTACTATTGTGGTTAGCTTTAGGGTTAGTGTTTGTGTTAGGGTTAGGGTTAGGGTTAGGGTTAGGCTTAGGATTTTTGTTTGTGTTAGGGTTCGTGTTAGGGTTAGGGTTTGGGTGAGGGTGAGTTTTATGATTAGGGTGAGGATTCATGTATACATTAGGTTTAGGTTTAGGGTTAGGGTTAATGTTAGTTTAGGGTTATGGTCATGGTTAGGGTTAGGGTTAGGGTTGGTGTAAGAAATAGGTTTAGGGTTAGGGTTACGGTCAGCGTTAGGTTTCGGGTTAGGGTTAGGATTAGAGTTAGGGTTGGTGTAAGCATTATGGTTAGGGTTAGGGTTACGGTGATGGTGAGGTTTAGGGTTAGGGTTAGCATTGGTGTAAGCATTAGGATTAGGGTTTAGTGTTAGAGTTAGGTTTTGGGTTACGGTATGCTTTAGGGTTTTTGTTAGGATTAGGTTTACAGTTAGGGTTAGGGTTTGTGTTAGGGTTCATGTTTGGTTAGGGTTAGTGTTAGAGTTTGGTATTGTTAGGGTTAGGTTTATTGTTGCTGTAAGATTTTGGGTTATCGTTGGGGTTAGGGTTAGGGTTAGGGTTTGTGTTAGCGTTATGGTTACCTTAGGGTTTGTGTTAGGCTTAGGGTTAGGGTGGGTGTAAGCATTAGGGTGAGGGTTCGGATAGGGTTAGGTTAGCGTTAGGGTTTGTGTGAGGGTTAGTTTTAGGGTTAGGGTTAGATTTAGGGTTTGGGTTAAGGTTAGGTTTGGTGTAAGCATTGAGGTTAGGGTTTGTGTAAGGGTTAGGGTTAGGGTTAGCTTTAGAGTTAGGGTTAGGGTTGCTATAATCATTAGGTTTAGGTTTAGGTTAAGATTTTATTTTATTTTATTTTATTTTTTTTATAATCCATTTTATTGTATTGTTGTTGACAATCTTTACATAGTTAACTATAGTTGAAGGAAAATCAAGAAAGAGAAGAGAAAAAAAAAAAAAGGTTCAGGGGGATAGGGAGGTGGGCGATGCTATTATGTCCATATTGTTTCCATCATGTATCTGAGGTAAAAGGGGATATTGAGGGAGAAGCCCCACCCGGTTTCCCGCCCACCCCAAGTCCCAGATGTGGGGCATGCTCTGAGATATGTGCTCAAGTGGAGTTAATAGTTCTCCAGTTATGAGTCACTGCCAGTTTCGCTCGATGAGGTGGTCCACTGATTGATATGGTCCATCATGAAGTCTCCATTTGTCCCATATTTCGCTGCCAACATGTAGCTGAGATGAATGATTGTCCTATTCTGTCTTCTGTCTTTTCTTGGTTAGAATTCTGAGTCCAGCAGTTCAAGTGGGGAGATCTCCAAAGATACTTTGAGGTTAAGATTTTATGTAGGGTTAGGGGTAGGGTTAGTGTTAGGGTTGGTGTAAGCATTAGGGTTAGAGTTAGGTTGAGTGTGTGTGTTAGAGTTAGGTTTGGGCTAAGGGGTAGAGAGTGTTAGGCTTATTGTTAGTTTTGGTGTAAGCATTTGGGTTACGATTGGGGTTAGGGTTAAGGTTAGGGTTTGTGTTAGGGTTAGGGATAGGGTTAGGGTTATGGTTAGAGTAAGAGTTAAGGTCAGGGTTAAGGTTAGGGTTGGTGTAAGCATTACGGTTAGGGTTATGTTTCGTGTTAAGGTTTGTGTTAGGGTTAGAGTAAGGGTTACGGTTTTGGTTCGGGTTACGTTTGATTCAAGCATTATGTTTAGTGTTAGGGTTAGGGTTACTGTTAGGGTTGGGAAGAGGGTTAGGGTTAGAGATTGTTAGGCTTAGTGTTAAGCTTGGTGTAAGCCTCTGGGTGACGGTCGGGTTTAGGGTTTCAGGTCAGGTTAGGATTAGGGTTAGAGTTAGGGTTAGAGTTAGGATTATGATTTAGGTTAGTGTTAGGGTTAGCCTTAGGGTTATTGTTAGGTTTAGAGAGTTTTAGGGTTAGGTTTAATGTTGGTGTAAGCATTTGGGTTACGGTTGGGGTTAGGGTTAGGGTTTGTTAGGGTTCGGGTTAGGGATAGGTTTAGTGTTAGAGTTAGGGAGTGTTAGGGTAATGTTTATTGTTGGTGTAACCATTTGCATTACGGTTGTGGTTAGGGTTAGGGTTGGGGTTTGTGTTAGGGTTAGGATTAGGTGAGGGTTTGTGTTAGAGTTAGGATTAGGGTTGGTGTAAGCATTAAGGTTAGGCTTAGTTTAGGCTTAGGGTTTGTGGTAGGGTTAAGGTTAGGGTTAGGGTTAGGCTAGTGTTAGGGTTCGGGTTAGGGTTAGGGTTGGTGTAGGCATAATGGCTAGGTTTAGGATAGGGTAGGGTTTTTGCAAGCATTAGGGTTAGGCTTAGGGTTAGGCTTAGTGTTTGTATTAGGGTTAGGGTTAAGGTTATATTAGGGCTTGTGTAAGGGTTCGGGTTAGGGTTAGGGTTGGTGTAGGTATTAGCGGTAGGTTTAGGGTGAGGGTGAGGTTTAGGGTTAGGTTTAGCTTTGTTGTAAGCATTAGGTTTATGCTTAGGTTAGAGTTAGGGTTAGGGTTACGGTCTGGGTTAAGGTTTTGGTTAGGATTAGGGTTTGTTTCAGGTTAGAGTTTGGGTTAGGGTTAGGGGGTGTGTTAGCGTTAGGTTTAGGGTTGGTCTAAACATTTTGGTTAGGGATAGGATAGGGTTAGGTTAAGGTTAGGGTTTGTGTGTGGGTTAGGATTAGGGTTAGGGTGAGATTGAGGTTTATGGTTAGGGTTAGGGTTGTTGTAAGCATTAGGTTTAGGGTTAAGTTTAGGCTGTGTGTTAGAGTTATGCTGGTCTAAGGGGTAGAGAGTGTTAGGGTTATTATTAGTGTTGGTGTAAGCATTTCGGTTAAATTTGTTTAGGGTTAATATTAGGGTTTGTGTTAGGGTTAGGGATAGGTTAGGGTTAGGGTTTGTGTCAGGGTTAGGATTAGGGTTGGTGTAAGCATTAGCGTCAGGGTTAGGGTCAGGGTTAGGTTTTGTTTATGGTTAGGGTTAGCGTTGGTGTAAGCATTATGTTTAGAGTTAGGGTTGAGTTAGGGTTAGGGTTATGGTCTGGGTTAGGGTTTGTGTTAGGGTTAGGGTTAGGGTTAGGTTTGTGGTAGGGTCAGGGTAAGGTTAGGGTGAGATTTAGTTTTAGGGTTAGGTTTAGGGTTGGTGTAAGCATTAGGTTTATGGTTAGGTTTAGGGTGTGTGTTAGAGTTAGGGTTGTGCTTAGGGATAGAGAGTGTGAGGGTTATGGTTAGTGTTGGTGTAATCCTTTGGTTTACGATTGGGCTTAAAGTTAGGGTTAGGGTTTCTGTTATGGTTAGGGTTAGCTTTAAGCTTTGGGTGTGTGTTATGGTTAAGGTTCAGGTTGTTGTAACATTATGGTTAGTCTTAGGATTAGACTTAGAGTTTGTGTTAGGGTTAGATTTAGGGTGATGGTAGGTTTAGAGGTTGGGTTTAGGGTTGTTGTAATCATTAGTTTTAGGGTTAGGGTTAGGGTTTGTGTCAGCGTTAGGGTTAGGGTTATTGTTTGTGTTAGGGTTAGGTTTGTGTTAGGGTTGGTGTAAGCATTAGGGTTAGGGTTAGGGAGAGATTAGTGTTAGGTTTGGAGTTACAATCTGGGTTAGGGTTCGGTTTAGGGTTAGAGTTAGTGTTGGTGTATGAATTAGTGTAAGCGCTCCTTATAGTGTTAGGGTTTGTTAGGGTTGGTTTAAGCCCTAGGGTTACGGTTAGGTTTAGGGTTAGGGCTTGTGTTAGGGTTAGGGTAGGGTTAAGGTTAGGGTTAAGATTAGGGTTAGGGTTGGTGTTAGCATTAGGTTTAGGGTTAGGGTTAGGCTTTGTGTTAGGGTTACGGTTATGGTGAGATTGAGGTGTAAGGTTTGGGTTCGAGTAAGCACTAGGTTTAAGTTTAGTGTTAGTGTTTGGGTTTGTATTCAGTTTGGTGTAATCTTAGGTTTTGGTTTAGTGTTTGGTTTTGTGTCATTGTTAGGGTTAGGGTTAAGGTTAGGGTTTGTGTTAGGGTTAGTGTTAGAGTTAAGGTTTGTATTATGGTTAGGGTGAGATTGAGGTTAAGGGTTAGGGTTAGGGTTGATGTAAGCATTAGGTTTAGGGTTAGATTTTGGGTATGTGTTAGAGTTAGGGTTGGGCTTAGGGTTAGAGGGTGTTAGGGTTAGGGTTAGTGTTGGTTAGCATTTGGGTTACGCTGGCGGTTTAGGTAGGGTTAGGGTTTGTGTTATGGTTAGGGTTAGCTTTAGGCTTAGGGTTTGTTTTAATGTTACTGTTAGGGTTGGTGTAAGTTTTATGGTTAGGCTTAGGGTTAGACTTAGGTTTTGTTGTTATGGTTAGCATTAGGGTGAGGGTTAGGGTTAGGGTTGGTTTAATCATTAGGTTTAGAGTTAGGGTTAGGGTTTGTGTCAGGTTAGGGTTAGGGTTACAGGTTGTTTTAGGGTTAGGGTATGTGTTAGGGTTGTTGTAAAGCATTAGGGTTATGGTTAGTGTTAGTGTTAGGGTTAGGATAACGGTCAATGTTAAGGTTCGGGTTAGGGTTAGAGTTAGGGTTGGTGTAAGAATTAGGGTTAGGGTTATGGTTAGAGTTAGGGATGTGTTAGGGTTGGTGTAAGCATTAGGGTTAGGTGAGGGTTAGGGGTTTGTGTTAAGTTATTGTTGGAGTTAGGGATAGGGTTAGTGTTAGGGTTAAGGTTGTGTAAGCATAGGTTTAAGTTAGGTTTAGAGTGTTTGTTAGAGTTAGGATTGGGCTAAGTAGATAGAGAGTGTTAGGGTTATTGTTAGTGTTGGTGTAGCATTTGGGTTACGATTGGGGTTAGACTTATGGTTAGGGTTTGTGTTAGGTTTAGGGTTAGGGTTGGTGTTAGGTTTGGTGTAAGCATTAGGGTTAGGGTTAAGGTTAGGGTTTGTGTTAGGGTTAGGGATAGGGTTTGGGTTAGGGTTTTTGTTAGGGTTAGGGTTACGCTTAGGGTGAGATTGAGTTTTAGGGTTAGGTTTAGGGTTGGTGTAAGCATTAGGTTTATGGTTAGGTTTAGGGTGTGTGTTAGAGTTAGGGTTGTGCTTAGGGGAAGAGAGTGTTAGGGTTATGGTTAATGTTGGTGTAAGCCTTTGGTTTACGATTGGGCTTAAAGTTAGGGTTAGGGTTCTGTTATGGTTAGGGTTAGCTTTAAGCTTTGGGTGTGTGTA